>NC_081288.1:65150203-65785020 GCF_030490865.1 Poecile atricapillus
TAAGCCCATAGGATTTCTCTCGAAAATTTTAGACCCGATTAGTCGGGTTTGGCCTACTTGTTTGCAAGCAATTGTGGCAGTGGCTTTGTTGGTTGGGGAAGCCAGAAAGGTAACTTTTGGAGCTCCCTTGATAGTCTACACCCCACATGATGTAAGAAATATGTTACAACAAAAAGCGGAGAAGTGGTTGACTGATTCGAGGCTTCTGAAATATGAAGCCTTCTTAATCAGTTCGCCTGGTTTAGAATTAAGAACCACTACTGCGCAGAATCCTGCGCAGTTCCTGTTTGGGAAACCATCAGAAAAACTATTACACGATTGCGTTGAATTTTGGAATTGTAAACTAAAGTTAGTCCAGATTTAAAAGATCAGGAGTTAGAAGGGGGAGAAAAGTGGTTTATAGATGGATCCTTGAAAGTTGTTGAAGGGAAAAGAAAGTCAGGATATGCTATAGTGAATGGCATATCAGGAGACATTGTGGAATCAGGCCCCCTGAAAGCAAGCTGGTCTGTACAAGCTTGCGAGCTTTATGCTCTCCTGAGGGCCCTCCGGAGATTGAAAGGAAAGAGGGGGACCATCTATACAGATTCGCGGTATGCTTTTGGCGTAGTACATACTTTTGGGAAAATTTGGGAAGAAAGGGGTCTGATAAATACGAAAGGAAAACGGTTAATCCATGGGGAAATCATTCGACAAATTCTACAGGCTGTCAGAGAACCAAAAGAAATATCAGTTGTCCATGTAAAAGGACACCAAATGGGATGGCAGTTCCACACCCGAGGTAACAACCTGGCAGACTAAGAGGCAAAACGAGCGGCTTTGTTAACCATAAGTATTCCTGAAATAACCCCGGAGGAATCACCAGAAATCCCCACGCTCCCTTCGGAGAGGGAGATAAAGGAATTCAAAAAGGTAGGAAGAAACTTTGAAAAGGGAAAATGGTGGTTGCCTGATGGGAGAGAATTAATTCCAAAAGGGATGGTAAGGGGGATACTGCGAAGACTACACAAACAGACTCATTGGGGAACCCAAGCATTAGCTGAACAGTTTCTAAAATTTTTCGGGTGCAAAGCGATCTTTGAACTCGCCTAACAGGAGGTACAAGGATGTGTGATATGCCAAAAAGTAAACCGATCAAAATTTAAGCAAACGGCTTGGGGAGGTCGCCCCCTCTCATACAGGCCATTTGAAAGAATCCAGGTGGATTTCACCGAACTACCAAAAATCAGTAGATACAAATTTTTATTAGTGATAGTAGATAAATTGACACATTGGGTAGAAGCCTTTCCCAGAGCAAGGGCAACAGCCCAAACAGTGTCGAAAATTTTATTAGAAGAAATCATTCCCAGATATGGGATAGTAGATTGCATTGATTCAGACCAAGGAACACACTTCACATCAAAAATTATTAAACAAATTTCAGAAGCCCTAGGTATCAGATGGCAATATCACACCCCTTGGCATCCTCAGAGTTCAGGACAGGTAGAAAGAATGAATCAAACATTGAAATCTCAATTATCTAAACTTATAATTGAAACAAAGATGTCATGGATTAAGTGTCTTCCCCTTGTGCTACTGAATATAAGAACTATGCCGCACTCTGAGACAGGTCTGTCTCCCTTTGAAAATGTTGTATAAGATGCCGTACAAACATGGAATGCCGGTAGCACACCCTCAGGTGGAGGATGTGCAGATACAACCATATCTCATTTCTATAAACAAAAATTTACAGGATTTGTGGAAAAGAGGACTGATTCCCCAAAGCACAACACTGGGATTTGCCATACACCAAATACAGCCTGGGGATAAAGTCCTGATCAAAGCTTGAAGGAACTCCCCCTCAGCCCTCACTGGGAAGGACCATTTCTCGTCCTCCTGACCACAGATACAGCTGTCCGGACTGCAGAAAGGGGCTGGACACACTCATCTCGAGTGAAAAAAGTAACGGATTACAACTCCTCCGAGTGGAAAGTCACCACACCTCCGGGAAAACTGAAAATCAAACTCCGGCGTCATCACAAATGACAAGTGACGACCAGATAAGTTGTATTAATCCTGATTGTGATTGTTTTCCATTTATCCACTTCAAGTGTGCTTATTGTAAACAGATTTGGGTAGCCCACTGTTTAGGAGGGTACAAACCTAAAAGATTGTGCACAAAGTGTCTAGAGAAAAAACAGGAAGAGACTAGCCGTTTCTTAACACTTGCCACCCAGGCGGGGTCCTTGGAACTAGACTCTCCTGAGTGGTTCCTATTGTTCCAAAAGGGGTTAAGAGGCCAGTTAGATTCTAAAGCCAAGGCTTTAGAAATCGAGTGCCGAAAAACAATTAAAGTACCGTGTAAGACAGACCCAATTAAATCATCTTGGTGAGCTACTTTCAAGAGAAGGTACGCCTTAAGGACTACAAGGGCCCCTGAAGAAAGTCCCTGCTGCCGAGAAGATGGTAATCCCCGCCGTATGTTCCTATACGGGCGAAGGGCAAGGCAGAGGGATGCAATGGTGGGGAATCCTGATAGTCTTGAACCTAGCCGTGTGCTTGGCCGAGGGAATGAGTCCCGAGGTACCTCCAGGGGACAGTCCCCTGGGGAAGTGTGAGCAGTGTCGGACTGCCACAGAAACCGGACGAATGATTGACTGTCCTCCGGAACTGCAAAAGGGGATGTGTTTTTCCAAAGGCACTCAGTATAATATCTGTAAATTAAAGGGGGAGGTCTGGTGTTACCACTCAGGGGCAAGTTTTAAGGATGGCCAGTTTCAAACTCCTAAAAGACAAAAGACCAAAACTACCCACTTCAAGTACAAGAGAGAAGTGGGAGGGATTCCTCCAATTTCAATTTATAGTCAATGTAATAAAACCGTCTGGATCGGAGGAAAAAGACAATCCACCTTTGTAGCATATTACAAAATCAATCCTATATGTTACAATAAAGCAAACTTGAAAACGTGTACTATAGGAGGAAAATTATATTGGGAAGGTAAAAATTTAAAACACGAAGAAAAGTCCTCCTTTAGTAATGAACCAATAATTTTGGATTTGTTAAAAAGTGATGATAACCGGGTATGTTTACAATTTGACCAAGTATTCTGTTTCTCCAGAGATGAGGATGGGTCAGATCCTGAAAGCAAAATAAAACAGTTAACCTTAAAGAGGCAAGAAATAGAAAATCGGAAAAGAAGGCTGGAACAAGAGAGACTTAACTCTCTCAGTGAACATTATGAGCAACTAGAAAAACAATACAGCAATTGGGGGTTACCAAACCCCAACCAGAACCTATTCATAGACCTAATGCAAGAGATTGAAACAGAATTAGGTCTATCAAATTGCTGGATATGTGGTGGTTTGAAATCAGCTGAAAGGTGGCCATGGAAGGGAGAAGGACCCACCCCAGAACAACTCTTAAAATGGAAGGGCTTAAAATTATCCAAAACAACACGAAGACCCGAGGGGTGGGTGATAGATCAAAGAATAATTGGGACTTTCTGCATTAGCAGAGAAGGGAAAGAATTCACCAATCTAGTAGGTTATACTCTGTGTATAAACACACTCATGGTGAATTCTGACAGCAAAACAAAAATTTGGCAACCTGAACCACCCGCGGGTTATTGGAGTCGCACCCGGGGTAATAACTGCGAATGGATGGAAATAATTGGGCTATGCTGGTACAAAAACCCTGGGGCCAATCCCTTCCATGCACTAGAAGGCCTAAAAGAATACTGGGATGATCCGGCAAAATTGAACAGGGGTTAGGAAGCACCTGATGGCATATATTGGATATGTGAGAAAAAGGCATATAGCGAGCTACCTAGAAAATGAAAAGGATCCTGCACACTCGGAATAATTCGACCCTTTTTCTTTACTCTACCCAGAACAGAGAGTAAATCATTGGGAGCCCCCCTCTTTGAAACACTAAATAGACAAAAGAGAGAATTAAAACGGGAACTACCAATGGCAGGAGGCAACCAGAAATGGAAAGAAGAAGAATGGCCTGCCGAAAGAATTATTCAATATTATGGGCCCGCTACTTGGGCAAATGATGGCAGTTGGGGTTACAGAACCCCCATTTATCTCCTCAACAGACTTATCAGGTTACAAGCAGTAGTGGAAGTAGTTTCCAACCACACCTCAGAAGCCCTAGAACTCCTAGCAAAACAACATTCACAAATGAGAGCTTTTGTATACCAAAACAGATTAGCTCTCGATTATTTGCTAGCCGAGGAGGGAGGGGTGTGTGGTAGATACAACGAATCCGAGTGCTGCATGGAAATAGACGATTATGGCTAAACAATAAAAGGATTAGCTGCTGAAATAAAGAAGGTAGCGCATGTGCCAGTTCAAAAGTGGAATTCAATCCTACAAGCCTCCTGGTGGGACCAAATATTTGGGCAAGGAGCTTGGTGGAAAAAGTTAGTATTTTTCATAGTCTGTTCAATTGCCGGAATCATTTTTCTTCACTGTTTAATTCCTTGCTTCATCAGATTAATTCACTCTGTTGTGCAAGGAATGCAGATTGCCACCCTTCCAATTGATCCAGAGAAAGCACAAGGGAGACCCACTCCTCTCTCTAAACTGATGAAATTAGAGGAGGAAAAGGAGAACAGAAACGCAATTAAGGCCTTAAGGAATTTTGAAAATAAACATAACCTGTCTCAAGAATATTGTGGGAATTCGCTATCAGACTGGGAGGAAGGTGAATGTGGTTAAGCTCACACTCCTCCCTCTGTAGGATTAGATAAAATAATACGAATTTTTAATGTGATGAAGTATTAGGTGGGGGACTGTAATAAATGTAGTTATGAATAAAAATTCATAAAGACCTAAATAAATATATCTGTAGTTATAATAACATGAGAAAATATAAAATATAGTGTGGCCAAGGATTCCTCCCTAGGTCCAGCCGCAAACATCCATTTTAGAGATAACAATTCTAGCCGGCACCGGGAAAACGATCCTAGCCGGCGCCCATCAACCTAAAAGAATAAGCAGGACACAGGCCATCAGGCTGGACAAAAGAAACACGCCCGGACGAGATACTCATCACCGGACCTGAACACCCCGCCTTACAAGCTACAGTTGGGGAGCAATCAAACTAGACAAAGAAAGAAGCCCAGCCGAGATATTCATCGGCTCCAACCCCGGAGCCAACCACTCCGTCCTGATGGCCCAAACCAAGATGAAATCAAGGAACACCCAGGTCCTTTTTACATATGAGGAGACTCTGCCCCACTGTCTATTGATTCAGTTCGCCGGTTCCAGGAAATCCATTCAACCAACCATCAAGACACTTTGTTGAACAGTGACTGCTCGGAGTTTTGGCCTCAGGGCACAAAACCCCTATAAGAACCCCGGACTGCAGCCCATACAGCGTGGATTTGAGAACATCTATGCAGCGGCAACGGAAAACCCGGAGCACCGCAACTTCTCCAGAAGCAGCCTTGAGAAAGGCTGGCCCAAAGCGCATGTGAGCAGCTTCGAGCAGTCGAGTGATTCCAGCTCAGCTCAGTAATAGTATAGTGATTTCAGCTCAGCTCAGTTCGGCAGCGGCGGCAGCAGGCAACACAGGAAGCAGGGACGAGATAGCTGGTCCAGCGTTCCACCGAGGCACAAGCCTTTATTCAGGCAAAGTTTCGGCAAAGGGTGCCGGTAACAGCGAATCTCTCGAACAGAGGAAAACCCGGGATATTTATGGGGAAGGAGAGGGGTGGGGGGAAGCCCGAGATACCTGTATCGGGGTGGGACAGCAGGGGGGAACACCAATGAAACACAACAGTTTAACATAACTAACTCAAAGACCCCTGGGAGCGACATTGTGTCGCTCTTACAGAGAAGTATCTCCTCTCCAGGGGAGGGCCAGTATCTCGGGCCCAGCGGGCTCCTCCGTACCCACAACTCCCACTTCTTTATTTATTAAAAAGGCATCCCCTAGAGAGTTAGGTGATAGGTTCTTAAAACATGAAAACATACTTAGGAAGATAATAACAACTAGGAAAACCCAAGAAAAAAAAAATATTTTTGAGGAGGGAGGCAACCCATCCTTTGAGCCCTTAGTTCCCAAAAAGGTCTTCAAGCCACTGGGGCTCCTTTTCAGTTTGGAGTTCCTGGACCGTGTGTTGGAGTCTCTGGATGCGGGCGTGGATGCCTTCACTGGGGCTGGAGAGGTCAAAGCAGCACATTCCGTTAAATTCCTTGCAGCCATGTCCATGGGCCAGGAGCAAAAGGTCTAGAGGGTTGGTGGCACTGCCCATGGACAAGCACATGTGGTCTTGTTGGAGTGTCTTTGCGAGGGTGATCCACACGTTCTCCTGGGGCTGTGCTACTAGCCAGGCATTCACAGCTGATATTTTCAGGAGCATCCAGATAATCAGGGACATCAGGAACTCAAGGATGGTTTTGCTCTCCATTTTCTACAACAGGACATAGAAGATTAGCTCTAATTTTTGGAGGGGGGGGAGCTATTTTCTTTCTCCCTTTCCTCTCCCGTCTCCCCCCTCTTTAAAAAAAAAAAAAAACAAAAAACCAAACAAAAACACTAAACAATTATAAGCAAGGTTATTCTGTGTATTTGGGACACAAGACTCAACACTAGCAGCAGCACAGAGGTGCACTTGGGTGTAAGCTGGCAATTTGGGCTAGGCAACGAGGGCAAGAAGGGGAAGGGAGAGGGAGTTAAGAAGACTTGTGTACTGTCACGGTGTCAGGCGTGATGTTGGCAGTCGTCTCGTTGCGGCCCTGGTAGCAGGATGGTTTGGCTTCTGTCTGGTTGTTGGTCTGGTGGCAGGTTGGTTCTGTGGACTCCGACGACGTCTCCGCTTCCAGGCTGCAGTGGGCTGCTGTTTTTCTGGACCTGTGTGGGTCTCAGGAGACTTTGAAAGTTCTGAATCTGGTGCAGGGTTTGTAGGGCCTAAGTAAGGTTTTACATTTTTCCTTGGGAGCCACTTAGGTCCTGATGGTGTGGACACACAAGCATACCCTCTCCTTCAGGTAATCAGTGGGAAGGGTCCTGATGTCCGTTGTGATTCAGGATCTTTGATCAGCACTGGCGGCTTCTCTGTGAGTTTGGCATGAGTTGAATTAGAGAAGTGCCGAATTACAGGGGGGTCAGGCTCTGTAGGTGAGCAATTTAGAAAGTTCATGACATATAGAGCCTTACAGAGCCTCTCAATAGGGGGAATGATTTCTGTTCTTCCCCGCTGGTGATCAAGGACTCTTTTTAGGTTTTGGTGGGTTCTTTCTACTATTGATTGCCCTGTAGGGGAATGAGGAATGCCCGTGGTGTGTTTCACCTCCCACTTATTGAAAAAGTCTCTTAATTTGTGAGAGGTGTAAGCAGGTCTATTGTCTGTTTTAATTTGTTCTGGGACTCTCAGGGTAGCAAAAGCAAGGAGAAAATGTCGGATGGTGTGCTTGGCATTTTCTCCTGCATGGGCTGAGGCAAACACTGCACCAGAGAAGGTGTCTACGGAGACATGTACGTATTTGACTCTCCTGAAGGATGGGACGTGAGTGACATCGGTTTGCCATATCTGGCAGCTGTTAAGTCTTCGGGGGTTAACCCCGGAGTTAACGACAGGTATTTGGAACGATTGGCAATTAGGACAGGTGGCAACTATTGCCTTAGCCTGGTCTCTGGGTAGTCTGAACATTCTCATTAGTGCAGGCACATTTTGGTAGAAGAACTGGTGGGACAATTTTGCTTGTGCGAAAATGTCAGGGACATTGGCTGCTGCAGCAGGCATGGCTAAGGTGTCTGCCCTCCTGTTTCCTTCGGCAATGGCACCTGGGAGGTCGGTGTGCGCCCTCACATGCATGACATAGTAAGGTTGCTTTCTGTGAGAGATAAGATATACTAATTCAGAAAGCAATTTGTATAAATTTGGGTTAGAGACCTCTTTTAGAAATGCATGTTCTGCTCTCATAGCTATTCCAGCCACATAAGCCGAATCAGTCACCAGATTGAAAGGTTCTTGGAATTTCTCAAAAGCTCTGACAACGGCTGCTAATTCAGCAATTTGTGGTGATCCCTCGACTACTTGGACATCAGACTCTCATTTCTGTGTCCTGGGGTCCTTCCAAGTCATGACTGACTTGTGGGATTTCCCTGAGCTATCTGTGAAAACCGTCAGGGCTTGGAGCGGTGTTTTGCTCTGTAATGATTTGGGGACCAAATTAAATGTGGTTTTGAAAAGTCTGTGGCCAGGTGGGTGTATAGAAATTTGGCCTGAATAGCTATCGAGAGCGAACTGAAGGCTCTCATTGGTTTGGAGCAAAGGCTCCAAACTTCCAGTTGCTAATGGGAGGAAGATGCAGGTGAACTCACAGGCTGCAAGAGTGCGGAGACGGACTCTAGCTCTTTTAATGAGTTCAGCCATGATTTCTTGTGGAGTGGTGATAGTCTTAGTGGGCTGGTTATGTGTAAAGATCCACTCGATGATAAGGAGAGGATCCTTCAATGCAGTGTCTCATTGAAAGATGAGCGCGTGTAAGCGCAGGGCCTTACCCAGGACAACCAGCTGGAAGGGCAGGCTAGGCTCATACCGGTGGGCTTGCCGTGAAGACAGGGCCTCCTGGACTTTGGTGATGGATTCTCGAGCCTCTGGTGTGAGGGAGCGCAGTGAGTCGAGGGCTTCACTGCTACGGAGCAGGTTGAAGAGGGGTGCAAGGACTTCTGTTGTTACTCCAAGCAGAGGGAGTATCCAGTTGATGGACCTGCAGAGCTGATGCAAGTCTCGCAGGGTCTTGGGGTCGTCTTTGATGGTCAGCTGCTGGGGCACGATGGTCCGCTCACGGATCTGGAGTCTTAGGTAGGTCCACGGGCAGGTGTGCTGGATCTTGTCCTCCCGGATCTCAAATCCAGCATCTTCAATTGTCTGGATAGTTTTTTGTAAAGTCCGGTGCAGATAGTCATCGTCAGCAGCACAAACCAGGATGTCATCCATGTAGTGGAGGATGACGGCATCTGGGAACAGGGTCTTCACAGGTGACAGGATGCGGGCCATGTACCATTGGCAGATGGTAGGAGAATTTTTCATCCCTTGAGGAAGGACTAGCCAATGGTATCTTTTTAAAGGTGCTTGTCTGTTTGGAGAGGGAACCGAGAATGCAAATCTGGGGGCGTCCTGAGGATGGAGTGGTATGTTGAAAAAACAGTCCTTTATGTCAATGACAGCTAGCTTCTAATCTCGGGGGAGCATTGAAGGGGAGGGCATGCCAGGCTGGAGGGGGCTCATGTCTTCAATGACATCGTTGATCTTCCGGAGGTCCTGAAGGAGTCTCCACCTGTCTTTGCCTGGTTTGCGTAGGACAAAGACAGGGGAGTTCCAAGGGCTATTGGTCTCAGTGATGTGGCCCTTGGCAAGCTGCTCTTCTACGAGAGCTTCCAGTGCGTGTAGTTTGGTTTCAGATAGGGGCCACTGATCAACTCACACTGGATGGTGCTGTTTCCAGGTGAGTTGGGGGATGGTAGGCGTGGCGCGCTTCTCAGTGACCCCCACTAAAAATCCCTGCTGGGAATTCTCAGAGAAGCCCCCCATTGGGACAGGAGATCCTGTCCCCAGAGGGTGATTGGTGCTCTCACCACAAATGGCCTGATGGTTGCCATTTGTCCCTCAGGTCTTTCGATAACAATATTCTGTTTGCTCCTCATGGAAGCTGTCATCCCTCCAATTCTTGAAATCATGCCTGCTACAGGCTGTAATTCCCAATTGTCTGGCCACTCGGAGCAGGCGATGATGGTAACATCTGCTCCAGTGTCTATCATTCCTGGGCGTTGAATCCTTTCTCTATAACAAAACATGCTACAGTCCACAATGGGTTTGCAGGAGCTCACAACCTGTGTCCACATAGCACTGGGGTTGAAGGGAACATGATCTGAGCAGTCACTAAGAAGTAAAAAGGCGTGTGCCACAGGAGTCTGTTCTTTTAAATAATAAGGAGGGTCTATACAGGTCAAAGAGATGGAAATTTCATCTCCAGGGTATATAGTCTGGACTTCAGGAACAATATGAATTTGTCCTGGACAGTTAGTTGGATCCCCAAGTATTAAGATGTTAGAGGGACCGCCTGGTGGTCCACGTTTCTCTGTGGGGACTTTGTAAATACAGTCACTCTTGATATGTAAAGAGAGTCTAGTTACCAGTTGACACCAGGTTCTCATCTGAAGCGCTCTACCTGCTGGGCTTAATATTGGGGTCCCCGTGGAGGCAGGATGGTGGGTTTGGCAGGAGGGGTGGAGCGTTGCGGCATTTGATTTGATGTCGAAGCGCGGGGCCGTTCCACGCTCTGCTTGAAGTTTCCCGAATGCCAGTTCTGTCTGGGTAACCGTTGGTGGGCTGGCGGTTGTATAGAATGTCTCTTGGGACAGTCTTTGAAAAAATGTCCAGGCTCACCACAATTAAAACAACAATTTCTATTGGGGTCTGCAGCGTAAGCTCCAGATATCGCCTCTGCCACTCCTTTAGCCACTGCAAGTGCCACTGTATTCTCACTTGAGGCAGAGGAGTGTTTGGTGCAGGCTTCAAC
Organism: Poecile atricapillus; assembly: GCF_030490865.1. Taxonomy (NCBI): domain Eukaryota; kingdom Metazoa; phylum Chordata; class Aves; order Passeriformes; family Paridae; genus Poecile; species Poecile atricapillus. Next base: position 65,160,722 of record NC_081288.1, read on the forward strand.
CATCTGATCTATGGTTGGTTCGGGGTCCAGAGGGAGGGCTCGCAAAACTGCTTTGCACTCCTGATTAGCATTGGCCATTGCTATTTTTACTAATAATTCTTTTTGTGCCTGAGGGCTCTCTATCTGCTTTTCAATGGCTATTTTTAACTTATCAATATACTTAATAAAAGACTCAGTTGCCCCTTGCTTAATATTGGTGAAGCACTGCGTTGGCACTTTATCATCAGGGGTGGTAAAAAGAGATATTTTGGCAGCATTAGCTATATCCTGTAAAGCTGCTTCAGGCAGATCCCGGGCCTGATCTCGGGGCTTTTGGAAATCTCTTTCTCCTGCTAATTGCTCTAAAGTAAAATTGGGTCTGTTAGCATCTCTTGCATAAACATCTGCCAATTGCTTTAAATGTTTTTTCCACTGCCTCTCCCACAACATGTATTCTGCTGGGGAGAGGAGGCAGTTCATAATATTTTTGATGTCATGCGGGACCATGACGTGGGCAGAGAAGGAGGCTTCCAGCAAGTGTTTAAAAAAATGTGAACTCCTGCCGTGTTCTTCGGCAGCTTTGCAAAGTTCCTGCAGTTCCCTATAGTGAAGGGACTCCCATGCAGCAACCTGTGCCCCTGTCCTGTCTCTCCTCATTATTACAGGAAAGGCAAGTATTTTCTGGGACAGAGCTGAGTTCCCCGCCCGTGTGGCTTCCCTCTGCACCTCAGCCCAGGGGTCTTCATACTCAGAATCTGAATAAGAAGATTCACTGCTCTCATCTCCTAGTGGAGATGGGGCGCTTGCTGGCAGCGCGGGGCCGGCTCATGTGTTTAGAGCTGACTCTTTTGTGGCTGCCTGGGGAAGCGGGGGTGGCCCCGCTCCGGCCGGAGCCGTCCCGACTTCCGGGGCACTGGGACCCTGGAGCGGGAGCGCCGCTGGGGACGGGGCCCCGGCACAAAGGGACAGGAGCGGGGCCCGCGACGAGGACAGGTTTCCCGATGGATGGGGGAGGGCCCGACGCGGTTACACCCAACGACGCAGTGGGGGGGGAGGAGGAGCAGGACGCGGCAGGAAGAGAAGGGGTGAAGGCGGGAAAGTGGCCATTTTGGGCATCGAGGGCGGGAAAACCGGGGTGTGAATGGGACAAAATGGCGCGGCTGGCCACACTGCCGGCACTATCTGTGCTAACGCTAGGAACTGGGGGGGACACAACTGGGTGTGAGGGCATAGGAGAGAGGATAGAGGAAAGACCCAGAGCGGCATGGCCATTGCCGCCCTGGTACGGGTAGAGAGACGGTGGGGGGGTGTCAGCGAGACGGCAGCAGCCCTGTGCCCGGGGGCAATGTCCACCCGCTGACGGGCTCTCAGACAGGGAAAGGGGTTCAGGGACACCTGGAGGGGCTGACGGGGTTGGGGGGTTTAACTGGGGACCCAAAACTCCCTCTTCTTTTTTTCCCTCTTTTTCCAATGAGAAAATAATATTTTGAAACACAGGAAAAAACTTTGCAACAGAAAAATCCACTTTAGCTTGAACTGTATATAACTTTCTTCCCACATTATCCCAAAAAATTCCCGATTTAGCAGAGTCCGAATTAATCTTAAAATACTTAAAAACCGAATGAATAAATCTTTTTAAATCCCCTTTAGAAAACTTAAAATTTCCCGCTTTTAAGGTAGTTACAACTTGGATATAAAAGTCCCTCTCAGGTGGGGTCAGCCTCAATACAGAGGACTCATTCCCCATCCTTTTTCACTCCCCACCCAGCAGTAAAACAGCAAAAAAAAAGAAAAAAAGCCCGAAGAAAAAAAACCTTTCACGGGATACACTTACAATTTCTCTTCGGCAGATGCCGGCAGGCAAAAACAAAGCTGCTGGGTGGGTGGTCACCTGGCGGCCGGTCCTCAGTGGCTTTCCCTTGCCACAGATGGTCAGCGAGGGTCCCGGTCGCAGCCTCTTGGATCGCTTCTTGCTAGAACGCAAGCAAGCTTCCTCGACGCATGGCGGCTCCAACGGCGGCTCGCCTCACAGCTAAAGGTGCAGGCGGACGCTTCTTCAGGGCTTCTTCAAAGCCCCACGGTCGGGCGCCACTTGCCGCGGCGGCAGAAAATCCGGAGCACCGCAACTTCTCCAGAAGCAGCCTTGAGAAAGGCTGGCCCAAAGCACATGTGAGCAGCTTCGAGCAGTCGAGTGATTCCAGCTCAGCTCAGTAATAGTATAGTGATTTCAGCTCAGCTCAGCTCAGTTCGGCAGCGGCGGCGGCAGGCAACACAGGAAGCAGGGACGAGATAGCTGGTCCAGCGTTCCACCGAGGCACAAGCCTTTATTCAGGCAAAGTTTCGGCAAAGGGTGCCGGTAACAGCGAATCTCTCGAACAGAGGAAAACCCGGGATATTTATGGGGAAGGAGAGGGGTGGGGGGAAGCCCGAGATACCTGTATCGGGGTGAGACAGCAGAGGGAAACACCAATGAAACACAACAGTTTAACATAACTAACTCAAAGACCCCTGGGAGCAACATTGTGTCGCTCTTACAGAGAAGTATCTCCTCTCCAGGAGAGGGCCAGTATCTCGGGCCCAGCGGGCTCCTCCGTACCCACACATCTATACCTTTGGGTATAGACTCCTGTCCACCCAGCGCTGCGCTGACCTATTTATTGTGGTTTTTCTCTTTCGTTGCAGGTGCTTAAATTGTTTTATAATAAATTGCTTTTTATTGACCTTATTTTGCCATTGCATTTATAACACAAGGGAGGAGTCAGGGGAAGGGACAAACCACTCTGCAGCTCAGAGGGTATATCTCCAGATCATACCATGTTTCTTAATGCATTACAACAGCACAGAATGAAGCAGCCTAACGTTCTGGTACTAAAGAATAAGGTCATCTTTGTAGATAAAAAAGCTGATGTTGCAAGGAGAAAGAAGAAGCAGAAAAGTTGCTGACAGACGAAGGTGTGTCAAACCAAGTAAAATGACGCTTACAGCATCTACCAATTAGATTAACAAAGAGATGCGTGCTTGCCTCGTGGACAGAGTAGATCTACCAATCAAGAAATGCGTGGACAAAGTGGGCCTACCAATTAAATAATGCATGACTGTGTAGACCAAGAGAAGAAGTAAATATAAACTAAATTAAATATAAACTGTGTTTAGATTCACATTGAATCATGCAGAGTCCTTTGCCTTCTCTTCTCACACAACCAGCAAAGTTGCAAAGTAGGTATGCTTTTCTCAGTGCTGGACACATGTGGGAATCACTCCACTACAAAACATGTGCTCTGAACAGAGCAGATGCTTTGCTTATATACACTCAAGTTCATACGTATTTATGAAAGCCTATGCATATTCATTATCTATGCCAGCCTCCCCTCACCTCGTATACTAATTAGTTGTCCGTCGTCTGCACTTGCACACTGCCTCCTGGTGGTTCTGGTTAGGCAGCTTTGGATGAAGTAAGAAGTCTGCCTTGACATGGCCAATGGATGACCTTTGTCTTTGCACAGACTGTCTTGGCATCCGGCCATCCCTCAGGACTTCTGGCCACATTCCAAACTAGAGATACAGTTTTTACCAGTTTTTAGAGCACTAGTTCCTGCTTTATCAATTCTTAGAGATAGGGAAATCCTGTTGTTGCATGGCCAAGGGCCATCTATTCTGAACATACTTGATTACACAGCACACTATAGTTGCATAAACCTAGTTATAAGTTGCCTATATGAACACCTTGGAGAAGCTAATTTGAATTTTTTTTTTTAAGTCATAGGCATCTATTTAACTAAAGAGTTCTTTTCAGAAAACTGTTATTTTAAAAGTATGGGTAGGAACTACTGGAATTCCTAATTAAGAAGGCATTTTGTAGATGTTATAAATGCAAAGGCAAATTCAGGTTAAAAAAAGAGAAATTTATTATAAAACAATAAAGAACAAACAACGAGAAAAACCACAATAAAATGGGCAGCGCAGCGCTGGGTGGACAGGGTCTATACCAAAGGTATAGGTGTTCCCAAATCCACGCTTGAGGGTTCTCTGGCCTGGGTTTTTATAGGGATTTTGTGTCCTGAGGCTAAATTCCAAGCAGGCACCATTCACCAAAGGTCCTTGATTGTTGGATGAATGGATTTCCTGGCATTGGAGAATAGAGTTAGTAGGTGTCCGGGCAGAGTCTCCTCATATGTAAAGAGGTTTTTAATGTTCCCTGATTTCAATTTTGGTTCGGGCCATCAGGATGGAGTGGTGGGATCCGGGTTGGAGCCGATGGATATCTCAGCTGGGCTTTTCCCTTTGTCCAGTCTGATTGCTTCCCCAACAGCGGTCTGCCAGGTGGGGTGTTCAGGTCTGGCGATGAATATCTCCTCCGAGCTCGTTCCTTTGTTAGCCTGATGGCTCGTGTCCTGCTTATTCTTTTCGGTTGATGGGCGCAGGCTAGGATTTTTATCTGGGTGCCGGCTAGCATGGTTTGGGAATTCGCAACTAGATCTGGGGAAGGACTTTTTGCCACACTGTTCTATTTTATATTATTACAAATATATTTATTTTGACCTTTACGAATTTTTATACATAAGTTTATCTATTACATAGATATGGAATATAATTTCATGTGAAAAATGTTCTATCTTTCCACCCAAACTTTTTTGTCAAGTTTCATTAGCTACAATTGTAGAAATGCTTATTTCTACTTCATACAACCTTTTGGTTTTAGTACAAATATTTGACTGTAAAATTTGCTTGGTTATTGCTTGTTTGAAGGTGGCAAATCAGAGGGAATTTTTTGCTGTTGTTTTGTTTTTTGCTTGTTTTGCTGTGGATTTTGCACACTAGACATATTTCACAGGATTGTTTTCCAAAATCTTTCCCCTCTTCTATTACTAGTTTGGGTCTTTCTACTTTATCCAAATACACTACAAATAACAATTTTTCCTTTTTTTTTTTTTTTTTTTTTTTTTGCATAGCAGCAGGGACAAAAGAAAGATTTTAGCATATCTAAAAATTCTGTGTTTCATTTGCTCTATTTCTACTCTCAGCAATATAAACTACTTTGGGTGATGTTGGGGAGGATGAAACAGGGAAACCTTATGAATGTGATTGTTTGGCAGATGATTCTGAAAATATAAAGCCTAGAATCGAAATAAAAATGAAAGCCTGCTTTGAGTCATAAGATACAGAGTACTGGTTACTATATAACCAAAGAACAATAGCCTAGCCAGCTAAAGGAGAATCCCTGGTTGATGAAACAATGTCCTTCTGCTGATCGAAAGTCCAAAGGTCAAGAAGCAAGGGAAGAATTTGTAAAGCTTTTAGAGTATAAAATGCAACACTGTATGTTAATATGGTGATTCTTATAGGCTGTATGTAAATTCTTTAGTGGGTGTATCTCGTAGTGATTGGTTACTGGGAATTAGAATATTCACTATAGAAAAAGATATATTGTATTGTAACAAGAACTTCGCTTTCAGCTCTTAGTTCCTACCCCGCTCTCAGCTCTTCCCTGCTCTTACCCCTCTCTTAGCCCTTCCCTGCTCCTACCCCTCTCTTAGTTCCTCCTTGCTCCTACCCCTCTCTTAGTTCCTACCCCGCTCTCAGCTCTTCCCTGCTCTTACCCCTCTTAGCCCTTCCCTGCTCCTACCCCTCTCTTAGTTCCTCCTTGCTCCTACCCCTCTCTTAGTTCCTACCCCGCTCTTAGTTCTTCCCTGCTTTTACCCCTCTCTTGTTTTCCCTACTCTTATCTTCTTAGTTTCTCCCTCCCTTACCCTCTTCTTTTTCCCTCTCTCCCTCTTGTTTTTCCCTCTCTCCATCTCTTACTCTTACCCTCTTAGTTTTCCCCCTCTTACCCCTCTCTTGTCCTCCCCCTCTCTCCTAAGCCGCCCTAGATTTTCCCCGCACTCCCTCTGTTGCTCTTGTTTCTTCCCTCCCCCTCTTTAACCTCTCCTCTCCTGCTCTCCCCACACTCTCTCCCCTCCCCCCGACCACGTGGAAGCCGAGGCTGGTGGTAGACATGGGTCTCTCCCTCTCTTTACCCTTATAATAAATTGCTTATACCTGAACAGTTTGACCCAGTAGAAGTCTCTCACCACGAGTGAGTGTTTTGAACAGCAATAGGGTGGTGGCTTGGAAACTTCTCTTTGTAGTGGTTTAGATTTGTCAATTCCATTTTCCGGACAACACACCAAATAAATGTCGTGGTTTTAAAGCAGTAACTAAAAAATTACTAGAAAACTTACTTATTTCTTGCTGTGAGATGTGGATTAGAACAAGAACAAAACAGGCTTAAAACTTAAAAGGAATAAAGAAAGTTTATTACCAAAACTACAAGAATAAGAAAACCAGAATAAAACCTTGAGAAAACCCTTTTCTCCCCCACTACCCAACCATTCCCTTGTTCATATGACAACATAGAGACAAAAAGCTTTGGAACTTTGGTGTTTAAACAGTCCCAAATTCCTGCTATAATCTTTTCATCAGTGTCTGTAGAGAAACAGAAGTCTTCTGCTAATCTATGGAGTTTATCAAAAGAAAACTATTTCTGTTATAGCTTTCTATTTTTCTGATGCCAGCTGCCTGGAAATCTGTCATCAGTTCACTCCTCCCATTTCACATCACTCTGAGGTGTGTAATGAGCCATGAGTCTAGGGATGTAATTTTTAAGGATGAGTTATTAAAAGGCAAAAGTTCTTTTCATCTGTCTCTGTGAGCTTCCCTGGAAAACAGGAGTTTTCTCTTTGCCTCAAGCGGCCCCAAATCTTCAACTATCACTTCTGCCCTTCTGTTCCAGCACCTCACTGTATCATTATTACTCCACCTTTTGCTCAAAATCCAAACTTTGAACATTCCATTCCTCCCCATATACTCTGTCATGAATTAAAGGTGTTTTTTCAGAACATTATTGTCCATCTCCATAGCTTTAACAGAAAAATATTTCAGCTTAATTAAATCATCTCCTTATTCTCTACCTTTTCTGAAGTTTAATTCTTTTCTTTACTGTCTTTGTTAGTTTATAAAGTCTCTTTACATGTTGATTACTCTCTTTTTCTTTCTCTGGAAAAAAAGATTAATCTGCAAGTCTCATCTGGGTAATGAAAAGGTTAAAATCTTGCCCAGGCTTTGTAGATGGTTCTATCATCTCTGCTGGAGCAGCGGCTGGAGCTGTTTGTGATGGAAGATTCTTCATGGCTGCTCTGGAGAGTGTGGTCACTGTCTCAGCCCACCGCAGTTCAAAAGCTTTTCTTCTTTCTTTACTTGGCAGTCTCTGGTGAATTCAGTCACAGAAAAAAAAAAAACCGCAGCCGAGCCAGGGACCGGCCTGGCCCGGCCAGAACTCAAAGAGAAGCCCTGCAGGCCCCATCTCCCAGCCAGGAGCCGTGGCAAGCTCAGCCCAGCCCCTGCTCGGGCCGCATGGCCCGGGCAGGGGACAGGAAGCCAGCTAAAGCTCTGTTACCTTTCACAGCTAGGAAACAAAGAGACAAATTCTCAGGCTTTGGTCTTAAGGTGGTGTTCACAGGTTGATCTCACTTTTCAATGGTTAAAACTGCTGTTAGTTCTTAGAAATGGCCAGCTGTTGGCTAGGAGACAAACTCCCATCAGCCTGCAGCGGTTTTAACTTCCTTAGGTGTTTCTCTTTGTTTACTTAAATGCCAATCTATTTCACTCTTTCTCTCTCAGAGCTCTGAGCATGGAAAGAAAATGTGGTCTCTTCTCTGCTGACAGGAACAGAGACCTGCATCAGAGGGTTCTCAGATTTGTGGGTGTCTTTTCTGCAGTTAATGGAATTATTCCACACATTTCCACTTTTCCACTCTTAGTGTTATCCACTGTCCATGCAGATCTGTTATTAATAAACTAAAGGAAAATAAAATCAGAATCTTCTTTTATCTTTCTGTGAGAATAATAACTTCTTCCATGCAAGCATTAATGTATTAAAAGGTATTTGCTAGTTAGCCGGAAAAAGTAATTTCATCAGGCACAAAAGAAACACAAAGAAAAGCAACTGTCTTCCCTAATTACAGACAGTAATTATTGCTATTTATAACTACTAAACAAAATGACAAACTGAAAATGTTCAACTAGAAACCTTAAGTGCTTGTTAGCTGTCATTGCAGTAAGAGTTTTCCTCTTTATTTGTATTGCGTTTCAGAATAAGGACTTTACAATTAAAATTGTAAAGAAAATACGTTTTACTTCCAGCAGGGACATATGGAGGATTCTCCACCATACATGCATCCCTGATCGAGACACATTTCAGGTTTAAATACACACTGAGACCACAAGCCCACACGTCCCTGCCTGCCCATTCCTCACCCATTGTCCACCTCCTTGCGCTTCATATTATAATGTCTTCTGTGGTGCCACACCTCCTGATGGTCAAGGACAGGCATCTTTGTGATGAAGGAAGACTTCCTCAGGTGTTTGCTGTTTGACCTCCATCTCTGGACAGGCACAGTGGAGGTTTGGCTAACTCCCGAGTCAGTTTGTCCTGGCCAACATCAGGACCCTGAATCGTGTCCAGGGGAGTGAAAGTGTGAGCGCTGTGAAAAGGCAAAGAACCAAGCCTGTTTTCAAGCAGCAAGAGCATTCCCAGCTGTGTCGGATTGCAAAGAAGCTGTTGCTGCATTTTGCAGTTCTCTGCACTGCTCACTCCCATCTGCCTGGCGCCCTGCCACTTGATCACAGTTGACGTTCAGCTTTGCCTCTTTTCAAAGCGTGTACTGCACATAGCCAGTAAGCGTTCTGAACTTCTTTTCCTCTGCTCAAGCTGCAATGACACTTTTTTTTGCTTCGCACTATACAGCTCGTTCGTGCAACACGTAGCGAAAGAGGCCAGGAGGAATCCTGTTTGCTGCAGTCATCCTTTTGTGGCTGTCGTGGTTTTAAAGAAGCAACTAAAAAATCACTAGAAAACTTACTTATTTCTTGCTGTGAGATGTGGATTAAAACAAGAGCAAAACAGGCTTAAAACTTAAAAGGAATAAAGAAAGCTTATTAACAAAAACTACAAGAATAAGAAACGAGAAGAAAACCTCCAGAACAACCCTTTTCTCCCCCACTACCCAACCATTCCCTTGTTCACATGACAACATAGAGACAAAAACAACTTTGGTGGTTAAAACTGTCTCAATTCTTGCTATAATATTTTCATTAGTTTTTGTAGAGAAACAGAAGTCTTCTTCTGATAATCTATGGAGTTTCTCACAAGAAAAATTATTTCTTTTACAGCTCTCTATTTCTCTGTTGCCAGCTGCCCGGAAATTCTGCCATCAGTTGTCTTTTCCCATTTCACATCACTCTGAGGTGTGTTATGGGTCAAATGAGTCTAGGGATGTCATTTTTAAGGATGAGTTATTAAAAGGCAGAAGTTCTCTTCATCTGTTTTTGTGAGCCCCTCTGGAAACAGAAAGTTTTCTCTTTGCCTCTTAAAGGCCCCAAATCTTCAACTATTACTTCTCCCCGCTGTTCCAGTATCTCACAGTATCACAACCACTTCACCCTTTGCTCAAAATCCACACTTTGAAACACTCCGTTCCTCCCAATATACTCTGTTATGAATTAAAGTTTTTTTCAGAACACTACTGTCCATCTCCATAGCTTTAACAGAAAAATATTTCAGCTTATTAAAGCATCTCCTTATTTTCTCTTCCCCATCTAAAACCTAATTCCTTTCTTCATTGTCTTTGATGGGTTTATGGTGTCTTCTTACATGTTGATCATCCCTCTCTCTCTTCTCCTCTCTCTGGGAGAAAAGGATTAATCTGCAAGTCTCATCTGGGTAGTAAAAGAGTTAAAGTCTTGCCAAGATGCAGGTGTTCATGGTGTCTGGTTTCAGTTCAGTGGCAGAAACTGGAGCCGAGCTGGGGGACCAGCCTGGGCCCCCTCTGCCCCCCCCCCCCACACACACTCCGCGGCCTTGTCTGGCCTGGAGGGGGGGAGGAGGCCAAGCTGAAGCCTGTTACCTTTCCAGAAGCCGGAAACCAAGGAGACCAAGAAATTCCCAGACTTACATCTTAAAGTAAGTGTTCACAGGTTGATCTCACTTTTCAATGGTCAAAATCACTGCCAGTTCTCAGAAATGGCTAGTAATTAGTCAGGAAAAAAAACTCCCATCAGCCTCCAGTAGTTTCAACTTCCCTAGCTCTCAAAGCTAACCTTAAAGGTGCAGAACTTGATATATATATAAAGCAGGAGATTGGGAATACCAGTATCATAAAGTCAACCCAGGACAGTGGCCAAGGCTTTCAACACAACACCACAAGCAGGGCGACAACTAGGGCTCATGAAGTAAATGTTTTCTCCGGGCCCGTTTTGCTGTGTCACACTCTTCTGCATCTCTTTAGTGCTTGCCAAGCTCGAATGTGCGTGCTGCTGCTTCGAGATGACAAGGCGCAAAGCCATCGAACTGCAGTGTGCAAGTTAGGCAAGAAAAAGCTGTGCGGCTTGAATGTGCTGCAAATCCGTGTTCCCACCTTTGGCAGAAGCTGCTATACGGAGCTCCTGGTACCCGGTCAACAAATGATTTGTGCAGGAAGATGCCGGTTGAGGTCCGGGCGCCGGAAAGAGCGAGCTCTGCAAGAAGGCGAATAACGAAAGAGCTTAGCAGCCAGCTAGAGCACAATGAATTCAGACTGCAATAAGAACATAGCTGCGGCTCGCCCGCTTGCGGAATAAATGCAAGTTGTTGTCAGGAAGAACTTCAGGCATGGCTTCCACGTGCAGCCACATACTGCTCTTGCAACTCTCTGTGGCAACCATTGCGCATTCCCTCAGACACCGAAAACCAAGAGAAATGTCCTGCGCAGCGTAAAAGCTTGCCACATGAGCGGTGGTAGAGAGTGTTGCAAATCCGTGTTTGCCTAAGTAGAAAAAGAAAAGCTGCACAAATATGTGTTGTCATGGCATACGTTCTCCTCACCAGACCCAGTGGAAAAGCTTTCCGCTTGCATTAAGAGCAAAAAAGGCAGAAGCCGGGACTCCAGAGCTTGGAGAAAGTAACCGCAAGAGGCGAGCCTCGTTCGGCAGAAGCTGCTATCTGGAACACCTGGAAACGGGCCAAAGAATTATTAGTGTGGGGAGATGCTGGTTGGCTTGCTGAATAGACGCTAACTGTTGGCTCGCCCGCTTGCTGAATAAACGCTAACTGTTTTCAGGAAGATGTTCAGGCACGGCATCATTGTGCTGCTATCTACTGCTGTTGCGGCTCTCTGCGGTAACTCTTGCGTATTCCCTTAGACGCTGAGAATGAAGAGAAATGCCCTGCGCAACGCAGAAACTTGCCGCACCAACGGTGGAAGAGAGTGCTGCAAATCTGTGTTTGCCTAAGTGGAAAAAGAAAAGCTGCACAAATATGTGTTGTCGTGGCACACGTTCTCCTCACCAGACGCAGTGGAAAAGCTTTCCGCTTGCATTAGGAGCAAGAAAGGCAGAAGCCGGAACTCCGGAGCTCGGAGAAAGTAACCGCAAGAGGTGAGCCTCCTTAGGCAGAAGCTGCTATCCGGAGCTGTTTGAAACCGGTCAACGACCTATGTCAGTGAGAAGCTGATGTTTGGCATCCGGGCGCCGGAAATCTCGAGCTCTGCAAGAAGGCGAATAAGGAAAGTGCTCAGCAGCCACCTGGAGCGTGAAGCTTTCAGACCGCAATTGGAACAAAGCTGCAGTTCCCCAGGTTGTTAAATAGACGTTAGTTATTTTCTGGAAGAATTTCAAGCACGTCTTCATTGTGCTGCTACCTACTGCTGTTGCGGCTCTCTGTGGCCACTATTGCGCTTTCCCTTAGACTCTGAGAATGAACAAAAATGCCCTGCTCTACGCAGAAGCCTGCCATACCAACGGTGGAAGGGAGTGCTGCAAATCCGTGTTTGCCTAAGTGGCAGGGGAAAGCTGCACAAATATATGTTGTCGTGGCACACGTTCTCCTCACCAGACGCAATGGAAAAGCTTTCCGCTTGCATTAGGAGCAAGAAAGGCAGAAGCCGGGAGACTGGAGTTCAGTGAAAGTAACTGCATGAAGCGAGCCTTGATCAGCAGAGGCTGCTATCCGAAGCTCTTGGCAACTGGCAAACGAACGATGTGTACGGCAAGGAAGTCGAATAAGGAAGCTGCTTAGCAGCCAGCTGGACCGAGAAGCTTTCAGACTGCAAGAGGAAAGTAGCTGCCCCACACCCGCTTGCTGAATAGATGCTAGCTGTTGTCTGGAAGAAGTTCAAGAACTGTTTCCTTGTGCTGCTACCTACTGCTGTTGCTGCTCTCTGAGGCAACCCTTGTGCTTTCCCTTAGAATCCGAGAATGCAGAGAAATGCCCAACACAACTTAGAAGCCTGCAACACCAACAGTGGAAGAGAGTGCTGTAAATCCGTGTTTGCCTAAGTGGAAAAAGAAAAGCTGCACAAATATGTGTTGTCGTGGCACATGTTCTCCTCTCCAGACGCAGTGGAAAAACTTTATGCTTGCGTTAAAAGCAAGAAAAACAGAAGCCGTGACTCCGGAACTCAGTGGAGGTAACCGCAAGAGACGAGCCTCCTTCGGCAGAAACTCCTATCCAGAGCTCTCGGCAACCGGCCAACGAACGATGTGTGCGGCAAGATGCCAGATGGCGTCCCTGCTCTGGAAAGCACGGGCGCTGCAGGAAGGCGAATAAAGAAAGCACTTAGCAGCCAGCTTGTGTGCAAAGCTTTCAGAACGCAAGAGGTATGTAGCTGCCGCATACCTGCTTGCTGAATGGACACTAGCTGTTTTCAGGAATATGTTCCTGCATGGCTTCCTTGTTTTGCTAACACCTGTTCTTTCTGCTCCCTGCGGGACCTCCTTCGCTTCCCCTTAGGCTCCAAGATGCTTACAAATGCCCTGTGGTGCCCAGAAGCTTGCAGCACGAAATGCCTATTAAAGTGCTACCCTTCATTTTTTCTGATCATGTGCTACGATTGCGCATCTCATTTTGAGCTACATGAGCTTGCCTAACTGTGTCTGAATGAGAAGAAGCAATGGCTGCTCTTGTAATTCTCTAAGCTTCTCACACAAGCCGGGGACTCTTTGATATCTTCAGAGGAGGCATTCAACTTTACCTTTTTTCCCGGATGTTATTGCACACAGCCAGTGTATCTTGTGCTCTTTTTTTCCTCAAGTCGAGCTTCAAAGACACTTTTTCTTCTTCGCAGTGCGCCAGTCATTCGTGCAACTCTCGCGTTGCAAAAGAAACTAGGAGACAAGCCTTTTTAAAGCCATAATCCTTCTGTGGCTACAGTTTTGTACACAGAACTACAAGCTGGCTGATGGGAAGGGCACATGAAGCAAATGCTTTCTCATTGTCTATTGTTTGTGGACGTAACTCCGCTACTCTGACACTTCATTTATTTGTCTTCTGTAATCTGCACAGAACTGAAGCCCAGATTAGGTGTTCAGCTTTACTGCTTTGCTGCACGTACACAGCCCGGGTTTTCCTGAGTTTGAAGTACAATTATGCTCTTTCTGTTTTTTAGACTCCAAACTGTACACAAAGCTCCTGAGTAGAGAAAGAAGCCAGCTCAGAAATACTTTTGCTGCATGAGTCGATCTGTAATCAAGACTCTGCACACAGCACCACAATCTTTACGATGACGAGGGGTCATAAAAAACCTACTTTTTCTTGCCCCATTTTTCTGTGTCAAACGACTTCATCCTGATCTTTGTCCTTGCAAGGCTGTAGTGTTTGTGGTGGTCCTTCGAGCTGAGAAACACCATGTAGAGTAAGGGCACAGCAATTTGACCATAGTTTGCAGCTTTTATGAGAAAGAGCATTCCCCCTTGGGGGTAGTACATATCGAAATTTTCACAAATTGCTGGGTTGAGTTCCAACAAGCTTGTTGTTACAGCACAATTTCTCCGTGCGAGATGTAGTCAAGAAGTTTGTCACTAAGATTCAGATGACAAGCAGCAGAATGCGGGTCTACATGGTGCTGAGAAGATAAAATCATGGGCCAAATGTCTTTTGGCAGAAGCAGTGTCCGATGGAGTGTTTGGCTGCTAGCACAGTGTTCATGGTGAAGAACAGAGGGCGATTTGCCTCTGGGAGACTGAAAGCATGACTGGTTAATAGAGGTGAAAAGCAAAGCCACTTGTGCTCCCGGCTGGTGGGTGCAGCGTACCGATTGCAAAAGTCACGTCACTGTTACTGTCTTGCCTGCCGAAGTCAATTTGGCAGTTATAAGAATTAAAGTTTAGCAAGAGCTATTTGTCTGCTTGTACACCTCTTCCATCCCCTCAGTGGAAATTATTGTGCCTACCTTTAGACTCTGACATCCAGAGAACACAATGGTAGAGGCAGTGGAGAATGGAAGGAGAGAGTGAATTTTGATGAGTGAGTTTGATGTGGCTTATGTGGAGCATGCGGAAAATGTAACCCGATACTGGTTTTTACTTCTAGAGCCTGTTTTTGTAAAATATTTCAGCTGGACATTTGTGACCAAAAGGCAAGAGTGAAAAAATTTGAAGCAGGTCTCTCTGGGAAAAAAAAAGCAGCAGGGTGTTGTGTGCAATTTAAATACTGTTATAAGAAGGGTGTACTTTAGCAACATCTCTCTTGACACTTTTGTCTGTGTAATCTCTAGCTGCTTGGACAAAGCGACACTGAAATTTCGTGAAAAGAATTGTGCTGCAAATACCAGGTTACACAATGAAAAAGGGTAAGTCAGTAAATGCCTTCTGTCCTGGCAAATCTCTCAGTCGGAACTCCAGCTGGAAACATTTTGCTATAATGATAAACTTTGCAACTTGGAGAGTATGTGTTGATGCTATCTATATAGTTGAAAAGGAACATTCGAATCCCTAGTGCGTTTCGTCTAGTTTACAGACTGCAAAGACACTATAAAGGCCATTACTGGCTTTTTGTTGGACTTTTCCTTTTCGAGTAGCTGCTGGACATTTTGAAGGGGTTTGGGATCTGCTAGAGTGCAAGATAGTACATAGAGTTTGAGGAAAGTGATACACACATTTTATATCTCCGGGGAGGTGGATGCAGTTCAGTGTGCGCGATTTACATGTTGAGCAGCTGATCACACAGAAGAGGTTGTGCTGCAATTGCCTTCTCCTTTGCAACCTATAAACTACACAGCCCACAATAAAACAGTTCCTGTTCCTTCTGTGCTACATGCAGGATCACATTCTGCCAGTCTCTAAGAGACAGGATTCCCCGCGGAGCTCTTCCCTGCGCTGCTCCTACACCAATGAGGCCGGGCCCGAAAACCGCTTGGCTTTTTCCTGGGCGCTGTCAGCGCTCATCAAAACAACCACACGATGGCGCGATCGACTCACAAAAGAAGAAAATGCACCGAGGCCAGCTCGAAAGTACGCCCAGGAGAGAGCCGAGTTGGAAACGTCCCTGCTCTCAAATCAACTGTGTCAGGACAAAAAGATTTTGCTGATCTTTCCCCTCCAAGTATGCACACTTTTGCACCACAAAGGCCAACATTAAATCCTCTGCCCTAACAGACCTTTGCACTCTCGCAGAGTCTGGTAATAAACTCAAAGACATCCACTCAACAAATGTGCCAGCTGAGAAAGTCCTTTGCAGCCTACAATTTCAGCTTCACCCATCAAACAATGAACACGCACCCTGCTATTGGCACTTTTCTTTTCAGCTCTACGCTCCTAAGCTTTCAGTCTCAGAGTCAAGATCCAAGCAGCATGGCAACAGGGACTACTCACACACTAAAGCTACAAGGACAAAAAGCTCAACAACTTGCTGTCTAGATTCCCACTGTCAGTTCAACAGCTCTAACCCACAGGGAAACCTCTTGGGAAAAACCTTTAAATTCACTGAGACCACCCAAAGTGCCCATCCAAACTTAATTTCTTTGCCAAAGAGAAGAACAAGAAGCTCATTTCAAGAGAAATGGCATCCCCTCCTCCAAAATCCAAAACATCCAGTGACTGATCCCATACAATGGTGTCAGAACACTCTTACTAGAGGCAGACAGCCTTCCAAAGATGGATACTGACTCAATGACTGTACAAATTGAGGGAGTGCTTCCAAATATGCTGGCACAAGAAGCTGCTGTCGTCCTTGAGCTGCGCGACACAGCTTCTTATCTGCACCTCCAACTCTGGGGCTACGTGCTTTCCTTCCCATGAGAAAGCATTGCCATTCTCCTTCAGGAACTTACCAAGCCAAACTGCATGCCATGTCCTGTAGTATGCCCAGCTATGGCTCCTGCACAGAAGGGTCTAGGAAATAAATATCTTGTTGGACTATACCTCCCCATGGTACCTTAATGTCTGCCCTATTACATTGCCACTATATCTTTTCCTTGCCAAGGAAAGGCAGTCAGAGTCACTTGGCCTTGCCTTGCCATCGGTACTGTAGCTAGTCTACTCTTGTTTTCTTACTTGCTTATGTGTGCCTTACCTGGCCTTATAAAGAGGTTCCTTGCTTTGCTTTGCCTTGCCTACCACTCTTTGCAATGCAAACCAAGTGTAGGCAATTGTAGGTAAGTCAAGGGAGAAGTTGACAAAGCTGGAGCCATGCAGGGAAAGCAAATGGGGTGGTAGGTGAGAGAAGGCCCAGAAATTCTAGGCAAGGATGGGCCGGGGAAGGCCAGGTAGAAACAGGAAGGACTAGGCAAGGCAAGGCCCTGGAGGAAAACAGTAGGCAGGTCAAGTGTAGGCATAGGCATTGGAGGGAGTGCAAGGCTAGGGAGGGTTATCAGGGCAAGGCAAGGAAACTGTTGGGTCACCAAGGCAAGTGTCCTAGTTTAGGGCAAATTAGGGAGGAAAACTCCAAATGGGGAACTCCTCTGCCTCAGCTAGCTAAAACTAAGTAAAAGCCAGAGAGAAGCTCTGTCCCGCTGTCTGTCCGTGCTGCAGACACCACAATCCAAGAGCAGGATGTGTGGGATTGATGTTTTTCCTTAACACAAACGGCGCGCTTCTTCTTCCCCCCACTCCCACTTTCAGAGCCAGTCTTAAAGGTGCAGAACTTAATATATAACATAAACCAGACGATTGGGGATACCAGTATCATAAAGTCACCCCAGGAGAGCAAGACAAATGAGAGGTACATTCAAAGACTGCTGGTACACAAAAGGGGCCAGGACAGACTTCTTTGTCCAACCTTGATCTCGCATAGGCCATCTCTAATCTGCACCTAAAACACTTGGATTACCTGCCTTCCTTGGTATACAAAAGAACTGTCATTCTAGTCTTGAAGCCCAAGGCTGAAATGTGAATTTTATGTCCAAAATTCAAAACATGTAAGGATAGGTGCCAGAAGAAAGTTGCCAGGACAGATGCGTGTGCTTGCATGTAACCTCCTTTGGGCTTCCTCTCACATGCTCCTGAGACACTGGAGGTACGTGAAAGCCTTGAGAGACTTAGAAGAAGCAGGCAGGGCAAGGCAAGATGAAGAAATTCTACAAAAAGAGGGGTATTGAATTCAAGGTGGAGGACGGAGGAGCAAAGTAAAGCAAGGCAAGGGAGAGGTTCAAGGGCAAGGCAAGAAAAGTGGTGGCTTTGCCAGTCAAGACAAAGGAGACACAGGCAAGGCAATGAGAGTCTTAGAAGAAGGAAATGAAAGATTGGAGCTGGACAAAGGGGAAGGGAAACTAGAAAAACTGGAAAAGGGGATGGGTGGTGCAAGGCACTGGATTGGTAGGAAGGGCAAGGGAAGGACATGGATGAGACAGGAAGGCAGAGGAAAGGAATGGCCAGCAATGACAAAGAAATGCAAGGTTGGACAGGAAAGGAAAGGCAAAGAAATGTAGGGAAGGGGTAGGCAAAACAATGGGTGTCTTAAGAGGAAAAGTCCATGCACAACAAGGCCAAGAGAAAAGCGATAGAGAAGTCAGCATGGCGGATAAGTGAGTGCAGCTGAGAAAGAAAGTGCCTAACTCCAGTTTGTGTGTGGGTGTGCGTGTGTATGTGTGCGGGCACGTGTATGTGTGTGTGTGAAGTTTGCAGGATGTAAAGCAGAAGAAACTTGTCACTTGATTGTGGAGTGAAAGGATGCTTTTGAATATACGAGGCAAGGTCCAAGCAACCTTTTTGTCCTGGCACATCTGTGTGCCAGAAACTCCTCAGTTTAGATACAGAGAGTAAATGGGACACAGAACACCCACAAAATCATAGCTGAGCAAGAAAGCATGTAGCATCATTATGTTTTAAGAAAAGCAGTTTGTTTGTGCGAGAAGAAAATGGACGTGTGGGACTCCAGCAGTATGACACTATGCTCAGCTTAGAAGCAAAGTGCAATGCTTCAGTACACCCTCTGAAAATAAAAAGCTGCAAGGAAAAGGCAAGGGGGCAGGTCTGCGAAAGCTTTCTGTCCTGGCACGGTGAGCTGTTTGAAGTGGAACCACAGTTTGGTTTCACTAAGGATCCTTATTGGTAGACTGCTTGGCCAAGGTGGAATGCACACACACTATAGATCGTCTATACAATTTCTAGACCTTATAAATTAGAGTATCTAACAAGGATGCTGCAATAGGAGGCCTGGATGAATGGAGCGATATTTCCCCATGTGTGGAATTCCACCCTGGATGGGCCAAATCTCTAGTTTACAGGATGTGCTCTGCAGAGAACCTTGGTTTCCCAAGACAGCATAGTGTATTCTGGCCTCCTACTAGGCGGCCTTTAGGATTTTTGGTCTCCTTGCCTAAGAGAATATTAGGACTACGCTAAGTGATCAGACTTAAGGAATTACACGTATGCATCCTAAGAGTACTGAGGATACATAAAAGTTGTATGAAAGGTATAGAAAAGAAAATGCAAAAAATCATCTCCATATCAGTGACACAGCAGAGCCTGATGGAACTCATCAGAGCATTGTGACAACCTGGAATCTCATGGATCCAAGGCTCTGACAAATAGGGGCCCCATGGGTGATTTTGGGGCTTTTGGGGATGATCGGGGGGGTTTAAGGGGAAATTTAGGTTAATTGCTGAGGTGATTTGGGGTTTTTTTAGGGGTGTTGAAGTCGATTTTGTGTGATTTCAGGGGTTAATGTGGCTCTTTTGGAGCAGTATTTGGGGAGATTTTGGGGGGTTTTGGGACAGATTTGTAGGGTTTTTGGTGGTGCTGAAGCCAATTTTGGGGTGATTTCGAGTGATTTTGGGAGGTTTAAGGGTGATTTTGAGGAATTCTGGGCCTTTTTTGGGGGGGATTTTTTTTTTTTTATTTTTGTGGTGCCAAGTGGATTTTAGGGTGATTTTGGGGTGATTTTGAGGTGTTTCAGGGTGAATTATGGGGCAATTTTGGGAGGTTTTTGAGGCAATTTTTGGGGTTTTGGAATGCCAAAGCAAATTTAGGGGGGATTTTGGGGGATTTTGGGGGGTTTTGGGGAAATTCTTAAATGACTTCTAGGGTGATTTTGGGGTAATTTTTAGGGCCATTTTGGTTTATTTGGAGCATGCTGAGGCAGATTTTAGGGTTTGATTTTGGGGGTTTTTTGGGCTGATTTCGGATTATTTCAGCGTTTAGTTTTTTTTGCTGTTTTGAAGGGTTTTGGTGGTGCCAAAGCTAACTTTTTTGAGATTTTGGGCATTTTTTGGGTGATTTTGTGGCTTTTGGGGGCTTTTTTATCGTGATTCTTTTGGTGATTTTTCAAGGATCTTGGAGGGATTTGGGGGTTTTGGGATGAATTTGTGGGTTTTTGTTGGCTTTTGGGGTGACTTTGAATGTTTTGGGGGCCATTTTGGTGCCTTTTGGGGGTGCGAAAAAAATTTTGGGGGTGATTTTCTGGTGATTTTGGGTGTTTTGGGGGTGATTACGGAGATTTGTGGAGAAATTTTGGTGGCTTTGAGGGTGCACAACGAACAATGTGTGAGGGAAGATGCCGGTTCGCGTCAGGGCGCTTGAAAGCACTAGCACTGCAGGAAGGAGAATAAGGAAGGTGCTTAGCAGCCAGCTTGTGAGTGAAGATTTCAGACTGCAAGAGAAACGTAGCTGCAGCTCGCCCATGTTGTAATGCAGTTAGGAAAAATGGTATGACCCAAAGAATGTACCCCCGAAAATGTAGACTTGTAAGTTCTTTCCCTTATCTTGTTCTCCCCAGCTCCCCTTATTGGTTGTGTAAATTCCCCCACACCCCTTTCCCCTGCCTTGAAAAAGAAATGCTTATCAATACCTCTCCCTCTTTCCCTCCTGCCATCTCACCCCAAAGGATCCCAAGAAATAAAGATGCAACTGCCATCTCATCAAAGGGAAAGAGCCTTGTTTTTAGGGCCTCGTCTGGCATGCTAAAACTACCTCCCCAGCCTCCCCGGGCCGCTTTGAGGTGGACAGTGGTAACAGAGGGGCTGGGGACAAAGTTATAATAGCAGGTGTTGAGTCTAAAATATCAGTGCTTCTTTTGTGGATTTCATGAGTCGAATTGTTTTTCCTAGTCCATCTAATAATTTGGGTTTTGTTGGGTGCAAACAGGGACAACCGCCCTATTGTACATGGCCCTCCTCGAAGCCGAGATGGGGTCCCTGCCCATGCTCTATCACTGCAAATCAGAAATAAACCTTTAGGGAGGTTTTTTGGATGTGAGCAGAGAGGTTTGTCTGCTGTGATGTGATTTAGAATACTACACCATTTTTTAGCTGTGAATTCTTCTCGACATTGTAATAGGTTTTTATAGAGATTAGTATCTGACAGCGAATTGTAAGTGAAGTGAACACAATAAGGTGCTGGGGAGGAACCCAATAGCTCTAATTCTTGGGGTCCCTTATCTGCTTTGGGCAGTTTGGGTAACCACTCTTCCACAGGGTTCTTAACCACTACAGCCCGCTGCCTACGAATTTCACGTGGTCAGACACTGTGTGTTTTGGGAACTGTGTTAGGCCTGGGAGTGTCAAAGCTGCCTGGAAAGTCTCCAGCCTGCAGTGGGATCCCTACCAGACAGGTGGACATAGGGTCTTTTGCTGCTGCAGTGGACAAGCAGATATTCTTGCTGAAGAGTCTGTGCCAGGGTCAGCCAGATGTTCTGTCGTGGCTGAGGGACGATCCAGGCAGCTGTCAGACTGCTCAGTGTGAGTAGGATGACAGCTGGAGTAGGGCTCATCATGGGTTTGAGTGGGAGGTAGGTTTTCTCTAAAAGAAAAGAAACAAACATTTTTAAAACATGTTCACAGTCAGGGTGTGCTGGTCAGAGAATAACCAGACGCTAGGAAAGTTTCCTCTTGCTCTTTCCGGCGGCGTCTTCTTTTGGAAGCAGCTGCCACTTGTTTTCCATCTCCTTCTGCTGGTGCTGGGTTTTTGGGAACAAAAGGCTTTACCCACTTCTGAGGTATCCATCGAGGGCCTGTAGGGGTGGTCACACAAGTGTAGCTGCGCTCCCAGGTGACAAGTTCATAGGGGCCCTTGGTCTGCCAGGTTTCTGGGTCCCTGATTAAGACTGGTGGAAGCTGTGACAACTTAAATTGAACACCTCTGTTAAAATGACGCGCCACCGGAGGACTCGTGTTTTCAAATGAACAGTTCAGGAAATTGATGGTAAACATGGCTTTGCAGAGCTTTTGTTGTGGAGATATCCACACTGTCCTACTGCCTTGCCTAGCTAGGACTTGGTTTGAGTGTCTGGTGGGTGCGTTCAATCAGAGCTTGACCAGTGGGGGAGTGGGGGATGCTGGTTTTGTGTTCCATCCTTCACTGCTAGACAAATTCTAGGAACTCCTTGGATTTATCCGCTGGGCCATTATCCGTTTTAATTTCCCTAGGGATCCCCAGCACTGCAAAGGCTTGTACCAAGTGTTGTTTGGCATGTATAGCTTTTTCACCTGCATAAGTAGAGGCATACACTGCCCCTGAGTATGTGTCAATGCTCACATGTACATACTTAAGGCGACCAAAAGTGGGAATGTGTGTGATGTCTGTCTGCCACACTTCGCAGTTCCCAAGGCCTTGGGGGTTATCCCTGATACCCAGCGATGGCAAAGCCTGGAGCTGGCAACTGGGACAGGTGGCCACAATGGCATTAGCCTGACCCTGTGTCAGCTGGAATTGACGGATCAGTCCTGGCGCATTGTGGTGATATTGCTGGTAGCTCAGCTTAGCCTGCTGGAATACATCTGGAAGACGTACCTTTTTGGCTGGAGCAACAAGGGAATCAGCTTTATGCTTCTCTTCTGTGATTCCGCCTAGAAAATCAGTATGTGACCTCACATGCATCACATAGAAAAGATGCTCTTGAGTTGAAACTAAATAAACTAGTTTTGAGAGCAACCTAAAGAGATTCTCGTTCTTGATGTCCTTGAGAACTGCCTGCTCTGCTCTGGACACAACCCCTGCTACGTAGGCCAAGTCGGTAACCAAATTGATTGGCTCCGAAAACTTCTCAAAGGCTCTCACGGGCGCAGCCAGTTTGGCTACCTGGGGTGACCCCTCCACAAACTCAACATCAGCTTCCCAATGCTGAGTCTGGGGATCACTCCAAGTCATCACCGATTTGTGGGATGCCCTGGGTGCATCAGTGAACACTGTAAAAGCTTTGAGCCGCCTACGGCTCTTTTTCTCACGAGGAATGAGGTGGAATTCCTCATGAAACAATTTGTGCAATGGTGCATGGACTGATATTTGCCAACTCTAGCTGTCCAGAGCTAACTGGAGGTTAATATTGCTCTGCAGCAGGTGCTCAAACATCTCTTTGGTCAATTTCTCAGGAGAGTGTTTTCCCTCCCCAGAAAGTTTGACCAGGAGGTGAATACACACAAAGTCACAATCAGCCAGTTCCTGCAGCCTTACCCTGGCCTTTTAGATCAGCTGAGCCATCAGCTCTTGTGGCTTGGTGATGGTTTTGGGTCGTTGGTGGGAGAGGAAGACCCACTCTATGATTAAGAGTGAATCTCTCTGCCCTTCAGCCCATTGGAATATCAACCCATGTAAGTGTGGTAGTTTCCCCAGGACAATGAATTTGAAAGGCAGCTCAGGCTTATAGCGGTGTGCCTGTCTTTTTGTTAAAGCCCTTTGTGCTTTTTCAATTGCAGTTTTTGCCTCTGGAGTCAGTTCCCTGGGAGAAAGCAGTTCTCTCTCTCCTCTTTCAATAAATTGAGCAGGGGGACTAGGTCCTCATTGCTGAGACCTAGCCAACGTCTCACCCAGTTCAAAAACCTGCACAGGGAATGGAGATCCGCTAGGTTTTTGGGATTGCTAATGATTTCTAATTTCTGAGGGAAAACAGTCCGCATGGTGATCTCCAGGCCCAGGTATTTCCAAGGCGACATCCTTTGATCTTTGTCTTCTTGCAGTTGGAATCCACCAGAGGTTAAAACTTTAACCACTAGGTCAAGTGCGTGTTGCAGTATAGTGTCATTGGGACAGCACACTAGCACATCATCCAAGTAGTGTAAGATGTTGGCTTTTCTTTTTTCAGCACGTATGGGGGACAGCAATGAAGCTACATACCACTGGCAGATAGAAGGACTGCATTTCATCCCCTGAGGTAGTACTCTCCAGTTGTACCGTCTCATTGGGCCTTCTCGGTTGACCGTGGGGACTGAGAAAGCCAACCGTGGTGCATCTGCTGGGTGTTGGGTAATTTGGAAGAAACAGTCTTTAATGTCTAACACTGCTAATTGCCAATTTTGTGGGAGCATTGTCAGAGAGAGCATCCCAGGTTGGAGAGACCCCATGTCCTTAATTACTTTGTTTATCTCCCTCAAACCCTGAAGGAGGCACCACTTATTTTTCCCTGGATTCTTTATTACAAAGACTGAGGAATTCCAAGAGCTGGTTGTTTCCTCTATGTGGCCTTTGGCTGATTGTTCCTCTGCAAGCTCTTTGAGCGTCCTGAGCTTTTTTTTACTCAGAGGCCACTGATTTACCCAGACTGGATTATCATCCTGCCACATTAAATTTGGGTGGGATGCTTAACAGTGGCCACTTCTAAAAATCCTGGGGAGTCTCAGGGATGGTTAGTTTGACTCCCCACTGGGACATGGTGTATCTCCCCCAGAGGAGGCACTCGTAGTCAGTGACAAACGGATGGACACTGTCCAATCTTCCGTCCTAGCCCTCAGTCTGAACAATGAGACTTTTGCCAATTTTACCCCTCCAACACCTTGTATCTTGCCCGCCATGAGTTGCAAGTCTCAATGTGAAGGCCACACCTTTTCAGGTATGATAGTCACATCTGCCCCTGTGTCAATCAACCCTTCCACATGGAGATGATCTGATCCATGGGTTAGGTTGCATCCCATGATGGGTTTATCCTCGCCAACCACTTCTGCCCAGTAGACTCCTGGTGCTTGGTCATCTACTGGGACCTCCGCTGGAACAGGGATCACCTGGGCTATGATTTGCCCCTTGGTCAAATAGAAAGGTGGCTGAGGGCAATGCACCAAGAGTGAGGTGTGTTAGGTCTCCCTTAATTGTCATGGGAACCACCTCAATCTCCATGGGTGTGTGTGCTGTGTCCCCAATAAAAAAATACTCACTATCCAGTCCTGTCATGCCTCGTAAATTGTCCAGCATGTCCATTCCAATGACTGTACAATGAGTAGACCTGAAAAGAAAAGCTTTGACAGTTACAGGTCTGGATCGCTTTTGAGGCTGCCAGACTTTGTTAGACAGGGGTTCCCCAAAATAATTTTTCCTCAGTCCCACATCCCGCTTCCCTTTCTCCCCTTTTTCAAATAAAATAGAGGCTTTTTTCATTCTAGGGCCCACTGCATTTATATCCTTCTGCTGGGTGGGGTGCGCTTTATTTCCAGTTTTTTTGTTGGTTGACTACAGCTTCTTTTTGGTGTTTCTTTTGGTGCTGGCTTTGAGGAAAGTCTCTGGCAAAGTGTCCTGGCCTCTTGCACTGGAAACAGATGATATGCTGGAGCTGCTTCGATGACATCTGTGGCTTTTTCATTCTTGGTGTTGCTGCTGCCACAGTCTTTGGGTTTGTCCGTCCCGGCCTCCTGTATTGTGCACTATACAGGATCTGCCTTCTTGGCACATGCCTCTATCATTTCTGCTATAGTGGATGGAGGATTGATGGGCAGTTCCAGGATCACTATGCGGCAGGCCTCGTTGGCATTTCTCTGAGCCATCTCCTTAATTAGCTCTTCCTGTGCCACTGGTACTTCCATCTGCCTTTGTATTTGTACTCAAAGCCGGACGACAAACTGCAAAAAGTTTCTGATGAAAGCTGTTTAATATTAACATAGCTGACTTGGGTTTCAACTGTTGGTAACTGGTTAAAAATCTTTTCTGCTACACCACAGATCTTATCTAAAATAGATTTTGTTAAAATCCGCGCTTGCTCTTCAGGTTTAGCTCACAATCCCTCCCTGCATAAATGTTCCAAAGTGATTTCATTGTCCTCTGCATCTTCTGCATCCTGTGTGCTTTGCTTAAGCTCCCCTAGGAGGTTTTTCAAGGACCTTTTCCATGAGCTTTCCCAAAGATCAAACTCGGAGGGGGTTAGGAGTCACCGGAAAAGGTCTTTGAGATCAGCAGGAACTAACTCATAAGATTTTAATGTAGCCCTTACCATTCCTTTCAGTACTTCACTATCTCTACCAAATTCTCTTTGGGCTTTGCAAATTTCTTTTATATTTTGGTAAGAGAAAGGTTGGTAATGTCTATTAATTCTTCTTTTACCAATATTTATTACAGGAGCAGCTGAGAGCATATCTTCATCCTCCCCAGGGCCTGTATCTCCTGGGTTTCCCCACCCACCCCCACCCCCGCCAGGGCCAGGGTGCCCCGCCCCACCACTGGGTCCGACCCCACTGCCCCGGCCGTTCTGCTGCAGCAGGCGCCTGCGATCTCCAGCCTGCGACGGCAGTTGCCACGCAGAGCCGATCGCTTGGGCGCTTGGCGCTGCCCCGGCCAGGCTGCTGCTGCTAGCCCGACCCTGCTGTCTTGGCGCCACTCTGTTGACGCCCCAGCCCCTCTCCTGTCCAGTCCTGGTCCCGCTCGCCTGAGTGCACAAGCTGCTGCTCACCCTTTCTTATGTCCCTTGGTGTTTCTGGCAGCGCAAGAAGATCCCTGTGTCCTGGAGTCAACTCTTCTGTGCTTAAAAGAGCTACTGGCTTCTCCCTTGTGAGCTTTTCGGCTGTGTAGAAAACAGCGTATGGCTCGCAAGGTATTTGACAGCCGCAAGACTTGCGAAACCTACTCTTTGGCTTCCAGCTGTTCGTAGGGGAGCTCTCAAAGCCCCACCTTTTGATGACAACTGCTATTTTTAAAATCCCCCTGCTCCCTTGAGACTGCAGTCCATCCAGCCGCGGTCCAGAGAAAGGGGGAGTTTATATATAGCAAGGACTAGGGATGAAAACGAGGCTTTTCTGGTGGAATGAAGTCCTGGCTTTAATCAGAAGATGTCCAGGGCAGGAAAAGAGGAAAAGAGGGAGAATCATGTCCCACGTTGGCTTTTGAATAGAGGGAAAAGGGGGTAGGGAGAACATGCTACAACCAATAGAAAACTACAAGGGAGGAGTTGGGGGGGGGGGCAGAAACTAACACGCTATAGATCAGGGGGAGAGCCCCCAAGAATATATCATGTATCTTAACACAATGCAACAATAAACTGGCACTCCTAATTGATCGCCATCTGGTCCTGGCAAAAGGAAAAATCCTGGTTGAATGATTCCCTGAGTACAACTTTTCCATGGTGAAGGGAGCTTTGGGTATGCCCTTTTCCCACATATCCAAGATAAGCTATTTGATGCTTTCCAATAGTCATTTTTCTGTTGACTTATATTTTCCCAAAATTTGGATACTACTGGGATTCCAGAGTAAGGATTTTTCCCTGTGCCATTACATTGGGAGAATCTGGTTCCATTATCATACACACAATTCTTTTCTCTTGTCTTTCTCTGAGTCCAATACAGAGTTGGTTCCTCTGGGATCTACCATGTAGAAGTTCCATTGATGACTTTATACCTTTTACAGGGGGTATTTCCCACTTCATTAAGAAAATTTTTTCCAGTGTGCCAGAGACATTCTTTCCTTATCACTATTGAACTTAGAATCAAACCCTTCCGTCCGGGTCCCCCCTCTTATATTGGTCCGGTTCCACTTAAGGAGTTCCACTGGGCCTATGCTACTGCCTTGCCATGGCCATTCCTCTGTCATCAAAGCTCCTCCACAGACCCAACAGTTTGTTATGTTCTTTACTTATCCTCTCTCCCAATTCCACAAGCAGGTTTTTTTTCCTAATCTTGAGATGTCCATTTCCCCATTTAACTGCTGTTTAAGCTTTGCATACAGGTCTTGAGATGAGGTTAATACAGGGTTAGGTTGCTGTGTTGGCTTTGTCTTTTTACTTACCGCTTGTTCTTTTACCAAATCTTGGGTTTTTCCCCTAACAGCAACCGTGAAGCAAATTTATTTTTCTCCTTTCAGGCAATTGTTTCCCAGTCTGTTACCACTTGTTCCTAAATTTTCTGTGATAAAATATTTTTTCCCATTATGTATACAGATACCTAATTTGGATGGGTCGTAGCACTGAGTGTTGATACGGGTGTGGGTAATAAGAAAGGAACCCCGGTGTCTTTCCATGTAAAGCTTTCGATAACATTTGTAACATGGCCTTGCTTGTGTCCCAAAAGGGAAAAGGATAAGTGACAGAAGAAGGAATAATAGAGGTCCAGTATGGCTTATACCCCCACCTTTCCTGCCTATGAGGTTGCGGCCCATAGCAGGTGTTTATGATTTTCTCGGTGGCGGGTTATAGCGGACAATCTGGTCTTGCCCTCTATTTCCTTGTCACTTCATTTTTTGTAATTTCCAAGCAAACCTCTTTTGACACCTCTTAACTGTAGTTTCCCACCATTCCTCAGGTGTTTCCCACTCAACAGGCACCAGTAATTCCCATCCACAGAGCAAAGTTATTACTTCAGTTGCCCGTAATTCTGCTTGGATAGAGGATCGATTTCATGCTCGACACTCCTTACAACAAGAACGTCGACTGTGTGAACTACAATACCATCTTTTTCCACAATTTAAACACTTATATTTAACCCAGCTAGCATGTCCCGTATTGGGATGATTTAGACAAGGTATATGATATGGTACTGGTGGAAGTTGTGATTCTCCCCCTTCTTTATACAAATCACAGGCTAAAGCCAGAATATGAGGATCTCCTGACCGAAACAGTCCCGATCCTCCTGTTTGAAGTGGGAGTATTCCTCCCCAATGTGGATATCGAAGGTGTCTCAGAATTTGTCCAGGTGGGACTTGAAACCACTGATACAAGCTTGGTCTTACTTGCCAGTTAGGTATGTGTCCTGGGTTGATTATGATGTTAAATTGTATCCCCATTCGTCTACCTAACCCAGACACAGATTTTGTATTCTTAAAATTTCATCTAAGAGTAAAAGTGAGTGGAAAAGAAGCACCGAGTCTGTTATCAGAGACTGTACTTGCTCCCCCCGCATTGGGAGTTTTGACTACAGCACAGACAGACAACAAGACACAGATCGCCTCGGCTTTCCAGCTAGCCACAGCAGAGAGGTCTTCCTGGACTGTTTTCTTTCCCTTTTTTTGAAATGAATTGAACCTGCTCTGGACTGGGGACTCGGGGGAGCACCGGGAGCTTGCACCCGTGAACTTGCACCCGTGAACTACTGGGAGCCCAGCCTGGGCAGCAGCATTTTCCAGTGCCAGAAGGACTGATAACAGAGCGAACACCCACAGGAAAGAGACCCTCTGAAGTTTGTCATCTCTTCTGAAGGGCGAGAGGTTTTGTAATTTGATATCGTTCATTCTTGTGCTGGGTAGTGCTGTGCCTGTAAAATAAACAGGTTTTTTCCACTTCTCTCAGAGAAATCTCTTCCCGATTTGGTTGGGGGATGGGAGAAAGGGGCTATGTGGGTTTGCTTCCCAGGGGGGGCCCCACTGGAGGTTTTCTCCCAAATTTGCCCTAAACCAGGACAAATACATTCATTGGCGCCCAGCGCATGGCACGAGAGAGTGGAAAAACCCTGTACTGATTGTACTGAAGTGGCAATTACTTTGTATTGGGATAAGATAAAGCAGTCCCTAGCCATCCAGCCATGCTGTTTGAATAACGTCTTTTGGGGTGCAGGCCTTCATGTGTTTCTGGTCGCTAGGCTTTTTTGAGGTTTTAATACCTTTATGGTCCCTTGGTTTATTTTCTTATCCACAACTAGCCCTGGTATTGTCCCTAACACATAGCTTTTACTGTAGAGGGGCACGGATTAGAATAGCTATTGGGCTGGGCCTAGTGATTATGATTTCTAAGAAGTTTATTCAGGTGCTGGAGTCTGTTCCAGGTATAAAGGATTCATGGGTATGGTTATGCACCCAGTTTGTTAGAGGAGGA
Source organism: Poecile atricapillus (assembly GCF_030490865.1). NCBI lineage: Eukaryota > Metazoa > Chordata > Aves > Passeriformes > Paridae > Poecile > Poecile atricapillus. Next base: position 65,189,913 of record NC_081288.1, read on the forward strand.
GCAGGGAATGAGGCTTTTCAACCTTTCCTTTCCTTCTTCTCTGAATCTGTTACATCACTATTGGAGAGTGTTCAGTTTCCCCTGAACGTTAGAGACCATCTTTCTGGCATTTAATCTGGCAAGTTTCCTCTATACAGTCTTCAGCCTCTCTAGAATGAGGGCTGAGATTTCTAGAGGGACTGATGAGACCCCTGAACCAGGCATGGAAAATCCTGAGTGGTGTGGAGAATGGGAGGATATGGGCCAAATTCTGAAGCAATTTTCTGACCCTATAGTTTGGGACTTTCCACATGAACAAATTCAGAATCCAGCTGAGGTGGGGAAATACCTGAAAGAGAAGTGTCATGATGAGTCCAAGGAGAAAAAGATCATTGCAGTAAGCTGGGCCCTAGTATATGCTTATCATACATTGCTACATACTGTAGGGCAGCAAACAGGAGAAAGGAGACAGGGAGATAAATTAACAGTTACCCCAGTTACTCAGGCTGCAGCCAACCTCCCAGTTACAAAGCTGGTAGCTAAACCAGACAACAAGCCTCAACCAATGGCTGTTGCTACTAGCACGAGAAGTGGAAAGTGCAAGGACAAAACCGATCGACCAGTAGATGAGGATGATGATGATGCAAGAGAAAGACCCTCAACGCCTCCTGACGTAAAACCAAGAGTCACAGCAACTAGCAAAAGATCAGAGGCTAATATTGAGTCCTTTTCCCTGTGTCATGGAGTTACTTTACCTTTCAGGAAAGTTAGAGTTGCTGGGGACTGCCTGGAGTCTTTCTCATGACCAATTATGGGTCATTGCTGAGAACTGACAGCAGTTTTAGCCATTGAAAAGTAGGATCAACTTGTGAATCCCACCTTAAAGTAAAAAAACCAGAACTCTGTTGTTCTCTTTGTTGCTTGGCTGTGAAAGGTAGCAGACCTCCACCTGGCCTCCGGTTCCCTGCCCAGGCCATGTGGCTGCAGGTTTTGCTGTAACTACATTCACTAGAAAACTGCTGAATGAAGAAAGAGAGGGGCTCTGGGCCTGCAGCAAGCAGAGACACCGACCACGCTCTCCAGAGCAGCTATGAAGAACTTTCCATCGCAGACGGCTCCAGCTCCTGTTCGGCAGAGATCACCGAACCATCTACAAAAGCTTGGGCAAGATTTTAACTCTTTCTTATCCAGATGAGACTTGCGGATTAATCTTTTTATCCAGAGAGAGAAAAGGAGAGTGATCAACATGAAAAGAGACTTTATAAACTACTAGTGGCAAGAAAGAAAAGAAGCTTCAAGAAAGGTAGAGAATTAAGGAGATGCTTTAATTAAGCTGAAATATCTTTCTGTTAAAACTATGGGGATGGACAATGAAGTCCTGAAAAGAACTCCTTTAATTCATGATAGAGTATGAGGAGGAACAGAGTGTTCAAAGTGTAAATTTGAGTAAAAAGTAGAGTAATTATGGTAATAGTGAAGTGCTGGGAGATTTGAAGCCTTGAGAGGCAATGAGAAAACTGTTTTCTAGTGAAGCTCACAGAAACAGATGAAGAATACTTTTTTGCCTTTGAATAACTTATCCTTAAAAATGCTATCCCCAAACTAATGACCTATAACTCATTTCAGAGTGATGTGGAATGAGAGGGGTGGGCTCTGATAACAGCAGCTCTGGGCAGCTGATATCAGGGAAACGGAAAACTATAACAAAAATAGTTTTCTTGTGAGAAACTCCATAAATTAACAGAAAGGAACTTCTGTTTCTCTACAGAGACTGATAAAAAACTGTAGAAGGAATTAAGACTGTTTAAACCATCAAAGTTCTAAAGTTTCTGTCTCTGTTGTCATGTGAAAAAAAGAATAGTGGGCAGTAAGAAATGAAAAGGTTTTTCTAGAAGTTTATTCTAGTGTTCTTATTATTGTAGTTTGTCAATAAACTTTCTTTATTCCTTTTAAAATTTTATGCCTGGTTTGCTCTTGTTTTAATCCATATCTCACAGCAAGAAATAAGTAATTCTTTTTCCCCCTTTTTGTTAATTACTTGTTTAAAACCACAACACCCTGAAAGACCTTCGTTGCCTGAGGAAGGACTACACCCGACGACCTGATGAATCTATAATTAGTTGGTTAGTCCGTCTGTGGGACGCCGCAGGTGAAGCTACAGTTCTGGATGGCACTGAAGCGAGGCATCTGGGATCCCTGTCACACGATCCGGTTATCGACCAGGGGATGATGAGGGGGGCTAACCCTCACAGTCTCTGGGCACGGGTCCTGGAAAGTGTAGCTCAAAGATATCTGTGTGTAGATGATCTCTACATGCAACAAACACAGTGGAAAACCATCGAACAAGGGATCCAACGCCTGAGAGAAATGGCAGTGGCAGAGATTGTCTTTTCAGATGACATACCAACTAATAATCCAGACTTGGTGCCATGTACACCCATGATGTGGCAAAAATTGGTACGACTTGGGCTACAAGAATATGCATCTGCTTTAGCAATGATGAAGCGGAATGAAAGGGAGGAGACCGTGCTGGATATGGCAAAGAAGCTCCGAGCATATGCAGATGCCGTGCATGGCCCCACACATGCAAGAATCGCAGCTGTGGAAACACGTCTGCAGAAATTAGAAGATAAGATAGAGAATCACAAGAAACTTAGAGATGAGATTAAAGAGGACCTTCTCCAAATCTCAGCAGTACAGATCAGAGGTCCTGGCACGCAACGCAGACGTTCCCCAAATCGGGAGAGAAGGTATACCCCACGAGCTGAGCTGTGATTCTTCCTGCGTGATTGCGGAGAAAACATGAGGAGATTGGATGGGAAATCTACGGCAGCTCTGGCACAACGGGTGCGTGAATTGAAGGAAGACAAGAATCACAAAGGAAGTTCCAATAAAAGTGAAGCAGCTCCAGTTGCCCGTAGCCAAACTGCCAGGTATGATGACGATGACATATCCAATCCCCTTGAAGGAACATCCAAGACATATACCCAAGGAAAGAAGGATAACCAGGCTTAGAGGGACCCTGCCTCTAGCCAGGTAGAAGCTAGGGAAAATCGTGTCTTTTGGACTGTGTGGATTCGTTGGCCTGGCACATCAGAACCACAAAAATATGAGGCCTTGGTTGACACATGGAACCCATGGCAGAAATGCACCCCAGGAAATCAAAATCACCGTCCCCTAGGTGAACAATGATGCCCTGAGCAGTGGTATTTGACCACCCCACAAGAAGAGTACTCATGCCCTCACCCACTGGGCCAAAAGCATCCTGAAGCACATGGAATGCCTGATACATCTCCAGAGGAGTAACCTCGCCTGCTGCATCCTGTTTCACAGAGTTCCCCGAGACAGGGCCAGGCACCTGGCCGGAAGACACCACAACAGGGCCTAAAAATCGAGCCTGATCATGCGGCTGCACAGTCATCTGACAGGGGGGCAAAGTCCACAGGCCAACCGAAGAGGCTCCAGCAGCCCAGGACCCTTTGCCCGTGGAGGCCACCGGCTTCGCTCCCGCGGCAGCACCACCTGAGCCAGTAGTAAACAGTGCAGGACCCGGATCCTCCGTGGTCATAGGTGGCAGCAGGGCCGACTCCTCCCTAGCCACAGGATCAGGTGATACCCGGGAACCCGAGGTGGGGCAAGGTGGAGCCAGCGTGGCACAGCCCGCCACCAGCACAGGGGGAAACCGAGGCGCAAGTAGAGGCAGGGCCCGTGGAGCCGCGGCACTGTCCCGCTCCACTGCCAGGGGATGTCCCAGGCTCCCAGGAGGGGAAACCCTCACCATGGGGCTGGCAGAACCCGGCCCGGCATCCACACTACTCGTGGCACCCCTCCCCATGCCCCATGAATCTGGCGCAGAGGGGGCAGCGCTCGGAATCACCCTTAACAGCATTTCTTCAGGGGCGAAAGGTCCAAAAAGCAGCGCCGGCCACTCCTCCACTGGAACAGAGTGCGTGTGCGTGGCCACCAGCGTGGAGCCTGGGCCCATCCTGTCCCCCACCACGGGGCAGGGCACAGCCCAGCCACAGCAGGGATATGGGACCATGCCTGATGCATCCCCCAGGGTCAGTGCCGCCTCCCTTTCAGGCAGCCCCTCATCGATCTGCGCCGGGAGGGCACACAAAGGGGGAGACCCTGCCCCAGGCTTATGCCACCGGGGTGCCGGCCGAGGCGAGGTTACGCCCACTTGTTACGCGGCACCCCCGTTCAACCCGCCGGGGGCATCGGCGATCCTGGGGGAGCCGACCTCGGAACCCGAGACGCAGCTGCCCCCCGGCTCCGCATCACCAGGGGAGAGGGAGAGTCCCGCACCACTCCCACAGCCGGAGTCGGAGTCAGAGCCAGGCCTCTCATCCAGGGCAGAAAAAGCAGCTACTGATCAGGCATAATTGGACGCACAGCTGTTCAAAGCGTGGTCACACTCCCGCCAGATCGGCAGCAACTGAGCCAGGTGTGGGTGGTAAACTACCACCATAGCCCGGATCAGGCAATTGCCTAATGCGTCCCAAGCTGGCTTAGAAGAAACTGCCTCAACCACAGGGAAAAACCCTTCAGCTCTTCCATAAATATACAACTGCCGAAAGTCAACATCCGAAACATCAATCCATGCCTGATCAAAAACAGCACGCCACACCCCCACAACCAGGGCCTCCGTAGGACAGAACCCAAAAGCAGCCATAGCTACAAGCTAGACAGAGAATGCCTCGCAACGTCACCTTCAACACACGTCACCAGATGTTGCTGCTGGAGACTAATAGATCACACGGACACAGCTCGGGGTGTGGTGAAAGGAAGAGAGAGCTTTATTTCTTCTCCCAGAATTTATAGGTTTCTGACCATGGCCAGGGATTGGATTGTCAGGATAACACTTTCCCAACCGCACTGGCCGTGAGAGATGTTGTCGTGGTTTTAAGCTAGTAACAAAAAACTACTTATTTCTTGCTAGAGATATGGATTAAAATAAGAGCAAAACAGGCTTAAAACTTAAAAGGAGTAAAGACAGTTTATTAACAAACTACTAGAATAAGAATACCAAAATAAACTTTAAGAGAACCCTTTTACTTTCCACTACTTGATCAATTCTTTGTACACATAACAACATACAGACAAAAAAATTTAGAATCTTGGTGGTCAAAAACAGTCTCAATTTTTAGAGTCTTTTCATCAGTCTCCGCAGAGAAACAGAAGTCTCTTTCTGCTAATCCATGGAGTTTCTAGAGTTTACTCCTCCCATTGTACACTCTTCCGAGGTGTGCAAGGGTCATTTTAAGTCCTGGGATGCCATTTTTAAGGATAAGTAATTCAAAGGTAGAAATCTTCTTCATTTCTCTCTGTGAGCCCTCCTGGAAAACAGCCATCTCTCTGGCTCTTTTAAAGCTTCAAAATCTTCACTTCACTCTTAAGTTCCAGCAACTCACAGTTATCACAACCACTTTTCTCTAAAGTTCACACTTTGAATACTCTATTCCTCCCATACTCTAGTCATGAATTAAAAGAGTCTTTAAACTACTGTCCATCTCCATAGCTGTAACAGAAAGACTTTTCAGCAACAAGCATCTCCTTTTCTCTCTTTCTTATTTAAACTTAACTCTTTTCTTCACTGTTTTTGGTGGTTTTATGATGTCTTACATGTTAATTGTCTCTCTCTGTCTTTTTCTAAGAAAAAGGAGTCATCTGTTTGTTTATTCAGGTAATAAAAGAATTAAAAGTTTTAAGAAAGCTGCAAAAGTTCATAGTATCAAGTTTCAGTTTAACAGCAGACCTTGAAAACTAAACAAAAGTGTTAAGCTCGGCTTTTTCTCTCCTCCTCCCCCCCCATCCCTGCGGCCTTGTCCCGGGCCTGGGAAGGGGGGGAGAAACCGACACACAGCTTGTTACCTCTCAAACGCCGGAAACCAGAAAGAGAGTGAGATAGCTCAGCATGTACTTCTTAAGGGGGTGTTTACAAGTTGAATTCACTTTTTAATGGTCAGATTTGCTGTCACTTCTTGGAAATGGCTGATAATTGGTCAGGAAGAAAAACTCCCATCAATCACCAGTAGCTTCAACTTCCTCTTTTTTTCACTCGGTCTTAAAGGTGAAGCTAACCCATGACAGATGTCTATCAAAAGACGTGTATCAGAAAGTATGTACACATATCTATGTTTACAGTTACTGTCCTGGGAAAGTCTTTAGAGAACTATGTCAGCAAACTCAGAAGCTGAGTTTTCAGCGTGACATACGGGTATCTCCCTCACAAGTCAGAGACAGAATACGTATTCCGAGCGTCTCTCACTGGCGGTGATCAAATTTGATTGAGAGAATGGGAAGCCAGTGGGTACTGGGGACATGGAGTCTTCTTAACCGCAGGAGACAGACGTAACCCATGGTCCCTAAATCAGCATGCAGCTTATTGGGCAGAGGGGCTTAAACCCTTGGAAAGGGGGGACCCTATAACTATAGTGAGTGCCCCCAACCAGCTACTGGAAAACATTCACAAAGCTGCCTGCTTGCAAACGATATACAAAAGAAAATTAATTGTTTGTTATGAATCACCAATGTTGTTACCTGTGAAAACTGAAATTGTGACCCCTTTAATTCAAGGCCTTCCACAATCACTTAAACCTACAGAAATTTTCCTCAAAAAAAACCATAGCAGCTATTACCTCTGTGGATAGACTAGATAGATTTCCTGGGAACCCGACTGATCGACCTGATTCCACTGATCCTGGGTTTACTCCCTTCACCACCCCCTCTCAGCCAACAGGTTCACAACTGTGTTCACCTGCTAGGTACCATAAAATTTGGACACGGAGCAAAGTTGTAAATGAGCTAATTAATTACAGTAGAAATTATGGACCTGTAAAAATCCCAGAAGAAAAATCAGAGAAAGCAAAGGGTGTTAGATACATTGGTTCTCTTAACAAAAACTCAGAAAAGAGAAAACAAATCTCTAACCGCCACTATTGGTGGTCACTAGAGATAAAGAAGGGGGTGCCCAGAAATGTAATGGATGGCTTATCACTTAAAAGTTGAGTAAAGTAGTTTCTAATTGGCACTGTCCCAAGTTCATTGTATCAAATGCCCCATTGTATAACCCAGCACACCTCCACAGGCTCTGGGCTGTAAGCCAAAGCAGTCTCCTTCTCAGCTTCTGGGAGTGGAGCCCAAATAGCCTTAGAATCAGGGAAACTGATAACTCTGCCTCTCATGGGTGAGCAGAGAGGCAGAGGTTGGTCGTATTTAAAATGCTCACTAGAAATAACAAAACTGGAGACTTACTGATTACAGCAATAGTAAGTCCTAAACATGCACCTATTACTTCTGTAGTTAACACTAGAACCCAAATCTCTGTGTTGACCAATACAGACTAGTACAGGATTTGAGAGCAATAATAGAATAACTAAAGATATTTACCCAGTGGTAGCTAATCCTTGCACATCCAAAAAAGAGAAATATAAATGGCTTAAGGTAATTGATTTAAAAGATGCCTTTTTCTGCATACCCCTTGACAAAGAAAGTAGGAAACTGTTTGCCTTTGAGTGGGAAAATCCAGAAAATGGAAGGAAAACTCAGCTCACCTGAACAAGACTTCCACAAGGATACAAGAACAGTCCAACCCTATTTGGAAGCCAGCTGGCGAAGGAGCTGAGAATGGGCAAGTACCGAGAGAGCAATACCTGCTGTTACAGTATGTTGATGATATACTGACAGCTACAGAAGAGAAAACAACCTGCCTAAAGGTAACAATTGAAATTTTAAATCACCTGGGAATGGGAGGATATAAGGTGACTAAAGAAAAGGCACAAATTGCCTGGCACATTGTGATTTACCTGGGATATGAAATCTCACAAAGGCAAAGTAAGCTGGGTACTAATTGTATTCAAGCTATTTGTACTATTCCAGAACCCCAGAACCTGCATGAACTGCGAGTTTTCCTTGGGATGACAGAGCGGTGCCACCTGTGGATCATGGACTATGGACTAATTGCAAAACCCCTATATGTAGCCCAGAAGATGCAGCCATTTACCTGGGGCAAACCACAGAAGAAGGCCTTCCCCAAACTGAAGGAAGCATTGACAACTGCTCCAGCATTAGGATTGCCTGATTTATCCAAAGATTTTCAGCTGTTTGTGCATGAAAGACTACACCTAGCACTGGGAGTGCTGACCCAACATTTGAGAAGCTGGAAAAGGCTGGTAGGCTACTTTTCCAAACAATTTGACAACGTGAGTGCCGGATGGCCTTCATGCCTGTGGGAAGTTGAAACCACCATGATGCTGAGACAAGAAGCTAGAAAACACACGATGACTAGACACATAAATGTCTACATGCCACATATAGTAACCACTGTTTTAGAACAAAAGGGGGGCCATTGGCTATCTCCAAGCAGGATGATGAAATTCCAGGTAATCCTGACTGGGCAGGATGATGTCACATTAAAGACAACTAACCTCTTGAATCTAGTTTTGTTCCTAGGTACCACAACTGAAGAAGGCCCATTAGAGCATGACCATGTAGAATTAATAGAGTACACCTCTTCAGCAAGAGAAGATCTGAAAGACATCCCACTAGAGCAACCAGAATGGGAGCTATTCACAGATGGAAGCAGCTTCGTGGAGAATGGGACCAGATAGGCTGGATATGTGGTAACAACAGTCAATACAATAGTGGAGGCAAAAGCATTATCACTAAATACATCTGCCCAGAGGGCAGAACTGGTTGCCTTAACCAGAGCACTAGAATTGAGTAAAGGGAAAAGGGTAAACATATGGACTGACTGCTTTTGGAGTAGTACATGTACACGGAGCACTGTAGAAAGAAAGAAGACTACTGTCTTCTCAAGGTACACACATTAAACATCAAGATGCAGTCCTGCAATTGATCAAAGCAATACAAAAACCTGAACAAGTAGTAATTATACACTGTGAAGCACACCAATCAAGAAACTCCAAAGTTTGTGAGGAAAATCGAAAAGCAGACTGGACAGCTCGACAGATTGCTCGAGAAGTGCAAACAATGGCATTGATACCTTTAAGAGTTAATGTAACTCAATTTAATTTGCCTCCAAAACTGAAATATTCAATAGAAGATGAGAAATTGGGACATTTGCTAAATGCACAAAAGAATTCAGAAGAGTGGTATGTAACTGCACAAAGACAAATACTGTTAACCCCCTTGATAATTGAGAGAACTTTTACAAATTAAACATAACAAATGTCATTAGGGTGCAGAGGCATTGGTAAAATTGCTAAAGCAAAAATTAATCTCGGTACAGATGCTAACAATGGCAAAATCAACTCAGTGGCTAGACACAGGCACAGCTAGGAAGGATTAGGATAGGAATAGAATCAAGATGACACTTAGCAAGAACCTGTAACTTTTCTCTAAAAAATCCTTTTTCTGTTTCTCTGTTTCTGCTGCATCTCTTCTGTATTTTTCTTTTTATTCTTGGCTTTCTCAGATCCTTTGGACTCAATTCTTTTGGGATCCTCCGTCGTGGGGAGCCCTGCTTATCTCAGTTCTTATGATTCGAAGAAAACTCCCGAGCTCGTTAGAATCTTGTTTCTCATGTTTTTTAAAAGGTCATCACAAAACTTGACAGGTCTCTCCAGGCTGGCTACACAAGGTTAATCTTTGCAATCTGGTACATTTCCTTTTTCTGATGGTATAAACAAGGCCTTGTGGCACACTTCGTGTCTGACGCACAAAATGGCCCCGAAGTACGCAGTTCTTTTATCTTTATACCTATTTTTACCCAATTAACAATAGACACATATATTATTTTTCTTAATGACCCAATGACCCATCACCACTGTGATGCACTGCAGCATTCTCTGTCCAGTCACTTACTATTACCCAAAAACCTCTAGGAGAAGAACATGAAGAAGAAAGAAGGGACAAGAGACAACACCCTAAATCCTCCATCTTGTCTCTTGTTCTCTAAACTAATTTTTTCACCCAGTGATTTAAAAACTTTCTAATCTACACACACTTTTAGCTTTTTCCATCTAACTTTAACATTTGTTTTCATGTATCACCATAAAAACATGCTAATGAATTTCATATTATATGAAATTCAGTGTTTTTCTGGATCTTATTACTAAGTATCAGAAACAAGGGCACACACTCTGTATTCCAGACTCCAACCGAACCCTCTAGTGAAGTGAAATTTGGGTGAGACCTAGAGTCTTTGCTCGGTCTTATAGCAAACTAACAGAATAGAGAAACAGGTCAGGTAGATAGACTAGCAAGAGTCACTCAAGAAAGATTTAAAGAACTAAACGTGCAATTACAAGTCACCACAAAAATTACTTTAAAAAATTGATTTGCCTTAGACTTAGTACTCCTGAAAGAGCATGGAGTGTGTGGGTTTTTAACGGGATGGATTGATCATTGCTGCATCCACATCCCAAATGTAACTGCAGATGTAGAATATGACAGCAATCAGTTGCAACAAATAGAGCATGGAGCACAGGAAGAGCAAAAGGATTTGACTACAAGTTGGTTAGGCAAAATCTTTAAAGAGTTAGGGTGGAATGTGAGTTCATGGATTAAATCTATCATTGAGAGTTTGATAATCTTACAAATTGTATTCTTGCCAATTTGGTTAGTTTACAGCATCTTAAGGGGAGAAATACAGAAGAAAACATCCTGGAACCAGAAAATAATAAAGGCACTGACGCGGGATCCACACCCACCATCTTCTGGTTCTCCAGTTTGTGACAACATCCAGGACAGCATTTACATCAATCAAGGATTCGAAGAACATCAAGCATAAACTCAGAAACAAAGGACTGTATCAAGTGAAAACATTTGCACTTATAGTGAAGTAAAAATGCTTTCAAAGAGGGGAATGATAGTAAAAGGTTTTAAAATCATAGAAAATTCAGGGACTTAGAAAGAAAGTTAAGCTTGGAAAGCCCTGGGAAAAGTAGGCCCTGAGAAATGTTAGGCCTTGTGCTTGCTAAATATCAGGTGAAACTGCACCTGCGTAATCAGTATATGATAAATGATACAATTGTTAGATGTGATTAGATATAATTATTGTTTAAAGAACATGAGAAACAATGTTAGGGGGTTGAGGGGGATCACGAGAAATTCACGCTTCAGTAAAAAAAATGCATACAATAGAATAATATAAGTTTAATAATTAATATATAAGTTATATAACGATAGAGTATAAAAACATGTTCAACTCAAAACCAAATTGGGTCAGATTTGGGTATGTGTACCCCTGACACCCAGAGCTCTTCAATAAAGCACCTTCATATAATCATTCGTGATTATGTGTGTTCCTGAACACTAACAAAATGATTCGGCCTACCACACCGGGCACAGTAAAACAGAGTAGCTGAGGCCCCCTGCTCCTTCTTTTTCTGCTTCTTGCTGGCCTGAGCAGTCCCCTGTTGCCGCTGCCCACTCTGTGTCTTCACCCAAGTTAACCGCAGAGCAGCAGCCACAGTAGGGGGCTCCTCAGCAGCGACACCTGCCTCTACATAAGCCTGTGCCATCTGCGTCAGCAAGGGATCACCAGGGAGCATCCCAATGATCCTCACACACACGGCATTACAATTAGACCTGGCGAGGCTCTTGAGCACAAGCTGCCTCACCACACTATCCTGCACCTGCCTCTCCAAAGAAGCAGTCAGACGATTCACAAAACACAGAAAAGACTCATCAGCCCGCTGGACAACTGTCGCAAAAGGCTCCTTCAAGGCGGCCAGTTCTATGGTCCGCACCAATACTGCCATGCCCATCTCCTTGTATTGCTCAAGCACAATAGGGTCAAGGCCAACCTGCCTACCAATGTCAGCAAAGCCGTCCTTACCCAGCAGAGCATCAGAGCCGGTCACTCGTCTGGGATCCTGCTGACCCAAGGCCGTATTCTGCTGCACCACTCGACAGGCTATCTGAGCCAATTGCGACTGAAAAATGCCATATTCCACAGGCTGATAAAGAACACGGGTTATACTCCGGATATCATAAGGTACAAGGACACCACCCACAAGGCCCCAAAGAGCCTGCATAACCTCATTCAACCCTAATCCATGTTTCTCAGTCGTCTCCCAGAGATTTGCCAAGGCTTTCCAGGATAACGGCTGATGAGTCCTCTGAGTCGCATCCTGAAACACAGGGAACGCCTGATACCCATCCGGAGGAGTGGCCTCGCCTGCTACGTTCTGTCTCACAAAGTCCCCCGAGACAGGGCCAGGCACCTGGCCGGAAGACACAACAGTGCCCAGTGCCACAGCCACCGTAACACCAGCAGAAACAGAGGAGCCATCCCCACCCTCTAAGGGGCTGCGCTCAGAACGACAGCCAGCTACCTCGTCAACCTTTGACCCCCTGCCAGACAACTGTGCGGCCGCGGGATCAGGAACAATTTTGAGAGGCTGTGAGGGCTAAGTCCACAGGCCAGCTGAAGAAGCTCCAGCAGCCCAGGGCCCCTTGCCCTTGCAGGCTACTGGCTTCGCCCTCGTGGCATCACCACCTGAGCCAAGAGTAAACAACGCAGCACCCCGATCCACCGCGGCCGCCTCAGCTGTAGGAGATGGCAGGGGCGTCCCCTCTCCAGCCGCAGGCTCAAGTGACGCCCAGGAACCTGAAACAAGGCGGGGTGGAGCCAGTTCGGCGCGGCCCGCCCCCAGCACGGGGGGGGGGGGGGGACCAAGGCGCAGGTAGAGGCACGGCTCATGGAGCCGTGGCACCGTCCCGCTCCGCTGCCAGGGGGTGTCCCGGGCTCGCAGGATGGGAAACCTGCACCATGGAGACGGCAGAAGCCAGCCTGTCGTCAGCGTCACTCGCAGCACACGTCCCCATACCCCACGAATCCAGCACAGGAGGAGCAGAGTTCGGAATTGCCCCTAACAGCATCTCCTCGGGGGCTCAAAACCCAAGAACTGGGGCTGGCCGCTCCGCGCGGAGCGGCGCAGGGACCCTCTTCATTGGAACAGGGTGCGCATGCATGGCTGCCGGGGTATGGCACAGCCCAGCTGCAACGGGGACAGGGAGCCATCCCCGACACACTCCCAGGGGCAGCGCCACCCCCTGTTAAGGCAGCTGCCCGTCGGCCTGAGCTGGGAAGGCACACAAATCCCGCCCCAGGCTTACGCCACCGGGGTGCCGGGCGAGGCGGCGTCACGCCCACCAGCTCCGCTGCTCCCCCGACAGATCACTGGCTGGATCCCAACCTGACGGGGGCCTCGGCAACCCCAGGGGAGCTGACCTCGGACCTGAGAGACATCTGTACCCTGGCTCCGCATCACAGGGGGTGAGTGAGAGCTCGGCCCCGCTCCCACAGCTGGAGTCTGAAGCATCCCTCTCATCCAGGTCAGAGAAAGCGGCTACCGACCCGGCAGAAGAGGACGCGCAGCTGTTCAGAGCGCAGTCACACTGTCGCTGGGCCAGGTGGGGATCATATGCTACAGATATCGCCCGGATCAGGGAATTGCCTAACGCATCCCAAGCCGGCTTTGAAAAACCGCCTCAATCACAGGAAAAAAACCTTCAGCTCTCCCATAAGCATACAACCGCTGAAAATCAGCATCCGAAACATCAATCCGTTTCTGATCAAAAACAGCTCGCCAAATCCCCACAACCAGAGCTTCCGTAGGAAAAAACCCAAAGGTAGCCATGGTCCCAGGGCTGGACATTACCCTGCAACATGTACCTGCGATACATGTCGCTGTCGTTCTAATTGGGAACGGCGGGAAGAACGACACAGACTCTCAAGGGAGTCAGAACAGGAGAGAATCTCTAGTTTATTGCTACAGCCATGTTATATAGACTAGTTCGTGGAAAGTACAGAAAGGAAACTCTTATTGGTTAGTAAAGTGCTACATTACCATCATTGGTCAGTGGGGTTCACCACCCCCCTGACTCTCTCCTGCAAGGAAAACACGGGAACAGACAAACAGCACCTGCAGGCTGTTTTCTGTCTTTGAGGATTGTTTTGAATCCTCCCATGAATTTCCCAGGCTAGCTTCTCAGGCGGGGCTGGCAGGCCATGGGGCCTGCAGCTTGCTCCAAAGCTAGCCTCCATATGTCGCGATCACCAGATGTCACTGTTTGACACGAAATGATTCACATGGACGCAGCTCGAGGTGTGGTGAAAGAAGAAGAAATGTTTATTTGTTCTTTCAGTATTTATAGGTTTTTGACCACGACCAGGGATTGGATAGTCAGGTTACCATCTTCCCAACTGCACTGGCCATGAGAGACATCCATCAAAAGGCATATCTTTAATAGAATGTATAAACACCTATGTTTATAGTTACTTTCCTGGTGTAATAAATTATGTGTAAATAAAAATTCGTAAAGATATATAAATAAGATGTATATGTTAAAAGAATAAAAACCAAAGATGTGTATGTAAAAAGAAAGAAACCTTCCTCCCAAACCTGGCTGGGAGCTCTTCTCCGAAAGAAAAAGGATTGTAGCCAACACCCAGATAAGAAACATTAACTCGAAAAATAGGCAGGATGAGAGCCATCAAAGACAACAAAAGGACTAGCTCGGGGGAGGAACCCAACTCCGGACCTGACCAACGTCTCTGCAGACCTCGGTTGTGAAACAAAGTCGACAAAGACAAGCCTCAGAAAAAGTATCCGCTGCTAGTCCTGAATTGCCCACCTGTCAGACCAGTGTTGGAGATACAATCACTGGAAACAAAGGGGGAGACTCCGCCAAGATTTCCATTGGCACCAACCCCGGATCACACCACTTCTGCCTTGATAACCCAAAATTAAAATACATACAGAGTCTCTTTACATATGAGGAGACTCTGTCCGGACACAAGTTAGGTCTATTCTTCCAAGCCAGGAAATCTATTCACCAAACAATCAAGAACACTTGGTGAATAGAGCCTGCTTGGAATTTTAGCCTGAGGACTTAAAAATCCTATAAAACCCCAAGCCTGAGAGCGCTCAGACGTGGACTTGGGAAGCCTACACCTCGGGTGTAGGTCCTGTCCACCCAGCGCTGCGCTGATCATTTTTATTGTGGTTTTTCTCTCTGTTTTTTCCTATGTTGTTTATTAATAAATTTCTCTTTGATTTTATCCCAAAATTGCCTTTGCATTTATAACAGATTGGTGCCGTGACTCGGATCGGAAAACTGTGGGAGAACCTCGCTGTCCAGGGGGGTACCCCCGCTGATTTCAGCGGCCTGGGAAGCCGAGAACCTCCGCAGTTCACTCCGACATCCGAACCAAATTTAGGCTGAGGTAAAAACCACAATAAAAGGGAACACGGATCCAAAAGGAGCTCGGGAAGAGAAGCCGCGGCTTGGTAGCTCATAAAAAGTCAATCGTGCACGAAGACATCCTCGCAAGAAAATTGCTGTAAGTACTGCGAGGTTGAGCGGGTGATTGGGCGAGCGTGTGTGAGACGTGATCTGATCACGAAGCGAGTGCGGACTCCAAAGCCGCGGTTCCATCCTCCCACGAGGGAATTGGCCGGCCACGGAGGAAGCGAGTTGGTGTGAGAGGACTCTCTCTACACGTTTGTAAAGCCTGGGGCCAAAGGGGTGCTCTGGGGGACCGATCACAAGGGGCTGGAAGAGGAAGAGGACGTCCAGTTGAGCTCGGGAATGAGTAAACTCTTCCAGCAACAAGGACCCAGAGGGAGGTCCGGAGGAGAGATCGAAGCGCTAAGAAAAACCCCGGTACAGCAAACCGCGAAGGTGAGTATTAGCAGACTTTTGACTCTCCAAACACGAACACAACGCAGAGAAACAGGTAAGACTCCCTTTTCACCATGGGACAGAGAAAGAGTAAAGTACAAAAGCCAGTTGATAAGAAAAACCCTTCCAAAACAACGAAGGAATTGCTAGACATCCCACCAGAAAGTCCTTTAGGTTGGTTGTTAAAATATTGGGAAAATTGCCCTGAAAGGAAAAAGAAGTCCAAGGCAAAAATGATCTACTATTGTGCCGAGGTTTGGGGTGAGCAGGAATTGAGACCCCATCTCATTTGGCCAATATTAGGAACATTTGAAAGGTGGACGTGTAGTGAATTACTCTCTTATGTAGAGAGCAGAGTTTCCTCGGACTCCGAGGAAAAGGAATATGCCAAGCTCTGGCTAAAGGCCAGAGTAGGGCTATTTCCAATGAAACTAAGAAGTGAAACAAAAACAGAAACCTGGGAGCCCCTTGATCATTTACCCCCTCCATACCACGGGCCAGCAGGGTCTCCCGTGGTGGATCAAGTGGTGCCATCAGCTCCCACGGGCTCGTCGGCACAACCAGGTGAAGCACACACATCGCGAACAGGGGAGCCGGCGCCAGCAGTGGTTCCGGTGGCCCCCCCTCTGGCTCCTCCTGTGGGGACCGCAGCCGCCGCCGCTTCTCCAGAATCTATGGTGGTGCGAGGTCGGGGATCTCCTTATCCCCCATTGCCCGTCCCGCTGCCACAACCAGGTCCCTCGAATTTGGCAGAGGGAATCCTTCATAATAACCTGGTGGCAACGGACTTTACATCAGTAATAAAGGACCAGACTCTCAAAAACCCCAATTCCCCCCCCGCAAGCAGGACTCGTTTTAAGTCTAGACAGATGAGTGAAGGATGGGAAGAGAATGAGAGTAGGCACAGAATGTTCCCTCTCAGGGAGGTGCCTACTGCTCCGGGAGTGATTGGATTCGTGAATGTGCCCCTGAACTCAGGGGATGTGCGAGCGTTTAAGAAAGAGATGAGACGATTGTTAGATGACCCGTTTGAGGTAGCTGAGAGGTTGGATGATTTTTTGGAAGTAGTATTTATATGTATGAGGATCTCATGGCTATCCTGAGATCGCTGTTCAGTCAGGAAGAGAGAGAGATGATTAAGCAAGCAGGTATCAGGGATTGGGAACGGCGTAACCCACAAGGAACGCCAGGCAGCCAAAAAAGGCCTAGTGTAAACCCGAGCTGGAACGCCCAGACGGAAGAAGGTAAGAGAAGCATGGTGAATCTAAAGAATATGATTGTACAAGGAATAAGGGAAGCAGTTCCCCGAGGACAGAATATTAGCAAAGTATTTGGGGAATGCCAAGGAAAAAAGAAATCACCCACTGAGTGGTTAGAGAGATTAAAGCAAAGTCTGCAGATATATTCTGAGACTGATCCTAGCTCTTCAGTGGGGGAAGTTTTGCTCAAAAAACCAATTTGGGGCAAAAGTCATGGGAGGATATCAGAAGGAAATTAGAAAAGATTGATGAGTGGCAGGAGAAAGGTCTCCAAGAGCTTCTGAGGGAAGCTCAAAAGATATACATGAGGAGAGAGGATGAAAAACAGAAACTCCAAGCCAAAATACTAGTGGCCGCAGTAAAGGAGGCTCAAAAGCAGGAACAGGCACAAGGCAAATTTAAAACAGCGCCGAAAAAGCCGAAAGAGTCTCAAAAGGACGGCTCCGCCCCACGAAAAAGATCCTCCAGTGTTTTTACTGTAAGAAAGTAGGACACATTCAGCGGAACTGCCGTCAGAAATTAAAAGATGAACAAGTATTTCAAGGAGACTAGGGAAGTCTTGGGTTTTTTTTTCAGATGGGGATGGTAACAGCAAAAGAGCCCTTGATAAAATTAAAAGTGGTTCCCCATCGCCAAGAAATAGAATTTTTGGTTGACACGGGAGCTGAGAGAAGCACCCTGCAGGAATTACCCAGGAGTTTGTAGAATCTCCAGACCTGTTTGGGCAGGCTCTGGAGCAGCTACTCACCGAATTTATTCCAGAGGAGGGAACAAAATTATTACAATATGTGAATGACTTACTGATTGCTGGAGCATTGAAAAAAAAAAAAAAAGTGCAAAAAGAGTACAATTTCTTTGTTAAATTTTCTGGAAAAAAAAAAAAGAAAAAAAAAAAAAAGGGTTTGAAGGTATCCAAATCCAAACTGCAATTCACAGAGCCCGAGGTAAAATATCTTGGACATTGGATATCTCAGGGGAAAAAGAGATTGGACCCAGACAGAGTGGCCGGGATCCTCGTGCTCCCAGCCCCAAAAACAAAAAGACAAATCAGGCAATTTTTAGGGCTCCGGGGATATTGCAGACAGTGGATTGAAGGATTCAGTGAAAAAGTAAAATTTTTGTATGAAAGATTAAACACAGACAGATTGAAATGGACAAAGCAAGATGAAACAAAATTTCAAGAATTAAAAAATGCCCTCATAACAGCTCCGGTATTAACCTTACCGGACACAAATAAAGAATTTCAGCTGTTTGTGGATGTAAGCGGACAAACAGAAAAGGGAGTCCTGACCCAGGAATGGGCAGGGAAAAGAAAGCCTATAGGATTTTTGTCAAAAATCCTAGACCCAGTCAGTCGAGGTTAGCCTACTTGCCTGCAAGCAATTGTGGCAGTAGCCTTACTAGTTAGTGAAGCCAAAAAGGTAACTTTTGGAGCCCCTGTGACAGTATTTACCCCACATGATGTAAGAAATATCTTACAACAAAAAGCAGAAAAATGGTTAACTGATTCCAGGCTTCTGAAGTATGAAGCCATGTTAATCAGCTCACCAGACTTGGAACTGAAAACAACTGCTGCACAGAATCCAGCACAATTTCTGTTTGGGGAACCCACAGGAGAGTTACTTCATAATTGTATTGAGACAGTAGAACTGCAAACGAAGGTAAGGCCTGATCTGGAGGATCAGGAATCAGAAGGAGGAGAAAAATGGTTCATTGATGGCTCCTCAAGAATGGTGGAAGAGAAACAAAAATCAGGTTATGCTATTATAGATGGCATAACGAGACAAACTATAGAATCAGGCCTTCTGAAAGCAAACTGGTCGGCTCAGGCCTGCGAGTTGTTTGCTCTCTTAAGAGCATTTCAGGGCCTGAAAGGGAGAAGGGGGACCATTTTCACAGACTCAAGGTATGCATTTGGAGTAGTGCATACCTTTGGAAAATATGGGAAGAGAGGGGGTTGATCAACAAAAAAGGAAAAGATTTAATACATGAAGAAATAATCAGGCAAATTCTAGAAGCAGTCAGAGAGCCAAAAGAGATATCAGTTGTTCATGTAAGGGGACACCAAACGGGGTGGCAGTTCCATACAAGGGGAAACAATTTAACGGACAAAGAAGCTAAACAAGCTGCTTTGTTGATGGTAAGTATTCCTGAGATAACTCCGGGAAAACCACCAGAAGTCTCCTTGCTTCCATCCGAGAAGGAGCTGGAAGATTTCAAGAAGGTAGGAGGTTACCTTAAAGAGGAGAAATGGTGGTTACCCGACGGGAGGGAGCTAGTCCCAAAGGGGGTAGCAAAGGGAATACTTAAAAGGCTACACGAACAAACGCATTGGGGGACCAGGGCATTGGCGGAACAATTTTTAAAATTTGTCGGGTGTAAAGGAATTTTCGAACTCGCAAAACAAGAGGTGCAGGGCTGTGTGATATGCCAGAAAGTAAATCGATCAAATTTTAAACAATCAAATTGGGGAGGTCGGCCACTCTCGTACCGACCGTTTGAAAGAAGTCAAGTAGACTTCACAGAATTGCCAAAAATTGGTAGGAATAAATTTTTATTAGTGATAGTGGATAAGCTGACACATTGGGTGGAAGCTTTTCCCAGGACAAAAGCAACGGCTCAAACAGTATCTAAGATTCTACTTGAAGAAATAATTCCAAGATATGGGATCGTAGACCATATCGACTCTGATCAAGGTACTCATTTTACCTCAAAAATTATTAAACAATTATCGGAAGCATTAGGAATTAGGTGGCAATATCACACTCCCTGGCATCCTCAAAGTTCAAGACAGGTAGAAAGAATGAATCAGACTCTAAAATCACAACTATCAAAATTAATTATTGAAACAAAAATGCCCTGGACCAAATGTCTCCCCTTGGCATTGCTGAATATCAGAACGATGCCACATTCTGAAACAGGCTTGTCCCCGTTCGAGATGCTATATGGAATGCCATATAAGCACGGGATGCCGGTGGCACATCCCTGAATTGAGGATGTGCAACTGCAACCCTATCTCATTTCTATAAATAAAAACTCACAGGAATTAAAGAAAAGAGGACTGATTCCTCAGAGCACCCCTCTCGGATTCCCCATCCACAAAATCCAACCAGGAGATCGGGTCCTGATCAAGACGTGGAGGGAGATTCCCCTGAACCCTCATTGGGAAAGCCCGTTCCTCGTCCTCCTGACAACGGACACCGCTGTGCGAACGGCCGAGAAAGGTTGGACTCACTCCTCTCGAGTGAAGAAAATCACAGATCACGGTTCAACTGAGTGGGAAGTTACTACCCCCCCAGGAGATTTGAAGATCAAACTCCGGCGACAACGCAAATGAGTGGAGATCGGATAAGTTGTGTCAATTTCAATTGTTATTGCTTTCCTTTCGTTCATTTCAAATGCGCTTATTGTAAACAAATTTGGGTTGCTCACTGTCTGATGGGACGTAAACCAAGAGGTTTATGTACAAAGTGTTTTGAAAAAGAATTGCAGCAGACAGATCAATTCTTAATACTCGCTACCCGGGCGGGCCTGCTGGAACTTGATTCCCCTGAGTGGTTTCTGTTTTACCGAAACGGTCTAGGGGGTCAGCTTGACTGCAAGGCAGAACCCTTAGTAGTCGAGTGCCGGCGAACAATAAAAGTTCCGTGCAGATTTGACACGGTTAAAGCGTCCCGGTGAGCGATCTTTAAGCGAAGATTTGCCATCAGAACATCAAGGGCCCCTGAAGATAGTCTTTGCTGCCGAGAAGATGGTTTACCCCGCCGTATGCTTATATACGGGCG
Source organism: Poecile atricapillus (assembly GCF_030490865.1). NCBI lineage: Eukaryota > Metazoa > Chordata > Aves > Passeriformes > Paridae > Poecile > Poecile atricapillus. Next base: position 65,210,596 of record NC_081288.1, read on the forward strand.
AAGGGCGAGGCAGAGAGATGAAGTGGTGGGGAATCCTGATGTTCCTGAGCCTAGTCACGTGCTCGACCAAGGGGTTAGACCCCGAGGTGCCCCCGGAGATGAACCCCACGGGGAAGGGTGAGCAGTGTCAAACCGCCACAAGAACCGAGACACTAACCGTTTGTCCTCCAGAACTGCACAAAGAAATATGCTGGCTAAATGACACCCGATTAAAATTGTACAAATTAGAAGAGAAAATTTAGTGTTCCAATCCGGGAGCAAGTATTACAGAAAATCAAATTCGGAACTGGGAGGAACAAAAAGTTAAATTTATCACCTCCGACCAAAAAGAGAACTAAAAGGGGTTCCCTCAATCTCAGTCTGCGGGCAGTGTAATAAGGCTGTCTGGATTGGGGGAAGGAGACAATCCATTTTTGTAGCATATCATCGAGTTAACCCTATTTGTTACAATAAAGCAACTGTAAAGCCGTGTTCCGTGGGGGGGGAAATGTACTGGGAGGGAAGAAACTTAAAACATGAAACTAAAGTGCCATTGAACAATAATCCTATAATCCTAATTTGAGACCAGGCACATGTTAGCACAAGAAAATAAAGAAAGTACGGAGGAATACTAGTATTCCTCTCCAAATAATAATAAAATACGAATTTTTAATGGGATAAATTATTAAGTGGGGGACTGTAATAAATTATGTGTAAATAAAAATTCGTAAAGATATATAAATAAGATGTATATGTTAAAATAATAAAAACCAAAGATGTGTATGTCAAAAGAAAGAAACCTTCCTCCCAAACCTGGCTGGGAGCTCTTCTCCGAAAGAAAAGGGATTGTAGCCAACACCCAGATAAGAAACATTAACTCGAAAAATAGGCAGGATGAGAGCCATCAAAGACAACAAAAGGACTAGCTCGGGGGAGGAACCCAACTCCGGACCTGACCAACGTCTCTGCAGACCTCGGTTGTGAAACAAAGTCGACAAAGACAAGCCTCAGAAAAAGTATCCGCTGCTAGTCCTGAATTGCCCACCTGTCAGACCAGTGTTGGAGATACAATCACTGGAAACAAAGGGGGAGACTCCGCCAAGATTTCCATTGGCACCAACCCCGGATCACACCACTTCTGCCTTGATAACCCAAAATTAAAATACATACAGAGTCTCTTTACATATGAGGAGACTCTGTCCGGACACAAGTTAGGTCTATTCTTCCAAGCCAGGAAATCTATTCACCAAACAATCAAGAACACTTGGTGAATAGAGCCTGCTTGGAATTTTAGCCTGAGGACTTAAAAATCCTATAAAACCCCAAGCCTGAGAGCGCTCAGACGTGGACTTGGGAAACCTACACCTCGGGTGTAGGTCCTGTCCACCCAGCGCTGCGCTGATCATTTTTATTGTGGTTTTTCTCTCTGTTTTTTCCTATGTTATTTATTAATAAATTTCTCTTTGATTTTATCCCAAAATTGCCTTTGCATTTATAACACTGGGAAAGTGGCTAGAAATTATGAAAACAATATCAAAAGGTCTGATTCTCAGCGCGGCACTAGTGGGTCACAGGTGTGAGCTTCCAGTGTTTTTCTGGGTTTTCAGTCCAGAGCAGGGCCGATCAGTTCCAAGAAAAATAAAAGCCACAGTCCAGTGAACTTCTCTGCCTCAGCTAGCTAAAAACTAACTAAAAGCAAAGGAGAGCTCTCTCTTGCTGTCCATGCTGCAGATAACACAGTCTGTGAGAGAGAATGTGGGGGAACAAGTGTAGTTTCTGAAAACAAAGTGGGCACTCCTTCTCCCCTCCTTTGCTCTCAGAACTAGTCTTAAAGGTGCAGAACTTAACATCCAGCATAAACAGAACAGATGACTGGGGATAAAAGCATCATAAAGTTGCCCTAGGACACTACTGCATAACTTGTTACTGTGTAAATGTTATTGAATAATTTTGTAAATATTAAATTAATCAATAATTAAGTGCTGCTAAATAGTTTAGACATAAACCGTTGATCAAGTCTGAGGCTAAGTTTGACAAGGGGGTCTACTCTGAACCTTGTGAATCTATGTGAAGGTCTCTCTTACCCCTTTGTGCCCTTACCCTTTTTCATCCTTACACTTTTGCATCCTGTTCTCCACATAAATCATTTTAGATTGATTCTAATCTGATTTTCCTTTGTGTCCACCATCCATGTAGTAAGCAATAGAGTGAACTTTGCCATGAACTTTTGTCACATTTTCACAGATTTATGTTAAACCTGCTTTTGCTGATACCTTTGCTAGTGATTCTTTAAGCAACTCACTCATTCACAACACACTCTCAGTCTACACACTGGTAGGGCAGTGTGAGCAACAAAAGGTCTTGAGAAGTGTAAGCACTGTTCAGTAATAACTAAACCATGGGGGATTTCTCAAAATTGTTTTGAGCATAAATCCAAAAGACGGCACTGTGGCAGCCAGGCAGGTCTGTTGGTCCAACCTGGGATGCCACAACCTTCCCGGAGAGAGGTCTTCCAGGAGACAGCCTTTTGGGGGTCTCTGGAAATCCCTAGCCACCGGGAAACCTCAGCAAGTTGCAGCCTGTGGCTGCAAGTGATCAGCTCAGTGATTTCAGCTCAGCTTTTGAGCTTATCCTGGGCTGACTCAGTGATAGACAGGAGCGTCGTGTGGTGATTTCCACAGAGGTAGCCTTTATTATCCAGCAGCTCTATGAAGGGTAACCAGGAATGGCAGCTCCCTTCTGAACTGGGCAGAGGCTGGGCTTTTTATGGGGGAAAGCAAGGGTGGTACCAAGGGGGAAAAACCAATGGGTTACAAAGAATCAGCATAAGGCATCAAGGCATGATGGGATAGCTGGAACCCTCAGCATGACAAGGGAGGATGGACCCATCTAAGGGGTATCTCTACAGGAGAGGGTTGAGATAAGCTTATCACAGCCCATTCAAGGGACATCCCTCCAGGGGAAAGCTCTGGCAAGCTTGTCTGCCTCCACAACTCCGCCTTCAATAAAAAGGCCTCCCCAACAGCTCTTTTAAAGCAACGTCAAAGGCATGAGAACATAATTAACACTATAAGAATCACAAAAAAAATCCACAAAATAGTCTTAACTAAAGATGAAAGCCATCCTGTTAATCCCATTGTCCAAAAAGTTCATTGACTCAATCTGGGTTGTTCTCCGCCTTTATCTCCTTTACTTGTTCCTTCATGTCCTGGTTTAGGGCAAATTTAGGAGAAAACCTCCAATGCCCCCCCCCCCCCCGGGAAGCAAACCCACGTGGTCCCTTTCTCCCACCCCCCAGCCGGTTTGGGAAGAGATTTCTCTGAGAGAAATGGAAAAAACAGGCAAAGCACTACCCAGCACAAGAATTAACAATATCAAATTACAAAACCTCTCGCCGCCCTGAAGAGATGACAAAATTCAGAGGATCTCTTTCCTGTGGGTGTTCGCTCTGTTTTCAATCCCTCTGGCACTGGAAAATGCTGCTGCCCAGGCTGGGCTCCCAGTAGTCCACGGGTGCAAGCTCCCGGTGCTCCCCTGAGTCCCCAGTCCAGAGCAGGTTCGATCCATTCAAGGAAAGGGAAAGAAAACAGTCTAGGAAGACCTCTCTGCTGTGGCTAGCTGGAAAGCCAAGGCGATCTGTGTCTTGTTGTCTGTTTGTGCTGTAGTCAAAACCCCGTCCGGGATGTGGGGGGAGGAAGTACAGTCTCTGATAACAGACTCGGTGCTTCTTTTCCACACACTTTTACTCTTAGATGAAATTTTAAGAATACAAAATCTGTGTCTGGGTTAGGTGGACGAATGGGGATGCCATTTAACATCATAATCTACCCAGGACACTTAAGTTTCTGTATGTTTGCATGGATGGATTTTGAGCGCGAAGAAAGGTTGAAGCAGCACATCCCCTCAAAGTCCTGGCAGCCATGTCCGTGGGCAAGCAGTAGGAAGTAGGGATGCATGTTTGATAGTCACCTCATCTTTTAAAAGATTGCTCAGGGCAGCAAATGTCGCGTTGGCCTACTTGCTAAGCCAACACCTGTCTTGGTTTTAGAAGACAGGTGTCTGCTAGGGAGGGCAGGAACCTCCCTTGGAATGAAAGAATGTAGACCCCCTCCCTCCGAATTATTATAATTCTGAAATCAAGGGGCTTTCAGGCAGAGATCTGGGGATAGGAATAACAGTTCTTTACTAGTATAACCAGGCAAACAAACAACAATAACTACAGCATTAGCAAGAAAACAGAACCGGGGCCCCGTGACAGCTTTCTCGGCTGAGACAGGATGGAGGAGAGGCTTTGTTTCACAAACCCCCTCGAGTGGGCAGTCCCGGTGCTCCTGCAGGACTCTGAGGAACAGTCGGCTGGAACAGCAGGGATGAGCAGAGATCCTGGGCCGGTGGCTGAGGTGGATCAGCAGCTCCGCGGCGGTGCCTGGCACTGCCACATGTCCGGGCAGGACAGGGGGTGCGAGGCCACCAACAAAGAGGGAAGAAGGAGAAGAAGCAGCAGCTCCGTCTGGGTGATAGTGAAATTCCCTTCTCTCCACCGCAACAGCTCCGTGCCCAAAGTGTCTTATTCCGAAGCTGAAAAAGCCCGCCAAACTGTCCCCACCCTTTTTTTTCCTGCCCCCCTTCCCCCCCTGGGCCTGGCCAAACTCTGTCTTTTTTCAAGCACCCACCAAGTACCCACAGTTAGGTTGTCCCCTCCACTAATGGGTAAAAATTCCACAGGCAAGCCAGAACTAAAAAAAAGGACACCTAACCCCCAACAACACCCCAGGTGATTTATCTCACCAAGGGCTTTAGCTGCGGCTACCCAAGGAAGAAACAGGGAAACTGTGACTCGCTTTCCTATGTTCCAACATTAAATTTGGCTGTCACAATTTTCATCAAATTCAGAATAAGTTCTCTTTTGGCATGTGTCCTGGGGTGACTTTATGGCATTTAGAAAAAAGTGAGGAACACCCACAGATGTGATGGCCCTGAGAGAGGGGCTGCTGGGAGTTTCTTCTCTGCCTGAGAAGTGGCCAATAGCTGGCCAGTTCTGACAATTGACAGTATAGTTGACCATTGAAAGTGAGATCAACTTTGTGAATACCACCTTTTAACCCTAAGCCCAGGAGCTTCTGGCTCTCTTTGTTTCTGGCTTTGAAAGGTAACAGAAGTCCAGCTGGCCCCTGCTCCCCCCCCTGCCCAGTCCTTTCCGGTCTAAGGGGAGAGGGCTGAGCCGGACTCCAGTGGCTGGGAATGGAGACTGAGAGGCTTTCCCAGTCCCAGGTGGGGCTCGGCTCTCCTGTGGCCCTGGCCCCACGGCTGCTTGCCCCCATGGCCCGCACAGACAGCTCCAGGTTGAAAACAGTCCACTGCTTTTCCAGCGCTGCTGAGCTGAAATCCAACCCCATAAATAGCTGCCGTGGCTTCAGCCAGATTTTAACCCTTTCACTACCCAGATGAGACCTGCAGATTTAATCCTTTTCCAGAGAGAGGAAAGCGAGAGTGATCAACATGTAAAGAGACAACATAAACTATCAAAGTCAGTGAAGGAAGGAATCAAGCCTCAGACGGGAAGAGAATGAGGAGATGCTTTAATAAGCTGAAATATTATTTTGGTAAGGCCATGGAGATGGACAATAATGTTCTGAATAACTTTCTTAATTCATGAATGAGTATTTGGGGGGAATGAAGTATTTCAAAGTGTAAATTTGAGCAAAGGTATCCATTGATGAAGCTAAGCATATGGTGGAGCAGTTGTGATCCCATGAGATGCTGGAACAGAGAGAGAGAAGTGAGAGTTGATGAAGACCCTTGGCCCCAGGGAGAAAAGGAGACAACCTCTGTTCCCAGAGATGATCACAGAGACAAATGAAGAGAACCTTTGCCTTTGAATAATTCATCCTTAAAATAATACCCCTTCAGTTCATGGCCCATGAACACACCTCAGGGTGGTTTGAAAATGGGAGGAGGGCATGATGGCAGAGTTTTTCCGGGCAGCTGCCATCATGGGAATGAAAAGCCATGAGAAAACTGTTTTCTATTGGAGAACTCTCCATGGAATGACAAGAGTGAACTCCTTTCTCTACAAAGACTAATGAAAAGACTGTTGTATAGTTGGGACTGCTTTAACCACCAGGTTTAGTCTCTAGGTTGTCAGTTGAACAAGGGAAAGGTTGGGTGGTGGGGAGGAAGGGTTTCTGGAGGTTTTATTCTGGTTTCTTATTTTTGTAGTTTTGTTAATAAACTTTCTTTATTTCTTTGAAGTTGTAAGCCTGGTTTGCTCTTCTAATCCGTATCTCACAGCAAGACATGAGTAAGTTTTCTGGTGATTTTTAGCTAGTGCTTTAAAACCACCACAGCATGTCAATTAGCTTTTTTGTTTCCAATTATGTAATAATGTGATATTTGGAGTGAGGGTAGTAAGCTGGCCAAGGCTACAAGGACCCCCTTGGAGGTGTGAAGGGATCCCAGCCCCTGTGCGGTCCTCACAGATGAAAAATACCCCTCAGAGCAACACTTTGGGATGGAATGTGGACACAGAAAGTTTATGACTGGTGTAATTGCATCAATTTGGAGGATTATAAATTTTGTTAATTGGTGTTACATTTGTTCTATGGGTGGACCTAATACAGTCAAGGTGGGTTAAGTGTTTGTCAGAATGTTTATAATAAAACTGTGCACAATATGCAGTTTTGGAGGACCCAAATCAATCCAATTCCTGGGATTCCTCTGGTGCTTCTGGTAGAATTTTGTTCCACTTGTGCCAAGTGTTGGCTGGGTTGGTTTTTTTACCTGCATACAGGTATTCTTTTGCTGTTAAAAGAATCCCCACCAGGCATGTGAAGAGTGGGTTGTCTAGGCTGCCCATGGACAAGCACAAGTTATCTTGTTTTAGTGTCTTTGGTAAGGTCACTCAAACATTATGGCTAGCTTGTGGGACAATCCAGCTGAAGGCATGCAGTGTGGTGAGGCACATCTAGCCAGCGGTGAGGACAACACTAGATAAATTTAATCTTTGGACGGGGGCATGGCTTCTGATAGGGAATCTAAGCAAAATTTGTTAGCTTTATGGTGGAAGGGGGGATTTGTGTTTTTCTCCCTCGTCCCTTTCTGTCCCCCCTTTTTTAAAAAAACTGAGGATGGGGGTAGGTATAAGGTTTAGGGAGGTACTGGCAGGGGTTGAGGGAGAGAGACACGAGGGCTTTTTAGGGTAAGAGGGGTGAACACAGGTAAACTAGGGAGCAATTTGAGGCCAGACTGTGTCTGCCCTAAGGCTTGAGTTATGCAGCAGTATGTTGTTCAGTTTTCTGTTTTGTCTGCTGTCGGGTGATGGGACAAACTTTTCTCTTGTTTCTGGTCATTTGGCGACGCCTCCCTCTCCATGCAGAACTGGTCTGCTTTTGAGGAGGTCCTGTACTGGACTCGGGAGATTTCTTATTAGTATTTATGGGAGCAGTGTCTGCAGGGCCTAGATATGGTTTTATTTTTTCTCTGGGAACCATTTTGGGCCAGATGGTAGTGGAACACAGGCATAGCCCCTCCCCCAGGTAATTAACTGGAAAGGCCCAGAAATCTGATGTGTTTCCGAGTCCTTTACTAGCACTGGCTAGTAGCTCTCAGTGAGCTTAGCTTGGGTCGAATTTGAGAAGTGGCGGAGTATTGGGAGGTCAGGCTCTGATGATGTACAATTTAAGAAGTTAATGACATTGTCTCAGTTTTGGGAGACAGGTGTCTGCTAGGGAGGGCGAGTGTGGGTACGGAGGAGCCCGCTGGGCCCGAGATCCTCGCTCTGCCCTGGAGACAAGATATTTCTCTGTAAGAGAGACACAATGTATCGCTCCCAGGGGTCTTTGAGTTAGATATGTTAAACTGTTGTGCCCCATTGGTGTTCCCCCCTGCTGTCCCACCCCGATACATGTATCTCGGGCTTCCCCCCGCCCCTCTCCTCTCCTATAAATATCCCGGGTTTTCCCCTGTTCGGTGGATTCGCTGTTGCTAGCTCCCTTCACCGAAGCTCTGCCTGAATAAAGGTTTGTGCTTAGCGGAACGCTGGACCAGCTTTCTCGTCCCTGCTTCCCATGTTGCCTGCCCGCTGCCGCTGAGCTGAGCTGAAATCACTCGACTGGTCGAAGCTGCTCGCACGTGCTTCGGCCCAGCCCTTCTCAGGGCTGTTTCTCTGGAGAAGTCGCGGTGCTCTGGGCTTTCTGTCGCCGCGGCAACTGGCGTCCCAACGTGAGGCCTTCGAAGAAGCCCTGAAGAAGCGTCCGCCCGTAGCTTTAACTGCTTTAGCTGCCGCTTGAGCTGCCACCCCTCGAAGAAGCTTCCTTGCGTTTTAGCAAGAGGCTATCCAAGAGGCTGTGACCGGGACCCTCATCTGACCATCTGGGGCAAGGAAAAGCCCCTGAGGACCGGCCGCCCCCGGTGACCACCCGCCCAGCAGTTTTTTTTTTCCCTGCCTGCATCTGCCGAAGAGAAATTGTAAGTCGATCCCATGAAGGGTTTTTTCGGGCTTTTTTCTTTTTTTTCTTTGCTGTTTTACTGCTGGGCGGGGAGTGAAAAAGGATGGGGAATCAGTCCTCTGTATGGAGACTGACCCCACCTGAGACGGACTTTTATATCCAAGTTGTAAATACCCTAAAAGCGGGAAATTTTAAGTTTTCTAAAGGGGATTTAAAAAGATTTATTCATTGGGTTTTTAAACATTTTAAGATTAATTCAGATTCTGCTAAATCAGGAATTTTTTGGGATAATGTGGGAAGAAAGTTATATACAGTTCAAGCTAAAGGGGATTTTTCTGTTGCAAAGTTTTTTCCTGTGTTTCAAAATATTATTTTCTCATTGGAAAAAGAGGGAAAAAAAGAAGAGGGAGTTTTGGGCCCCCAGTTAAACCCCCCAACCCCGTCAACATCTCCAAGTGTCCCCAAACCCTCTTCCCTATCTGAGAGCCAGTCGGCGGGTGGACATTGCCCCTGGGCACAGGGCTGCTGCCGTCTCGCTGACACCCTCCTACCGTCTCTCTACCCGTAGCAGGGCGGCAATGGCCATGCCGCTCTGGGTCCCTCCTCTAACCTCTCCCCTATGCCCTCACACCCGGTTGTGTCCCCCCCAGTTCCTAGCGTTAGTACAGATGGGGCCAGCAGTGTGGCCAACCCCGCCATTTTGTCCCACTCCCACCCCGGTTTTCCCACCCTCGATGCCCAAAATGGCCACTTTCCTGCCTTCACCCCTTCTCTTCCTGCCCCGTCCTGCTCCTCCTCCCCCCCCACTGCGTCGTTGGGTGTAACTACGTCGGGCCCCGCCCCATCCAACGGGAAACCCTTCCCCGTCGTGGACCACGGTCCTGTCCCTTCGTGCCGGGGCCCCGCCCCCAGCGGCACGCCCACTCCAGGGTCCTAGTGCCCCGGAGGTCGGGACGGCTCCAGCCGGAGCGGGGCCATCTTGGCTTCCCCACGCAGCCACAAAAGGGCCAGCTCTAGACACCCGAGCCAGCCCCGCGCTGCCACCAAGCACGCCCCATCTCCACTAGGAGATGAGAGCAGTGAATCTTCTTTTTCAGATTCTGAGTATGAAGACCCCTGGGCTGAGGTGCAGAGGGAAGCCACACGGGCGGGGAACTCAGCTCTGTCCCAGAAAATACTTGCCTTTCCTGTAATGATGAGGAGAGACAGGACAGGGGCACAGGTTGCTGCATGGGAGTCCCTTCACTATAGGGAACTGCAGGAACTTTGCAAAGCTGCAGAGGAACATGGCAGGAGTTCACATTTTTTTAAACACTTGCTGGAAGCCTCCTTCTCTGCCCACATCATGGTCCCGCATGACATCAAGAATATTATGAACTGCCTTCTCTACCCAGCAGAGTACATGTTATGGGAAAGGCAGTGGAAGAAACATTTAAAGCAATTAGCAGATGTTTATGCTAAAGATGCTAACAGACCTAATTTTACTTTAGAGCAATTAGCAGGAGAAGGAGATTTCCAAAAGCCCCGAGATCAGGCCCGGGATCTGCCTGAAGCAGCTTTACAGGATATAGCTAATGCTGCTAAGATATCTCTTTTTACCACCCCTGATGATAAAGTGCCAACACAGTGCTTCACCAATGTGTTATAAATGCAATGGCAAAATAAGGTCAATAAAAAGCAATTTATTATAAAACAATTTAAGCACCTGCAACGAAAGAGAAAAACCACAATAAATAGGTCAGCGCAGTGCTGGGTGGACAGGGGTCTATACCCAAAGGTATAGGTGTTCCCAAATCCATGCTGTATGGGCTGCAGTCCGGGGTTCTTATAGGGGTTTTGTGCCCTGAGGCCAAAACTCCGAGCAGTCACTGTTCAACAAAGTGTCTTGATGGTTGGTTGAATGGATTTCCTGGAACCGGCGAACTGAATCAATAGACAGTGGGGCAGAGTCTCCTCATATGTAAAAAGGTCCTGGGTGTTCCTTGATTTCATCCTGGTTTGGGCCATCAGGACGGAGTGGTTGGCTCCGGGGTTGGAGCCGATGAATATCTCGGCTGGGCTTCTTTCTTTGTCTAGTTTGATTGCTCCCCAACTGTAGCTTGTCAGGCGGGGTGTTCAGGTCCGGTGATGAGTATCTCGTCCAGGCGTGTTTCTTTTGTCCAGCCTGATGGCCTGTGTCCTGCTTATTCTTTTAGGTTGATGGGCGCCGGCTAGGATCGTTTTCCCGGTGCCGGCTAGAATTGTTATCTCTAAAATGGATGTTTGCGGCTGGACCTAGGGAGGAATCCTTGGCCACACTATATTTTATATTTTCTCATGTTATTATAACTACAGATATATTTATTTAGGTCTTTACGAATTTTTATTCATAACTACATTTATTACAGTCCCCCACCTAATACTTCATCACATTAAAAATTCGTATTATTTTATCTAATCCTACAGAGGGAGGAGTGTGAGCTTAACCACATTCACCTTCCTCCCAGTCTGATAGCGAATTCCCACAATATTCTTGAGACAGGTTATGTTTATTTTCAAAATTCCTTAAGGCCTTAATTGCGTTTCTGTTCTCCTTTTCCTCCTCTAATTTCATCAGTTTAGAGAGAGGAGTGGGTCTCCCTTGTGCTTTCTCTGGATCAATTGGAAGGGTGGCAATCTGCATTCCTTGCACAACAGAGTGAATTAATCTGATGAAGCAAGGAATTAAACAGTGAAGAAAAATGATTCCGGCAATTGAACAGACTATGAAAAATACTAACTTTTTCCACCAAGCTCCTTGCCCAAATATTTGGTCCCACCAGGAGGCTTGTAGGATTGAATTCCACTTTTGAACTGGCACATGCGCTACCTTCTTTATTTCAGCAGCTAATCCTTTTATTGTTTCGCCATAATCGTCTATTTCCATGCAGCACTCGGATTCGTTGTATCTACCACACACCCCTCCCTCCTCGGCTAGCAAATAATCGAGAGCTAATCTGTTTTGGTATACAAAAGCTCTCATTTGTGAATGTTGTTTTGCTAGGAGTTCTAGGGCTTCTGAGGTGTGGTTGGAAACTACTTCCACTACTGCTTGTAACCTGATAAGTCTGTTGAGGAGATAAATGGGGGTTCTGTAACCCCAACTGCCATCATTTGCCCAAGTAGCGGGCCCATAATATTGAATAATTCTTTCGGCAGGCCATTCTTCTTCTTTCCATTTCTGGTTGCCTCCTGCCATTGGTAGTTCCTGTTTTAATTCTCTCTTTTGTCTATTTAGTGTTTCAAAGAGGGGGGCTCCCAATGATTTACTCTCTGTTCTGGGTAGAGTAAAGAAAAAGGGTCGAATTATTCCGAGTGTGCAGGATCCTTTTCATTTTCTAGGTAGCTCGCTATATGCCTTTTTCTCACATATCCAATATATGCCATCAGGTGCTTCCTAACCCCTGTTCAATTTTGCCGGATCATCCCAGTATTCTTTTAGGCCTTCTAGTGCATGGAAGGGATTGGCCCCAGGGTTTTTGTACCAGCATAGCCCAATTATTTCCATCCATTCGCAGTTATTACCCCGGGTGCGACTCCAATAACCCGCGGGTGGTTCAGGTTGCCAAATTTTTGTTTTGCTGTCAGAATTCACCATGAGTGTGTTTATACACAGAGTATAACCTACTAGATTGGTGAATTCTTTCCCTTCTCTGCTAATGCAGAAAGTCCCAATTATTCTTTGATCTATCACCCACCCCTCGGGTCTTCGTGTTGTTTTGGATAATTTTAAGCCCTTCCATTTTAAGAGTTGTTCTGGGGTGAGTCCTTCTCTCTTCCATGGCCACCTTTCAGCTGATTTCAAACCACCACATATCCAGCAATTCGATAGACCTAATTCGGTGGCAATCTCTTGCATTAGGTCTATGAATAGGTTCTGGTTGGGGTTTGGTAATCCCCAATTGCTATATTGTTTTTCTAGCTGCTCATAATGTTCACTGAGAGAGTTAAGTCTCTCTTGTTCCAGCCTTCTTTTCCGATTTTCTATTTCTTGCCTCTTTAATTCTAAGGTTAATTGTTTTATTTTGCTTTCAGGATCTGACCCATCCTCATCTCTGGAGAAACAGAATACTTGGTCAAATTGTAAACATACCCGGTTATCATCACTTTTTAAAAAATCTAAAATTATTGGTTCATTACTAAAGGAGGCCTTTTCTTCGTGTTTTAAATTTTTACCTTCCCAATATAATTTTCCTCCTATAGTACACGTTTTCAAGTTTGCTTTATTGTAACATATAGGATTGATTTTGTAATATGCTACAAAAGTGGATTGTCTTTTTTCTCCGATCCAGACGGTTTTATTACATTGATTACAAATTGAAATTGGAGGAATCCCTCCCACTTCTCTCTTGTACTTGAAGTGGGTAGTTTTGGTCTTTTGTCTTTTAGGAGTTTGAAACTGGCCATCCTTAAAACTTGCCCCTGAGTGGTAACACCAGACCTCCCCCTTTAATTTACAGATATTATACTGAGTGCCGATGGAAAAACACATCCCCTTTTGCAGTTCCGGAGGACAGTCAATCATTCGTCCGGTTTCTGTGGCATTCCGACACTGCTCACACTTCCCCAGGGGACTCTCCCCCGGAGGTACCTCGGGACTCATTCCCTCGGTCAAGCACACGGCTAGGTTCAGGACTGTCAGGATTCCCCACCATTGCATCCCTCTGCCTTGCCCTTCGCCCGTATAGGAACATACGGCGGGGATTACCATTTTCTCGGCAGCAGGTACTTTCTTCAGGGGCCTTTGTAGTCCTTACGGCGTACCTTCTCTTGAAAGTAGCCCACCGAGACGATTTAATTGGGTCTGTCTTACACGGTACTTTAATTGTTTTTCGGCTCTCGATTTCTAAAGCCTTGGCTTTAGAATCTAACTGGCCTCTTAACCCCTTTTGGAACAATAGGAACTACTCAGGAGAGTCTAGTTCCAAGGACCCCGCCCGGGTGGCAAGTGTTAAGAAACGGCTAGTCTCCTCTTGTTTTTTCTCTAGACACTTTGTGCACAATCCTTTAGGTTTGTACCCTCCTAAACAGTGGGCTACCCAAATCTGTTTACAATAAGCACACTCGAAGTGGATAAATGGAAAACAATTACAATCAGGATTAATACAACTTATTTGATTGTCACTTGTCATTTGTGATGACGCCGGAGTTTGATTTTCAGTTTTCCCGGGGGTGTGGTGACTTTCCACTCGGAGGAGTTGTAATCCGTTACTTTTTTCACTCGAGATGAGTGTGTCCAGCCCCTTTCTGCAGTCCGGACAGCTGTATCTGTGGTCAGGAGGACGAGAAATGGTCCTTCCCAGTGAGGGTTGAGGGGGAGTTCCTTCCAAGCTTTGATCAGGACTTTATCCCCAGGCTGTATTTGGTGTATGGCAAATCCCAGTGTTGTGCTTTGGGGAATCAGTCCTCTTTTCCACAGATCCTGTAAATTTTTGTTTATAGAAATAAGATATGGTTGTATCTGCACATCCTCCACCTGAGGGTGTGCTACCGGCATTCCATGTTTGTATGGCATCCCATACAACATTTCAAAGGGAGACAGACCTGTCTCAGAGTGCGGCATAGTTCTTATATTCAGTAGCGCAAGGGGAAGACACTTAATCCATGACATCTTTGTTTCAATTATAAGTTTAGATAATTGAGATTTCAATGTTTGATTCATTCTTTCTACCTGTCCTGAACTCTGAGGATGCCAAGGGGTGTGATATTGCCATCTGATACCTAGGGCTTCTGAAATTTGTTTAATAATTTTTGATGTGAAGTGTGTTCCTTGGTCTGAATCAATGCAATCTACTATCCCATATCTGGGAATGATTTCTTCTAATAAAATTTTCGACACTGTTTGGGCTGTTGCCCTTGCTCTGGGAAAGGCTTCTACCCAATGTGTCAATTTATTTACTATCACTTATAAAAATTTGTATCTACTGATTTTTGGTAGTTCGGTGAAATCCACCTGGATTCTTTCAAATGGCCTGTATGAGAGGGGGCGACCTCCCCAAGCCGTTTGCTTAAATTTTGATCGGTTTACTTTTTGGCATATCACACATCCTTGTACCTCCTGTTAGGCGAGTTCAAAGATCCCTTTGCACCCGAAAAATTTTAGAAACTGTTCAGCTAATGCTTGGGTTCCCCAATGAGTCTGTTTATGTAATCTTCGCAGTATCCCCCTTGCTATCCCTTTTGGAATTAATTCTCTCCCATCAGGCAACCACCATTTTCCCTTTTCAAAGTTTCTTCCTACCTTTTTGAATTCCTTTATCTCCCTCTCCGAAGGGAGCGTGGGGACTTCTGGTGATTCCTCCGGGGTTATTTCAGGAATACTTACGGTTAACAAAGCCGCTCGTTTTGCCTCTTTGTCTGCCAGGTTGTTACCTCGGGTGTGGAACTGCCATCCCGTTTGGTGTCCTTTTACATGGACAACCGATATTTCTTTCGGTTCTCTGACAGCCTGTAGAATTTGTCGAATGATTTCCCCGTGGATTAACCCGTTCATATTTATCAGACCCCTTTCTTCCCAAATTTTCCCAAAAGTATGTACTACTCCAAAAGCATACCGCGAATCTGTATAGATGGTCCCCCTCTTTCTTTTCAATCCCCGGAGGGCTCTCAGGAGAGCATAAAGCTCGCAAGCTTGTGCAGGCCAGCTTGCTTTCAGGGGGCCTGATTCCACAATATCTCCTGATATGCCATTCACTATAGCATATCCTGACTTTCTTTTCCCTTCAACAACTTTCAAGGATCCATCTATAAATCACTTTTCTCCCCCTTCTAATTCCTGATCTTCTAAATCTGGTCTAACTTTAGTTTGCAATTCCACAGTTTCAACGCAATCGTGTAATAGTTTTTCTGTTGGTTCCCCAAACAGGAACTGCGCAGGATTCTGCGCAGTAGTGGTTCTTAATTCTAAACCAGGCGAACTGATTAAGATGGCTTCATATTTCAGAAGCCTCGAATCAGTCAACCACTTTTCTGCTTTTTGTTGTAAGATATTTCTTACATCATGTGGGGTGTAGACTATCAAGGGAGCTCCAAAAGTTACCTTTTTTGCTTCCCCTACCAACAAAGCCACTGCCACAATTGCTTGCAAACAAGTAGGCCAACCCCGACTAACCGGGTCTAAAATTTTTGAGAGAAACCCTATGGGCTTCTTCTTTTCTGCCCACTCCTGGGTCAGAACTCTTTGTGCTGCTTGTCCATTCACATCCACGAATAACTGAAATTCTTTATTGGTATCCGGTAAAGTTAATACGGGGGCAGTTATGAGGGCATCCTTTAATTTCTGAAAATTAAATTCATCTTGCTCAGTCCATTTCAACCTGTCAGTGTTTAATCTTTCATACAAAAATTTCACTCTTTCACTGAAACCTTCAATCCATTGTCTGCAATATCCCAAGAGCCCTAAAAATTGCCTAATTTGTCTTTTTGTTTTAGGTGCAGGGAGTGCAAGAATCCCGGCTACCCTCTCAGGGTCTAATTTCTTTTTTCCCTGAGATATCAAATGTCCAAGATATTTTATTTCGGGCTCTGTGAATTGCAGTTTGGATTTCGATACTTTTAACCCCTTTTGTCCCAAAAAGTTTAACAAAGCAATCGTGCTTCTCTTCATGTTTTCTTCAGTTGTTCCATCTATCAATAGGTCATCAACATACTGCAGGAGCTTTGTCCCGCCCTCAGGAACAAATTGCGTTAGCAATTGTTCCAAAGCCTGCCCGAAAAGGTTCGGGGATTCCACAAACCCCTGAGGGAGGACTGTCCACCTTTGTTGTTTTTGGTTTGTGTCTGGGTCTTCCCACTGAAAGGCGAAATAATTTCTACTTTTTTCATCCAGAGGGCAAGTCCAAAAAGCATCTTTTAAATCGATTACACTATACCATACATCTTCAGGTGAGAGCCTGTTCAGTAAAGTGTAAGGATTGGCCACCACCGGGAACCTGGTTCGGGTTCTAGCATTTACAGCTCTGAGGTCCTGAACTAATCGGAAACTGCCATCCGTTTTTCTTACAGCCAGGATGGGGGTGTTATGCTGAGACATACAGGGTTCCAGGGTACCCCCTTTAAGGAGGTCGTCAATTACTTGTTTCAATCCCCTCCTCCCTTCCATCGGGATGGGGTATTGTTTGATCCTTATAGGGTCATCAGGGTCCTCGATTTCTATTTTAATAGGCTTGATATCTAATTTCCCTATTTTCCCTTTTGAGTGCCACACTCTAGGGTTAATTTCTTCTTCGTCTTTGGGAGACAGTTTGAATATTTTTACTACTAATTCAGAGTTTTTAACAACGATATTAATTCCTAATGCAACAATCATGTCTCTTCCTAATAAATTATAATCTGCTTCTTCTACAAGCAATAAATTTCCTAAACAAATTTTATTTTCCGATTCTATTTCCACATTCTTTATTACAGATACTTTGAAAGGATCCCCCTTAGCTCCAATTACAAAAACCTTTTCCCTGCTTGTCACACACCCCTCTGGTAATCTTTGCAGAGTGCTCCTCTCTGCTCCAGTGTCTACTAAAAAGCTTACCTCCTGATGCTGGGGACCTACTTTTAATTTTATCAAGGGCTCCTTGGATGTTCTTGTCCCCAAGTTAAAGAGCCCCAGACACCCCTAGTCTTCTTGAAAAATTTTTACATCTTTTATTCTTTGCCTACAATCCCGCTGAATGTGTCCTACTTTCTTACAGTAGTAACATTCGGGGAGCTCTCTCCGCGGGGTAGGGGCTGCCTTGTGAGTGCCTTTCTGTTTTCTAGGTAGTGTCTTAAACTTACCTTGTGTTTGCTCTTGCTTTTGGACTTCTTTGACCGCAGCTACCAAAACCTTAGCTTGCAGTCTCTGTTTTTCATCCTCCCTTCTCATATATACCTTTTGAGCTTCCCTCAGAAGCTCCTGGAGGCTTTTATCTTGCCACCCGTCAATCTTCTCCAATTTCCTCCTAATGTCTTCCCAGGATTTGGCAACAAATTGCGTTTTTAGTAAGACCTCTCCCACGGGAGAGTTCGGGTCAGTTCCAGAGTAGATCTGAAAACTTCGCCGTAATCTCTCTACCCATTCGGTGGGCGATTCCTCCTTTCCTTGACATTCCCTGAATACTTTACTAATGTTCTGACCTTGGGGAACTGCCTCCCTTATTCCCTGAACAATCATGTTTCTTAAATCCATCATGTTTCGCCTACCCTCCTCCGTCTGGGCATTCCAGCTCGGGCTTACGCTAGGCCATTTCTGGTCACCAGGTGTCCCCTGTGGATTGCGTCTGTCCCAGTCCCTGATACCAGCCTGCTTAATCATTTCTCTTTCCTCTTGATTAAACAGCGATCTCAGGATGGCCATAAGATCATCGTATGTATAAATACTACTTCCTAAGAAGTCATCCAGCCTTTCAGCCACTCCAAAAGGATCGTCCAACAATCGCCCCATCTCCTTCTTAAACGCTCGCACATCCCCGGAGTTAAGGGGAACATTCACAAATCCAATCACTGCTGGAGCTGTCGGTACTTCCCTGAGAGGGAACAACTGGTGCTCACTCTCACTACTTTCTCCCCACTCCTCGCCCCCCATTTTTGCTTTCAACCGGGTTCTACTTGCAGGAGGGGAACTGGGGTTTGTGGGAGTTTTCCCTTTAGTTGATTGTGGGAACTCTGCCGCCACCCGGTTACCGGGAGGGACCCCTTCTGTTAGATGGGAGGGTCCCGGCTGTGGCGGCCGGACTGGCAATTGCGGATAATGTGTTCCCCAGCCTTGTGCCGGAAAAACCTCTGAAGTGGTCGCGGTGGCTGTGGAATCCGCAGGCGGGGGCAAGGGGAGCGCTGCCGGCACGGCTGCCGACGCCGATTCTTCCACTCGGGATGTGTACATCCCAGTGGGTTGTTCTTGGGAGCCCGAAGGTGCTGACGGCACCACTTGATCTACAGAAGAGGGCTCCGCCAGTCCATAGTATGGGGGTGGTAAATGGTCGAGAGGTTCCCAGGGTTCGGCTCTCGACCCATGTTTCTCTTTTTGTTTTATCGGGAATAACCCTACTCTGGCAGTTAACCAGAGCCTGGCATATTCCTTCTCCTCGGGGTCGGAGGGGACTTTGCTCTCTACGTAGGAGAGCAATTCGTTACATGTCCATTTCTCAAACGTGCCTAACACCGGCCAAGTGAGGTGATTCCTCAGCTCCTGCCCTCCCCAGACCTCTGCACAATACTGAATCATTTTTGCCTTGGATTTCTTTTTTCTCTGGGGACAATTCTCCCAATATTTTAACATCCATCTCAAGGGACTTTCCGGTGGAATGTCCAGTGATCCCTCCGCCCTATCGGAGAGACCTTTTCGGGTGCTCTTCTTTTGTATCTTACTCTTCTTTTGTCCCATGTTTATTAAAAATGCCTTACCTTCTCTATGAGTCCTTTTTGTTTCTGCGTTGTGTCCATTCCGCTTTTACCCGAGAAATCAGAGTTCGCTAATACTCACCTCTCAGCTAGCTGAGCTGGGGTCTCTTGTATTTAGCACTCCGATCCTCCTCTGGACCTTTACCTAGGTCCGTTGGCTGAAAGGGTTTACCAATTCCCGAGCCTAACAGGACGTACCTTCCCCTTTAGCCCCTTGTGATCAGTCCCCCGAGACGCCCTTTCGTCTCAGGTTTTTACAAGTGTGTAAGAGAGAACTTTTTCACAATCAATCGCTTCCTTCGTGGCCGGCCAATTCCCTCGTGGGAGGATGGAAACGCGGCCTTGAAGTCCGCACTCGCTCCGTGATTAGATCACGTCTCATACACTCACCCGATCACCTCGCTCAACCAGTAGTACTTACAGCTATTTCCTACATGGATGTTTTCGTGCACAACAGACGTTTTATGAGCAAAACAAGCCGCGGCTTCCCGAAGGCTCCGTGCCTTCCCGAGCTCTCTCCTCTGGATCCGTTTCTCTTTTATTTTGGTTTTTCTCAGCCTAAATTTAGTTCGGATATCGGAACGAGCTACGGGGGCTCTCAACTCACCAGGCCGCCGAAATCAGCGGGGGTACCCGACCTGGAAAGTGAGGTCCCCCCCAGTTTTCTCCGAATCCAAGTCACGGCACCAATCTGTTATAAATGCAATGGCAAAATAACGTCAATAAAAAGCAATTTATTATAAAACAATTTAAGCACCTGCAACGAAAGAGAAAAACCACAATAAATAGGTCAGCGCAGTGCTGGGTGGACAGGGGTCTATACCCAAAGGTATAGATGTTCCCAAATCCAGGCTGTATGGGCTGCAGTCCGGGGTTCTTATAGGGATTTTGTGCCCTGAGGCCAAAACTCCGAGCAGTCACTGTTCAACAAAGTGTCTTGATGGTTGGTTGAATGGATTTCCTGGAACCGGCGAACTGAATCAATAGACAGTGGGGCAGAGTCTCCTCATATGTAAAAAGGTCCTGGGTGTTCCTTGATTTCATCCTGGTTTGGGCCATCAGGACGGAGTGGTTGGCTCCGGGGTTGGAGCCGATGAATATCTCGGCTGGGCTTCTTTCTTTGTCTAGTTTGATTGCTCCCCAACTGTAGCTTGTCAGGCGGGGTGTTCAGGTCCGGTGATGAGTATCTTGTCCGGGCGTGTTTCTTTTGTCCAGCCTGATGGCCCGTGTCCTGCTTATTCTTTTAGGTTGATGGGCGCCGGCTAGGATCATTATCCCGGTGCCGGCTAGAATTGTTATCTCTAAAATGGATGTTTGCGGCTGGATCTAGGGAGGAATCCTTGGCCACACTATATTTTATATTTTCTCATGTTATTATAACTACAGATATATTTATTTAGGTCTTTACGAATTTTTATTCATAACTACATTTATTACACTTGTGATGTTTTTCTATTGGTTGTAATTTGTAACCCTTCCCCCTTTCCCCTCCATTCAAAAAGCAGTGCGGGGTCAGTCTCTTCCTGTTTTCTGCACTGGATCCTCTGAATAAAGCCGGGACATCGTCCCAGGAAGGAAAGAGCCTCATTCTTACCTCTAATCCTTGCTGTTTAGATATAACTCCCCCCTCCTCTGCCCCGTGGCTGGGCAGAACATGGCCCCAGGGGAGTAGGGGGACTAAAATAGCACTGTGCATGTGTATTTTCCTGTAAATATGATCCTACACAGCCCAGCCTTCTCCTGTACCCTGAACATCTTTCAGGCTTTCGGGCTGGCCTCATCCCTCACTCTGGAGAAGCAGTTTGCTGTTGGAACTCACATAGCCACAGATTCTGCCTGCATTACCATGCCTTACCACAGACATCCCTGGAGACAACAGTACATAGAGGCTCAGTCTGCAATAAAGGGATTTTGTTCCAGCTTTTCCTTGGACCAGCGTGCAGCAAGCACACCTGGGCCTCATTCAGGTCTCTGTGTGGGCTGGCAGTCAGCTTCTGTTGCGAATTTAAAGCTTTTACTCTACTTTCCACAGCAAATAATGGAGCACACCCAGCTGCACCAAACCCCAAATTTCACTCTAAAAATGACCATTTGCATTTTCCTCTATTCAAGCCATGAAGAAAACAAACTTCACTTGCGTGAGCTGGAGGCACAGTGGCTCCAAGGCCATTCATGAATACGACAATATTCCAGGGGAAGACTGGCAAACCCAGAGTTTACTGATGCTTAGGAAGCTTTGCAAAACTTTCCCACCTGTGATGTTGTTGCACCCTCCTGAGCTCCTGGAAACTCACTCACCTCAGGCGCAGTTTGGACAGGAAGGGGATGGTTCAGTTTGTGCGATGTGGGGACAGGAGGAGGGAAGACTTTGCAAACACTGTCACGAGGGCAGGGCTGTTTTTTGTTTATGGTGCCAAGCGGTAGTACATAATTTTTGATTTTATGTGAGTGAGGGAGGTGCTGAATGGCAAAAATTCCCTGTGGTAAGGACATCTTCCACTCACACATCAAGGCAAGTGAAGGGGAAAGTGCAATCTATCTTTTTCCTGGAAGGTGTTCAGCTTTTAATAAATTATTTTTGCTGAAGAAGAGCCTAGGCAGTGGTGATTTAGAGCATTTTAGCAAACTCCCAGAGTATCTTCACATCTGTTTTGCCACAATTTTTCTTTTTTTTTTCATTGTGAATGATTTCTCCTGCCCCGCTGTCTCCTGCTTGGAGTTCTACGCTCAGCAGTCCTGGAGTTTTCTCGGCAGGCCTCGGCAGCGAGTTCTTAGCCAACGTGTGGCTCTACTGCCATCACAAATCTGCACTTTCCTTGCCCAGCCTGAGCGCAAGTGTGGCATGTACTGGGCATGGCTGGAAATTTTCATGGCCAAAATCCTCCAGTATCATCACTTTTACATCTGCCCATTGCTTTGGATTGCACAAATCACAAACCACCTATCTCAGCTGATAAATGTCATTTATTGCAGATTGCTACAGCCGCACAGCTGATCTACAAATACACAAGAATCAATTTCAGTTGAAAAATGTAATTTATTAAAAATTGCTACACCTGAGCTAACAATTCATAACTATACAAATCTCAATTAAGTTTTAAAAAAGTAATTTATTATATTAGCACAACAATGCTATGTAAAAATATACAAATACCAATTCCAGGTAGCAAAACATTAATATATTGCTAACCTCTGCAACAATTCACTATAAACAAAGATCAATGAGCTGTTTAACAACCTAATTTATTACAGATTGCTACAAGTGCACAGCCCATATAGAAATACAAAAAATCAATATAGCCCTCTAAATAACCCTGTACTAAGAATTCAATAGATATAATTATACAACTATACCACTTCATACGTTTAAATAGAGCTAAATACATCTATAGATACATATATAACAATCTACAGATGGAAATACAGATTAAATATCACATATTTCATACAATATAGATATATAAAACAAAACTATCTAAAAATATACAAATGTCACTGTCCCAATCTAAATATCCATACAACTGAATCAGTACAAATATACACCTATACATCTGGATACACATGTAAAAAGAATTATATTTAGAAATAGATCAATGTACATATAAAAATATAAAAATAGATCTATCTACCTATACAAATACCAATATACCTATTAAAACAGCCATATACCTACAACCACATCAGTAGAAATAGATACCTACATATTGAGAGACTGCCAGCTATTCACCAGTCTTCACAGAAGTAATTGTGAATGCCGTTTATTTCTATCTTTAGCACACCTTTTATAGGGTTCTACAGGGTCTGCAGGCAGAGCAAGCTACTATTGGCTAACACACACAGTTTACATTTTTTCTCTTACACACAGGGATATTGTTTTACTTTACTCTCTTTTCTGCATGAAGGTTTCAAGGACTTTAGCCCTTAATATCACGACTTATGTCAAAGGCTGGTTTGTGCATACAGGCCTTTACTAAAATATAAAATATAGCAACAATTCCCCCTTTCTCTTTTTGCACAAACCAGGCTTTGGATAAGATAACATACAACTTAGACTGTCATCCCAATTAACATTATAAGTAAAGTCCGTCCCCCTTCTAGCACAAAAGACTTCAACCATTCAGTGATGCCCCAGCTAGCGAACAAACTTCAGATGGGATCACTATCTTCTTTCAGGGCATGTAACCCATCCTGTAGCTGTTGTAGTTGCTCATGGATGGAAGCTGAATGATCAGTAAGATCCAAGCAGCACATGCCTTCAAACTCCCCACAACCATGTCCTTGTGCTAAGAGCAAAAGGTCAATTGCTACTTGATTTCATAGTACTGCATGATATACACTACTCACATCGGCTGAAAGCTCACTTAACATTGTGGATGTTAAGTTTAATTCTTTCCTAGTCCAGCAAGCGAGCCTTTTTAGGGTGGCTAAACTTTAATTCATTCAGGCTTCGCTTTGACTGTTTGATGTTTTTCTTTTTGCTAGCTACATTCAACAATTGATGTAAGCTTGGGTGGAACAAAGTGAGTTTCCCAAGATAACAGGGTCTTCTATGTGGATTAGCAGGAATCTAATTCCATGCTCTATCTCTACAAATATGAATATGGAACTAGGTGATCGTTTTGGTAATTGTCCTGTGAGATTGCACCACGAATAAAGGCTTTACTTTCAGTGGTAGTAACGAGATCAGCTATAGGGTTGACTGCAGCTCAGAGCCGCATTACTTTGTTAGAATGACCTTTTGTTGGGGGTTCAAACATTATCTATCCACCTGAGGTATTGGTGGAACTTAACAAATCTAATTCTTCTGAGGGTTCTATGGTAACATTAAGAACTTTGGTAATTTTTGCTTGCCAACAGACTTCAAGTTGTCTTAATGTGAAGCCAACAGTGCGATTGCACTCTTGCAACATTGCCAATCGATTCAGTTGAGTCTCATTACTAATTAAACCTTTAAATGCTGGAGGATCCCAATCAGGGACTCCTACGAGACAGGTGCGAAAGGATCTCCAGGGGTGGCTAGGCTCAAACACATTGACCTTTGGCCAGTTCAATGTGCCAGAGTGACCCATATATTCTATCACTTCTGGATGTTAGTTAGCAGACAGTTGGTCGGGACTATACACAGCACAATTGCTATAAGCATTTTACCATGTAAATGACACCATATTTGCAAACTCACAGCTAGAACTTCAATCATTAAATGAACTTTCAAAGATGCTTACACTACCTCTTGAAGGGGGAATACTTATACTTTATAATAACATAACAATTACTACACAAGCTAAACACTTAAACTATTATCTAACTACTTTTAACACAGGTGCTCTGGTATATATGTAGTCCAAGCGTGAAAGCAATTTGCTGAAAGGGTAAACACATAACTACAGTTTGCTTTATATACAGTTAAATGGAGTCTCTACACTTCTTAGATCTTCTACAGAATTTCTCCAGCATGATTCAGTCCTGGAACGTTCACTGCTCCCGTGATGTCAGCTGGCAGTTGATCGGTGACTGAGGGCTTTGATGTTCAAGTCGTTCTTCAGATCCTTCTAAATCTTAAAACAAAGGATACCTGAAAAATTGGTAGAGACACAACATCATAATAACAACATAAAATCTCTGTTGGCAACTGTCTGTATAGTGTTCAGACACAACTGTGTCCTGACAGGTCCACTTCTGATCCATGTCTGAAGTACCACGGCTGTGTGATGACTTCTCTGTTCACTGGATCTCGTGTGTTCAGAGGCAGACAGTCTGGTCAGATGGACAGGTGACCTTTTTGAACCTGCCAACAAAACACAGACACTTCTCTCCTTGAAGTTAATGAATTACACGAATTAAATGCTTTTAGGGCATCAATCTCCCCCGTTTTCTTAAAAAAAAATAAAAATGAGATGTACTTCTGTTATAAGCAACAACATCAACACAAAACCATATACACAATTAATAAGAACTTATACTAGTTAAAAATCAATTAAATCTTAAACATTATTAATAGGGTATATAATATAAAACTACTATTAATTACTAAAACACTGCACTAGCATCCCTGAGTTAGCAAACAAACAGAAACAAAAAATCAGTGAAGGATTGGATCATCACCTCCGGAAATGATTCTCCAAGCCCACTTCAAAATTGATCCAGCTGTTATATCAATAGGGTCAAATTGTTGAGTCAAAAAGTGACTCAAATACTGATTTGGTACAGAAAACATCTGGATCTGCTGGCAAACATTCTGTCCAGGTAAAGTCAAGGCTTGGCCAAGGCCTGGCTTTAAACTGGAAAGATACCTCTTAACTCATTTCTAGAACAAAGTTCTCAAAAGTAGCAGCTATGAGATTCTTACAGCACAGCAAACTGTTAAAATGCATTTGTACAAAGCAAATGATCAGAAGCCTCAGGTACCAGACCAATTAAACCATGCAGCAGTTGGTTTAATCTGAAGCCTCTCCTATGGCAGCTGATCCTCAGCAATGGTACATCTTCTTAAAATTCTGGAAACACTGAAAAATAAGAAAGCTATGACAAACAAAACTGCAGAAATTGCAACAACCAATAGAACTCCCGATGAAGTCAAGGGTGTCACAGACTGCATTCACTTCTATCCACAAGCAGTTTCTATCAGAGCAGTTTCAGTTGTGGCTGTCTTCATATCTCTAGAAAAATAACTATACTTTGCAGTTTAGACAAGTGTCTCCAATAAAACATAAAACAATTTAAATCAAACAATATCTAAACCAAACAATAATTATTTATGACAAAAGGAAATAACAAAACTTAACCTTAAAAGAATATCTAAGTTGTAAAACTTAACTTAAAAACATTCAAGCCTAAACATTATAAAACTTGACTATCCTTAATTCTATTAACACTTAATCTATATTAAATGAAAACTTAACTTAATCTTATTCTGTTACTACAAAAAACCAACTAAAAGTTTGATATATACCTTTAAAACACAACATAACAATAACATGGATTCACTATAGAAATTATAAAAATGTAATAAATACATCACAATTCTATGTCATCTAGCTTTGAGAATAACCCACAATAACTGCAAATGTTACTAAAAATACTTATTCATAACAGGAATTTGCCTAGTATATGTTTAAATTGGTTAGGATTTTAAAGTGTAGTTTTTCTAAAGAAAAACCACAACACAGGATTTGGCAGGTTGCCATTTAGCTTTTGTAGCACTTTTCAAGAACATCAAGTCCAATTTTTAAACTAAAATCCAAAATCCAAATTGGTATATATGCAGTTATATGTGTTTTATATAACAAAGGAACTCACATTGAAATTACCTTATTAAAATTGTGGAAAAAACAAGCAAATAGATAATATATGCTCTAACTTAACTTTGTCTTGTACAGTAAAGTTCTCTTAACTAATTATTTTTTAAACCACAAATCTCTTCTGTAGATAACATTAATTGGAAGGTTGTCCTAGAAGCTGTAAATCACACCATATTTTAACCTTGGGTTCTAAAACCAATTATTGCAAGGCAACTTCTGTTAAACACTTTTTCTCTCTCTCTTTTTTTTTTTTTAACGTTTAAAAAATCACAATAACTTCTCTAGTAAAATCCTAAAAACTGCAATTGCATAAACTCATAATTACTTAAAACACAAAATTAACTCTAAAAGGATATATAAAAACATTTTGAGAACCCAATAAATCATGACTTTTTAACAAACTGGGTACTATGCCGGTGCTTTTTCTTAGAGAGGGAGCGGGGGGGTGGACTGCCCACTCTGCTGCTGCTCTCTACTGCTGTTATCTTCTTTCACATCCCCCACATACTCTAGCAGAGAGGAAAAACGGAGAGAAAGGAAAAAAAAAACCTCACAAAATTAACTTTAACAAATGCAGTTTTTTCTCTCAATCTCTCTTGTTGTTCACCGATAGAGGAAAAAGGGGCACGATTTTACAAAAGCAGGCGATGTTACACGAAAAGTCTCTCACGGCCAGGTGCTAACAACGGTGACCATTGCAGCTTATCAGCGTGGCCTTGGAACTTTTCTTGTGCTGCTTCTACCCCCAGGGTGCCTTTGTTCTCTGCGCCCACCTCAGTGCTTCCCCATGTCCCCCTGGTTCGGGTGGAAACCAGTCTAAATTTGGCTTCTTTTCTTCCAGGGTAGTAAAGATGGAACTTTAATAGGATTGTAGTGCTAAAAGTGACTCCAAAAATGAAGCAAATATTTCTGGATGTATCACATCCTGCCATAACTGAACAGATTCTGTTCGTTGTTTCAGCATTCGCTGTGGAACTTTTTTCTCATTATTTTCTTCTCTTTGACTCTGCCTCCCTCTCTCCAAGGGCAGCATAGATAGGAGTGCCTGCCCAGCAGTGGGAGGTAAAGGCATCTGCTGCTGTGACGCAGGTAGAATTATGGGGCTCACAGCCTCAGCATATCTCGCTTTTCTGGTTTTTAAGGTATTAATTACAATCTGCCAAGTTCGACCAAGAGACACAGTGTCCTTGCTCTTTTCCATAATTGCCGTTTCCCATATCAGAGCCGATATATCAGTCCGTTCTTGCACCGCAAAAAAGCAGTGTGAGCACTGCAAATGCTCATGACAATTAGCCCATATAATGAGCATATTCACATCCTTTTCCCTGGCTGCTCCGCCTCGTTTAACGAGGATGCAGAGAAGCAGTTTATCCACCGCCGCAAATTCCACATCCATGCTAGCGGCTCGTGGCTGGGGGGAAGGTTGCGAGCCTTCTACAATGCCCCTGCCTTCGGACTCCCCCAGCGACTCGCCCCCGTTGATTCGCGAGCCGCCTATCTGGTACCGATCCAAGGCAGCATCTATCTGCGCTCAGATCCGCTCCACCAACCTCCGTCCAAGGCTCCGTCCCACCGTGCGTGGATCCACTGAAGCCCCCCTGCCCGCAGGGTGTCCCGTTCGAGCGCCAAATATTGAGAGACCGCCAGCTATTCACCAGTCTTCACAGAAGTAATTGTGAACACTGATTATTTCTATCTTTAGCACACCTTTTATAGGGTTTTACAGGGTCTCCGGGCAGAGCAAGCTACTGTTGGCTAACACACACAAGTTTACATATTTTCCCTTGTACACAAGAATATTGTTTTGCTTTACTCTCTCTTCTGCAGGCAAATTTCAAGGATTTTAGCCCTTAATATCACGACTTATTTCAAAGGCTGGTTTGTGCATACAGGCCTTTACTAATATATAAAATATATCAACACCTACACAACTCTATACACAGGAAATAGAACTAAAGACAGTTATAACAAAAAAATGTATATTTAGATACATGTATCCAGATGTATATAGTTACAAATATATATGTATATATACATATATATACATAGCATAAATCAATAAATATAAAAACAGACATATAGAAATATTCTTACACAAAGAGCAACCCCCATATGTAAATATTCATGTAATTATCACTGTCTATGTGCAAGGCCATACATCTTTAAACAGAGCTATAAGCAGAGGGATTCCAGTCACCCCATCTTCAAAGCCTCTCCCTCGGTCTTTTCCTCCTGTGCAGAGCAGCTCTCCTGGACAGGGACAGAAGATGGGACGTCTGGGAGGCAAAGGGAACACTGAGTCACTATTGGGACCTTTCCCTTGGTAACACCTGCAATTCCAGCAGGGAAGGGAAAACTGAGCCTCCCCAGGAGGACTGGAAAGAACAAGCAGGCCAAGTGGGTCAGCGTGTGGCAAGCACAGGCACGGCAGGACTGTCCCGCAGCCCCTGGTAGCCCAGCACAGCCGGCACACCTCCCAGGCCCTGACAGGACAGCTACCTTGCCCAAGGACAGCCCCTGTGCTGGCCGGGGCAGCTGTGCTGAGCAGCCCCAGCACAAGCAGAGCCTGCTCCTGCCCAGCCAGGCAGTGCCCATGGATAAAGCCCACGCCACCCTCAGCCCCGCCCTGCCCCATCGGCCCTGTGGCCTCACCCAGGGTCTTGGGGTGGCAGCAGCAGGTCCCTGTTCACTGCTCTTGCTCGTGGCCTTCAGCTTCTCCCTGCTGGCTCCTGTCAGTGTCTGGCTGTCCTCAAGGTATTCAGGGCAGCTGTGGCAAAAGCAGAGTCTCTGGAACTGGTTCTGTTATAAATGACAATTAGAATTTTAACAACTAGGTCCCTTGAGTTGACAAGAGTTTAATTAGAAATGAATACAATTTAGTGAATTGAATAGTGATTTGGTATAAAATACAATTTAGTAAAAGAATACAATTTAACAAAAAAAATACAATTTATATATGTAATTTGCCAGTAATTAAGTATGATTAAGGCATAAGCAAAACCTACCAGGGTACGGGGAGGGCTTTTCACACCACCTCAAGTACGAAACCGACGGGGGTATGGAGAGGGCTTCCCATCCTGCCTCATGTACAAAACAAAACAGTTCAAACTAAACTTATATACTGTATGCTTATACATATTCATTAATGCTTCCCATAAGTTTCTTCCTATTTCCGATTTTTTGACTTTACATCACTACTCCTCATGGCACATGCTTCACTTGTTGCTAGGGGGTCTTGAGTCTTCTTTTGGTGGTCTTGTCACGAAGGCTTATACTCATCCTCATTGTCCTCTGGATGGCCTTAAAGGTTTGCGCATGCGTACTAAGCGTTGTGTTATGTAAGTCCACTAATTAGTCTTACATTTAATAATTTTCAGGCCCTATGCCTAAAGTCATTCCAACTTTGTCCATCTCAAGGTCGATTTCGTCTTGGGACATCACTTATCTCAAAACTACATCCTGTACCTTAATTTTAACATGTAACATCTGTAAAGGGGTATATCTGCCTTATAACACTGATTCTCTTGATTGCTTCTAATAATAACTTTTCAAATAGTTTCAATTTAGTTACCACTAATCAACTCCATTTATTACAGTTCCAAGACCTGGCAGAGCTCCTGTCTGTCCCTGACCCCTCTCTGCTCCCTGCTGGCCCCCTCCATCCCCTCAGCCCCACTGTCCTCTTGGCAAACCCCCAGCCCCCTTCAGTTTCTTCAGCCCCTCACAGTCTTGGCACCTCCCTCAGTCCCTTTTGACCCATTCTGTCCCCTCAAACCTGGCATGGCCCTCTGCCTGTGCCACATCCCTGTCACCTCAGTGCCACCATCACCCTCTGCTCCCACACAGACCTCCATCCCTCCAGCACCTCAAGGTCACTGTCCCTTCAGTGTCACGGCCTCCTCAGCCCCCGTCTCACCATCCTTCAGCAGCTCCTCAGGGTACAGAGCCTGGAGCCATCGGCAGCTCCCACTGTTCCAGGGAGACCCGAGGCTGGAACTGCTGCTCTGCCAGGCCTGGTCCCAGCTCAGACTCAGCACAGGAAGATGGGATAGAGTGGGTACAGCGGAAAAAAAAAGAGGTGAAAGGGCAGCCGAGGGGGAAAGAGATAAAAATGCAGCTTAGGCCTACACAGCTCAATCTATGTACCTAAACATCCATATAGCTCTAACTAAATAACTATGCACATTTATAAATATAACTATGTGTACATATAAATGTTACTCTATGCATATATAAATGTAAATCTGAAAATCTATAAATGCAACTACATACATAGAAATAAAGTTCTATCACATCCATAACTATACAGATGTATAAATAGATATACATATAAATACAACTCTATCGATCTATACATGTAACTCTATGGATAAATAAATAAAGCTATAGAAATCTCTAAATATATCTATAAACAGAGGGATGCCACCTGCCCGATGGTCACAGGCTCTCCCTCTGATCCTTCTTCCCACACAGGGCAGCCCTCCTGGTGAGGTAGATCACATGGTGTCATGGGGTTACTTTACCTTTAAGGAAGTTAAAGTTGCTGGGGACTGTCTCTTCTCCTGACCAATTATTGGTCATTACTGGAGATTGACAGCAATATTAGCCATTGGAAAGGGAGATCAACTTGTGAACCCTACCTTAAGATATAAAGTCAGGGCACTTAAGTTCTCTTTGTTTCCTGGCTGTGAGAGGTAACAGAGCTCCGGCCTCTTGCTCTCTGCCTGGCCATGCGGCCGGGCAGGGGCTGGGCTGGGCCTGCCGCGTCTCCCGGCTGGGAGATGGGGGGCGGGGCCTGCGGGGCTTGCCCTGAGCTCTGGCCAGGCCAGGCCGGTCCCTGGCTCCGCTGAAGTTTTTGCCGTGATGGAATTCACCAGAAACTGCCAAGTGAAGAAGGAGAGAGGCTCTGGACCTGCAGCGGGCTAGGGCGGCGACTACACTCTCCAGAGCAGCCATGAGGAACTTTCCATCGCAGACGGCTCCAGCTCCTGCACCGGCCGAGGCCACAGAACTATCTACAAAAGCCTGAGCAAGATTTTAACTCTTTCATTACCCAGATGAAACTTGCAGATTAATCTTGTTATCCAGAGAGAGAAAAGGAGAGTGATCAACATGAAAAGAGACTTTATAAACAACCAGTAACAAGAAAGAAAAGAAGCTTCAGGAAAGATAGAGAATTAAGAAGATGCTTTAATTAAGATGAAATATTTTTCTGTTAAAACTATGGAGATAGACAATGAAGTCCTGAAAAGAACTCCTTTAATTCATGACGGAGTATGGGGAGGAATAGAGTGTTCAAAGTGTAAAATTTCAGTAAAAAGTAGAGTGATTGTGATATAGTGAAGTGCTGGAAACAGTAAAGCGAAAATTGGAAGCCTTGGGGGAGCAATGAGAAAAACTGTTTTCTGGTGAAGCTCACAGAAACAGATGAAGAAGACTTTTGCTTTTGAATAACTCATCCTTAAAAATGCCATCCCTAAACTCATGACCCATACACACCTCAGAGTGATGTGGAATGGGAGGAGTGGGCTCTGATAACAGCAGCTCTGGGCAGCTGATATCAGGGAAAAGGAAAACTATAACAAAAATAGTTTTCTTGTGAGAAACTCCATAAATTAACAGAAAGAAACTTCTGTTTCTCTACAAAGACTGGTGAAAAGACTGTAGAAGGAATTAGGACTGTTTAAACCATCAAAGTTCTAAAGTTTTTGTCTCTGTTGTCATGTGAACAAAGGAATGGTGGGTAGTAAGAGATGAAAAGGTTTTTCTGGAAGTTTATTCTGGTGTTCTTATTATTGTAGTTTGTTAATAAACTTTCTTTATTCCTTTTAAGTTTTTGCCTGTTTTGCTCTTGTTCCAATCCATATCTCACGGCAAGAAATTGTCGCCCTGAAAACTCAGCTTCTGAGCTTGCTGACATGGTTTTCTAAAGACTTTCCCAGGACAGTAACTGTTAACATAGATATGTGTACATTCTTTCTGTTACACGTCCTGTGATGGGCATCTCTCATTGCCAGTGCAGTGAGAAAGTGTTATCCTGACCATCCAATCCCTGTCCGTGGTCAGAAGCCTATAAATCCTGGGAGGAAAAATAAACGTTCTCTTCTCTTCACCACACCTCGACCTGTGTCCATGTGATCTATTCATCTTCAGCGGCAACAAGAAATAAGAAATTTTTTTTGTTAGTCACTGGTTTAAAACCACGACACATGGATATCTGGAAAGCAAAGGCAACTCTGAATCAATGTTGGCCTCTGTGCATCTTTCCCTTTGGAAGTAACTGTCCTTCTAGCAAAGCCTGTAAAAGATGGCCTGAAAGGCAGACTCTTACTTGAGGATTTGAAGCCTGCTCTTTAAAGAACAGGGATCCTTCCAAGTTTTCCAGACTTCTGAAGTTTTGAAGTATCCCAATAAACTTACAACACTCACAGTGCAAATGGCACCCACGAGAGCTTGAAACACAGACAGTCCCAGCTCCCACAAAGAAGCCCCAATGTTCTTTCTCTATGCTGACAGAGACATCAGTCCTAACTGCAATGGCTGAAGCTGAAGGGTGCTGTGAGCTATGAATCAAATTGGGACACGTGGGTTGGTGACACAACTCCCACAAGCTCAGGTTTATTCCCCGCTCTCTTGCCACAACAGAGAACTCAGTGTCAGAGCATCTGGAAAAGCGTGGAGGGGCAGGGCTCGGGGAGGTTGTGCCAGTGCAGGATTTGAACTAAAGGCACCAGGAAGCACCAACCCTGCAGACAAGAACTCAACACATCTGATTCCCTTCCTGTCAGAGGCAGGCTCAGGGCAGCTGTCTCACACCTCTCTAAATCAGTGTGGGCTCACTCCTTACCAAGCTCCTCAGTCTCCTGGGAAATGTTCACGCAGCTCCCACAACCAGGCAAAGCTCCCTCTGCTGCAGCCTTGTTCACAGCCTCCCCTCCTGAAGACCCAGGGGCAACACTAATATTGACCTGAAAAGAAAAACAGAAAGAAAGAAACCCAAAGATCAATCAGTATTTTCTGCAGGGACACAATCAGAGCCTGCCACATTTCCTTTGTGCATGAACAAATTGCTTTTGAAAACTGGTATGTGTAAGTTTGCAGAAGACAAAGGGTCATCATGCTTGGCAAAAAGATATGGGCAGTTCTAAAAAATCCCCCTCCCCACCTCCAGTCTGCCCTTCCTCAATAATAAATCTACCAATGCAATGGGTCTGCATATTAAATGAAATAGAGAAATTCTTTGGCAAAGTTGTAGAATAATATGCAAAAAGGCCTGTGCCAATACAGAAACTGAACACTCTAAGGCAAGTTTGGGAAGAGACAAGAGTTAAGAGAAAGGGCATTCCAAAGTCAGAGGGAATCTGTCAAATACAAGGACTAATGAGCCCTGATTGAACTGCTCTTCAACACAGAAGGAGCCCCTTGGCTTAAAGGAGTCCTTAACCATTTCATGTCCAGCACCAACATTGTCCTTCTCTATGGATGCTAATTCTAAAGCAGGCAGCATAGTGCCTGTGGAAAAGCAGGCCAAATAACTTTCTCAGTCTTGCCTGAGAAAGTGGCCTGGGAAATCATGGGGAGGACTTAAAACAATCCTCAGAGATAGAAAGCAGCCTTGCAGGTGCTGTTTGTCAGTTCCTTGTTTTCTTGCAAAAGAAGGTCGAGGGGTGGTGAACCCCACTGACCAATGATGGTGATGTGTTAGTTTACTAACCAATAAGAGTTTTCTTTTCTGTACTTTTCACGTATCGGTCTATAAAAAAGACCTGAGGTAATAAACCGAGGAGAGAATTCTCCAGTTCGACTCCACGAGAGAGTCTGTGTCGTTCTTTTCGCCGTTCCCAATAGAGCAACACTTCTCACCAATCACACAAGTCATGGGGCCTCAAAACCAACAGCATCTGCCCCCTGAAGACTCCATGGCTCACACACTTAATCCCTTCTTCCTAACAAGGATGTCTGGGCCCCAGAGGCCTTCAGCAGTCAGAAACACTGACTTCTCAAACACGGTCCAAAAGCTATCAAAGCTGATGCTGTTGAGTGTGGGGGTGACATTCAATACATGGAGTGGGTGCTAAGGATGGAGTCCTGCCAGCTCCTGGCACAGGGATGTGCTCCTCCCACCACAGCCCTAAGCAGAACAGTCTTATCCAGGCTGCAGCTTTGCAGGGACTGGGGACACACATCTCTTCCCACAGAGATGCCCAACAGCAAGGTGACTGAGCTCTGGAACATGGAGAGCAAGACTGGCCAGTTTGCCCAGCTGAGGATTTCCCAGATGGAAACTGGACTGCAGGCACCAGGTTACTGAGAGGACAAGAAAGCTGCAGTTCCAGCCCATCCCCACACACAGCTCTGGGAGCACCTACACGCACAGCAGCTCACACAGCAGATGCAGCCCAGCCCTTGCTTTGCCTTGGCCTTCCAGCCCAAGTGAGGCAGAACCCACATCTGCTGCTGGCACCTCTCGCATGCCCGTCCCTGCATGGGACACTTTGCCTTCAGTAGCAATTCTCCAAATGCTCTTCTCTTCTTTTCCATCAAACAAAGCCTGTTAGAACCCACAAAGCTTCCACTTCCTCCCCAGAAATGCCCCTGCATGAGGGATTCTTCCCAGGAAAAGGAGCATCCAAACCTGGCCAACACCTCTCATCCTCACTTAAGGGGTATCCCTCTTCCTTAGCAAATCTTGCTTTACCAAGCAAATCCTTCCCTGTCCATTCACAACTGAATTCAAGAAGCCTTTTCTTCTCAGCCATGCAACAACATTCAGAAGCTTTCAGTCCAGCCCCTTTCACCCCTGTCCAATGGAGTTACCTGAGCAGAGGGAGACCTTTCAGGCAGAGATGGTGAAAGCATCTCCTCCAGTGTCTCAAGAACAAGGTCCAGATCCAGCGGTGGCAATTCCTCTTCCCCAGAAGTACTCCATACACAGCTTGGGCCTGTCCATACTGCCTAACCAGCACTACCAGCTGGAGCACTGGGGACTGAAGTGCCTGGGGTGGCTGCAAGAATCCAAAAACATCAATGAGGCTCCAGAATGCGGCTTTGAGACACAGAGCTCTACTGCTGCCTTGGATCAAACATCACAGGAAGTGCACAGCAACCTCAATTCCAGAAAGGTATTCAAACTTCCCAGGGAATTGGAAGAGTGAGCTGTTCCCCTTAAAAAGTATTTTTTCTAATTGATGTGTATGTATGTTAAAGCTTGGATTATAAAATTGATCTACACATACACAAAAATACTTTATAATCACAGCCTTTTCTGTCTCACCAGCAGCTTCTGGATTTGGTGGCTTCTGAGTTTCTCATCACAAGAGACACAGGAAGAGGCCAGATCTACAGACACATGCTAAACTTAAACTGCGAGTATATTGTAAAGAGCAACCATATGGATGAGGCCATGGTCTGCAGCTGCAACTGTTCAGGGGACACACAGAGCTCACTGAAATTTAATAGCATTATTTGCAGGAGAGACAATCTGTAAACTCTGGAATATCCTATCAGGGTGTAGTGGTTTAGATTTGCTAATTTCGTTTTCTCGGCTAATGCACTAAATAAATGTCATGGTTTTAAGGCAGTAACAAAAAAATTACTAGAAAACTTACTTATTTTTTGCTGTGAGATATGGATTAGAACAAGAGCAAAACAGGCTTAAAACTTAAAAGGAATAAAGAAAGTTTATTAACAAAACTACAAGAAAAAGAACACCAGAATAAACTTCCAGAAAACCCTTTTATCTCTCACTACTTACTATTCTTTTGTTCACATGACAACATAGAGACAAAAAACATTGGAACTTTGGTGTTTAAAACAGTCCCAGTTCCTGCTAGAGTCTTTTCATCAGTCTTTGTAGAGAAACAGGAGTCTTTTTCTGCTAATTTATGGATTTTCTCACAAGAAAACTATTTCTGTTATAGTTTTCTATTTTTCTGATGCCAGCTGCCCGGAAATCTTGTCATCAGTTCACTCTTTTTATTTCACATCACACTGAGGTGTGTATGGGTCAATGAGTCTAGGGATGTCATTTTAAGGATGAGTTATTCAAAGGCAAAAGTTCTTTTCATCTGTCTCTGTGAGCTTCTCTGGAAAAACAGTTTTCTCATTGCCCTCAAGGCTTCAAATCTTCGCTTCACTCTGTTCCAGCATTTTACTGTATCCCAATTACTATACTTTTTGCTCAAAATTTATACTTTGAACACTATTCTTCTTAATATACTCTGTCATGAATTAAAGGAGTCTTTTCAAAACACTATTGTCCATTTCTATAGGTTTAACAGAAAAATATTTCAGCTTATAAAGCATCTCCTTATTCTCTCTTCCTCATCTAAAACTTAACTCTTTTTTTCATTGTCTTTGATGGTTTTATGATGTCTTCTTCATGATGATTGTCTCTTTCTCTGTTTTTCTGGGAAAAAGGAGTAATCTGTAGATTTTATCTACGTAGTAAAAGAATTAAAGTCTTGGAAAGCTGCAGATGTTTATAATGTTAAGTTTCAGTCTAGCAGCAGAAACTACAAACTAAGCTAGGCTGGCCTGCTCTGTTTCTCTTCCCCCCCCCTCCTTCCCCCCCCCCCCACCTCTGTGGCCTTGTCCAGCCTGGGGTGGGGGGAGGAGGCCGAAACAGAGCCTTGTTACCTTTTCAGAAGCCGGAAACCAAAAAGAGCAAGAGAACCCTGGCTTTCCATCTTAAGGTGGTGTTCACAAGTTGATCTCACTTTTCAATGGTCAAAACTGCCGTCAATTCTTAGAAATGACCGATAATTGGTCAGGAGAAAAGACTCCCATCAGCCACCAGCAGCTTCAATTTCCTTAGCTCTCAAAGCTATCTTAAAGGTAAAGTCACCCCATGACACAGGATCCTAGTTGGATTCATTCAAAGAAAAATGGGAGTTCACCTGACACTGACCACTTGTGGACAAATATTCTTTGCCTTGCCCTTTGACCCCTACACAGAGGCTTTCTGGAAAATGTCCAGAACACCCTCCAAATCTGCAGCAAGGACGGGAAAAGCAGACAGAGAGCAGACCTGCTTCCTAGTACCCTTAACGCTTGCTACCTGATTCTCACATGAGATGTACACATGACAGAGCACCACGACAAAATACTTCAGTCACTTTTTGTGATCTTTCTGAAAAGCCAGGGGAGAAACACATTCTGTACCTGATGGGATGTTGGCTGGCAAGTGCTGCTCTGGAGAAGTGCAGCTGCTGCTCTCTGGAGAGGTCACAGAAGTGCTTTGATAGTCTGCAGGAAATGGTGGAATCATGAGCTCTGGCTGGAATTGAAATTTGTGTGTGCCTGGCTTCTCTGATGAAACCCCAAGTCCAGATGTGGCAAACACTTTCTTGGCACGTGCTGGGGAAGCCTCATGCTCTTGAAGATCTGGACTTGTCCTAGAAGGGACTGGAGGCAGCTCTGAATCCTCAGGTGAGGCAGCACCATGGTTCTGGCACAAAGGAGCTGTGCAGTAGTGAGGAATGAAGAAAGGAAGCAAAGGAAAGGCTGGGTCACTACTGGTCTTCAGGTGTGCTTCCCTTGGCAGCAACTGTACTTCTGTCAGGGAAGACAAAAGCTCACATCCTCCCAAAACAGGGTGAGAAAGAGAAAATTCCTCACATGTTCTGAAGCTTTGCAACAACCAATTCCTTGTCTACTGAGCTCTCCCATACTTGTTCATCTGTCTGGGAAAAGTGTCCCGCTGCCATTCCTTGGCAGGAGGCAACTGCCAGAAACCCAACTGCCAGCTCTTCTCCCTTCTGCTCCAAAGGCACACAAAAAATTTATTATCACAGCCTTCCCTATCTCCCCAGCAGCTTTTAGATTTGGCTGCTTGAGTTTCTCATCACAAAAGGCCACAGAATGTGCATTCACCCAAGAAGATCCCAGATCTTCAGGCACACACTGAGAAATTAAACTGTGAGTTTATGCTAAAAACCTTGTGGGTGAGGCCATATTCTGCAGCTGCAGATGTTATGAGGCACACAGAGCTCATTTCAATGGCATGGCCTGATTTGCAGGCCAGACAGTCTGAAACATCTACAATATCCTATCACCGTCCTAGTTTGGTTTCATTCCAAGAAACAGGGGAATTCACCTAACCTCTTATATCACATAATCTCTTGTCAGGCAATATTTTTCAACTTGCCCTTGCACCTCAGCAGACAGGCTGTCTGGAAAATGCCCAGAACAACCACTACATCTGCAGGAAGGACAAGAAAAGCAGAGAATACTTTGGCATTCACAGTCCCACTTCCTAGTACACTTAGCCCTTTCTACCTGATTCTCACTTGAGATCCACCCATGACAGAGCACTCAGGGAAAACACTTTAAAGGCTCAGTTGCTAGGACCTGTTTGAAAAGGAAGGGTAAAAACTCCCTATCTGATGGGTCGTAGGCTGGGCTGTGCTGCTGAGAAGATGGGCAGCTGTTGCTCTGTCGATGGACCCCACAAGAGGCTTCAGGGTTGATTCAAGTGAGGAAAACCATGACCTCAGGGTGGCGTTTAAGGTCCATGCGAAACAGCTGAATGGTGAGCTTAGGGAGATGAAATTTATGGGTGAGCTTTCTTGATGGTTCCACTGGTGAAACCCCAACAAGTCCAGAGGTGGCACAGATGTTCTTGGCATGTGCTGAGGAAGCCTCACTCTCCTGAGCACCTGCATTTAGCCTGGAAGTGCCTGGAGGCAGCTCTGAATCCTCAGGTGAGGCAGCACCGTGCTTCTGGCACAAGGGAGCTGTGCAGCAGGGAGGGAAGAAGAAAGGAAACAAAGGGAAGGCTGGGTCACTACTGGTCCTCAGGTGTGTTTCCCTTGGCAGCAACTGTACTTTTGTCAGGGAAGACAAAAGTTCACCTCCTCCCAAAACAGGGTGAGAAAGAAAAATATCACCACATGTCCTGGGGGGTTTGATGCCTATAGAACTTAAGTCAAAGTTACAAGCTGCTTATATAGCTTGAGTTATAAGATATCAATATAACCTGATATATCTGTATCACCAGATATCAATATAACCTGAATCAGAACTTTATATATCTATGTAACCTGATATAAACATCTTTCTATACATTGTAGTGGCTAGTATATGGTTAGCTAATTGCTCAGTGCTGAAGAGAGAGGGGAAAAAAAACCGAAAAACTCACCAGGTGGTCAGTTACAGAGATAGATAAGTATAGTAATAATGAAAAATTGGCAAATGTAAAGCAATGAGCCACAAAATAAAAAAATTAGACCGGTTAGGACCAGACAGACCATGGAACACCGTAACTGTGCATGCTCTGAAGACAAAGTCAGGAAGTTCAGATGCAAAGAAGACTTTGGAAGCCTTTGTCAAAGACCCCCAACAACCCTCAAATTAGGAAGGTGCAAGCACAGTGAAAGACAACTACCTATAGCCATGAGATCATACTATGTAAATTAGTTCCAGCATGTATATGATGATGTTATAATGACATAGTAACACCAAGCAATACTTACTAAATATACCATAGCAATTGACAAAGTTGGGTGAATTAGGAGGAGAAATCCTCCTCACCTCCAGCACTGAAATAAACAAATACCTGCTCTACAGACACGGGTCTATGGGATTTTATTCCCAGACTATCTTTCGTGCATCACTTTGAAACAACCAGGTCCTTGTCTACTGAGCTCTTCCCTATCCATTCAACCGTCTGGGAAAAGTGTCCAGCTGCCATTCCTTGGCAGGAGGCAAC
The DNA here is from genome assembly GCF_030490865.1 of Poecile atricapillus. NCBI lineage: Eukaryota > Metazoa > Chordata > Aves > Passeriformes > Paridae > Poecile > Poecile atricapillus. The sequence continues at coordinate 65,250,423 of NC_081288.1, forward strand.
TGTCAGAAACCCAACTGCCAGCTCTTCTCCCCTCTGCTCCAAATGTGACTGGAGGCTCCCTCCCTCTGGGCCTGTGCACGACTGAGCCCTTGGCTCACACCCACTCACGGAGAGCTCCCCAAGCATCCCAGAGACTCCCAATGAGCAGCGCCAGCCACAGCGCAGGGCTGGGCTGGCTGCCGGCCGAGCCAGCCAGCTTGTGGCGAGTGCAAGCACGGCGGGACTGTCCCACAGCCCCCGGCAGCCCGGCATGGCTCCCAGGGCCTGCTGGCACAGCTGCTGGCACAGCTGCCTTGCCCAAAGACAGCCCCTGTGCCGGCCGGGACAGCAGCACTGAGCAGCCCCAGCACGGGCAGGGCCTTCTGTCCAGCCGGGCAGCGCCCACGTCCAAAGCTCAAGCTACCCTCCATACCCGCAGGTCCCACCCCGTCTCACTGGCTCTGGGCAGCTGCTCAACGGGAAAGGCGGGCAGTGACCGGTCCGTGGGGAGCTGCTGGAAGCGGCTGGGCTGGCGGCTGCGCACCTCCAGCCCCACCGCCAGGCGCTGCCTGTTGGCCCTGGTCAAGTGCTTGATGCAGAGCAGGAGCTCGGGGAGTTCGCGGCGAAAGTTGGGATTCCTGAAGTGGAGCCAACCCCCGGCATCGCCCAGCACAGCTGAGCCAACCCAGCCCGGCACCTTTTGGAAGCCTTAAAGGTTGAGCTGGCACACAAAACTGACGAAAGTGTGTGGCTTTGAAAGAGGCCGGGACCGCCTCCGCCCCCTCGCTGCCCCCTCCGTGGGCGCCCCCCAGGCTGAGCAGCTCCCGCTCGAAGAGGGAGCGGTCGATGAGCAGCCCCTGGGCCTGGCTGTCCCAGTGCACGGAGCGGATGAGGGGGCTGTTCACCAGGCGCCACAGCTTGGTGAGAAATGTGCTGGCGTTGAGCCTGGCGGGCAGCGGCAGCTCCGCCGTGGTGCCCATCGCAGACTGTTGCCACAATGGCCACAGCGCAATGGCCACGCTGCGCTTGGCCCTGCGTGTGCCCGGAGCTGTTCCGGTGTGGGCCGGACTTGTCGGGGACGAGCACGGCAGAGCCACATCTGAGGGCGCAGCGGCTCCGGGGGCTGGGTGGGGCTTCCCAGCAGGGCAGGGAGCAGTGTAAAGCCTTTCTTTCTCTGGCTGCAGCCATCCTCCTGCCTTTGCTTTGCAGCACAACCCCAAACCACTGTGGCAAGAATAAAAATAAAAGCTGCTTCCCAGGCAGTCAGCCTTCACCAGCTATTGATGTTATATTATTGCTGCATGTCCCAGGTACAGGACTTGTCACTTCCCTTTGTTTAACTTCATCAGATTTCCCTCAGGCCAATTCTTTAGCCTGCCAAGGTCCTTCTGAATGGCACAAGCATTTGGTGTATCACCTGTTCCTGCCAGTTTTGTATTGTCTGTAAACTTGCTGAGAGCAGCTGTTTTCCAGAGGAACTCAGAGCTGAGAGTGGCTACTTTGCTCACCTGCTTGCACAAAAGTTGCAAAGTGAGAATTTCATTTTTGGAAATGGTGATCAGGGGTGTTTTCCAAGAAATCGGCTGGCAGAGAGCCAGTTGTTGCGCTAAACTGGCTGTGTGTTTGTTTTGAACGTGGGGAGAGTCAGAGACACAGATGCAAACACCAGCTGAAGGAATAGTGTTATTTACTGTCATGCAAGAATGGAAAAAATCCCCATAAAAGGATAAGCTAATCAATGCACCTCATCATTGTTACAAAAGGTTGCTTCTAGTGATTAAGAAAGATGCATCACCAGATACCCCAATCCTTTCCCCTTCATCCAGATCCACACATCAGCTGGAGGAAGCTGTCCCAGCCAAGCCCTGGAGAGCCACAGCTGGGAACTGGGAAATCGTGCGGCGCCTCCACCTTTGCTAGCCACAAGGCTTCTGACTGCGCTGTGAGAGTAGCCTGGCTTTGATAGTGCTGAACGAGCAATCTGACAGAGCTTCTGGTGTGGGACATCTGATTTCATTCTCCTCTTGGTTTTATCCCTGAGCCTGGCCTGGACTCAAGGAGGAACCAAGGCCAGGTGTGGCCTTGTCCGGTTTCTTAACCTTGCCAAAAGGTGAAGATGTGTTTCACCAATGAAACTGATAGTAAAAGGTCTTAAAATCTTAGAAAATTTGGGGACTTAGAAAGAAAGTTAGGTTTGGAAAGCCCTGGGAAAAGTAGGCCCTGGGAAATGTTAGGCCTTGTGCTTGCTAAAGATCAGGTCAAACTGCACCTGTGTAGTCAGTATATGATAAATGATACAATTGTTAGATGTGATTAGATATAATTATTGTTTAAAGAACATGAGGAACAATGTTAGGGGGCTAGGGGGGGATCATGAGAAATCCATGCTTGGGTAAAAACAATGCTTACAATAGAACAATGTAAGTTTAATAATTAATATGTAAGTTATATAACGATAGAGTATAAAACATGTTCAACTCAAAACCAAATCTGGTCAGATTTGGGTATGTGTACCACTGACACCCAGAGCTCTTCAATAAAGCACCTTCATATAATCATTCCATGATTATGTGTGTTCCTGAACACTAACAAAATCACCATAGATCCTGTTGATAGTACTACTTGGTTAAGGAGCTGATACACAGAATATTTGGTTGGAAGAGTCATCTAGAAAGCAGCTTTGGTTCAGGGCCTGTTGTTCAGGCCTTACTCTTTCAGTATTTTGTGGTGCAAATCAATGCCGTGTGGAGCTGGAAACAAACAAGTCCCTCTTTAGCACATTTCAGACAGGGAACAGGATTAGCCCTGCAAGGCTGGGCTAGGGCCAAGAGCAGAAGTCCAGCACCCTGAATTTGCCCACAGGCAGCTGTCCAGACCAAGAAGGCCACTCCTGCCCAGGGGCTGAGGTGCCCGAAGCTGCCTCCCCGCTTGCAATTCTTCAGAGCCCATGGAGCACAGGGTCCTGGGCAGCCAGGGCAGCCTGGCTGCCTTGGAGCACAAGGAGTGTCCCAGAGAAGCTGCTGCTTATTGCTTTGTAAATGTTTCTCAGAGTCTTTCATTAATCCTCAGTGTCTGACATGTTTTCCTTTCCTCTCACAAATTTAAGGCAGCTTTTTGAGAAAAGTGACTGACATAGCTTCTGCACGTGGTGCTTTGTCTGCACGCCAGGGCAGGTGATTTGAACCAAGGATGGAATCCAGAGTCAGCATCCCCATTTTACCAAGTCAAGAAAACCATTCACAACTGGGCTACTAATGCTAAGCAGCTTTCCTAGTTTTTGGAAAGTTACGACCTTGTCATGGAGTTACTTTACCTTTAAGGAAAGTTGAAGTTGCTGGGGACTGCCTGGAGTCTTTTCTCCTGACCAATTATCGGTCATTGCTGAGAATTGACAGCAGTTTTAGCCATTGAAAAGTGGGATCAACTTGTGAACCCCACCTTAAAGTAAAAAACCAGAACTCTCTTGTTCTCTTTGTTTCTTGGCTGTGAAAGGTAGCAGACCTCCGGCTGGCCTCTAGTTCCCTGCCCAGGCCATGCGGCTGGGCGGGGGCCGGGCTGGGCCTGCCGTTCTCCCGGCCGGGAGATGGGGCCTGCGGGGGCTTGCCCCGAGCCAAGCCAGGCCAGGCTGGTTCCTGGCTTGGCTGCAGGTTTTGCCGTGATGGAATTTACCAGAAACTGCCGAGTAAAGAAGGAGAGGGGCTCTGGGCCTGCTGCAAGCAGAGACGGTGACCACGCTCTCCAGAGCAGCTATGAAGAACTTTCCATCGCAGACAGCTCCAGCTCCTGTTCAGCAGAGATCACCGAACCATCTACAAAAGCTTGAACAGGATTTTAACTCTTTCTTATCCAGATGAGACTTGCGGATTAATCTTTTTATCCAGAGAGAGAAAAGGGGAGTGATCAACATGAAAAGAGACTTTATAAACTACTAGTGGCAAGAAAGAAAAGAAGCTTCAAGAAAGGTAGAGAATTAAGAAGATGCTTTAATTAAGCTGAAATATCTTTCTGTTAAAACTATGGGGATGGACAATGAAGTCCTGAAAAGAACTCCTTTAATTCATGATGGAGTATGGGGAGGAATAGAGTGTTCAAAGTGTAAATTTGAGTAAAAAGTAGAGTAATTATGGTATAGTGAAGTGCTGGGAGATTTGAAGCCTTGAGAGGCAATGAGAAAACTGTTTTCTAGTGAAGCTCACAGAAACAGATGAAGAATACTTTTTGCCTTTGAATAACTTATCCTTAAAAATGCTATCCCTAAACATCATGACCCATAACACATTTCAGAGTGATGTGGAATGGGAGGGGTGGGCTCTGATAACAGCAGCTCTGGGCAGCTGATATCAGAGAAATGGAAAACTATAACAAAAATAGTTTTCTTGTGAGAAACTCCATAAATTAACAGAAAGGAACTTCTGTTTCTCTACAGAGACTGATAAAGAGACTGTAGAAAGAATTGGAACTGTTTAAACCATCAAAGTTCTAAAGTTTCTGTCTCTGTTGTCATGTGAACAAAAGAATGGTGGGCAGTAAGAAATGAAAAGGTTTTTTCTGGAAGTTTATTCTGGTGTTCTTATTATTGTAGTTTGTCAATAAACTTTCTTTATTCCTTTTAAGTTTTACGCCTGTTTTGCTCTTGTTTAATCCATATTTCACATGAAGAAATAAGTAATTTTTTTCCCCTTTTTGTTAATTACTGGTTTAAAACCACGACAGACCTTAAAAAACCCAACACATTTTCCTCCATGAGGATACCAGCAGTAGCATGATGCCAATTCTTTGCACCTCTTTTCTGTATCTTTGGTGCTTTTAAGAGTTCCTCAGTGCCCAGCAAGAATGAAATGACGTTTGATAATGTAAGTGATTTGAGAGCTGTGCTGTGCCTTGCCACATCAGTGTTCATGACAAGCCGGACACCCCACCTGTTGGTCTGGTGAGTTAAATTCATCCCAATTCTGTGCAAACAGCAACCCCGAGATGGCGAGAAGAGCAAGGACAGTGGGTGGGTGTGCATGCACACACCCATGGGCTGACTGCTGTGTAGGCAGAAGGTTTTGGACAGTAGTACATCTTCACTCTCCCGAGTTGGAGGATATATCAAATCTATATGAAATGAAAATATTTATCAAAATATATAAAAATGTATCAAATAATACATATTTATTTATCATATAACATCTATAATAAAGGACATTATATATTTTAATATATATACTATAATAAATAGGTTATATAAAATATATACTTGATCTTTTTCTATGCCTTTTCCTATAGGTGATATAGACCATCTCCTAGTGTTAGTAGATTTGTGCCTTCTGGTGCTACTTACTACAGCATCAATTCCTCTGGGAGTTCCTTCAGGGAACTCCACACAAAGTGCTTCCATCATTTCAGCTCTCAAGAGAACTTGTTGATTCCCAGTTCTCCAGCGTCCTTCTGGATTTTGGACCATTTCAGCACCTATGTCCATGGCCCTTCACCCCCAGCCTGCAGCAGTTATAGTCACTTTCCCTCCCCCTTGCTCCAGCTCATTTGCCAAAGTGCTTCCAAAGGCAGTGGAGCTGGCTCAGGATCCATGTTGGCTTCTGGTCTCCAGGATGATGATCAGTGGGACACTTGGAGCACTTCCTAAAGAGCTGCAGGTGGGATGGGGATGGATTTGTCCTCCCCAGGTGGCTCCTAGTTGGAGTTCTATGCTCAGTGGAGTCCTGGAGTATACTGGTTTTACAAGGCCTGCTTTTAGGTAGCAGGGAGGCCACAACAATGGCTCCTGTGAGAAGCTGCTGGAAGCTTCCACTGTGTCTGACTGAGCCAATAGCTGATGGCTCTGGAGATGGACATGCTGCTGGCCAAAACTGGGCCAATGAGAGGGGTTGGTAATGCCTCTGTGACCACATATTTAAGAAGAAAATTGGAACAAAGTCATGGGTTTTGCCTCCAGTCAGAGAAGAAGAGTGTTATAAATTGGCGTGACAAAATAAAAGGGACAATTTTAAATAATTTATAAAAGCCAATTTTTATTAATCCAGCAAGCAGTAAATCAAGCAAAAACCCAGCTGGGGGCGAGCCGGAGGACACTTCCTCTTAAGGGTCCTGCACACGGCAGACGCCTTGGCTGAGGAAGTTCCCTTTTTTATACAGCCCTTGCATCTGTCTCTTCCTGGATCACATCAGTACCTGCGCCTCCTGTTGCTAGGGGGTCTTCTTCTGCCTCTTGGTGGTCTTGGGTAGAGTCTTCCTCTGCTTCTTTGTGGTCGTGGGTAGGCAATTCTCCTTAATAAGGAGATGTTCTACTTCCCCTTTGTACAGCCGGATATCATCCTGCAGCTTCAGCTCTGCAGTTTCAGCTTCTTGCCTTCACAGTTGAATATGTGGTCATTGTGGTTAGGCGTTTCTGCAATGTTAGCTTTTTAAAACAACCTTAGCAATCATATTTTATTTTAGTAATAATATTAAATTTGATAAACAAATAATAAAAATTTATTACAATCCCCCTTTTCTCTTTTCCATTTTGTTTATCAAATTTTCTTAATACCTCTCTTGCTTTATTTAACATCACCTCACTTTCAAGTTCTTCCCTTTCAGATTGTTGGTGAATTAGTAACATGGGCTGCTTCCAATCTTCCTTTCACTATTGATATTACCCGCTTATTATACAGGGACCAAAAGTGAGGCTTAGAAGTATTACAATCACTGGACCCATCAGAATGGATAGCAGACTCGTTAACCAGGGTGACTGGGAAAACCAAGCCTCATACCAACTTTTTTACTGATCCCTTTCTTTGCGTCTTTTTTCTAACCCCTCCTGCAGTTTTGTCATGCTGTCTCTTGCCACTCCCGTGTGGTCCGCATAGACACAACATTCCTCTCCAAGGGCTACACATAATCCTTCTTGTTGTAGGAACAACAAATCCATTCCCTTCCGATTTTGAAGTACCACTTCAGATAATGATGTAAGAGATCTTTCTAAAGCTGTAATAGACTTTTCAACTCTTTCTAAATCCTCGTCTACTGCTGCCCGAAGGCTAGTTAACCCTTGTTGATTCGCTAAGGATGCAATCCCAGTTCCTGTCCCTGCTGCTCCAACCCCAAAAAGTGTAGCGATTGTTATTGCAGTCAAGGGTTCCCTCTTTTGTATTCTGATTGTTGTTTTCAATTCTGTCAAGGACCTCTTTCTCTGAGTGGTATAGTACTTGTGGCATAATTATTACCTGTATGCAGTATTCCCTGGAACCATTAAATACATCCAAAGATAAACAGGCTATAAGGCATACCTTAGAACAAATCCACTTTGCTCCACCGACAGGAATAAGCCATTTCCCTTGGACCTTTTCAGGTTCCTTTAGAGTGGTTTTACACAATCCTTTTATTCTCTTTGGTATGTTTCCCACACATGTTCCTGCTCCCTTTACATTTTGTAAAGTAAGTCCTACCTTCCGGTCTCTCCAATTGCATTGTGTTGGATTACTTTCATTGCTTCAATTAAATGGTTCTGGGGTCCCGATAGCTTCATAGTAAGGAGGCTTGACATCATAGCATAACCAACAGTGCTGGGTCAGCTCAAAATGGGTAGCATTTAAAAAGGCATAGCTAGCCTTCATAATTTTCCATAAAGGATCTATCAAGCCTTGTTCTGGAGTCGGGGTTTCTGTCCAGTATACTGGAGGTGTTATGGTTCTAGAGGGCCCCTCGGTTGGTGTCTGCTTTTTTTCTTTTGCGAGGATTGTTCTTGGTAGCAGGATTGGGATTGTTTTTGATAACCGGTTTGATAACAGGATTAGGACTGCTTCTAATCACAGGATTGGGACCCACTGGCTGAGGGTTTTCCTAAAGCATGTTCCTTTTTAATAATAATGAGACCTTCTCTGTCTGTTTCTGATTCCCAATATCTCATTCCCCATGTTTTTCCCACAACCCATCCTCTGTCCTCAGGATTGGTTATATTAAGATAAAGGTGTGTGCAAGTTCCACCCAGAAATACCAGTTGCCAGCAGCCCAATTGCATGCCCCCAGAGGGATCTGGCCGGGGAGGCTTGCACCCAGCTGGCCCCCACCCCATAGTTAGAAATTTATCCCCTACTGTTTTCCAATTAGATGCTATAGTCTCACACCCCCAGTAGGCACAATAATAATGCTCGGGATAATTACAATAAGAAGGCCCAGTGCTAGGACACATGTGAAAACTCTTTTGATTCTGGCACATCTCTGTAGGCGCTAGCTGGCACAATTGTGGTGTGAAGGAGGGAGGTCCCGCTGTAACCTAACTTTGGAGCACAGTTTGATCATTCCATCTAATAAGAGACCATTTAAAAGGCTGGTGGGCATGCTGAGCTGATATGCGGAATAACGGGACTATAACTAGCAGAGTAGTTATAAGAGCAGGTATGAATTTATTCGGCGCTGAGGTGCATGGGGATATCTCCTCCAAAAAGCATGCACCCCTTTTTGATTGGGTTTTCCCTTTTTATCTTTTACAGACTAGGTTTACATGATACGCCTAATACATATTCATTTCCTAACCCCGCCTATCCTCACTTCATATTACAATTAGCTCCATGCCCCTTTCAGTCTTTTGGCCACCTTTTGGGACTTCCTTCCCAAATCCGTTCCTTCTGACTTAGGGTCCGAGGAATTCCCTTTATCCTGTGGTGCCTTTGTCTTTCACCCTGTTTGTTTATTCCAGCTCCTTATCTCATCTTGCAGTCTGACCCTTTTTCCTGTTCTTGTGTATCAGGGTGTCAGGGTATGGTTTTTGTCAGACACTCCTTTTAGTCAAGCATTTCTTTCTAATTCTTAATTTCTCTGTTTCAGAGTGATTACAACTGTCAGAGAACAACAAATACACAAAATACATCCCAGGAGAATTGGTGGGTACCAGCGGGGTGCGATAATGCAGTATTTTACCTCTGCAGTAGGAATTCGAGGTGGTGTTTTAGAGGGATGCAGGTATGACACAGGTTTGGGAACTTCCTGGATCACTGCCCTGGGAGTGTTGGTTCCCCACAGTTTCTGTACGTCTCTGCCTCCTCTGCCTACTCCTTTGCTTGGACCAGCAAGGTATCCCATCTTCTCGGCAGCAGTCGTATTCTTCAGGGGCTCTCCCTATGGCTTTACACAGGGCCACATACGCTTCCCAACTTTTGCTCATTACCTGTGGTGCTGAGCACGGTACCCAGGGTATGCATTTCCTACACACCACCTTGATGATTTCCAATTCCCCTAACATATTAAGTGCGCTCCCAGATGAATTAGGATGTGCACACCCTTTTTCTGGATGAATTCTGTGTGCGTATATTTTCCACCACTCAGGGGACCCCTTTTTGAGTTGCCCAATTGTTGCTATATTTTATATATTAGTAAAGGCCTGTATGCACAAACCAGCCTTTGAAATAAGTCGTAATATTAAGGGCTAAAGTCCTTGAAACCTTCATGCAGAAGAGAGAGTAAAGCAAAACAATATCCTTGTGTGTAGGAGAAAAAATGTAAACTGTGTGTGTTAGCCAATAGTAGCTTGCTCTGCCATGCCGACCCTGTAGAACCCTATAAAAGGTGTGCTAAAGATAGAAATAAACAGTGTTCACAATTACTTCTGTGAAGACTGGTGAATAGCTCGGGGGTCCTTCACCATTTGGTGCCCGAACAGGGACACCCCTGCGGGCAGAGGGGCTTTGGAGTCACCGGAGTGGATCTGGGGGTTAGACGTCGAGGGCTTGGATCGGCACCGGATAGGCAGCCTGAGCGCGGTGAGACGCGGAGCGGTAGGACGTGGAAATTCAGGTTGCTGGGGGGGGGCCCAGGCAAGGGTGTAGTAGAAGGGTCGCAACCTTCCCTCTTGCGGGTTGCTGTTAGCATGGATGTGGAATTTGCGGTGGCCGATAAACTGCTTCTTAGCATCCTCGTTAAACGAAGCGGAGCAGCCCAGGAAAAGGACCTGGATATGCTCATTATATGGGCTAATTGTCATGAGCATTTGCAGTGCTCACACTGCTTTTTGCGGTGCAAGAACGGACTGATATATCGGCTCTGATATGGGAAACGGCAATTACGGATAAGAACAAGGACACTGTGTTTCTCGGTCGAACTTGGCAGATTGTAATTAATACATTAAAAACCGGAAAAGCGAGATATGCTGAGGCTGTGAGCCCCGTAATTCTACCTGCGTCACAGCGGCAGATGCCTTTATCTCCCACTGCTGGGCAAGCTCTCCTATCTATGCTGCCCATGGAGAGAGGGAGGCAGAGTCAAAGAGAAGAAAATAATGAAAATAAAAAAAGTTCCACAGCGAACGCTAAAACAACGAACAGAATCTGTTCAGTTATGGCAGGATGTGATACATCCAGAAATATTTGCTTCATTTTTGGAGTCACTTTTAGCACTACAATCCTATTAAAGTTCCATCTTTACTACCCTGGAAGAAAAGAAGCCAAATTTAGACTGGTTTCCACCCGAACCAGGGGGACATGGGGGAGCACTGAGGTGGGCGCAGAGAACAAAGGCACCCTGGGGGGTAGAAGTAGCGCAAGAAAAGTTCCAAGGCCACGCTGATAAGCTGCAATGGTCACCGTTGTTAGCACCTGGCCGTGAGAGACTTTTCGTGTAACATCGCCTGCTTTTGTAAAATCGTGCCCCTTTTTCCTCTATCGGTGAACAACAAGAGAGATTGAGAGAAAAAACTGCATTTGTTAAAGTTAATTTTGTGAGGTTTTTTTTTCCTTTCTCTCCGTTTTTCCTCTCTGCTAGAGTATGTGGGGGATGTGAAAGAAGATAACAGCAGTAGAGAGCAGCAGCAGAGTGGGCAGTCCACCCCCCCGCTCCCTCTCTAAGAAAAAGCACCGGCATAGTACCCAGTTTGTTAAAAAGTCATGATTTATTGGGTTTTCAAAATGTTTTTATATATCCTTTTAGAGTTAATTTTGTGTTTTAAGTAATTATGAGTTTATGCAATTGCAGTTTTTAGGATTTTACTAGAGAAGTTATTGTGATTTTTTAAACGTTAAAAAAAAAAAAAGAGAGAGAGAAAAAGTGTTTAACAGAAGTTGCCTTGCAATAATTGGTTTTAGAACCCAAGGTTAAAATATGGTGTGATTTACAGCTTCTAGGACAACCTTCCAATTAATGTTATCTACAGAAGAGATTTGTGGTTTAAAAAATAATTAGTTAAGAGAACTTTACTGTACAAGACAAAGTTAAGTTAGAGCATATATTATCTATTTGCTTGTTTTTTCCACAATTTTAATAAGGTAATTTCAATGTGAGTTCCTTTGTTATATAACACACATATAACTGCATATATACCAATTTGGATTTTGGATTTAAGTTTAAGAATTGGACTTAATGTTTCTGAAAAGTGCTATAAAAGGAGGATGGCAACCTGCCAAATCCCATGTTGTTGTGGTTTTTCTTTAGAAAAACTACACTTTAAAATCCTAACCAATTTAAACATATACTAGGCAAATTCCTGTTATGAATAAGTATTTTTAGTAACATTTGCAGTTATTGTGGGTTATTCTCAAAGCTAGATGACATAGAATTGTCATGGATTTGTTACATTTTTATAATCTCTATAGTGAATCCATGTTATTGTTATATTGTGTTTTAAAGGTATATATCAAACTTTTAGTTGCTTTTTTGTAGTAACAGAATAAGATTGTTATGTTTTCATTTAATATAGATTAAGTGTTAATAGAATTAAGGATAGTCAAGTTTTATAATGCTTAGGCCTGAATGTTTTTAAGTTAAGTTTTCTAACTTAGATATTCTTTTAAGGTTAAGTTTTCTTATTTCCTTTTGTCATAAATAACTATTGTTAGGTCTAAATATTTTTTAATTTAATTTGTTTTATGTTTTATTGGAGACACTTGTCTAAACTGCAAAGTATAGTTATTTTCCTAGAGAAATGAAGATGACTACAACTGAAACAGCTGTGATAGAACACTGATGAACACCTGCTTGTGGATAGAAGTGAATGCAGTCTGTGACACCCTTGACTTCATCGGGAGTTCTATTGGTTGTTGCAATTTCTGCAGTTTTTGTTTTTCATAGCTTTATTATTTTTCAGTGTTTCCAGAATTTTAGGAAGGTGTGCCATTGCTGAGGATCAGCTGCCATAGGAGAGGCTTCAGATTAAACCAACTGCTGCATGGTTTAATTGGTCTGGTACCTAAGGCTCCTGATCATTTGCTTTGTACAAATGCATTTTAACAGTTTGCTGTGCTGTAAGCATCTCATAGCTGCTACTATTGAGAACCTTGTTCTAGAAATATGTTGAGGCATCTTTCCAGTTTAAAGGCAGGCCCTGGCCAAGCCTTGACTTTACCTGGATGGAATGTTTGCCAGCAGATCCAGATGTTTTTTGCACCAAATTAGTATTTGAGTCACTTTTTGACTCAACAATTTGACCCTATTAATATGAAAGCTGGATCAATTTTAAAGTGAGCTTGGAGAATCATTTCCGGAGATGATTGTCCAATCCTTCACTGATAATTTTTGGTTTTGTTTGTTTGTTGATTATGGGATGCTAGTGCAGTGTTTTAATAATTAATAGTAGTTTTATATTACATATCTTATTAATAATGTTTATGATTTAATTGGTTTTTAACTGGTAGAAGTTCTTATTAATTGTGTATATGGTTTTGTGTTGATGTTGATGTTTATAATAGAAGTACATGTCATTTTTATTTTTTTTTTAAGAAAACGGGGGAAATGGATGCCCTAAAAGCATTTAATTAGTGCAATTTATTAACTTCAAGGAGAGAAGTGTCTGTGTTTTGTTGGCAGGTTCAAAAAGGTCACCTGTCCATCTGACCAGACTGTGTGCCTCTGAACACAAGAGATCCAGTGAACAGAGATGTCATCACATAGCCGTGGTACTTCAGACATGGATCAGAAGTGGACCTGTCAGGACACAGTTGTGTCTAAACACTACACAGACAGTTGCCAACAGAACCTTTATGTTGTTATTATGATGTTGTGTCTCTACCAATTTTTCAGGTATCCTTTATTTTAAGATTTAGAAGGATCTGAAGAACAACTTGAACATCAAAGCCCTCAGTCACCGATGAACTGCTAGCTGACATCATGGGAGCAGTGAACATTCCAGGACTGAATTGTGTTAGAGAAATACTGTAGAAAATTTAAGAAAAGTGTAGAGACTCCATCTAACTGTATATAAGCAAATTGTAGTTGTGTTTTTACCCTTTCAGCAAATTGCTTTTATGCTTAGACTACGTATATACCAGAGCACATGTGTTAAAAATAGTTAGATAATAGTTTAAGATGGATATAAAGTATAAGTATTCCCCCTTCAAGAGCTAGTGTAAGCATCTTTGGAAGTTCATTTAACGTTAAAGTTTTAGCCGTGAGTTTGCAAATATGATGTCATTTACATGGAACGAACTGCTTATGGTAATTGTGTTGTGTATAGTCCTGACCAACTGTCTGCTAACTAGCATCCAAAAGTGGCAGAACATATGGGTCACTTTGGCACATTGAGCTGGCCAAAGGTCAATGTGTTTGAGCCTAGCCACCCCTGGAGATCCTTTTCACACCTGTCCCATAGGAGTCCCTGAATGGGATCCTCCAGCATTTAAAGGTTTAATTAGTAATGAGAGTCGACTGAATTGATTGGCAATGTTGCAAGAGTGCAATCGCACTGTTGGCTTCACATTAATACAACTTGAAGTCTGTTGGCAAGCAAAAATTACCAAAGTTCTTAATGTTACCATAGAACCCCCCAACAAAAGTCATTCTAACAAAGTAATGCAGCACTGAGCTGCAGTCAACCCTATAGCCGATCTCGTTACTACCATTGAAAGTAAAGCCTTTATTCGTGGTGCAATCTCACAGGAAAATTACCAAAATGATCACCTAGTTCCATATTCCTAATCTGTGGAGATAGAGCATGGAATTAGAATCCTGCTAGTCCACATAGAAGACCCTGTTATCTTGGGAAATTTACTTTGTTCCATCCAAGCTTACACCGATTGCTGAATGTAGCTGATAAAATGAAAAACATCAAATAGTCAAAGTGAAGCCTGAATGAATTAAAGCTTAGCAACTCTAAAAAGGCTCACTTGCTAGACTAAGGAAGGATTGAACTTAACATCCACAATGTTAAGTGAGCTTTCAGCCTATGTGAGTAGTGTATGTCATGCAGTATTATGTAATCAAGTTGCAATTGACTTTTTGCTCTTAGCACAAGGACATGGTTGTGAGGAATTTGAAGGCGTGTGCTGTCTGAATCTTACTGATCATTCAGCTTCCATCCATAAGCAACTGCAACAGCTACAGGATGGGTTACATGCCCTGAAAGAAGATAGTGACCCCATTGGAAGTTGGTTCACCAGCTGGGACATCACTGGAAGGTTGAGGTCTCTTGTGCTAGAAGGGGGACGGACTTTACTTATAGTGTTAATTGGGATGACAGTCTAAGTTGTATGTTATCTTATCCAAAGCCTGGTTTGTGCAAAAAGAGAAAGGGGGAATTGTTGCTATATTTTATATATTAGTAAAGGCCTGTATGCACAAACCAGCCTTTGAAATAAGTCGTAATATTAAGGGCTAAAGTCCTTGAAACCTTCATGCAGAAGAGAGAGTAAAGCAAAACAATATCCTTGTGTGTAGGAGAAAAAATGTAAACTCTGTGTGTTAGCCAATAGTAGCTTGCTCTGCCCGCAGACCCTGTAGAACCCTATAAAAGGTGTGCTAAAGATAGAAATAAACAGCGTTCACAATTACTTCTGTGAAGACTGGTGAATAGCTCGGGGGTCCTTCAACACCCAATGTTCACCGCTTGCTCTAAATAGATTGAAGTTAATAACCTCTCATAGTTGTAACATTCTCCACAAATTTTTCTAGGGGGATACCTAGTTCTACAATGTCCCCACCAATTATCCCTACACAACTTACACCTAAAACACATAAAAGGATAACAAATACAATCAAGTTCAGGGCAAAACACAACTTCACTCATTAGTTTTACATTTTAACCAGATTTTCAGTTCATCAGGGTGGGGAATCACTTCCCATGCATTCGCGACTGGACCCTTTATGTGACTGGTGTGTGTCCATCCTCTTTCAGCAGTCCGTACAGCTGTATCAGTGGTGAGCAAAACAAGAAAAGGACCTTCCAATCTGAGGGTCTGTTGGGGGTTAGGTGTCTTTTTATTTAGTTCTGGTTTGCCTGTGGAATTTTTACCCATTAGTCGCCGGAAAAACCTAACAGCCAGTACTTGATGGGTGCTTGACAAAAGACAAAGAGTGCAGCCGGGCCCAGAGAGGGAAGGGGGCAGGAAAAGGAGAGGGTGGGGACAGCTTGGCGGGCTTCTTCGGCTTCGGAGAAGAACACTTTAGGCGCAGACCTGTTGCAGTGGGGAGAAGGGAATTTTGCCATCACCCAGACGGAGCTGCTGCTTCTTCTCCTTCTTCCCTCTTCATTGGTGGCCTCACACCCCCTGTCCTGCTGGGACATGTGGCAGTGCCAGGCACTGCCGCGAAGCTGCTGATACACCTCAGCCACCGGCCCGAGATCTCAGCTTATCCCTGCTGTTCCAGCTGGTTGTTCCTCAGAGACCTGCAAGAGCATCGAGACTGCCCACCCGAGGGGGTATGCGAAGCAAAGTCTCTCCTCCATCCCTTCCTGTCTCGGCCGAGAAGGCTGTCACGGGGTCCCTGGTTCTGTTTTCTTGTTAATGCTGTAGTTATTGTTGTTTGTTTGCCTTGTTATAAATACTAGTAAAGAATTGTTATTCCTATCCCCAGATCTCTGCCTGAGAGCCCCTTGATTTCAGAATTATAATAATTCAGAGGGAGGGGTTCTACATTTTTTCTTTCCAAGGGAGGTTCCTTCCCTCCCTAGCAGACACCTGTCTTCTAAAACCAAGACAGATTTTGGCACCCAATGTGGGGCACTGAGAGAAAAAGGGCAAAAAAGAAATAACAGTTCTTAAATAACCTAACTTTTGTGTGCTAGATTTAGAAGCCTTGTTAGGTACAACCATGTTGTTTAGCTTACCCAGGTTCGGGTGGCATGTGGTCATGGCTATTTTTCTCCCATTTGCTGCACCTTACCTAAATATGGGTCCAATAACTAAGGCAACTGTGGCTATTATCCAGTTTGTTTTGTGGGTTGATAAGGTGAGGAATTCATGGATGTTTAACTACCTCTGGAAGGTGGGCTCATGGATTCAGAACTATCACACACTAGCTGGGGGGTTTTGTAGTTGCTTTAATAATGGAACCTACTGGGAAAAAATAACAGCTAGAGAAATTTTCTCCCAATCTTTCACCCCGTTCCTTGGGCCTACCCCACCAGTTTTCAAAGGGTTAAAATCTTCTCTGAATGCTAATGACATCATACAGTGGCTGGTGTTGCTGATAGGCCTGTTCTACTTAGCATTCAGAGACAAAGGGAAATTGACTGGGATAAGCACCCTCACACCTACCCCAGAGAATGGGAATGCTGCCCCAGAGCGTGACACAGCCCCAGAGACTAGGGGTGTTGTTCCCGAGCCTGCCCCTGCCCCACAGCCCACCTCAGAAATGAACCACCCACAGTGGGTAGGAGTTCTGGTGAAATACGTGAGATGCTAAAGGAGTGCACTTCCTCAGCTGCTGGGAAACCCTCCCCATTCCTCAAAAAGGGAGAGTCTGATGGTGCAGCAGTAGAACCCACAGACGTTACAACCGTCCAAGTACCAGTTGAACCACAAGAGCAGTCACAGCCAGCAACAGTTGCCCCTGTGGAAACGAAGAAGTCTAAGATGAAATCGCAGCACCCTGTTGATAAAGACAAGAAAGGATGGCCCTCACAACCCACAGGGGAGCCATAGGTTGAAATCATAACAGAGTCCCTAACATATGACTGTCTCCGTAATCTGCAAAAAGACATTGTGAGGCGGGGGCGTGAAGCTTATACAACCTGGTTACTTTGGGTCTGGGACCTTATGAGTACAGGTGTGCAACTGGATAGTGGTGAGGCAAGGAATGTGAGACCCTTGACCCAGGACTCAGGTGTGAATCAGGTATTTGTCAGGGAGCCAGGGCCCCTTTCCCTCTGGGAGCGGCTTTTGATGAGTGTAAGAGAGAAGTTTGTCCACAGAGAGAGAATGGAAGAGCACTATCATAAAAAGGGCTGGAAAACCCTTGAGGAAGGGATCCAACAGCTGAAAGAAGTAGTGGTATTAGAGGTCCTTTTTAGGAGGGGTGGACAGCATAATAATGACCCCGACAAAGTCAGGTGCACTGGACAGATGTTGTGGAGTCTGGCAAATCTAGGGCCACGTGAATACACCACCTTCATTGCAACGATTAATGCCAATAACAACCGAGATACAGTGGGTTCTGTCGCCACCAGGCTTAGAAATTTTGACAGTATGGTCCATGGCTCTCAGCAGGCTCAGATTTCTGCTGTGATTAAGGAACTCAAAGAGGAGATGAGGGAAATGAGGGAAGAGATGAGGAAGAGCAGTTCCCATACGGCACCAGTATGAGTCACAAGCCCAAAACTCCAAGCCCAACGTCCCCCAACTAGAAAGAGAGGGTACACCCCACAAGCTGAGCTGTGGTTTTTTCTACATGACCATGGGGAAGACATGGGAAAGTGGGATTGGAAACCCACTTCTGCCCTGGCAGCACAAGTGCGTCAACTCAAGGAGGGAACCATTAACCAGAAAAGTTCCACTAATGTGAAAGTAGCCTCAACCTCCCGTGACAAAACTGCCAGATATTACAGAAAAGAGGATGTTCCCTTTGAAAGAACCTCTAGCATGTATGCCCAGGGAGGAGAGGATGACCGGTGCTAGAGGGGCCCTGCCTCTAGCCAGGAAGAGACACGGGAAAACCTGGTCTTTTGGATGGTGTGGATCCGATGGCCTGGCACATCAGAGCCACAAAAATACAAAGCTTTAGTTGATACTGGGGCACAGTGTACCCTAATGCCATCAGGACACGTGGGGGCAGAACCTGTTTCCATTGCTGGGGTGACGGGAGGATCAAAGCAATTGACTCTGTTAGAAGCCGAGGTGAGCCTGACTGGGAAAGAGTGGCAGAAACATCCTATTGTGACTAGCCCAGAAGCCCCATGTATTCTGGGCATAGATTTCCTTCGGAATAGCTATTACAAAGACCCAAAAGAACTCAGGTGATCTTTTGGAATAGGTGCTGTGGAGGCAGAGAACATTAAGCAATTGAACACCTTGCCTGGACTATCAAAGAACCCATCTGCAGTAAGACTCCTGAAAGTGGAAGAACAGTGAGTACCAATTGCCACCTCGACAGTGCACCGCTGGCAGTATAGGACAACTCGAGATGCTGTGATCCCCATCCACAAGATAATCCAAGAACTAGAGAGTCAAAGAGTAGTCAGCAAAACCCACTCACCGTTCCACAGCCCCATCTGGCCTGTGTGCAAGTCTGACAGAGAATGGAGATTGACTGTAGACTATCGCGGCTTGAATGAAGTGACTCCACCGCTGAGCGCTGCTGTGCTGGAGCTCCAGTACTTGCTGGAGTCCAAGGCAGCGAAGTGGTACGCCACTACTGACATTGCCAATGCATTTTTCTCCATTGCCCTGGCAGCAAAATGCAGGCCTCAGTTTGCCTTCACGTGGAGTGCAGTACACCTGGAACCGACTGCCCCAGGGGTAGAAGCACAGACCCACCATCTGCCATAAACTGATCCAGACTGCCCTGGAAAAGGGTGAGGCTCCAGAACATCTGCAGTACATTGATGACATCATTGTGCGGGGGAACACAGCAGCAGAAGTGTTTGAAAAAAGAGAAAAGATCATCCAGATTCTGCTAGAAGCCAGCTTCACCATCAAGAAGAACAAAATCAAAAGACCTGCTCGAAAGATCCACTTCCTGGGTGTAGAGTGGCAAGACAGACTGCGTCAGATTCCCACTGAGGTAGTCAATAAAATCACTGCAATGTCTCCACCGACCAACAAGAAAGAAACGCAAGCTTTCCTAGGCGCCATAGGTTTTGGGAAGATGCACATTCCTGAGTAGAGCCAGATCATGACCCCTCTCTACCTAGGTAGCCGAAAAAAAAATTATTTCCACTGGAGCCCTGAACAGCAACAAGCCTTTGCCCAAATCAAACAAGAAATCGCTCATGCAGTAGCCCTTGGCCCAGTCAGGACAGGACCAGATGTGAAGAACGTGCTCTACTCTGCAGCCGGGAACAATGGCTTGTCCTGGAGCCTTTGGCAGAAAGTGCCTGGAGAGACTCGAAGCCGACCACTTAGATTCTGGAGTTGAAGCTACAGAGAGTCCGAAGCCAACTACACTCCCACAGAGAAGGAAATCTTAGCCGCCTATGAAAGAGTTCAAACTGCCTCAGAGGTGATTGGCACAGAAGCACAACTCCTCCTGGCACCCCGACTACCGGTGCTGGGGTGGATGTTAAAAGTTCCTGCTACCCGCCACGCCACCAATGCTACGTAGAGCAAGTGCATTGCCCTCATCATGCAGCGCGCCCGTATTAGAAACCCAAATCACCTTGAGATTTTAGAAATAATTACAAACTGGCCAGAAGGTAAAAACTTTGGTCTCACTGATGAAGAGGAGCAGGAACAAGTGACACCGGCTGAAAAAGCTCCACCGTACAACCAACTGCCAGCAGAAGAAACATGCTATGCTCTGTTCACTGATGGTTCCTGTCGCATCGTAGGGATGAACCAGAAGTGGAAAGCAGCTGTATAGAACTCCACACAACAGGTCGCAGAAGCTGTTGAAAGAGAGGGTGGATCAAGCCAACTTACTGAACTCAAAGCTGTTCAACTGGCTGTAAACATTGCTGGAAGAGAGAAGTGGCTGAAGCTCTTCCTCTACACTGATTCATGAATGGTAGCCAATGCTCTGTGGGGATTGCTGGAAAGGTGGAAAAGGGCCAATTGGCAGCGTAGGGGAAAAGCAATCTGAGGTGCTGATGAGTACAAAGACATCACTACTAGAGTAAAAAACTGTCTGTGAAGGTCTGTCATGTAAATGCCCATGTCCCCAGGAGTCGGGCTAACGAAGAACACCGAAACAATGAGCAAGTAGATCAAGATACAAAGATAGAAGTGTCAAAGATAGACTTGGATTAGCAACACAAGAGAGAGTTGTTCCTAGCTCGATAGGCCCATGACGCCTCAGGTCATCAAGGTAAAAATGTCACCTATAAGTAGGCACGAGACCGAGGAGTGGACCTATCCATGAACAGTATTTGTCAGATTATTCATGACTGTGAGACGTGTGCCACAATTAAGCAGGCCAAGCGGTTAAAGCCGCTATGGTATGGTGGGCGTTAGTCCAAATATAAGTATGGGGAGGGCTGGCAGATTGCTCACACTGCTCCAAACCTGCCAAGGCAAACATTACATGTTCACAATAGTAGAAGCCACCACTGGATGGCTGGAAACCTACCCTGTGCCTCATGCCACTGCCCGTAACACCATCCTGGGACTTGAAAAGCAGGTCCTTTGGAGGCATGGTACTCCTGAGAGGATTGAGTCAGACAATGGGACTCATTTCAAGAACAGCCTTATAAACACCTGGGCTAGGGAACATGGCATTAAGTGGGTGTACCATATCCCTTATCATGTACCAGCAGCTGGGAAAGATGAACGGTGCAATGGCCTGCTTAAAACCAGATTGAAGGCACTGGGTGGAGGGACTTTCAAGAACTAGATTAACTTAGGAAAAGCCGCATGGTTAGTGAACACCCGAGGTTCCACTAACCGAGCAGGCCCTGCCCAATTGGAGCCCTTTAGAACAACAGATAGAAATAAAGTTCCAGTAGTACATATGAGAGTGTATGCTGAGAAAAACTGTTTAGGTTAATTCTGCCTCCAGCAAAGACAATCCTATCCCTGGGGTTGTCTTCGCTCAAGGACTGGGTTACACTTAGTGGGTGATGCAAAAGGATGGAGAGACTCAGTACATACCTCAAGGAGACCTTAAGGTGAACTACCCATGACACTGTACTTGTATCTTTATCTGCATGTACATATGTATATAGTTAGTGCGAGTTTGTGTATAATTTAAAGGTTTAATATTTGATGTAACATTTTAGTATGGGAAAAAAATTGGGGGGGATAATGTTAGAAGTTAAGTGTCCTTTTTTTAGTTCTGACTTGCCTGTGGAATTTTTACCCATTAGTTGCAGAGAAAACCTAACTGCAGGTCTTAGTAGGTACTTGAGAAAAGACAAAGAATTCAGCTGGGCCCAGAGAGGGAAGGGGGCAGGAAAAGGGGAGGGTGGGGACAGCTTGGCGGGCTTCTTTGGCTTCGGAGAAGAACACTTTAGGCGCAGACCTGTTGCAGTGGGGAAAAGGGAATTTTGCCATCACCCAGACGGAGCTGCTGCTTCTTCTCCTTCTTCCCTCTTCGTTGGTGGCCTCACACCCCCTGTCCTGCTGGGACATGTGGCAGTGCCAAGCACCGCCGCGAAGCTGCTGATACACCTCAGCCACCGGCCCGAGATTTCAGCTTATCCCTGCTGTTCCAGCTGGCTGTTCCTCAGAGACCTGCAAGAGCATCGAGACTGCCCACCCGAGGGGGTATGCGAAGCAAAGCCTCTCCTCCATCCCTTCCTGTCTCGGCCGAGAAGGCTGTCACGGGGTCCCTGGTTCTGTTTTCTTGTTAATGCTGTAGTTATTGTTGTTTGTTTGCCTTGTTATAAATACTAGTAAAGAATTGTTATTCCTATCCCCAGATCTCTGCCTGAGAGCCCCTTGATTTCAGAATTATAATAATTCAGAGGGAGGGGTTCTACATTTTTTCTTTCCAAGGGAGGTTCCTTCCCTCCCTAGCAGACACCTGTCTTCTAAAACCAAAACAGGGTGAGAGAGGTGGGGGGGAGAGAAATGGAGCCAGCTGGCCTGAGTTGGTTTGCAGTTTCTGCCGCTGAAATGAAACCTGACACCATGAACATCTGCAGGTTTCCAAGCCTTTAACTCTTTTACTACCTGGATGAGATTTACAGATTACTCCTTTTTCTCAGAGAGAGAGGAAGAGAGAGAGAGAAGGATAATCAGCATGAAGAAGATACCATAAAACCATCAACGACAGTGAAGAAAAGAATTAAGTTTTAGATGGGGAAGAGAGAATAAAGAGATGCTTTAATAAGCTGAAATATTTTTCTGTTAAAGCTATGGAGATGGACAGTAGTGTTCTGAAAAAAACTCTTAATTCATGTCAGAGTATATTGGGGGAATGGAGTGTTCAAAGTGTGGATTTTGAGCAAAAAGTGGAGTAGTTGTGACACAGTGAAGTGCTGGAACAGAGGGGGAGAAGTAATAGTTGAAGATTTGGGGCCTTGAGAGGCAAAGAGAAAACTTCTGTTAAGAGAAAACTTCTGTTTCCAGGGAGGCTCACAGAGACAGATGAAGAGAACTTTTGCCTTTGAATAACTCATCCTTAAAAATGACATCCCTAGACTCATTTGACCCATAACACACCTCAGAGTGATGTGAAATGGGAGGAGAAACTGATGGCAGATTTTTTCTGGGCAGCTGGCAGCAGAGAAATAGAAAGCTATAACAGATATAGTTTTATTGTGAGAAACTCCATAGATTAACAGAAGAACACTTCTGTTTCTCTACAAAGACTGATGAAAAGACTCTAGCAGGAATTGGGACTGTTTTAAACACCAAAGTTCCACAGTTTTTTGTCTCTATGTTGTCATGTAAACAAGGGAATGGTTGGGTAGTGGGGGAGAAAAGGGTTTTCTCGAGGTTTTATTCTGGTTTTCCTATTCTTGTAGTTTTGTTAATAAACTTTCTTTATTCCTTTTAAGTTTTAAGCCTGTTTTGCTCTTGTTCTAATCCACATCTCACACCATGAAATAAGTAAGTTTTCTAGTAATTTTTTAGTTTCTGCTTTAAAACCACAAGAGATGATAAGGAGTATGATAATCCCATTTTATGCCTAAAGGTTCCAAAGTTTGTTTTATTATATTTGAAGTAAAATGTGGTCCCCTGTCTGAATCTAGAACCTCCACTATCCCATATCGAGGAATTATTTGTTCTAAAAAAACTTTTACCACTGTCTGTGCAGTTGCACAGGCCTTGGGAACTGCTTCTGTGTAGTGGGTGAGATAATCAACTATGACTAACAAATAGCGATATCTTCCTACTTTGGGGAGTTTGGTAAAATCCACTTGTACTCGGGCAAAGGGTCTGATTGCTAGCTCTCATCCTCCCGGCACTTTGTCTCTCAGGTGCTGTTTATTCACTTTTTGACATGTCATACAAGCCCCTACTAATTGTTTGGCCAAATAATAAATACCCATACACATGTATTTATTGTGTGAAAAATGAGGTTCACTTTTTTTTTTTTTATAGAATTTAAAAGTTTAATAAAAAAAACAATTAGGAGAAAAAAATAAAGTATACAGATACGGCTGGGTGTCTCTACATTCTGCCAAGAGAGCACACCTTACTAACAAAGAATTGTCCCTTAAAAACAGAACCCTACTACATATCCATAAATTCTCATACATATTCATACATTCTTCTTAGCATCTTTGGTGCTCTTCTGTTTAGTTTTCTCTTGCCCCCTTCCCAATAGATCAATCTTCTTGGCGCCATCGAGATTTACATTCCCTGACAACAGAAATGCAATAAATTCCTCCCCCAGAGTTCTGTTCACTGCTGTCTTCATCTGGATAAGATAGTTTACAAATGCAAGGGGAGGATCTCCAATTATCTTTTTCAGTCTTTGGGTTGTACAAAGAAAAGTATTTTTTGTTTTAATACTATGCCATAGCTTAACATATATGTATTATACCACTATTTCTAAGTTTCATCAATAACAGAAATAAAGAAAACTATATTATTATAGCTAAATTTTCTAATCTTATACATATAATATTCATTATAATACTTGCAAAAAGCCAATAATATTATATGCATTTATAATATATTGGTAAACTGATCCACTAATGCTCATACCGCCCAGTGAGTGTGTGTTTTAGAGTGAATATCCCTGAGTATTTTCCAAGCAAGTTGTTTTGGGAAGACTACCATTGGGGAGGAACCACTGATTTCCCTTTTTAATAAATCCTTCTTTCCCAAATATTTCTTCATCCTGTTTAGTAAAGGACAAATTAAACTGTTAAGTGTTCCTATTAAAGGATCTATTTTTATTTTCTGGCTGCTTAAAACCCATTATTGCTGCTTTTTTTGCTTCTTCATCTGTCAAATTGTTACCTCTAATTTTAGTAGTTACTCCCGTCTGGTGTCCTCTCACATGGACCACTGCAATTGCCATGGGTCCTCTTAAAGCCTATACGGTTTACCTAATTAACTCCCCGTGCACCAATCCTTTTCCTTGGGAGTTAACAAGTCCTCTCTCTTCCCAAATTTTTCCAAATGTATGTACCACCCCAAAAGCATATTTTGAGTCTGTATATATAATTCCCTTTTTCCCTTTTAATAGTTTTAATGCCCGTAATACTGCATATAATTCACATGCCTGTGCAGACCAAGCCCAACTTAATGGACCTGATTCAATCACTTCAAGGGTCTTTCCATTAACTAATGCATACCCTGACCTCCTTTCTCCATCTGCTACTCTAGAAGACCCATCTACAAAAATTTTCTCCCCCTCTTCCAGCGCACTATCTCCCAAATCTTCTCTAATCTTGGTTTGCTGTTCTATGCACTGAATACAATCATGAGATATGTCTTTTTCAAATCCCCCATACAAAAAGTGCGCTGGATTCTGTAAAGAGGTTGTTTCTATTTCCAAGTTGGGGGACTGAATCAAAATTCCTTCATACTTTAATAACCGTGCATCTGTAATCCATTTTTCAGCTTTTTGTTGTAAAATTCCCCTAACATTATGTGGAGTTAATACCTTCAATTTACTCCCAAAAGTAAGTTTGTTAGCTTCCTCTACTAACAAGGCTACTGCCACAATTGCTTGTAAACATGAGGGCCATCCTCGGCTTATGGGGTCTAGCAATTTAGAAAGGTATCCCACAGGCTTCTTTTTCCCTGCCCACTCTTGGGCCAATACTCCATAAGCAGTTCCCTCCTGACTATCCACAAACAAATAAAAAAGTCTCCTAATGTCAGGGAGGCTGAGCACTGGAGCCAGAATCAAATCTTCCTTCAAGTTCTCAAAAGACTGATAATCCTCTTCACTCCATTTCATCGCTCCTTCTCCCACTAACTTCTGATACAAAAATTTCACTTTTCTGCTAAAGCCTTGAATCCACTGTCTACAATATCCCATTAATCCCAACACTTGTCTAATTTACCTCTTACTTTTAGGGAGTTCTAAAGCTAAAATACCTTTTACCCGTTCGGGATCTAACTTCTTACACCCTTTCGTAATCCAATGTCCCAGATATTTCACTTCCTCCTCCACGAATTGCAATTTCGATTTGGACACTTTAAGCCCCTGTATACTTAAAAAGTTTAACAATTTAACGCTTTCTGCTCTAACACTTTCTTCACTTTCCCCTGCAATTAATAAATCATCCACATATTGTAATAAAACCACCCCCGTCCCTAATTCATAATCCAGGAGAATTTGTTCCAAAGCCTGACCAAACAAATTAGGTGACTCGCTAAATCCTTGAGGGAGTACAGTCCATCTTAACTGCTGTTTTCTATGGGTATCTGGATCTTCCCACTCAAAAGCAAAATAATCTCTGCACTCCTCCTTAAGAGGACATGCCCAAAATGCATCTTTTAAGTCTATTACTGAGTACCACTGATATTCAGGGCTTAGCTGACTTAACAATGTATGTGGATTTGCAACCACGGGGAAGCGGGTCACAGTTCGTTTATTTATTTCCCGCAAATCATGCACCAATCTGTAGCTGCCATCTGGCTTTTTAACTGGTAAAATCGCTGTATTGTAGGGCAACATGCAAGGTTCTAAGAGACCTCTTTGTAGCAGCCTCTCGATTTCAGGCTTCAACCCTCTTCTCCCTTCTTGGGAAATGGGGTATTGTTTTATTCTTACAGGGATTTCAGGGTTTTTAATTATTACTTCAAAAGGTTCAATATTCAATTTCCCTACAGTTTCAGGAGTATACCATACTTCTGGATTAATCTTCTCTTCATCTTGTGTCCTTAAAGGACATAATTTTACAGCCAATTGTTTATCTTTTATTTCCAAGCTTATATTTAATTCTATCATTAAATCCCATCCCAGCAAATTATAATCTGCTTCTGGAACTAATAACAATGGCCCAACTCCAAATTTACATTCTGATTCTAATTGTACGTTCTCAGTTATGGGAGCCGAAAAGGGTTCTCCACTGGCCCCTACTACTTGGATATGTTTTAATGAAGGTTTACATCCTTTAGGTACTCGTTGGACAGTGGACTGCTCTGCCCCAGAGTCTACTAAAAATTTGATTACCTCTTGCTGAGGACTCACTTTCAACTTTATCAAGGGCTCTGATGATTTTACATGGGTCCAAAATAAATAGACTCCCTGACTTCTCTAATCCTGTTCAAATACCTTCTCCTCTTGAATCCTCTGTCTATAATTCCTCTTCAAATGCCCTTTCTTGTAACAATAAAAACATTCAACTTCACTCAAATCCCCTTTCCCAATAGGTTTTCCAGGCCCTTGGGGTCCCCTGACAAACCCTCTTTCTCTCGGGTAACGAACCCCCTCCCGTACTGCAGCCACCAGCAACTTAGTCTGCCTTTTCTGAAACTCCTCCTACCTCCTTACATACACTTTTTGAGCCTCTCTCAACAACTCATCCAGGGGTTTTTCTTTCCAATCCTCTATTTTTTTCGATTTTTTCCTTATATCCGGCCAAGATTTAGCCACAAATTGGGTTTTAAGGAGGGTTTGTCCCACAGGTGTAGTGGAATCAATGCCTGAGTATAATTGCATGCATTTTCGGAGACGTTCCAACCAATCTGTTGGGGTCTCATCCTTCTTTTGCTCCTCTTTAAATGCTTTATTAATATTTTTTCCCCTCAGGACAGATTCCTTTACCCCTTGGATTATTATGGCCCTTAAATCACCTATGTTATAATACCCTGCCTGTTCTTGATGATTCCAATGAGGATTTTGCATGGGCCACTTAGTGTCTGCGGCAGGTCCGGCCTGATGTGTTAGATCCCAAACCCGCATCCCTGCCTTGCATATCATGTCTCATTCCTCGACCGTAAATAATATGGCAAGGATGGCTTGGGGTTCTTCCCAGGTGTATATGTTGGGGCCCATAAACTGATCTAAATGTTCAGCCACCCCCAAAGGGTCCTCTAGTAGGTTACCCATTTCCTTCTTTAAATCCCTGACATCCCCAGTATTAAAGGGAACCGACACATATCCAATGCCCTGGTTGTTCCCACCCAGCATCAGAACCTCCCATAAGGGACATAAGTTCTGCCTAGCCTGACTCTGGGTAAATGGTCTCTGTGGTTCCTGTGGTAACAGTGGTGCTTGTGCTTGTGGTAACGGTGGTGCTTGTGCGTGTGGTAACAGTGATGCTTGTGCTTGTACTTCCCCTTGTGCTTCTTCATCTTCTTCCTCAGGGGGTATTGCTGTCTATAATGCTCACTTGCGGTGAGAGACTTCTCCAGGGTCAAACTGTTCAGGTATAAGCAATTTATTATAAGGGTAAATAGAGGGGACACCTGTGTCCGCCACCAGCCTCGGCATCCACGTGGTCCGGGGGAGGAGGGGAGAGAGTGCGGTGAAAGAGGGAGGAGTGTTATCGCTGAAGATGAATAGATCACACGGACACAGGTCGAGGTGTGGTGAAAAGAAGAGAAAGTTTATTTTTCCTCCCAGGATTTATAGGCTTCTGACCACGGCCAGGTATTGGATGGTCAGGATAACACTTTCTCACTGCACTGGCCATGAGAGATGCCCATCACAAGACGTGTAACAGAAAGTATGTACACATATCTATGTTAACAGTTACTGTCCTGGGAAAGTCTTTAGAAAACCATGTCAGCAAGCTCAGAAGCTGAGTTTTCAGGGCGACAGAGGAGCGGTTGGAAAAGGGGAGGGAGGGCGTAAGAGCAACAGAGGGAGAGCGGGGGAAACCAGGGAGGCTTATGAGAGAGGAGGAGGCAAGAGAGGGATAAGAGGGGAAAAACCAAGAGGGTAAGAGTAAGAGAGGGAAAGAGGGAAGAGGTAAGAGAGGGGAAGAGGGGAGCTAAGAAAGGGGTGAGGCTAAGAGGAGGAGAGAAGAGAGTGAGTTAAGAGAGCAAAGCTAAGAGAGAGGTTAAGAGAGAGAGGTTAAGAGAGCGAAGTTCTTGTTACAATCCAATATATCTTTTTCTATAGTGAATATTCTAACTCTCAGTAACCAATCACTACGAGATACACCCACTAAAGATTTCACATACAGTGTTGCATTTAAGGCTCTACAAGCTTTACAAGTTCTTTCCTTGCTTCTTGACCTTTGGACTTTCTATCAGCAGAAGGACATTGTTTTATCAGCAGGGATTCTCCTTTAGCTGGCTAGGCTATTGTTCTTTGGTTATATAGTAACCAGTACTCTGTATCTTATGACTCAAAGCAGGCTTTCATTTCTACTTCGATTCTAGCCTTCATATTTTCAGAATCTTCTGCCAGACAATCACATTCATAAGGTTTCCATTTCACCCTCCCCAACAAGGGGGGGCATATGGAGGTGGGTATAATAATTCATCACTCCCCCCTTTTCTTTTTCTTTTTATCTTTTAGTGGATACAAGGAGACATTTCTATCAGTCTTGTGTGTGTCCTTTTGAAGCCAAAGGGAGGCATACTCGCTTTCCTCTGGGTTCATGGGGGTCTTACTGTTTACCCAGAGGTTCAAGTCCTGTTGGACCCACTCATCAAAAGAGCCAAATGGGGGCCATGTTAATCCTGGTCCATGAATTGCTTTTCCTCGCCCATACCTCAATACTATAATAAATCATCTTTTCTCTACTTTTTTCTCTGGGGTGATTCATCCCAATATTTCAACATTAGCCCTAACGGGCTGTCGGGAGGGATCTTGGGCAACTTCCCTTTATTCCCTCCCATGGGCCCAGAAGCCTTGCTCCCCTTCTGTCCCATCTTCCACAGCCCCCTCAGTCACACACACACGCGCTCCCCTTGTTCGTGACCCAGATCCTTGCGGACTGTGGGAACCGCACTAATGAAGGATCTGCTCTCACTTGGCCTCCAGGAGACCTCTCAGACACCAGGCTCTGGGAACACCAACCCCAACCAAACGGTATCCCAATCCTATCCGGGGTCTTCGCTTGGTCTTTACTTCATGCGCACAAAATTTAAGGGGTTCTGCGGTTTCTTTTTGCTTGCTTACCGAATTTGGGGGTCCGGAATGCCAGGTCTGGGGAATAGAGATCCTCCACACCAAAGCTATCTGAAGATAGGGATAGGGAGCCTCCCTGGAGGGGGAACCCCTAAACCACAGATCCCAGGATCCAAGTCACGGCACCAAATTGTTATAAATTGGCGTGACAAAATAAAAGGGACAATTTTAAATAATTTATAAAAGCCAATTTTTATTAATCCAGCAAACAGAAAAGCAAGCAAAAACCCAGCTGGGGGCGAGCCGGAGGACACTTCCTCTTAAGTGTCCCACACACGGCATGCAACTTGGCTGAGGAGGTTCCCTTTTTTATACAGCCCTTGCATCTGTGTCTTCCTGGATCACATCAGCGCCTATACGCCTCCTGTTGCTAGGGGGTCTTCTTCTGCCTCTTGGTGGTCTTGGGTAGGGTTTTCCTCTGCTTCTTGGTGGTCGTGGGTAGGCAATTCTCCTTAATAAGGAGATGTTCTACTTCCCCTTTGTACAGCCGGATATCATTCTGCAGCTTCAGCTCTGCAGTTTCAGCTTCTTGCCTTCACAGTTGAATATGTGGTCATTGTGGTTAGGCGTTTCTGCAATGTTAGCTTTTTAAAACAACCTTAGCAATCATATTTTATTTTAGTAATAATATTAAATTTGATTAACAAATAATAAAAATTTATTACAAGGAGGAGGGGAGAGCATGTGAGGAAAGCAACATGGAGACACCAAGGTCAATGGAGAAGGATGGGCAGAAGGTGCTCCAGGCACTGGAGCTGAGATTCCCCTGCAGGCCATGGTAAAGTCCATGGTGAAGCAGCTGTGCCCCTGCAGCCCATGGATCCATGGGGGATGCAGAGATCCACAGTCAGCCAATGAGGGAGGTGCCCATGCCAGAGCAGATGGATGCCTGGAGGAAGCTGTGATATGGTGGAAGACCCAGTGGAGAGCGAGGGTCCTTGCTTCCAGGCTGGAGCAGCCTTTTCTTGGAGGATTGCACCCTGTGGGAAGAGTGACCCATGCCACAACAGTTTTGGAAGGACTGTCTGCCCGTGGGAGGTACTCATGTTTGCAGCAGGTGCTGTAGGGAAGCTGCCTGTGAGAGTGGACCCATGCCAGAGAAGTTCATAGAGAACTGTCTCCCGTGGGAGGGACCCCACGGCCTCACAGGGGAAGGACTCCTGTCCCAGAGCAGCGGAAAAAGATCTCGGTGATGAACTGACCAAAACCCCCATGCCCTGTCTCCCTGCACTGTCGGTGGGAAGAAGGGAGGGGCTGGAGGGGAGGTGTTTTAAGGGCTTATTTTACTTCTCATTATCCTCCTCTGATTCTGTTAGTAATAAATTCACTTTGCAACTAAAATTGAGTTTCTTTGCCCTTGAAATATTTCTCCTGGTCCTTATCTCACTCATGAAGTTTTTGTTAAGATCTTTTGCCCTTTTCCCTCCTTTGCCCAGCTGTGGCAGAGGAGGGCAAGCGACTCTGGTGGGTGCCAGGTGTTGGGCCAGTGTCCAACCACAAACAAAGCTTTCTCAGCAGGCCTCAGCTGTTGTAATGCAGTTAGGAAAAATGGTATGACCCAAAGAATGTAACCCCGAAAATGTAGACTTGTAAGTTCTTTCCCTTATCTTGTTCTCCCCAGTTCCCCTTATTGGTTGTGTAAATTCCCACACCCTCTTCCCCTGTCCTGAAAAAGAGGTGCCATTCATACCTCTTCCTCTTTCCCTCCTGCCATCTCACCCCAAAGGATCCCAAGGATTAAAGCTGCAACTGCCATCTCAGCAAAGGGAAAGAGCCTCGTTTTTAGGGCAAGCTAAAACTACCTCCCCTGCCTCCCTGCCTGCTGCGGGGTCGACAGTGGTAGCAGAGAGGCGGGGGACACAGTATAATAGCAGTTGGCGTCCCTGGGTGGGCATGACCCCCTAAAACCGGCTGCAAACACAGGTGTTTTGCAAGCCTCGGCACGTCAGCTACCTTGAAAAGCTAAAATTATAGTTTACAAGGACTTGATTGGTAACTTCCTCACGCCCAGAGGAACCCAATCCACACAGGAGGTTTTCTACTGCTTGACAACGTAAGAGTGGTGAGTCAGGCCGGCCGGCCCGGCAGGTGAAGTGCTGCGGGAGCCGAGCCAGGATCAGCTGAGCGCGCGCGCGGCCGGGCAGCGGGCGCGGAGTGCGCGGCAGGGCATCGGCGGGTGGCGGGAGCGCGCGCGCTGCCAGAAGCGGCGCGGCTCAGCCAGGCGGCGGCGGCGGGCGCGGGAGCACGCAACCAGGCGCAGCGCGCGGGCCGGGCGAGCCGCGGGCCAGGGCGGCAGCGCGGCGGGGGCCGGCGGGCGGCGGCGACGAGCCGGGTGCCAGCGGCGGCGGCAGATGCAGCGTGGGACCGGCGGCGGCGCCCCCGGTGGCCGCAGCGTGGGAAGGCCCCCCTGCGCAGCGCGGGGACCGTGCCGCGGCTCCCGCGCCGTGCCGGCCATGCCAGGTATCGCGACACAGCAGCGACAGCCGCGAAAACTTATCTCAACCCAGTGTGTGTGTGTGGGGGGGGGGGGGGGTAGTGAAAAAACCTGCCTCTGCACCGCTTTGTTGCTTTGCAGTAAAACAAGATAAAAACGATTTTTGAAAACACAATTTTAATAACAGGCATGGGATCTAACATATCTACACCCCAACCAAAATTAGAATCCAAATTGCAAGAATTTTTAAGTACTATAAATGTTAAAATTTCTAGAAAAAAGTTAAAATGTTTCACAGTGTGGTTATCTCATAACAATCCACAGCTAGATTGGTCAGAACTAAATTCTATCTCTACATGGAATCAAATTGGCTATTTTCTCACTCTACAAATAGAGGAAGGAGACAAAAATTATTCAAAATATCTCCCATTTTTTCTTATAATTTGAAAATAATTAATCAACAGAGAAAAAGACATAAAAAACCAGCCATTGCAGCCTTCCTCAGTGTTATAAATGCAAAGGCAATTTTTGGGATAAAATCAAAGAGAAATTTATTAATAAACAATAATAAACAGAAACAGCGATAAAAACCCACAATAAAAAGAACAGCGCAGCGCTGGGTGGACAGGGGTCTACACCGGAGGTATAGGTTTCCCAAATCCACGTCTGAGCATCCTCAGGATTGGGGTTTTATAGGATTTTTAAGTCCTCAGGCCAAAATTCCAGGCAAGTTCCATTCACCAAGTGTCCTTGATTGTCCAGTGAATGGATTTCCTGACCTAGAATGATGACATTATTTTTGTGTCCGGCCAGAATCTCCTCTCATGCAAAGGAGACTCTGTGTGTTGCAAAGTTAAGTTTTTCATGACAGGGTGGTGGAATCCGGGTTGGTGCCGATGAGTATCTTGGCCGGGTTTCCTCCTTTGTTTCCCCTGATTGCTTTTTCGACACAGAGATGTTTGAGTCTGGCGAAGCTTATCTTTTGGAACTTGTCTTTTTCGATTGATCAGTTTCTCTACCCACTGGAATCCGCAGGGCGTTGCTTGGATCCGGAGGTAGATAATTTCCCGAGCTAGTGTCATTGTTTTCCTGATGATCCGTGTCCTGTGTGTTTGTTTGGGTTGATGGGCCGGTTTTGGTTAGTTATCTTGGGCGTTGCTGGTAATCAGCAACTCCTCGGCAGAAAGCCTCATCCCACTTGGGGGGGGGGAGGCTTTTCCATGCTTTATATTTTGTTTTGTTTCTACAAAACATATCTTTCTTATATACTCCGAATTTTTAATACAACCATCATTTATTACAGTCCCCCACCTAATAATTTATCACATTTAAAAATTCGTTATTTTACACTCTTTTTAAAGAAAAGTATCCTTTTCTTATTCTTTTTCCATCATCATTTTTTTCTTTGTCTAATTGTCAATTTTGGTGGTCAGCATATGTTCGTTTTCAAATTTTTCTAAGGCCCTTAATGCCTTATTACTCTCTTTCTCTTCTTCTAAAACCAGTAATTTAGAAAGAAGGGCACTTTTATCTTGTGATTTTTCTGGATCTATTGGGAGGGCGGCAATTTGCATTCCTTGCACTACAGATTGTATTAGCCTAATCAGGCAAGGAATTAAACAAGGTAAAAAGATGATTCCGGCTATTGAACATCCTATAAAGAACACTAGCTTTTTCCACCAAGCCCCTTGACCGAAAATTTGGTCCCACCAAGAGGCTTGTAGAATAGAATTCCATTTTTGAACGGGCACATGTGCCACTTTCTTGATTTCCGCAGCTAGTCCCTTTATAGTTTCGCCATAATCATCTATTTCCATGCAACACTCCGATTCATTGAATCTCCCGCACACCCCTCCCTCCTCAGCTAGCAAGTAATCGAGGGCTAGTCTGTTCTGGTAAACAAAGGCCCTCATTTGAGAATGTTGCCTTGCTAGGAGTTCCAGGGCTTCTGAGGTGTGATTGGAAACTACCTCCATTACCGCTTGCAGTCGAATGAGCCGATTCAGAAGATAAATGGGGGTTCTATAACCCCAACTGCCATCATTCGCCCAGGTGGCCGGACCATAGTATTGTATGATTCTCTCGGCCGGCCATTCCTCCTCGTTCCATTTCTGGCTCCCTCCTGCTATCGGTAATATCTTTTTTTAGATCCCTCTTTTGTCGAGCTAATGTTTCAAAGAGGGGAGCCCCTAGGGATTTACTCTCATCTTTTGGTAGGGTGAAGAAAAACGGCCGAATTAGTCCCAGTGTGCATGACCCTTTCCACTTCCGAGGTAATTCACTGTATGCCTTTTTCCCGCATATCCAGTAAATTCCATCGGGAGCTTCCCAGTTTTTATTAGTTTTTGCCGGATCCTCCCAATAATCCCTCAGGCCTATGAAAACATGGAAGGGATTGGCCCCCGGTTTCTTGTTCCAACACAATCCAATAGTTTCTACCCATTCGCAATTGTTTTCCCGATAGGAGATCCAATATCCTTCGGGCGATTCCGGGTGCCAGATTTTTGTTTTCTTTTCTGAGTTTACTGTGAGTGTATTCACACACGGAGTGTATCCTACCAAATCGGTAAACTCTTTTCCCTCCCGGCTAATGCAAAACGTTCCAATTATTCGGTCATCTATGACCCATCCCTCTGGCCTCCGGGTAGTTTTTGAGAATTTTAATTCTGTCCCTTTTAATATTTGTTCCGGGGTCAATCCCTCTCCTTTCCATGGCCACCTCTCTGCTGATTTTAAACCACCGCATATCCAGCAGTTGGATATACCTAATTCAGTGGCTATTTCCTGCATTAAGTCAACAAACAAGTTTTGGTTAGGGCTGGGTAATTTCCAATTATCGTATTGTTTCTCTAATAATTCATATTGTTCGCTGAGAGAGTTTAACCTCTCTTGCTCCAGCCTTTTCTTTTTATTTTCCATTTCTTTCCGTTTTAAATCTATAGCTATTTGCTTTATTTTACTCTCTGGATCCAATCCCTTTTCATCCTTTGAAAAGCAAAACACTGGGTCGAATTGAAGACACGAGTTCTCATCGTCTGACTTCAATAATTCCAAAATTATAGGTTCATTATTGAATGTCAGCCTTGTCTCGTGTTTTACATTTTTCCCTTCCCAGTACAGCTTTCCCCCCATCATGCACGGTTTTAAGCTTGCTTCATTGTAGCAGGTAGGGTTAACTCGGTGGTATGCCAAAAACGTCGAATGCTTCTTTCCCCCAATCCAGACAGTCTTATTACACTGTCCACAGACCTCGATTGGGGGAATTCCCTTTATTTCTCTTTTGTTTCGGAAGTGGGTCTCAGCAGCCCCTATTTCTTCCAAGTTCCGAATAGGTTTTTCCTCGATACTTACTTTCGAGTTTGAGCACCAGATTTTCCTTTTTGATTTACACAATTCAAACTGAGTGCCGTTTAACCAACAAATACCTGCATGTAGTTCTGAAGGGCACTTGGTCATGAGCTCGTTTTCTGGGGCAGTCTGACACTGCTCACACTTCCCCTGGGGAGCCTCCCCTAGGGGGGCCTCGGCCTCTATTTTCTTGATCGAGTACATGACTAGGCTCAGGGACATCAGGATTCCCCACAATTGCATCCCTCTGCCATTCCCTCCGCCCGTACAAAAGTATACGGCGGGGATAACCATCTTCCCGGCAGCAAGGACTGTCTTCAGGGGCCCTTGATGTCCTGATGGCAAACCTCCGCTTGAAGGTTGCCCACCGAGAGGCTTTAACTGGTTCAAATCTACAAGGTACTTTTACGGTCCTTCGGCACTCAATTTCCAAGGGGTCTGCTTTGCAATCAAGCTGACCCCTTAATCCTTTTTGGTAAAACAGGAACCACTCCGGAGAGTCAAGTTCCAAAAGGCCCGCTCGAGTCGCAAGTATCAGGAATCGATTGGTCTGATCTAGCTCTTTTTCGTAGCACCTAGTGCACAACCCCCTTGGTTTATAACCCCTTATGCAATGAGTTACCCAAATCTGCTTACAATAAGCGCACTTAAAATGTATAAACGGGAAACAATAACAATCGCGGATATTACAACTTATCTTCTCGCTATTGTTCATTTGTTGTGCCTTCGGAGCTTGATTTTCAAATCTCCTGGCGGGGTGGTGATCTTCCACTCGGGGGCTTGGCAATCCGGAACCTTCTTGGCCCGAGAAAAGTGTGTCCACCCTTTCTCGGCCGTTCGCACAGCAGTGTCCGTGGTCAGGAGAACGAGGAAGGGACCTTCCCAATGCGGACTGAGGGGAAGTTCCCTCCACACTTTAATCAATACTTTGTCGCCCGGCTGGATTTTGTGAACTGGAAATCCCAATGTTGTGCTCTGAGGAATCAATCCCTTTTTCCGGAGTTCCTGTAGATTTTTATTTATAGAAATGAGATAAGGTTGTAATTGCACATCCTCTATTTGAGGGTGTGCCACCGGCATCCCATGCCTATATGGCATTCCATATAGCATTTCAAAAGGGGATAAACCGGTTTCAGAATGAGGCATGGTCCGGATGTTTAACAAAGCTAAAGGAAGACATCGGACCCAAGTCATTTTTGTTTCGATTATTAATTTGGATAATTGCGATTTTAAGGTTTGATTCATCCTTTCCACCTGTCCCGAGCTTTGAGGGTGCCAGGGGGTGTGATATTGCCATCTGATTCCCAATGCCTCTGACAGTTGTTTGATGATTTTGGAAGTGAAGTGAGTCCCTTGATCAGAATCGATATGGTCTACTATCCCATACCTAGGAATTATTTCCTCTAGTAGAATTTTAGACACGGTTTGGGCCGTAGCCTTTGCTCTGGGAAATGCCTCGACCCAATGTGTCAGTTTATCCACTATCACTAATAAATATCTATTCCTCCCAATCTTTGGTAGTTCCGTGAAATCTACCTGGATTCTCTCGAATGGCCTATACGAAAGTGGCCGGCCACCCCAATTTGTTTGTTTTGAATTGGCACGATTTACTTTCTGGCATATCACGCACCCCTGTACCTCTTGCTTGGCAAGTTCAAAGATTCCTTTACATCCGAAAAATTTTAAAAATTGTTCAGCCAGTGCCCGGGTTCCCCAGTGGGTTTGTTCATGCAATCTCCTGAGTATTCCTCTCGCTATACTTTTTGGAACCAGCTCCCTCCCGTCTGGCAACCACCATTTATTTTCTTTAAAATATCCACCTACCTTCTGGAAATCTTCTTGCTCCTTCTCTGAAGGAAACACGGACACTTCTGGGGTTTCTTTGGGACTGATCTCGGGAATACTTACCGCCAGTAACGCAGCTCGTTTCGCCTCTTTGTCCGCTAGATTGTTTCCCCTGGTGTGAAACCGCCACCCAGTTTGGTGTCCTTTTACATGGACTACTGATATCTCCTGGGGCTCCCTGATAGCTTCTAAGATTTGTTTAATTATTTCTCCATGTATTAATCTTTTTCCCTTGGTGTTTATTAAACCTCTTTCTTCCCATATTTTTCCAAAAGTATGCACTACCCCAAATGCATACTTTGAATCGGTGAAAATAGTTCCCCTTTTTCCCTTCAGGCCTTTGAGGGCTCTTAAGAGTGCAAACAGTTCACAGGCTTGAGCCGACCAACATGCTTGCAAAGGACCTGATTCTATGATTTGTTCGGTCTTACCATTTATGATGGCATAACCTGACTTTCTTTTTCCTTCTACCATTTTTGATGAACCATCAATAAACCATTTTTCTCCCCCCTCTAACTCTTGATCTTCCAGGTCTGGTCTTACCTTAGTTTGCAATTCCACTGCTTCAATGCAATTATGCAACAGCTCACCTGTTGGTTCCCCAAACAAAAACTGCGCCGGGTTTTGGGCAGTAGTTGTCCTCAACTCGAGGCCCGGCGAACTAATTAGCATGGCTTCATATTTCAGAAGCCTCGAATCAGTTAGCCATTTCTCGGCTTTTTGTTGTAAGATATTTCTTACATCGTGTGGGGTGTAGACTGTCAAAGAGGCTCCAAAAGTTATCTTTTTTGCTTCCCCGACTAACAGAGCTACTGCAACAATTGCTTGCAAGCAAGTGGGCCACCCTCGACTGACTGGATCTAGGATTTTTGATAAAAATCCTATGGGCTTTTTCTTTTCTGCCCACTCCTGGGTCAGAACTCCTTGGGCTGTTTGTCCACTTACATCAACAAATAGCTGGAATTCTTTATTTGTGTCTGGCAAGGTTAGAACAGGAGCAGTTATAAGTGCAGTTTTCAATTCCTGAAACTTGCTTTCATCCTGTGTGGTCCATTTTACTCTATCTGTGTTTAATCTCTCATACAAAAATTTTACTTTTTCACTGTATCCTTCAATCCACTGTCTGCAATATCCCAGGAGCCCTAAAAATTGCCTGATTTGTCTTTTCGTTTTTGGGGCTGGGAGCACCAGAATCCCGGCCACTCTGTCAGGATCTAGCATCTTTTTCCCCTGAGAAATCCAATGTCCCAGATATTTTACCTCGGGCTCCGTGAACTGCAGTTTGGATTTTGATACTTTCAACCCCTTTTTCCCCAGAAAATTCAATAATGAAATTGTACTTTTTCTGACCTTTTCCTCCATGGTTCCAGCAATTAATAAATCATCTACATATTGTAAGAGCTTTGTCCCTTCTTCTGGAATGAATTCAGTAAGTAATTGTTCCAATGCCTGTCCAAATAAATTGGGTGATTCCACAAACCCCTGTGGGAGGACCGTCCACCTTAACTGTTGATTTCTGTTTGTGTCCGGATCCTCCCATTGAAAGGCAAAGAAGTTCCTACTCCCTTCATCCAAAGGACAAGTCCAAAATGCGTCTTTTAAATCAATTACACTGTACCATACATCCTCGGGTGAGAGTCTGTTAAGTAACGTATAAGGATTTGCCACTACCGGAAACCTGGTTCGGGTTCTAGCATTTACTGCCCTGAGATCCTGCACCAGTCGGAAGCTCCCATCCGCTTTTTTCACTGCCAGGATGGGGGTGTTATGTTGAGACATGCAGGGTTCGAGGGTACCTCCTCTAAGGAGGTCATCAATTACTAGTTTCAGACCCCTTTTCCCTTCTATCGGGATGGGATATTGTTTTACCCTTATCGGGTCCTCTGGGTTTTCTATTTCAATTTTGATGGGGGTAATATCTAATTTCCCCACCTCCCCTTTTGAATGCCACACTTTGGGATCGATTTCCCTTTCATCTTTTGGAGTCAAATGGAATATCTTTATTACTAATTCAGAATTCTTTACGACAATGTTTATACCCAATGAGACAATCATGTCTCTTCCTAACAAATTGTAATCGGCTTCTTCTACTAATAACAAATTTCCTAGGCATATTTTATTTTCAGACTCTATTTCCACATTTTTAATTACAGAAACTTTGAAGGGGTCTCCCTTCGCACCGATTACCACTACCTTTTCCTTACTTACCACGCATCCCCGTGGTAATTTTTGCAGGGTGCTTCTCTCAGCTCCCGTGTCGACCAAAAATTCTATTTCCTCACGATGGGGACCTACTTTTAATTTTATCAAGGGCTCTTTAGCTGTTATCGTCCCCATCTGAAAGAGCCCAAGACTCCCCTAATCTTCCTGAAATACCTTTTCATCTTTTATTTTCTGGCGGCAATTTCGTTGTATGTGTCCTACTTTCTTACAGTAAAAACATTCTGGGGGATCTTTCCGCGGGGCGGAGCCATCCTTCTGTGGCTCCTGCGACTTTTTCTGCGCTGTTTTAAACTTGCCGTGCGTCTGTTCTTGTTTCTGTGCTTCTTTTACAGCGGCTACTAATATTTTAGCCTGAAGTTTCTGTTTCTCGTCTTCTCTCCTCATGTAAATCTTTTGAGCTTCCCTCAGAAGCTCTTGGAGACCTTTCTCCTGCCACCCTTCAATCTTTTCCAATTTCTTTCTAATATCCTCCCATGATTTCGCCACGAACTGTGTTTTAAGTAACACTTCTCCTACCGGAGAACTAGGGTCCGTCCCAGAATAGATCTGCAGACTTCGCCGCAATCTTTCCAACCACTCGGTGGGGGATTCCTCTTTCCCCTGACATTCCCCAAACACCTTACTAATATTTTGGCCCCGGGGAACCGCTTCCCTTATTCCTTGCACAATTATATTCCTTAAATCATTCATGCTCCTTCTACCATCCTCTGTTTGGGCGCTCCAACTCGGGCTTACGCTCGGCCACTTTTGAGTGCCTGGCGTTCCCTGAGGGTTTCGCCGCTCCCATTCCCTGATACCAGCTTGTTTAATCATTTCTCTTTCCTCTTGACTAAACAGAGATCTCAAGATAGCCATGAGATCTTCATAGGTATAAATGCTACTGCCTAAAAATTCATCCAACCTTTCTGCCACTCCAAACGGATCATCCAACAATCTTCCCATCTCTTTCTTAAATGCCCGCACATCCCCTGAATTTAGGGGTACATTCACAAATCCAATCACTCCTGGAGCAGTAGGCACTTCCCTGAGAGGGAACATTCTGTGCCTACTCTCATTCTCTTCCCATTCCTTACTCATCTGTCTAGACTTAAACCGAGTCCTGCTTGCGGGGGGGGAATAGGGGTTTTTGAGAGTTTGTTCCTTTATTGCTGATGAAAAATCAGTTGCCGCTAGGTTATTATGAAGGATCCCCCTTTCCAAAGTTGGGGGATCTGGCTGGGGCAGCGGGACGGGCAATGGGGGATACGGAGATCCCCTATTTTGCGCTACCATGGTTTCTTGGGAAACCGCGGCGGTCGCGGTTCCCACAGGAGGAGCCAGGGGAGGGGCCACCGGAACCACTGCTGGCGCCGGTTCCCCTGTTCGCGATGTGTGTGCTTCACTTGGTTGTGCCAGCTGGCTCGTGGGAGCTGATGGCACCACTTGGTCCACCACGGGAGACCCTGCCGGCCCGTGGTATGGAGGAGGTAAATGATCCAGGGGCTCCCAGGTTTCTGTTTTTGTTTCACCTTTTAGTTTGATCGGAAATAGTCCTACTCTGGCCTTTAGCCAGAGTCGGGCATATTCCGGTTCCTCGGAGTCCGAGGGAACCTTGCTCTCTACATACGAGAGCAACTCATTGCACGTCCACTTTTCAAATGTTCCTAATATTGGCCAAGTGAGATGGGGCCTCAGTACCTGTCCACCCCAAACCTCGGCACAATAGTAGATCATTTTTGCCTTGGACTTCTTTTTCCTTTCAGGGCAATTTTCCCACTCTTTTAACAACCAACCCAAAGGACTTTCTGGTGGGATGTCTAACAATTCCTTCGTTTCTATGGAAGGGTTTTTCGTGTCTACTGGCTTTTGCATTTTACTCTTTTTCTGTCCCATGGTGAAGGGAAAAAAACAAAAGTCTTACCTAGTATTCTGCGTTGTGTTTGTAGTTTGAGAGTCAAAAAGTCTGCTAATACTCACCTTCTCGGATTGCTGTTCCGGGGTTTTTCTTAGCGCTTTGATCTCTCCTCCGGACCTCTCCTGGGTCCTGATTGCTAGAAGAGTTTACTCTTTCCTGAGCTCTACTGGACGTCCTCTTCCTCTTCCAGCCCTTTGTGATCGGTCCCCCAGAGCACCCCTTTGGCCCCAGGTTTTACAAACGCGTATAGAGACCCTTCACACCGATTCGCTTCCTCCGTAGCCGGCCAATTCCCTCGCGGGAGGATGGAACCGCGGCTTTGGAGTCCGCACTCGCTCCGTGATCAGATCACGTCTCACACACGCTTGCCCAATCACCCCGCTCAACCTCGCAGTACTTACAGCAATTTTCCTGCGAGGATGTCTTCGTGCACAACTGACTTTTTATGAGCTACCAAGCCGCGGCTTCTCTTCCCGAGCTCTTCCTGGATCCGTATTTTCTCTTTTATTGTGGTTTTTACCTCAGCCTAAATTTGGTTCGGGTGTCGGAGTGAACTGCGGAGGTTCTCGGCTTCCCAGGCCGCTGAAATCAGCGGGGGTACCCCCCTGGATAGCGAGGTTCTCCCACAGTTTTTCTGATCCGAGTCACGGCACCAATCTGTTATAAATGCAAAGGCAATTTTTGGGATAAAATCAAAGAGAAATTTATTAATAAACAATAATAAACAGAAACAGCGATAAAAACCCACAATAAAAAGAACAGCGCAGCGCTGGGTGGACAGGGGTCTACACCGGAGGTATAGGTTTCCCAAATCCACGTCTGAGCATCCTCAGGATTGGGGTTTTATAGGATTTTTAAGTCCTCAGGCCAAAATTCCAGGCAAGTTCCATTCACCAAGTGTCCTTGATTGTCCAGTGAATGGATTTCCTGACCTAGAATGATGACATTATTTTTGTGTCCGGCCAGAATCTCCTCTCATGCAAAGGAGACTCTGTGTGTTGCAAAGTTAAGTTTTTCATGACAGGGTGGTGGAATCCGGGTTGGTGCCGATGAGTATCTTGGCCGGGTTTCCTCCTTTGTTTCCCCTGATTGCTTTTTCGACACAGAGATGTTTGAGTCTGGCGAAGCTTATCTTTTGGAACTTGTCTTTTTCGATTGATCAGTTTCTCTACCCACTGGAATCCGCAGGGCGTTGCTTGGATCCGGAGGTAGATAATTTCCCGAGCTAGTGTCATTGTTTTCCTGATGATCCGTGTCCTGTGTGTTTGTTTGGGTTGATGGGCCGGTTTTGGTTAGTTATCTTGGGCGTTGCTGGTAATCAGCAACTCCTCGGCAGAAAGCCTCATCCCACTTGGGGGGGGGGAGGCTTTTCCATGCTTTATATTTTGTTTTGTTTCTACAAAACATATCTTTCTTATATACTCCGAATTTTTAATACAACCATCATTTATTACACTCAGTATCCCATATCTTTTTCCCCATACCTTCTGCTCCTGTGCTGAGAAAGATACATGGAACAAATCCAGAAACTCAAGAAACGCACTGCAATAATGCCATTTCTGGAGCCATGTGTCTCATTCAGACCCCCAGCTCTGATAGTGTTGTGAAAACTACCAGAGATTCTTACCTATATCCTAATATTCCAACCATGAAATCCCTGGGCCTCCATGTGCCTAAAATCCAAGATGGAGTTGGCCATGGTGCCAGTTACACACGTGGAAGAACCCCCCTCATATCTTCCTCCTCCTTCCCATGACTCCCTCTATCCATCTCACTCCACCCAGTTCCCTTACTCCTCCCATAACCCCTCCCCTCTCTCTCACATCCCCCTCCCTCCTCCCATAGCCTGTGTCTTGGTTCTAGAAGACAGGTGTCTGCTAGGGAGGGCAGGAGCCTCCCTTGGGATGAAAGAATGTAGACCCCCCTCCCTCCGAATTATAATAATTTTGAAATCAAGGGACCTTTAGGCAGAGATGTGGGGATAGGAATAACAGTTCTTTACTAGTATAACCAGGCAAACAAACAACAATAACTACAGCATTAACAAGAAAACAGAACCAGGGACTCCATGACAGCCTTCTCGGCTGAGACGGGATGGCGGAGAGGCTTTGTTTCACAAACCCCCTTGGACGGGCAGTCCCGGTGCTCCTGTGGGGCTCTGAGGAACAGTCGGCTGAAACAGCAGGGATGAGCAGAGATCCTGGGCTGGTGGATGAGGTGTATCAGCAGCTTCGCGGCGGTGGCTGGCACTGCCACACGTCCTGGCAGGACAGGGGGTGCGAGGCCACCAACAAAGAGGGAAGAAGGAGAAGAAACAGTAGCTCCGTCTGGGTGATGGCGAAATTCCCTTCCCTCTACCGCAGCAGCTCCGCATCCCAGAAAAAGAATGTCTTTCCCCGAAGCCAAAGAAAGCCCACCAAAACTGTCCCCACCCTCCTTTCCTGCCCCCTTCCCGCCCTGGGCCTGGCCACTCTTTGTCCTTTGTCGAGCACCCACTAAGTACCCACAGTTAGGTTGTCCCCGCAACTAATGGGTAAAAATTCCACGGGCAAGCCAGAACAACAACAAAAAAAGGACACCTAACCCCCAACACCAGCTCCCTTGCCATAGCAGAGTGTGGTGGGTTTTAGTGCTGGCTAAAATCACCAGTGCACTTGCTCATTTCTTC
Source organism: Poecile atricapillus (assembly GCF_030490865.1). Classification (NCBI taxonomy): domain Eukaryota; kingdom Metazoa; phylum Chordata; class Aves; order Passeriformes; family Paridae; genus Poecile; species Poecile atricapillus. The sequence continues at coordinate 65,294,091 of NC_081288.1, forward strand.
CTGTGAGATATGGATTAGGAGAAGGGCAAAACAGGCTTAAATGGTATAAACTTTATCAACATGACTACAAGAATAGGAAGCATCAGAATAAAGCCTCCAGAACACCTTTCCTCCCCCTGCCCAACTTTTTCCTTTCCCAACTGACCACACAGACAAAACCTGGGATGTTAAAACAGTACCAACTATACAATAGTCTTTTATCAGTTCTTATAGGGAGAGGAATTTTCTCTTGTCATGCCATGGAGACTTCTCCACAAGAAACAGTTTTCTCATGGCTTTTCATTTCCACTAATAGCAGCCACCCAGGCCAAAATTCGGCATCGTGACATTCCTCCCATTTTCACAGCCCTCCTAGATGTGTGTCCATGGGCCATGAACTCATGGGGTATTATTTTAAGGATAGGTTGTTCAAAGGCAAAGGTTCTCTTCATCTGTCTCTGGAAACAGAGGTTTTCTTCTTCTCTCCCTGGGGGCAAAGGGTCTTCATCAACTCTCATCTCTTTCTCTCTGTTCAAGCATCTCATGGGATTACAGCTACTCTAACATCTGGTTGGTATCATCAATGGATGCCTATGCTCAGATCTACAGTTTGAATACTTCATCCCCCCATGCTTTTCTTGTGAATTAAAGAAGATATTTCAGTATATCATTGTCCACCTCCATGGTACTACCAAAAGAATTTTCAGCCCCCTTAGGGCATCTCCTCATCCTCCTTCCATCTGAGGATTGACTCCCTCTTTACTGACCTCGGTGTCTTCGTGTTGTGTTTCTACATGTCAATCTTTTCTCTCCCTTGAGAGAGGATTGAGGTCTGCAGATCTTATCTGTGTAGTGAAAGGATTAAATCTTGCCCAGGCTTGTGGATGGTCGTGTGCTCTCTTCCAAGGGAGCTCTTTATGCTGGATGATTTCTCAGTGGCTGCACTGGGGGAGGGCGGCTAGGATCTCAGCAGCCAGGCTAGCCTTCAGATATGGATGCTAACCTTGAAGCAGGCAGCATAGTGCCTGTGGAATAGCAGGCCACATAACTTTCTCAGTCTTGCCTGAGAAAGTGGCCTGGGAAATCATAAGGAGGAATTAAAACAATCCTCAGAGATAGAAAACAGCCTTGCAGGTGCTGTTTGTCTGTTCCTTGTTTTCTTGCAAGAGAAGGTCGAGGGGTGGTGAACCCCACTGACCAATGATGGTGATGTGTTAGTTTACTAACCAATAAGAGTTTTCTTTTCTGTACTTTCACGTATCGGTCTATAAAAAAAAGATCTGAGGCAATAAATGAGGAGAAATTCTCCTGTCGACTCCACAAGAGAGTCTGTGTCGTTCTTTTCGCCATTCCCAATAGACCAACACTCAGAGGCAGCATGCCACAGGATGATGGCTTCCCCTCCCCCTGCCCAGCAGTTTCTGCTGAAACTCAGCAGTGGCAGAATTTCAGCAAAGCTGGGGGCTGGCCTGGCCCAGTGGTGACATTGGAAAGGACTCAGCAGGCTCCCTTGGAAGGGCTCAGCGGGCTCCCCTAGGAAGGGGTTTCAGCCACTCTGCCAGAACAGGACATGGAGTGCTTCCTGGGAGGGGCCAATGCCACAACAGCCCAGCCTGGGCTGGGGCGAGGGGGGCCCACAGCCTCCATCTCCCACCCAGGAGCCGCTGGGGTCCGGCCTGGCCTCCCTTAGGCCAGACAGACCGTGGTGTAGCTGAGTCAGATTCACTTGAGCTCTGTTCCCTTCTGAGGCCAGAAACAAAAGAGGAAAAAGTTTTCAAGCTTGTGGTTTTCAAAGGGTGGTATTCACAGAGGTGGACCTAATTTCTAAATGGTGCAAAATGTTGTCAGTTCTCAGAACTGGCCAGCTATTGGCCTGTCTCAGGCACAGAGGAAGCTCCCAGCAGCTTCTCTCAAAGAAATCACTTCCGTGGGTGTTACTTCTTTCTCCAAATAGCAATCAATGTCAAACCACCACAGTGTGTAATCCATTTTCTTATTGAATGAATGTTTATTTCAAATGTCACTTTGAGGTTTTTCTTTCCCATCTGTATCTCTGACTTTTCTGGTTTGCTCTCTTGTCCAGCCACAGGCCCTGCTGGGTGAGAAATACCAACCCAGGAGTCTGACCAGAGAGTGATTCGCAGAAACAACACATGGATAAATAGCAAGTCCCAAAACACTGCATCTGTCCCTGCCTATAATCAGAAAATCTTGCCTCTTTTGTGATGTTCCAGTGACTCCCGTATGGAGTACTGCATGATCCTCATTTAAAAAGCACACCAATTTGGAAGTTCTCAATTCACATTGTGCACCTGGTGGCAATAAATCTGGAGCACTGGGAAATTGACAAATGGTCTTGCTGTGGGAGTTGGACTGTTGTTCCCCAATGATCGCTTTCTGACTGGAGGCCTTTAATGGAATTAACTTTGAGGTTGTTGCTCTGCCACCACTTGTGTGGTGCGCAGTGGCTCGGTGTACTCTTTTTGGAGTTTCCCAGCAGGGCTAGAGGCTTTCCCTCTACATCTGTTCAGGAAAACCATTGGCTGGGATGATGTTTTCCTCTTCGGCATCTGGGACAAAGGCCTTTTGCTTTTTTCTGCAATGGGCAGTCCTTTTTCATGTGTCCCTATTTTCCACATTGATAGCATGTTCCTTTAAAAAATGATGCTTCCATCACATCTGTGCAATTGAGTTGTTGAAAACCTGACTCCATGCTCTTTACAATTTTTATAAATCCTTCTCATTGTTCTTGGAGCATTTTCTCAAACTCTTCAGCTAAAACACAACATGCAGAGTGCCTATCTTACTGCAGGCCTCTATAATTTCTTCAATTGTTGGGTATCCAGGCAACACACGGATGGTATGTCTGCACTCTGCATTAGCATTTGCGAAGGCAAGGCCTTGAAGCAAGTGTGGCTTCACTCTTTCTTCCATCACTTGCTGGACAATTGCTTGTGTGAAGCAATCCACAAAAGTAGCAAAAGGCTCTGAAGGGATTTTGCTTCACTTATGTGTAGATGCCTTCTGAAATTCCAGTAGGTTGAATTTGCAGCAGTGTCTTTTCAGCTGCTTCTACAATATCTCAAAGCATTTCTGGAGGCAGGTTTGCTCTTTGAGTTTCTGGTTTATGATATGGCACATCTCCTGCCATCTGAGCCACTGTGATGCTTGTATATGGTCTTCTTGTGTATTTGTTTCTCAATTCAAGGAGAGGTTTTCTCCATCTTGAATTCCACAGTATAAATTGTGACTCCATGAAAATTGTTGAAGCTATGTATTTGCAGTCATATGGTATCATTTCATGGCTGCAAAAAAGACCTTTCAATAACTGTTTGAAATACAGAGAACCAAGTCCTTTTCTTTCCACAGCATCAAATAAATCCTTTAAAAGAGAACGATCCACTGGTTCCCATCTTGGAACATCATTTCTTCTTTCAAGCCTCCCTGTCAGCACAACAATATCCTCAGTATTTCTGAGAGCATCTGCTCTTTTCTCACTCACTTGTGTCAGAGCGCAGGTCCCCTGTGCGCTCTTGTACACGTTTCCCAAATCCATCAAAAGCTGACCATTGGCATGATATTTAGATCTATATTGATCAGCAAAATGACCTGGCTTGTGTCATCTAGCACACAAGAACTTTCCTTTTCCTTTATTATTCTGCTGCACCTGCCGAGCCTTGCCCTGAGCATTCTTTTGCTTCCCGAAACCACCCTGGCAGCCTGGTTGTTTTGATGCTAGAGCTGCTGCCAGAGCAGACATTTTGTGCCCCACAGAGCCCACTTTGGCACAGGCTCAGACCATCTGTGGTATTGAGGGGTCTTCTGGAAGAGCTTCTATGATCTTCCTACAATCTTCATTAGCATTATCCCTTGCCAGCTGTTTACACAAGAGCTGTCTCAGGTTATCATCTTCAACTTGTTTCTCCAAGGCTGCTGCAATTTTTTCAACAAAGGGTAAGAAAGGTTCCTTTAAACCCTGAGTAATTGTCACATATCGTGCCCTGGGAGCAGCCGCTTCTATAGTCTTTAGCAATGCTCCCATACCAATCTTTTGCCCTTGCTCAAGGACTCTAATGTCCCAATGGGCCTGGAGGTCAGGATTGGAAAACTCACCAATACCCATAAGGGCCTCTACTCTGACCCCCTGTCTGGGATCGTGTGCAGGCAGACGCACATTCCCGTCTGCAGCCTTCTGAGCCATCTGTCTCCAATTATCTTCAAAAACTTTAAATTGCACAAGCTGGAACAAGACTTGAGCCAGGTGCCTAATATCAAATGGAGCAAGCAGATCAGTGTCTATCACCCTAATGATCTGCATAACCTCGGGAGATCTGAGCCCGTATTGCGCCACCTTACTCTGTATATCCTGCACCACTCTCCATGCTATTACATTATGCCTGTCGGCCTGTCCCGTATTCGGGGCAGCCTTAAACACAGGGAAGGCTTGGGCAGCCCCTTGGGGAGCCCCTTGGACTTCCCGTCCCAACCGGACCCAGTCATCAGAAGCCGAAGCGGCTTCCGGTCCTCCCTCGGTCTCCCCCGCTCCAGCCCCTACGGTGTTAAAAATCCCGGTCCCGGGCGTCCCCAGCCTCTCGAGCAACTCCCAATCCCCCACTTCCAAAGCTTGCTGTTTCACCACGTCCCAAAAATGCCCCCGATGCTTCGGATACGCGGTCACCAGACAGGGTGGGGACAGCTCGAGATGGTCCCAGGGCGGGCTCGCTGCCGGGTCGTTCCGGGCACCAGAAGAGGTGGACAGGCTAGCTGCGTCAGGCAGTGCAGATCATCGCTCGGAGACCAAAGCAGGTACCACGGCAGAACAGCTGCACCGGGCTCGGGGGAGGGGCAGCACCGGCCCCGGCAAGGGCCCCGCCGAAGGCAGCGGGGGGGCGGGAGAAGCCCCCACCGCCGCTGGCAGCGGTGCCCGCAGCGTCGGTCCTGGGGGGGGAATTTCTGGTGCGCAGCCTGCCTCCGCCCGCAGCCCAAATCTTCCGGGGACCCAGGCCGCTCCGAGGAAGTGCTACGCCACTCATCCACGGTCTCATCCCCCTGTCTCTCATCTTGTACAAAAGAGGCACTCCTGGCATCTAAGTCTTCCACCCCGGCCTCACTGTCCTCAGACTGGCTCCGTTCCAGCGCCTTAAAAAGCGCCCCCCAGGTGGCTGACAGGCTGCACACACTGGTATCTCCATCAGTTAATTCAGACCATAAACGGTCCCCTATCGACAGCCAAACCTCGAGATCAAAGGCATTACCCATAGTCATAGCAAAACCTTGCTCTTTTATCCACTGAAATAAAGCGCGCATGGCATCTTCAGAAACACTGAGTCCCATGCGGGGCAGGCAAGCTGTTCATCAGCTGAATGACAGTTCCCCATTATGAGAACTTTATCTTGGCGGCTCTGTGAATGCAATTATACAAACGCTAATGGCTCAGACCCGGGATTTTGAGCTCTGCTTCACCAAGATGAGCCGTTCCAAGCCCGCTCACTGGCAGGGCTCCACTATCCCGTTGGTTAGAAACCAGCTTCCTCTAGGAAAGCCCGGGAGAATTCCACTTACCCCTCTGGGGGGAAGGGCTGGTGTTTTTCCCGCTCGCTGCTTACCCTCAGGGGTTCAGCGTCACGTCGGTTGTCTTCAGACCTCAGGGGTCAGTAGACATACTTCACGTCGGGTTACCAGACCTCGGGGGGTTGGTTGCAGATCACATCAGGGTCACCAGATGTCGTTCTAATTAGGAACGGCAGAAAGAACAACACGGACTCTCAAGGGAGTCAGAACAGAAGAATTTTTTTAGTTTATTGCTCCAGGCCTGTTTTATAGACAGATACGTGGAAAGTACAGAAAGGAAACTCTTATTGGTTAGTAAACTGCTACATCACCATCATTGGTCAGTAGGGCTCACCACCCCCCTGACTTTCCCCTGCAAGGAAAACAAGGAACACAAAACAACACCTGCAAGGCTGTTTTGTGTCCCTGAGGATTGTTTTAATTCCTTCTCATGTTTTTCCCAGGCTACTTTCTCAGGCAAGCCTGAGGAGCTATGTGGCCTGTAATTTGTACAGGCACTCTGGTTCAGATTTAGCATCCATATATTTACACTGATAATCTCGGACCACATGTGTCTTACTTGTGGAATTGTCCCGCGGACAGCTTAAAAATAAGGGGTCAAAATACTAATCCTTCCCCACTGCTTTACAGCCTTCAAAATCCTTTCGGTAATTATGGAAAGAACACCTTACCCAGCTACCATTAGTGAGCTTAACATGCGTTTGATTCCATCTGCCTCAATACCTGGAACAATCATAAGGAGGGCAGTTGGGGGTCCAACAATCTAAACCCAAAGATAAAGTCCAGTCACAAACGCTTTTTCCTACGTATATGCTTCCTGTTCTATTTAGACAATAAATGCCTCTTTCAGAAGAATGAAGCTGCCGTGAACTTCCTCCTTTATCCCAAAATCCTGTTCCATTATGGACTTCACTTAGGGTGCTAACCCACCATTTTGGTTCGACTGGGCTGCCCACCCATGGCCAGTTTTCAGATCCCCCTGGCCCTCCGCAGACCCAACAATTGCTAAGGTTAAAGGCTTTTGCTACTTCTTCTCCTAAGGTTAAAAAATTATTTTCCAACTTTTGGCCCCAACCTAACTGACAATATAAAGGTAAGATTATTAAGAGAAACATTCTAATGGTGTAATCTAATTTCCTAACCTAATTTTCACTTTCACGTGGTCTTTTGCACCACCTGTGGCCAGTGGAGGCACAGAAACAGCTTAGCACAAAGAAAGCAATGACAGCATAGGATTGGCCCCCAATGACTGAAGATCTGGGAGTAAGGATGCCCATACAGACTATTTCAGCAGCCAGTCTGTGGGCAAGCACTTGGGGCTTCCCCCAATGTCAACAAACGGGCTACTGCTCTAGTCCACTCCCTGCAGAGTGTCAGTCACGGCTTGCCATCCTTCTCCTCCAGCTGAGAAGTCTAAATCTCCGGGGCCTCAGAGATCTTGACCCGAGTGTGATGGGTTCACACTCGGGTCACACCCATGTTCAGCTCTCCTGATGGCTGTTTCTGTGGTCAGCAGCACCTGGAACGGTCCACGCAACTTAGCCACCAGTGGTGCTTCTTTCCACTCCTTAACTAGGACCCAATTTCCTGGATTTCACTTTTGTGAACAGCAAAGTCCAAAGGCAGGGTCTCTGTCAGCTGAGTTTCCTGTCGAAGAGATTTCACAAGGGACAGTATCCAGGCCACATATTGTTTTAAATATACATCACTTATCCCTACCCTGCCCCAGGCTGAGAATTACAAGGATAAAGAATTCCAAACATCAATTCAGAGAGAGATAGGGAGATAGTTGAATATTCCCCCTGGGTCTGGCCCTTATTCTTGCCAAAGCCAGTGGCAAGAGCCACACCCACGGCATCTTAGTTTCTATCACCAGCTTCAGAAGGTGTTTATTTCCCCATTCATCCTTTCAACCCAGCCTGAACTCTGGGGGTGCCAGTGGGTGTGGAGGTTCCATTGTATCCCTAAAGCAGTCATAACTCCTTGAAGAATTTTTCCTGTAAAATAAGTTCTTCTATCTGAGTCTATTGCTTCCACAATCCAATATCTTGGAATTATTTGTTAAAAAAATACCTTAGTAACTGACCCTGTAGTTGTTGAAATGGCTGGAAATGCTTCTGGCCACCCTGTTAACTGACATGCTATTACCAAAAGATATTTAAATCTTGCCACTGGGGGCATTTCAGTAAAATCTACCTGGCATCTCTGGAAGGGATGTACAGCCCAAGGCCTCCCTCCCCTGGCAAGTTTCTTTGTAACTCTATTATTGGTTTTAGCACAAATCAAACAACCCTCAATAGCTCTCTTTGCCAGAGTAAAAAGACCCTCAGCAGCATACATTTTGAGGAAGGCTCCTGCCAGTCCTTGGGAGCCCCAATGACTTCCTTCATGAAGTTGTTTTAACAACTGTAAAGCCAGAGCTTTTGGTATCCACTGCTTACCATCCCTTGTAAACCAATTACCCCCTTTCCTCTACTCCACTCTTTTTAATCATCTCAAGTTCCTCTGGTGGAAAAAAGTTTCTCTGGCAATGGTGCAGTTACTGGGAGCATGGGGAGGATCTTAGAGATTTCTGGCAATAATGCAGCTTTCTGAGCTTCTTCATCAGCCAGTCGGTTTCCTATTGCCTCTTCTGAGCACCCTACTTGGTGTCCCTTGATGTGTATTATTGCCACCCTTTTTGGTAAATTCATCACCTCCAATCAGCGGGAGATTATGTTCTCATGAGCCAATGTCTTTCCCCTGCAAGTTAATAAACCTCTTTCTTCCCATAGTTTCCCAAATGCATGTATCACCCCATATGCATATTTATAATCAGCAAAAACATTCACTGTCTTGTCTTGGTATAATTCACAGGCTCTTACAAAGTGCATACAGCTCCACCATCTGCGCTGACTAGGTGGGAGGTAACCTCCCCCCTTCCTTTAATTGCTTTCCATTCACGATAGAGTATACTGTAAATCGCTTCCCTTCTACCACTCTTGAAGACCCATCAATAAACACATTTTCTCCCTCAGGCCAGGGAGTATCTCATAAATCCGTAAACCTACCCTCCCCTGGGTCTGGAGATCTATCACCTGAATGCAGTCATGGGTTTCTTCCTGGCCTCCCGCTTCAGGGCCTTTCAAACAGGAGGCTGGGTTAAATCTTTCCCCACTTTTGAATTCTACATCGACCTGTTCCATTAAACAAAATTCATACTGTAATAACCTAGTGCTGATCATCCACTTAGAGGTTTTCTCAGTTAACAAAGCTTTAATCTGATGTGAAACTTTAACAATCAGATACCTTCCCCTTGTCAGCTTTTGGGCCTCAGCCACCATCAGAGCTGTGGCTTCACAGTTCTGCAGACAACGGGGCCAGCCTCTGGCTATCAGGTTTAACAGTTTAGAAAAATAGATAACAGGCTTCCGTGTTCCCCCATGCTCTTGCACCAAAACTCCTTTAGCATGACTTTGTTTAACATCCACATACTGCAACAACCTAACTCCTGAGGGTGGAGTAAACTCTCAATATTTTCTGCAAAGCCTGACCAAACAAAACAGGTGACTGTATATGTATGCAGGAGGACTGTCCATGTCAATTGTTGTTTTACCATTTTCCCTGCTTTTGTTCCAGTGAGTTTCCTTTTAAACATGATTCAGTTCAGCAGCAAGCAATTCCACTGCCTAAAGCTAATCACATTTTTTAGTAACCAATTGCTTCTTGTCCCAATTTTTCACATGAAGTCCATCTTAGGCATAGGGAGGTGACTAACAAATTAACCAAGGAAAGATAATAAAATACTTTCCCCTAAATTTTTCCTATAGCCCTCACAGAGGAACCTGCATGATAAATACCTAGGCCTGCATAGGGACAACACCATCCACACAAGGCAGCAACTGCAGAATCGGCCTTAGGATTAGAACCTGCCAATTCTAGCTCTCCACAACAGATCACAGACTAATTCTAGCTCTCCACAACAGATCACAGACTGGTGAGAGGGTTCCCCACAAGGTAGGAGCTGCAGAATTGGCTTCATAACTGAAACCTGCCAATTCTGGGTTTTTACAACAAAACACACAAAAAGCAGAGAAGTGTGGTCCCCTCCAAACTGGAGCCTTTCAGATCTGCACAAAACCCCATGTAGACAAATGAATTAAATCCCCAAATTCATTTACTACAATTTCCACAATTCTCTGAGAAAGATGTGTTCAAACTTCTGAGCCTACAGAAGAAACCACAATTTTCACAATTCCTTTGAACAATCAAAAATCATTTTGACAATTTTCCCCTCTAAGGGATAAAAATGAAGATGGATTGAGACGCCCTTGTGTTTACTAGGACACACACCTCCTCTCGATCCAGACCCACCTTAAAAGTTAACAAAGGCTTCAGGTTGGTGGGTCCCTGGTACAATGGGAGCCTTTGACACCCCTAACAATCCATTTCCATTATCCTCTGGACTTCCTCCTCTTGAGGGTCTAGCTGCTTTTGCAGACATTGTTATTTTCAGTGTCCCTCTGCCCTGCAGATAGTGCACTGGTTCCTCCCCAACTGCTGTTTGGGTTGACTCTCCCTTGTCAAGGAGGGAATGCCTCTGCCACTTCCTTGTGACCAACCCTGCCCCCTCTGTCCCGGGGGATGCCTCGGGCTCTGCGGTTTTTCCCTCTTGGGCCATAAAAATTCTGCCATCACTTTCACCTTTCCTCCTTGTGCTCACTCTATTTACCACACACCATATACCAGAGTCAGTCCCTGTCCTGACGCATTGTCCAAACAGCTCCTCCCTGCTCTGGGACTCCCAGTGGGCACAGCCAAAAGCACCACAGGAGGCCAGGGCATCCCACAGCTTCACGGGGCCGGCAGCCACTGCCACCCCTGCCCGGGGCTGGCAGGGTCAGGTGTCACTGTCGGACACGAAATGATTCAAACAGGTGCAGCTCGAACTGTGATGAAAGAAGTAGTGTGGATGCTAGCTCTGGAGCAGGCAGCAAAGTGCCTGTGAAACTGCAGGCCATATAGCTTCTCAGTCTTGCCTGAGAAGCTAGCCTGGGAAAAACATGAGAAAGAATTAAAACAATCCTCAGAGACAGAAAACAGCCTTGCAGGTGTTGTTTTCTGTCTCTTGTTTTCTTTGCAAGAGAAAGTCAGAGGGGTGTTGTGCCCCACTGACCAATGATGGTAATGTAGTAGTTTACTAACCAATAAGAGTTTCCTTTCTGTACTTTGCACGTATTGGTCTATAAAGAGACCTGATGTAATAAACTACGAGAAATTCTCCTGTCTGACTCCATGAGAGTCTGTGTCGTCTCTCCTCGCCATTCCTAATAGAGCGACAAAGTAGTTTAATTGTTCTTTCAGTATTTATAGGTTTTCGACATCAACCAAGGATTGGATAGTCAGGTTACCACCTTCCTAACCACACTGGCTGTGAGAGATGTCTATCAAAAGGCATATCTTTAATGGAATGTATAAACACCTATGTTTATAGTTACTTTCCTGGAAAAGTGGCTAGAAATTATGAAACAATATCAAAAGGCCTGATTCTCAGGGCGACAGTCAGACACTGCCTGGAGCTGAGTCCCGGCAGCCCCACAGGCCCCCAGCCCTTGCTCCCGGTCCCGCACCTCCGCTCCTGGTCCTGCCAGTCCTTGTCTCAACCATACCTCTCTACACTCCAACCAATTCTGTTCCAACACAACAACACGATCCATCCATCCATCCATCCCCTGTTGTCAAGACTCCTTCTCAACTCCCCTAATTGCCCCCCCCGGGTGTGGATTCTCGATACCCCTTCTCAACTCCCCTTATTGCTCGCCCTGGGCATGGAGTGTCAAGACCCCTTCTTGATTTTCCCTTATTGCCCCCTTTGGGCATCTATATCCTTAATTGCCTCTGGGAGAATGTATAAAACAACTCCACGTTCTTCCAAGGGATTCTTCTGAGATATTTTGGGATTGTCATCCATTTTGCAGGGTCCCCTTCATGACTTTACCCTTGTAACCCTCCATAGGTGCCTTATTTTATCTGTGCAACCCTCCATGGATGCCTTCCCAGGTTTGCACCCCAAAAATCCCATTTTACTCACCAGTGACATTTTCAGTGGTCCTTCTGATTTACCAAAATATGGATATGATCTAGTATCAATATCCAACTGAGATGGACAAAGACTCTTTAACCATTTTAGGGTTACAGTGTATGCTTATTAGCAGTGCTGAGCCAATGTGCAGGGTCACCCCTTAATACACATGGCCCAGAATGCAGGTGAATACAGGCCTTTTATTAACAGAAGTATTGAATACAAATACGTTTTCATAACCCAGTTACCACCCACTCTCTGCTTCCTATGCTAATTTAAAAAAAACAAGCATGCATAGTTTGCTTCTTGAAATGGGTCAATGGTCCTTTTATGAGGAGGGGTCACAAAAGGGAGGAAGGGATATGGCTCTTCCTTGTCCTGACCTTTCTACCGTTTCAATACAAAGTGACAAATGAACCCTTGGCTGGGCTCCTAGTTTCATGTCTTCAGTGGGTTTCTGATTTGCAATTGTCTAATGTTCTTGAAATTCCTTACTAGATTCTTTGTTTCTCATTACAAGCCCAGCTGAACAAGCATAAAGTTGACAGACAATTAGTTATTAACCAATGATTAACCTCTCATTTTAGCAAGGCCTCTCTATCTACCTTTAATTTTAGCAAGGCCCATGTCCTGGTTTAGGGCAAATTTGGGAGAGAACCTCCAAATGGGGCCCCCCCAGAAAAATAAATTCAAGTGGCCCATCCCCCCAACTGGTTCGGGAAAAGAGATATCCTTGGAGAGAAGTGGAAAAAAACTGTTTATTTAACAGAAATCGAATAATATTAAACAATAAAACCTCTTCCTGTTCGATGAGATGGCAAATCCAGGAAAAAAAAAAATCCTTTTCATATGGTGTAGCTTGGCTCACTCAGGTTCTTATCAGTCCCTCCGGCACTGGAAAGTGTGTGAGCTCCTGGGGTTTGTCTGGGTTTTTTTCAGTTCAGAGCAGGTTTGAACAGATCCAAAAAAAAAGGAAAAAAAGTCCAGGGAACTCCTTTGCCTCAGCTAGCTAAAACTAACTAAAACCAAAAGAGAAGCTCTGTCCCTCTGTCTGTCCGTGCTGCAGACTCCAATGTCCAGGAGCAGGATGGGAGGGAGTGATTTTTTCTTCAACACAAACTGTGCGCTTCTTCTTCCCCCCCACCCTTTTCTCTCAGAGCCAGTCTTAAAAGTGCAGTACTTAATATGTAACATAAACAAGGCAATTGGGGATAGAAGCATCATAACATCACCCCAGGACATTACACCCCTTATCCCCATATCGTCAACTTATTACCAAAACTGATATATATTCTAACTCTACAACACATACATTATATACAGACAAGGGCAGTGATATTCATTCATGGTTTTCACCCAACAATCAGATCTCCCTAAAGTTCCACATGGTGTTGTTCCATCTTTCTGCATTATCCACTATGTGCAATCTGGTCCCTGTGCAAAGACAACCCCACAAATGGGTTTGCCTGTACTCGAAGCAGAATTGATCCAAATTGTCTTTCCTAACAAACCTCTGACATGTACCACTGGGACTTTGTCTCCATCTACTGTATGCAGGGGCTCAGGTTTGGCAGGGCCTTCTCGGTTGGTGGAAACTCAGGTGTTAACTAAGCAGGTGGCCTTTGCTAGATGCTGCTCCCAATTTTTGAAAGATCCCCCACGCAGTGCTTTCAAGGTGTTTAACAGTCCATTGTACCACTCTATTTTCCCAGCAGCTGGTGCATGGTAGGGGATATGGTACACCCACTCAATGCCATGTTCCCTAGCCCAGATGTTTATAAGGCTATTTTTGAAATGAGTCTCATTGTCTGATTCAATCCTCTCAGGGGTACCATGCCTCCAAAGGACCTGCTTTTCAAGTCCCAGGATGGTGTTCCAGGCAGTGGCGTGAGGCACAGGGTAGTTTTTTAACCATCTAGTGGTGGCTTCTACCATTGTGAGCACATAGCACTTGCTTTGGCAGGTTTGAGGCAATGTGATGTAGTCGATCTGCCAGGTTTCCCCATACTTATATTTGGACCACTGCCCACCATACCATAGTGTCCTGATGGGACACTTGTGGTTGGGTTCGTTTTCCCCCTTGGACTGAGATTGACGAGAGAGAGGCAGTTTTCTCTTGTTCAGACTTGATTGTTTATTCTCCTCTTATCTATATTACATGTATACAGGGTACAAGGACCTACATGCACTAAGATAGAAAAGTGCAAAATGGCTAAAAAAGAACTTCTTCAAGGTTTTTTATATGTCTATTTATCCAATTAACAAATGCCAAATAAATTATTTTTCTTAGTGACCCAATGACCCAATATCTGCGTGCTGCACTGCAGCATTCCTTATCCAATCACTTACTACTACCCAAAAACCTCTAGAAGAAGAAGCTGAAGAAGAAAGGAGGAAAAGAGACAGCACCCTAAATCCTCCATCTTGTCTTTTGTTCTTTAAACTAGTTTAAACCATTAACTTTTTCACCCAGTGACTTAAGAAAACTCTCTAATTTACACACTCACACTCTTAGCTTTTCTATTTAACTTTAACAGTTGTTTTCATGGTGTTATATGAAATTCAGTGTTTTCTTTGATGTCAGAGCCAGGTATCAAAGATAAGGGCACACACAACCAAACATGTACCCCAGTCGCTTCATCCTTCTCTAGCCTCTCGCGGTCACCTGGAGCAGAACCGTAGATTGGGACTCCACACTTGCCTTGTGCTAATAGCACGTCTCAAACACACACTTTTGCTCTCTTTTCAGGACATACACACACAATAAACAATTTATGTCTCAAGCTACACAAATTGCTGGCTCCGCCACTCAAGCCTCTCCTGGGTTGGGGCAAACAGTCCACTGGCTGCTGCAAATCACCCCTGTGAGCCTCTCTCTGCTTATTACACAGATCACTCTTCTCAAGCCCTTCTCGGCTCATAACACAAACCACCGACAGCTAACACTGCTTTTCTGCTGCCTCTGCTGCTCCCCACTTAGAGTGTAAATTCCTGTGACCCAAAGATCAACTTCTTTTACAACTCTCAATGGGACCTCTCTCGTCCCAAAACCTGTGGCTGATACCCCAAACTGCGACCTACTGAGCCGCTTCTCAGCCACAAACCAAACGGGAGCCACCACTGCTCCCAAAACACAACAAACTGGCGAACCTGTGTCACCACCTCCCCACCTCAAAACACAAGCTGCCAGCTCTCGGTGCCACTACTGGCACCACTTAAAACACAGACCACCAGCAGCTTACGCTGCTCTTGTTGCTCTCAGAGCACAGACTCCTGAAACCAATTTTCCAAGTAAACTTACAAACAAAACCACATAGGCATCCGCTGCATGTAAGATGTCTCTTACGACTTATCAACTGCCTTTTAACCCTGCATACGCCTTACAACATTTTAGAGGTACCTGTTTCAAATGAAACATAATTTTGTCCATAGTCCTGGCAGTTCTTGGTCTTTTGCTGGGGTGTCAGTGAGGACACAAGAGCCCCCGCTCCCAGAAAATTCTGGGTGGGCACCCGAGGGGGTCCCAGACCCCTGCTGGCCCCTTGGCTAGAGAGAGCAGAGTCCCGCCACCATCGCCAAAATGATTTGCCAAAATATGGATATGATCTAGTATCAATATCCAACTGAGATGGACAAAGACTCTTTAACCATTTTAGGGTTACAGAGTGTATGTTTATTAGCAGCTCTGTGCAAATGTGCAGGGTCACCCCTTAATACATACAGCCCTGGATGCAGGCGAATACAGGCCTTTTATTAACAGAAGTATTGAATACAAATACATATTCATAACTCAGTTACCACCCACTCTCTGCTTCCTATGCTAATTTAAAAAAAAAATTAAGCATGCACAGTTTGCTTCTTGAAATGGGTCAATGGTCCTTTTATGAGGAGGGGTCACAAAAGGGAGGAAGGGATATGGCTCTTCCTTGTCCTGACCTTTCTACCGTTTCAATACAAAGTGACAAATGAACCCTTGGCTGGGCTCCTAGTTTCATGTCTTCAGTGGGTTTCTGATTTGCAATTGTCTTATGTTCTTGAAGTTCCTTACCAGATTCTTTGTTTCTCATTACAAGCCCAGCTGAACAAGCATAAAGTTGACAGACAATTAGTTACTAGCCAATGATTAACCTCTAATTTTAGCAAGGCCTCTCTATCTACCTTAAATTTTAGCAAGGCCGATCTATTTATTTTAATTAGCTTTAGGACGGCTTATTTTTAATTAAGGCCTTAGCTTCTCTAAAATCTTGAATTATTCAAAGTTTATGTCTCACTTCCCTGCAGACTCTTCACAGACACCCCTGGTCTCCCACTCTTCTGTCTCTTTGTCGCGGTTTTAAAACAGTAACTAAAAAATTACTAAAAAAACTTACTTATTTCTTGCTGTGAGATATGGATTAGAACAAGAGCAAAACAGGCTTAAAAGGAACAAAGAAAGTTTATTAACAAAACCTACAAGAATAAGAAACCAGAATAAAACTTCCAGAAACCCTTTTTTCCCCCAACTACCCAACCATTCCCTTGTTCACATGACAACATAGAGACAAAAAAACTTCAGTGGTTAAAACAGTCTCAGTTCTTGCTATAGTCATTTCATCAGTCTTTGTAGAGAAAAAGAAGTCTTCTGCTAATCTATGGAGTTTCTCACAAGAAAGATATTTTCTTCATGGCTTTCTATTTCTCTGATGCCAGCTGCCCGGAAATTCTGCCATCAGTTTACTCCTCCCATTTCACATCACTATGAGGTGTGTTATGGGTCAATGAGTCTAGGGATGTCATTTTTAAGGATGAGTTATTCAAAGGCAAAAGTTTTCTTCATCTGTTTTTGTGAGCCTCTCTGGAAACAGAAGTTTTCTCTTTGCCTCTTAAAGGCCACAAATCTTCAACTTACCTCTCTTTTTCTGTTCCAGCATCTCATAGGATCACAGCTACTTCACCATTTGCTCAAAATCCACACTTTGAAATACTCCATTCCTCCCAATATACTCTGTCCTGAATTAAAGAAGTTTTTTTTCCAGAACATTATTGTCCATTTCCATAGCTTTAATAAAAGAATATTTCAGCTTATTAAAGCATCTCCTTATTTCTCTCCCCCCCTCTGAAGCCTAATTCCTTTCTTCACTGACTTTGATCGTTTATGGTGTCTCTTTCCACGTTGATCACTCTCTCTCCTCCCCTCTCTCTGGAAAAAAACAATTAATCTTCAAGTCTCATCTGGGTAGTAAAAGAGTTAAAGTCTTGCCAAGCTGCAGGTGTTCATGGTGTCAGGTTTCAGTTCAGCAGCAGAAACTGCAGCCAAGCCGGGGGACCAGCCTGGGCCTGCCCCCCACTCCCCTCACTCCGCAGCCTTGTCTGGCCTGGTGGGGGGGTGGGAGGGGGCTGAGCCAGAACCCTGTTACCTCTTCAGAAGCCGGAAAACAAAGAGAGCAAGAAATTCCTGGACTTACATCTTAAAGTGGTGTTCACAGGTTGATCTCACTTTTCAATGGTCAAAACCACTGTCAGTTCTCAGAAATGGTTAGTTATTGGCCAGGAGAAAACTCCCATCAGCCTCCAGCAGTTTTAACTTCCTTAGCTTTCAAAGTCAGTCTTAAAGGTGCAGAACTTAATATATAACATAAAACAGGCATTTGGGGATACCAGTATCATAAAGTCACCCCAGGACACTCCTGGACAGTCTTGGGAACCCAATCAAGCACCCGGTGCCAGACGCCATCAAGGGGAACTGATCACCAAAACTGGGTGAAGTGTGCCTTCAGCTCTGCTCGCTGCGCACCGCCCCAGATGGTCAAAATATCCTGGACAAGAGCCCCCAAATTGTCAGGAAAATTAATCCACAAACACCAGAGATTTATGTTCATAAAGGAGATAGAGGAGTCTTTTTACTTTATTTGAATAAAGAGAGAGGCCATGGGGCATTCCCCTGGGGTCTCTCGATTTTTGGATGATGAGGCTTCCTTTTTATCCTAATCTCCTGCCTGCATGACCCTCTCTCTTTCCCCATTGGCTGAATTACTTAAGAGGTTCAGACTTCCCAGAATGCCTGATACTTAAGATTCCTCTCTAATGTATAACCCCTCCTTTAAATTTTTAGTTCTTATGGAATTTATGGTGTTTCCCCATTGTCTCTTCCATATTTCAATATCCAGATTCATTTACCAGCAAACCTACAGTTTGTTTGTAAAGGCAAAATCTTTTTTCATTGATCAATCAGTAGAATCCATCCCATTGTTTCTTTTATCTTTCAGTGCTAGTTTCATCTATCAGCAGACCCACAGCTTATTTGTAAAGACAAATCTGTCATTCCTCTCAAAGGGAAGAACTGTGGCAGACATAGTAAATATTTAATCATAAAGTTCATAATTTTACTCCCCCTTCTCCCTGACTGATCATTTTCCATCACAAAGCCCATATTAACTGGAGTCTAACTGTGACTGAAAGAAAATCATTCATACCCCAGGCATGGTAGAGTACCACAAATCAACTTTGTAAACACACCTAACTACTTGTAATATTTACAATAATAATGCATTGGTTATCAATGCTGAATAATTTCTGTGACAATTATCTAATTTTATTCTTTCTGTGACTAACTGAATCTTGAAAGCACTTTCTGAACATTATAAAGATGGTTGTTCAGGAGCACTTCCACAAGAAAAGAATTTACTTTCAGGAGTATTTGTATTGCTCTTATTAGCATTTCACCTGCACCTAGACACTCAAAAAGTAGAGAAGACCCTACTGCATTATGCTCTGTGCAAGCAAATAGCAGAAGTACAGCTCCTTCTGAAAATGTTTGCAAGGCCAATCCTGTGACTGATGTTATTCGTGAGTCTTTTACCTAATACTTTTGTTAACTCATTTATCTATTAACACTATATAACTGGTCTTGGGTGAAGTAATTTAGCAACTCAAAATTTCAACTAGAAGTTATTGCAACAAACTGCACAATATGAACAAATACTTCACATACAGACTTAGATTTGCAAAGGTCTCTGTAGACCAGATCTGTCCACATGTTTACCTTTATGTATTCAGAAGTCACATATTTCAAGGCACATGCTCATATACTACTGATTTGAACATACTGATTTAATGTAATTTCAGAGCTAATACTTATTCCTACCATTTATACATTTTCCCAACTTTAGCAGGAAAACATGCTGGCTATAGACTAAAAAGAAGAATTACAGATAAATAGTTGTTACTTTAGAAGAAAAAATGCTTCTTTGTGGGTTAAAATTAATAACTGAAACATACAGAACTTTACAGTCTTATCTTTCAAATTCAGAAATTCCAGTGAACTGTATACTCTTTTGACACACTAGGTTAAAATAAGAAAGGAACTGAAATCTTCAGCATTTCATTTGTATTTTGAAATCTTGTTTAACAGAACTCTGCCAGTAATATGAGCATGAGTAATCATCCTGGCACTCCCAGGGATGACAATGAGTTGGGCGGAAACTTCCTGAACCCTTTTCAGAGTGAGAGCGTAAGTATTTAAGTAGTTTTTTAATTGGAAAAACTTTAACCCTTATCTTTTATTTTAAAAAAGAAAAATAACATCTAGTGTATCTGTAATGTAATGATGTGCCTTATGTGGGTTTTTTTACTAGCTTCTAAAATGATAGCATTTCTTCACTTAAAAAATGCACCAAATGTTAAAAGTTTAAACTGAAACTGAAAATGTGGGAGATGTAGATTTACTGCAGAAGCTGTTTTTCTAGATAAAGAGATCAATTATCAATGAAAGTTAAATCTGTTAGTAATAATTATGCCATACATATTCAGTAATTCACAATGGGCATTTTTCAAGCAATATCTGAATACCCTAGATGCACATTAGTTGGCAGATCATTACATTTGAGTGTTTTGGGGTTTTATTTTTCAAACTTTGAGCCCTGAACCATGTATTTTCACAGAATCACAGAATCAAATAGATTGGAAAAGACCTCTGAGACCATCAAGTACAATCTTTGATGGATTACCACCATGTCAAATAGATCACGGCACTAAGTGCCATCTCCAGTCCTTCCTTAAACACCTCCAGGGATGGTGGCTCCACCACCTCCCTGGGCAGTCCATTCTAATGTATTATCACCCTTTCTGTGAAGAAATTCCTCCTGATGTCCAACCTGAACCTCCCCCGGCACAGCTTGAGGTAATTTCCTCTTGTCGTATTGCTGGTTGCCTGGGAGAAGAGGCCAAACCCCTATCTGGCTACAGCCTCCTTTCAGGCAGTTGTAGAGAGCAATGAGGTCCCCTGAGCCTCATTTTCTCCAGGCTAATCAACCCCAGCGATGTTGTATTGCATTATGTTACGGGAAATAGTTTCTCCCTGTTTTCCCCCATCTGGGTCTGTGGTGTGTTGGTTCCTTCCCCCTCACTCCTCCCCTTCGGTTTCTCCCCATTGTATGTAACCTGCCTTCCCCCGTCACCTTTCTCTCTGTTCAAAAGTTCCAGCGCGAGTAAGTCTTGGCCGCTTTTTTCCCTGGAACCATCCTGGATTAAACTGGGATACTGTCCCGGAAGAAAAAAACCTTGTCTTTTATCTTTTGTCCTTGCTAAATCTCCTTCCCCTCCCCACTTGGGCTGCAGCTAGTCGGCGACTTCCCGGGGGTGAGAGCAGAGGGATTTTTAGCACAGCACCCTCAGCCATTCCTCATAGGACTTACCCTCTAGACCCTTCATCAGTTTCCCTGCCCTTTTCTGGACTTGCTTCAGCACCTTGATATGCTTCCTGAACTGAAGGGTCCAAAACTGGACACAGTACTTTAGGTGTGTCTTCACCAGTGCCAAGTACAGGGGAACAATTTTCAGCGTAGTAATGTCTTTTAGAACTGAATTCACACAAATATATAATTAGATCACCAAGAGATCTTATATTGAAAAGATGTAGCATGCTTTTAGAGCTGAGAAAGTAAAGACATCCTCTGGTGTTCATTCTGGGGAAAAAAATTGAGAATGAGGCAGTAAAAATTATATAAAATACATAACAAAGCATCTAGTATTTTACTAGTCAAGTGTCTGAAATTTGGTTTCTATATTCATGTTTAGGTTCCCATAGAGAAGTGGCCTGACTTTTGAGAAGTGCTAAGTAATTTCAGCACTTCTTCTTACTGGAAATCACTGCTGTTCAGAAGTGAGTGCAACTCCATTTACTGTACCAGTGGTGACTTTTACCTTAGAATTTATGAAGACTAAGCAGTTTCTCTTAGATCACACAGCAGTCAAATTTCATGAAAATCAGATGGGGGGAAGTTTCTTCTTAAACTAGTGAAAAGGAAGAGGGAGTATTTTAAGCATGTTAGCTGTTAGTGTCCTCATAATGAGGGCATGTGTTCAGTTTGGAGTATTGAAGAAAATTGACTTGACAAAGCAAAAAGACATGTTTCAAAACCTGAAAAAAAGCAGTAACCACAAAATCTCCATTAAATGTGATAGTCCTAGTTATTTCTCAACTCAGCATGCTTTACTTATGCTAAGGACAGTCTGATTCAGCAGGCAGACCAGTTCACCAAACCAAACTCATTAAAAGAAGGACACCAGTTATACTAAACCAAAAATTTTCTCAGATGCTTAGTACTTACTGAATTCTAGTACTCCTAGTTTTCCTACCTTAATGAATCTGGGACCAAACTAATAAGATAAGCATTTCTGGGCCCACTATAGGAGGGCTCAGCACACGATGGAAGTAAGTCCTAAAGCAGATAAATCATCAGACACATGATATGGGACAAAATCAATTTTACCCAAGTGGTCTATTCTATGCAGTTTATATGACAGAGAAGACCCATCCAAAATGCTTTTTCAGAATGTGTTTTGACACTAAGAAATGATCACCTCAAAAATGTAGCTTTGACAGAGTTTTGGGGTTTTTTTATTAAATATATGATTTTGCCAAGGCAAATTAATATCTTTCTGGGTTTTGTATCAGTTTTCATAGCACTAATAGTTCTTGATTTGAACATTTTCCTCTATTTAGAAGATTTTAGTCCAATTAAGTATTTCTGTAGCCTATAAGTTTAAACTGAAATACAAATGAAATTAAACATATAAATGTCCATTTGTATTAGGAGTAATGAAGTATTACTAACTTGAGGGCAACTATAACTTGTATAAAGGCTGGAGTTCAATTTGTGTTACAATAATAATGCAAAATGCTGATTGAATTTTCAGTTCACATAAAGAAGAATAACCACTGATACTTGACTCATCCTGCCTCATAAAATCTATAACATAGAATTTAAAAATAAGCCACAAACCTAGTTTAATTCCAGTCACACATATCTTTACCTTTTCCCCATCAAGTAGTAAAAAGCCTTTTAAATTAGTTGTGTGGTTTAAGTGACCACAAACGTAGCTAGTCTGAGACTAGCCATCTTGCCTAGTGAAATCCCTCCAGTAACCAGCATTAACCAGTAAAAGGCATGAAAAGCATCAATGAAATATTGGTTCATCACACTACCCAGGTAGCAGTGCCCAGCACTGAAACTATCAAGTGAATTGATTTAATCAGCAATAGCTATATTTTTACATAATGACGTAAGTATGACAGAAGTTATAATACCACAAAATTAACTACAGCCTTAGCATGTGCTATAGTACAAATTTAGCAGAAAATTCAAATAGCATATTGACATTTACATTCAATGCTTTTATCCAAAACTGGTTTTAGTTACCTGAAAAAGAATTGTTGTTAAAATGTGAATTCTTTTTACAGTACTCCCCTAGCATGACAATGTGTGTGATCTGTTACCAAGTCTTCTCATAAAGGCCACAGTGAGTTGGCTCTCTTCAGAGAGCTGTTACAGAAGAAAAGTATTTGTCCCAGTGTAGTTTGCCAAATGGATCTCAGATACAATCAGAACCACCATTTCTTTCCTACCATCTCCCAAGTTTTGTCAAGAAATGGGGTCCCAAACATGACTGAGACATTAGAGTAGCATAACAGAATTTCCCAAGATAGAACTGTAAACAATTATCTATGTAATTATTAATGTATGTGTGTGTGTAATATAGAAATACACACACACATAAATAAACCTGCAAGTCATTATAAAATATGGCCATATGACATCTTAAGTAGAAATGAGGTGTAGGGATTTTTATTCCTTTTTTTTTTTCATGCTTACATTTTAATTATTCAAGTTTGATTTCCTTCTCTTTTGAACTGTTTTATGTTCTATATATCACTGTTTTATAAGTTATTTTTAAGGTGAACTCAAATGATAGATTCCTCTGCTTTTGTAAATGTCTGCCATTATTGATAGGATTGAAATTGCTTATAAGAGTTATCATTTATTTGTTTGATACCAGTTACCTTGTGTTTCAGTTTAGAGACAAGTTTAGGAGAAAACCACTCTGGAATGAGTGTTTCCTCTTAAAAAAAAAGGGTTCCAACAATCCCTTTCTGCCAATAAGAGATTAATACCAGTGGATGAAAGTGAAAAAATCCCCAACCATTTATTGACAGTGCCTGCATGGCATGGGAAAAAAAATAATAAATGCTAGATGTTGAATAGTCAGACCTTACCCCCCACACACACCCCCAGACACACTGGAACAAAAAAACCCCAAAATTCCAGGGAAGGGAAAAAAAAGCCACAACAGCTGACCACGGTGTGGGAACAGGGAAAAAAATTTGAAAAATAATGGTAGCAGCTCCTGTCTCAGGGAAGAAGAAAAACAACAAACGGTTCATGCAGCAGCTCAGGACAAAACAGACAAAAACCTGGTGAATCTGGCATTGGTCCCCTCTTCACAACAGATGAAGCTGGTGGATTTGGTGTCCTTTCTGTTGATGGCCGGTCTTTTCTGAGGTCTCCGGCCAAAAGGGAGAGGCCCTTTGCCTTCCCATTGGTCCCCAGCCAATTTGTCTCACATGGGTTGTTCTCTCTGATCAAGGACCAAAACCAAACCAAATAGTTCAAGAAAAAAACCCCAAGGCACGCCCCTTGCCTGGACCCACCTTAAAGCTACAGCAACCATTTCTGGGCATAGAGCATACAATCAGGGAATAAAAAATCACCACAAGACACCCTGTGAATCACAAACTGTATTGCCTCATGAAATAGAAGAAAGTATAATTTTTGGAGAATAATTTTCACCTAGCTGGGTGATTTTTTTTTTTTTTTTTTTTTACTTTGCCTTTAGAAAAGGAAGCACTGCAGGCAATTTTTCTTCTTTAATTGAAGCCTAATATCTGTTTTAAATGGAAGCCTGAATTTGATACAAGCTTCTCAATTTATATAGAGTACTATAAGTTTATTGTGAGCTCAAATTGCTATAGTATCTAACAATAAAGTAGCTGGACTTGTTCTGCCTTTGGAAATTAGTTTTCTTTTCATCATTCTCTTCCAAAGGGTTGGTAATGGAACTACAGTAATCATCATTACTGAAATATTTTCTAATAACTTACTGTTATGGTTCTCCTTTTCAATAATTCTTAACTGAATCATAACAATCCATAAGCCTGATTATAACCATCTCGCAAGCCCATTCAGAAAATCAGATCACCCTGATACTTCATTCTGTTTTTACTAGGTTTATCAGGTTGAAACACTTGTATCAACTGTAACTTTCTGGTAAGCAGTCATTTTTGTGAACCAAAATGATTGTGTGAACTTTTTATGGCTACTAGCCTTGTGAAGGTCCTATGTTTTAGATAAAAGGTCTGAGCCATTTTATAACAAGGTTGGTGTATTGGACATGAAAGGTTGGGACAGAATGGAAAAAAGGTATATTGCTTTAAAGGAAAAGCTTTCAAAAGCAGTCCCCTGTCTCCTCAAGCAAAGTCCTAAAACCAAGATTAGAGTAAATTTAGTTCCTAATGACTTACAGCTGCCCCAAGAAAATGAAAATTCTCAGTTGTATAGTGATCAAAAGGTTGATGGCCAGCAATGCAAACACAAAGTGGCTGTGATGCCTCAAGATTTTAGCTTTTATATTTTTCAGATTCTGTACTGCATTAGAGTATAAATCTGAACTCCATATAGAATTTTTGTAAGCTTTCTTCACATTTTGGTCAGACAAAACAATCCTAAGCCTGAGAACCAAGGACACCCTCTGCCTCAGGCCCCGAAAAATATAAACAAAAGTGAATGGGGGGGGATACTGGGGGCATATGACTTCATTACCTGAAGCTGTAATTGGAGAATTAACTCCTGATATGCAAATAGACCAAACTTATATCTGTCTGAAAAACTTGTGACTGTCATCCATCTTGGGTGTAGCCTCTGTGAGGCTTTTGCACTGCCCAAGGTGTATCTATTGAAGGCTTTTAATAAATACTTACTTTATTCTCTTTGCTCTGTCTAGCCTCTGTTCTAGGTAGCCACTCCAAAGCATCAGCTGAACTAAAATACATGCCACAAAGAGCAAAGATCTTTCCTTGGATTTTGCATACAGAAGAGACATAAGAGAAACAATTCTAAGATATGTCTATGCAGTCTTGTAAGGAGATTTTTTTTTCATGAAATTGTGATGAAGAGTTGTATGCAATGGACTCATTGTGAAGGTATGGATGTTTAAGGTGATCTTCAATCTCCTAACTGACTTTTTATCTTCATCTATAAAATATATGAAAAGAAAGTCATAATACTTTTTACCTTCATTAGGACTATCCAAAGGTAAAACTCTTGGAGACAGGGTCTTACTTAAAATTGTTAAAATATCAAAGATTTTTATGGCATTACTTTTTTGTCAATAATTACTTTGATCAGTTGTAATCATAAACTAGATAGTCATTACATGGTTTTGTTGACTTTGTTCCCAGCAATTATGAATGTTGAATTAATTTGATTGTCTTTGGAAAACAGTTTGTTGCCTTTTCAAAAGATGCCAAAGCCCCTACTATTAATTTGATTTATAAAAAGATAAAATGAGATTTCATTATCTGAGATCCTGAACTTGACTCGTCACTAATACCATTGTTTTCAGCAGCTTATGTCTCCTGTGCACCCCAGCTTTTACCATAAGTAGTTCAAAGTTCAGATACACTTGCAGCCTATTTTTGGAATCTATATTATCCTCAGTGGTAGCTTTCTAAAAAAGACTTTATGACTCTATTGCCCAGTTTCAGACATATGATGTAACTGGACTGTCATGGTTTTAAACCAGTAACTAAAAAATTACTTATTTCTTGCTGTGAGATATGGATTAGAACAAGAGCAAAACAGGCTTAAAACTTAAAAGGAATAGAGACAGTTTATTAACAAACTACAAGAATAAGAACACTAGAATAAACTTCCAGAAAACCCCTTTATCTCCTACCACTTGACCATTTCTTTGTACACATGGCAACATAGAGACAAAAAACTTTAGAACTTTGGTGGTTAAAAACAGTCCCAATTCTTGTTAGAGTCTTTTCATCAGTCTTTGTAGAGAAACAGAAGTCTCTTTCTGCTAACTTATGGAGTTTCTCACAAGAAAACTATTTTTATTATAGTTTTCTATTTCTCTGATATCAGCTGCCCGGAAATCCTGCCATCAGCTCACTCCTCCCATTTCACATCACTCTGAGGTGTGTATGGGCCATGAGTTTAGGGATGTCATTTTAAGGATAAGTCATTCAAAGGCAAGAGTCTTCATCTGTCTCTGTGAGCTTTCCTGGAAAACATTTTTTCTCTTTGCCCTCAAGGCTTCAAAATCTTCACTCTACCCATTTCCAGCAACTCACAGTATCACAAGTACTCTCTCTTTTGCTCAAAAACCACACTTTGAATACTTTATTCCTCCCAATAGTCAATAGTCTTTTTAAACTACTATTGTCCATCTCCATAGTCTTAACAGAAAGATATTTCAGCTGTAAAGCATCTCCTTATTCCCTCTTTCTTATTTAAACTTAACTCTTTTCCTCACTGTTTTTGGTGGTTCTATGATGTCTTCTTCATGTTGATTGTCTCTCTTTCTCTGTCTTTCTGGGAAAAAGGAGTAATCTGTACGTTTATCCAGGTAGTAAAAGAATTAAAAGCTTTAGAAAAGCTGCAAGAGTTCATGGTGTCAGGTTTCAGTCCAGCAGCAGCAGTAACTGAGCAGCTCTGCTTTCTTTTCTTCCCCCCCCCCCCCTTTCATCCTCTGTGGCCTTATCCGGCCGAGGGAGAGGGGGGGGAGGAAAGAGGAGGATATGACAGGGCCTTGTTACCTTCTCAAAAGCCGGAAACAAAAGAGGAGAAGAGAGCTCTGACTGTACTTCTTAAGGGAGTGTTCACAAGTTGAATTCACTTTTTAATGGTCAGAACTGCTGTCAATTCTTAGAAATGCTTGATAATTGGTCAGGAGAAAGGACTCCCATCAGCCACCAGCAGCCTCAACTTCCTTAGCTCTCAAAACTACCTTAAAGGTAAAGTCACCCCATGACACTGGACTAAGATAGATGGACATGTCCCGACTATGCATCAAGTGCCAAAACCCATTTACACATCAGGTAAGTATGTCCTCAAGTGAGCTCTTAAACTGTTGAGTACATCTGGGGTCTAATGTGTATTCCTAGGGGAACACCCTGTACTGTCCCAAGCCAAGCCAGGGCCCCTGCAGTCAAGCAGTATGTCCAATGACCATGTAACAACTGTCCTTGAAGGCATCATTGCAAGCTCTCTTACAAAACAGAGTGCATGCCACCACTAGATTTTCTCACCCTAGCAAAATTAAGCAGAAGCAGGATCTAGTACTAATCAGAAACTGAATTTCATACTATCTGCAATAGCTTAGCTTATAGGCACCTATTAAGGAAAAAATCTGATCATTAAACTGGGCAAAAAAGACCACAGAATATGCCTTGTATAATGGAACTGCTAACACATACTGAATAGTATTATCAAAATATATTATCTTAATTTAACTACAAGAACATAACATAATTTTTCTTCTGTAATTCTTTTGAAGTCTTTCTTATACATTTTTTTCTTACTGTCAGCATATTTTTTTCCCCTTTCCATTTCCTTTCCAAAGCATTTATATAAAATTTAACATTGTTGCATTGATATTACAGCATTAACCTCAGTATATATGCTGATGGCTTCAAAAATAACAGGATTTAGCACTGCTTTTTGTAGGCTAGCATTCTATGCCCTTGAAATAAAGAATTTAAATCCAGAAGCAAAAGACTGGTAAACAGAACATTCTTTTATTACAGCTCTGGCCATGTTGGGGACATGCTGGGAATTTTTCACCAAGAACATGTTTCAAACGTGTCCAACTATACAATGATTTTCCAGGGGTTTAAATACCCAGACCTACCCCAGTCCATTGTCATGAATACTTTGTCTTGCTGCTCTTTTGTGGAGAAAGACTGCCATCTAGTGTCTTTTCCTTGATATCATTTGGGGGCCATCAATGCTTCATCATCTATTGTCTTTGTCACTTATCCTTTAGATGACCTATGTTGGCAACTTGCAGTGCATGTGTAGTTCATTTCTGCTGAGTCTAAAGTTTGTTACCTTATTGTTCTAATTGCTACTAAGACATTTCATTTATCTTAAGTTAAAAGATAACTCAAACCTCCTTTTGACTAAAAAATACTTTACTGAATTTGCTCCTCTAGCTAAACAATCTTCTATTCATTAAGTGTT
Organism: Poecile atricapillus; assembly: GCF_030490865.1. NCBI lineage: Eukaryota > Metazoa > Chordata > Aves > Passeriformes > Paridae > Poecile > Poecile atricapillus. Next base: position 65,322,270 of record NC_081288.1, read on the forward strand.
CTGGCATGTTGTCCTGGTTTAGAAGACAGGTGTCTGCCAAGGAAGGTGGGAACCTTAATAAAATGGAAAAGATGACCCCCTCCCTCTAAATTATTATAACTTTGAAATTATGGGGCTTTCAGGCAAGGATATGGGAAAAGGAATAACAGTTCTTTACTAGAATATATATATAATAAGACAGACAAACAACAACAACATAAAACCCAGAAAACCCAATAACAGGCTTTTCCCACCCATCAAGCAATTTCCCCTTTGGTATAGTTACAACCACAACTGGCAGGGGGCACTGTTGGCTTGTGTAGAGGCAGAAAGGCTGCAGTAACTCCCCCACAGCTTCAGGGGGTGCTGTTGGCTCAAGTGGTTTCAGAGGGCAGCTGATGCAAGCCCTGAGACTCCCCAGGGGGTAATGGCGGCCTAGGGGAGAGAGAGAGAGAAGGTGTGTATGTGGGGGGGGTTGGTTTTCGCCTGGCTCTAACATCTCCGGTGCAGTATCCTAGTGATGGCAGCAGCTGACATTCCAGTGTGCAGCCCGGAGATGATCTCTCTGGAGAGAGGGAGGAGGTGGGGGTCCAGTTTTCCCTTGAAACGCTGATGCCGATGGTGAGGGTCTCTCTCCCAGTGAGGGCAGTTGCTGAAAAGTCCCAGTCCACCAGCCACTCTTGCGAACAGTGGCTTACCAATGGTAAGAAGAAACAGAAAGAAAAGTTCTGCAGCAGCAGCAAGTCCTCTGGGCAGGAGAAGTCTAGCCCCAAACACCACAAACATCTCACCTCCAAGCCAGGCAAAGACTGAACCACCCCCAGCTCAGAAACTGGCAAAACCACACTGCTTTCCCCACATCCCCCTCCCTCAGAACCATTCCAACAGTATGCCAAGGCATTGGCTACATCTTTCTCTTAATCAAGGCCCATTTGCCATTTCAATGACAACAAATGGGAAGAAAATTCCCTGAAGAAACCTAATCCTCAACAGGTGTACAGGCCTCTGGAGTTACTCCCTATAGGTGCATATTCAGCTACTTCTTAATTTTCTCAGGGTTTCGCTTTTGTTCTACTGTCACTAAATTAAACAGATTTAAACTGAGAACATCTAAAATAACCAAGACCAAAAATCCATAAATTCCTTTGCTTATTAAGCACAGCTCCTTGCAAAATTTGTGGGACCTCAAGATTCTTGACTGAATAAGTTAGAACTCCTTTTCACCACTATATTATAGCAAGCTGCTAAGTATGCCCCAGCACCTTTCATACTTAGGTAACCCCATAGCCTGGTGGGATAAAATATGTGTATGCTGGTAAAATTTTAGTTTTGGGACATCTGATTGAACATTCAGTGCATATCTCATTAAAATTTTTATCCGGTGTAAGTAAACCTTGCTTTCTGTATGAAGTGAAATACACTTGTGAGTCACGCAGGTGTTGTGTTACACTAAAATGTTAGACTAAGTGTTTTTTCCCTGTTACTCCCCACGCTGGGTCTGTGGTGTCGGTTCCTTCCCCTTGCGCTTGTTATAAATCTGTATTGTGATATTGGCTTTCGCAAGTATTAAGATGAATATTATATGTTAAATACTTTTTGGCTATGTATGTATTTTTTTTCTTGCTAACAAGTTTTAAGCTTAAAGGAATTTTGTAGTACAAAGCAAGGAAACCCCAGAAGGCAAAGACAGTGAGGCCCAAGCTGTTATCAGTACAAGAACAATGGAAACCAGGCTGTTATCAGCAGCCAGGACCAGGCCGTTGGCAGCAGAAGGATGTGAAGCCCAGCTGTCATGGGTGGCAGGAGGAAGGGGCCCAGACTGTTATCAGCACTGACCGCTTGCAAAGAAAGGAAATCCAATTCAACTAAAATGATGATCAGCAAAAATAAAAACCTTACGAAGAATGCTCTGAAGAGGCAGGTTCAGGGCATAACCATGCAAAACGCTTCTTAGAAAAGTTTGAATATGCATTAAACCCTCACAGCAGGAGGGGATAAAAAGGATGTTCCCAAGATACCAGGGGTGTTCCTGGCAAGGCGCCAGGGCACCCGGCCATTTTAACCCTTTGCTTTATTTCCTTTGTCTCCTAATTGTCTTTTTGTTTATATTAAACTTTTCATAATTTATTTAGTGAATCTCATTTTTCACAGTTTGGGGGCTCTGCCCAGGATAAGCACCTCACCTCTAGGACCACCGGAGATCCAGAATGGGGAAACAGGCACGCCCCTGCTGAGTTCAGCAGACCCCGCTCCGTTTCTCCTAGCGTGGGCCAGCAGCTGCAGGTGAAAACCCCGAGGACAAGAAGGAGAAAAATAAAGCAAAGGAAAGGGAAAAGGCTCCCTAAACCGCAGTATTTAGCTCCATAATTCTTGTGCACAAAGATCCAAAGAAGAAAACGGATTGTAAGTAATCTTTGGGGGAGTGGGAAGGGGGGTTGCAAGATACCCCCAGGGTTACTGGGACTGGTCAGCAGCGCCAGTCCCGAGTAGTGTGTTCGCCGCAAAGCTGCAAGGCACTGCAGCCATGTTTTTTTCAGCTCTGCCGCATGGCAGCTGCAGTTTCTTTTGGCAGTGCGGTGAGAGCGGTGTGGGCAGACTCTAGCAATTTTCTCAGGCGGCCACATAGTGTGCCCAGCGCTGTGCCAGCGGCGAGCCACAGGAGGCACGGCATGTGGCAAACGCACGGGGTGGGCACTGGCAGTGGTCCCGTGCAGCTCCAGCCACGTGGTTTTTGGTTGCTTGGCTCAGGGTTGGGCCGCAGGAGGAGCGCAGTGTGGCGCGCCATGTGCACGGCCCGGTGGGAGGCGGCGGCACAGGGGGAGAATCCCTGCCAGGCAGTTTTGTCTCTTACCCCAATGTGTGGGGAGGAGGAACAGAGAGGAAGCCTCCCAGGGCTGGTTGTGTTGTTTTTGCTGTGAAGGAAGGTAGACTGAAGTGTGCAGGTAGCTTTTAACATCAAGATGGGCTCACAGACATCTGCACAATGAAGGAGTTTGTTTTCCCAAGTTTAGGAAAATTTAGGTGGTGGGAATGTTAAGATTTCTTGAACTCAGTTAAAACAGTTTATTCGTTGGCTGTCTGATGTGGATTCTGTCTCTTCCTGGGACAGGATCGGTATTGCTGTGCAAAATGTTCGCTTGCAGTGAGAGACTTCTCCTGGGTCAAACTGTTCAGGTATAGGCAATTTATTATATGGGTAAAGAGAGGGAGAGACCCATGTCCTCCACCAGCCTTGGCGTCCATGTGGTCGCGGGGAGGGGAGAGAGTGCGGGGACAGCAGGAGAGGAAAGGTTGGAGATGGGGAGGGAGGGATCAAGAGAGCATGAGAGAGATCGGGGAGAGAGGGGGAGGCTTAGGAGAGAGGGGAAAAACAAGAGAGAGGGGTAAGAGAGGGGAAAGAGGGAAAAAGAGAAGGGTAGGAGCAAGAGCAGGGTAGGGAAAGGCTAAGAGCTGAGAGAAGGAAAGGCTAAGAAGTGGGGAAAGGCTAAGAGGTGGGGAAAGGGGTAAGAGCTAAGAGAGCGAAGTTCTTGTTACAATACATTATATGTTTTCCTATAGTGAATATTCTAATTCCCAGTAACCAATCACTACAAGATACACCCACTAAAGAATTTACATACAGCCTATGAGCATCCCCATATTAACATACAGTGTTGCATTTTAAACTCTAAAAGCTTTACAAGTTCTTTCCTTGCTTCTTGACCTTTGGACTTTCTATCAGCAGAAGGACATTGTTTCATCAGCAGGGATTCTTTTAGCTGGCTAGGCTATTGTTCTTTGGTCATATAGTAACTAGTACTCAGCATCTTATGTCTCAAAGCAGGCTTTCATTTCTACTTCGATTCTAAGTTTCATATTTTCAGAATCTTCTGCCAAACAATCACATTCATAAGGTTTCCCTGTTTCATCCTCCCCAACAGATTGGGAACTTGTTAACCCTTAAAGTAAAACAGGGAGACAAAGGTAAGTTTCTCCTCTTGTTCCTTTTAATTCAGAAAGAACTGGTTAACAGGGAAGTGAAGGGACAGCCACAGCAGATTCCCTCATTTTCCCCTACCCATTCTACCAAACCCTCTGCTCCTGAGCTGAAGAGAATGCATGGGGCAGCCCGAGAAATGCAGGATACGTGGCTCAGCCACTGCTATCCTGGCTCCCTGCATCCCATTCAGCACCCTGTCTCTGGTAGTTGTGTGCAGACTGACAGACATCCTTCCCTGCACCTTTTTGCCCCGGTGGTTACTCCTCAGCTTCAGCGTTCTGTTAGTTTAAAAAGTGAGGTTCTCCTCCTAATCCCCACGTGGCCAAAGTCCAAGATGGTGCTGGCCACGTGGTGGCCAGCCACGTGGTAGAACCGCCATCCCTCCTACTCCGTCCCATAATCCCTTTCACCCACCTGTCCCTTACCCCAACCGTTACCCCGCCAACAACCCCTTCCTTCTCTCGGATATCCCTCCCCACTCCACCATGTTCCTGCGTGCATGAAATTACCCTGCAACCCTGCCCCCAGATGTTCCAATCCTAGTTCCCACAGTGACCCTTTATGTCCCTGGTTCCTGCGCCCCCTCGCCCTGTTCCCATGGTGGGGGGGGGCTGGGGGGCGTGGCTCCACCCCCTGTTCCCAGGGGGTGGGGGGCAGGTCCCTGCCCCATTCCCACGGGGTGGGGAGTGGGTATGCCCCCTGTTCACGTGGTGGGGGGGAATGTCCCCGCCATGCTCCCACAGTGGGGAGGGGGGGTTGAACCCCCACCCGGCTCCCACAGGGGTAAGGCTGGGCCCCTCTCCGGACCCAGTGGGGGGGTGAAACCCTGCCCAGCCCCCATGGAGTGGGAGCAGGCAGGGGGACCCAGGGGATGGGGCCCTGGGGATGATGAAGAAGCAGCTATACCCTCAGCTGCTCCTGTAATATATATGGGTAAAAGAAGGATAAATAGACACTATCAGTTCTTCTCTTACCAAAACATAAAAGAAATCTGTAAAGCCCAAAGGGAGTTTGGTAGAAATAGTGAAATCCTTAAGGGAATGGTGAGATCTACTTTAACATCTCATGAGTTAATTCCAGCTGATCTCAGAGACCTCTTCCAGTGTCTTCTAACCCCCTCAGAGTTTGATCTTTGGGAAAGCACATGGAAGAGATCTTTAGAAAGGCTCCTGGTTGAGCTCAAGCAAAGCACCCAGGATGCAAAAGATGCGGATGATAATGAGATCACATGTGAACATCTATGCAGCGAGGGGATGTGGGCTAAACCTGAGGACCAAGCTCGGATGCTAAAAAAATCCATTTTAAATAAAAGCTGGAGTGGCAGAAAAGGTTTTTAGCAATTGCCAATGGTTGAAACCCAAGGCAGCTATGTTAATATTAAAGTTTCCCTCAAAGATTTTTGCAGTTTGTCAACCAGCTTCGAGCACAAATAGAGAGGCAAGTGGAAGGACCAGTGGCACAGGCAGAGCTGATTAAGGAGATGGCTCAGAGGAATGCCAACAAGGCCTGCCGCAGGCTGATCCTGGGACTGCCCATTGATCCTCCACCTACCATAGCACAGATGATCGAGGCATGTACCAAGAAAGCAGAGCTGGTGGATGCACAAGACTGGACGCCCGGACTGACAATCCCAAAGACTGCAGCAGTGGTAACACCTGGAATGAAGAAGCCACAGATGTCATCAGAGCAGCTCCAACACATCATCTGCTTCCAGTGAAAAAGGCCAGGACACTTTGCCAGAGACTGTCCTCAAAGCCAGCACCAAAAGAAATACCAAAAGGAAGCAGCAGATGTAACTTTTCTCTAAAAAATCCTTTTTCTGTTTCTCTGTTTCTGCTGCATCTCTTCTCTATTTTTTCTTTTTATTCTTGGATTTCTCAGCCTCCTTTGGACTGAATTCTTTTGGGATCCTCCCTCATAAGGAGCCCTGCTTATCTCAGTTCTTATGATTCGAAGAAAACTCCCAAGCTCGTTAGAATCTTGTTTGTTGTGTTTATTAAAAGGTCATCACAAAACTTAACAGGTCTCTCCAGGCTGCCTACACAAGGTTAATCTTTGCAATTTGGTACATTTCTTTCTTCTGATGGTACAAACAAGGCCTTGTGGCACACTTCATGTCTGATGCACAAAATAGCCCCGAACTACGCAGTTCTTTTATCTTTATACCTATTTTTACCCAATTAACAATAGACACATATATTATTTTTCTTAATGACCCAATGACCCATCACCTCTGTGATGCACTGCGGCATTCTCTGTCCAATCACTTACTACTACCCAAAAACCTGTAGGAGAAGAACATGAAGAAGAAAGAAGAAGGGACAAGAGACAACACCTCAAATCCTCCATCTTGTCTCTTATTCTCTAAACTAACTTTTTCACCCAGTGATTTAAAAAAACTTTTTAATCTACACACTTATACTTTTAGCTTTTTCTATCTAACTTTAACATTTATTCTCATGTATCACCATGAAAACATGCTCATGAATTTCATGTTATATGAAATACAGTGTTTTTCTGGATCTTAAAATTAAGTATCAGAAACAAGGGCACACACTCTGTATTCCAGACTCCAACAGCAGCCAACCAACAAAAAACTGTGACTAGAGCGCAGTCCTGCCCAGTGCAAGGATATAAACGTAGCAGGTTCCAGAATGGTAAAAGCCTTTCTCTTAATTGAAAAGGGGGAGGAAGGGAAGCGCCGTGCGAAACTGCGGAAAAATAATTTTGGGGAACATGTGCCTAACAAAGTTTGGCAGCCCCACAAGTGATACAGACTTGTAACTGCCAAAGCTTCTCTTTTCAGGTCTACTCGTTGGACAGTCATTTGAGTCAACCTGCTGGACAATTCACGAGACATGACAGGACTGGATAGTGAGTATTTTGTTATTGGGGACACAGCACACACACCCATGGAGATTGAGGTGGCTCCCATGACAATCACGGGAGACCTAACACACCTTACTCTCTTGGCGCGTTGCCCTCAGGGCCCCTTCTATTTGGCCAAGGGGCCAATCATCACCCAGGCCATTCCTGTTCCAGCAGAGGTCCCAGTAGATGACAAAGAACCTAGCATCTGCAGGGCAGAAGTGGTTGGCAAGGACAAACCAAATATGGGATGCAACCAAACCAGTGGATCAGATCATCTCCATGTGGAAGGGTTGATTGACATGGGGAGAAGATGTGACGATCATACCTGAAAGGGTGTGGCCATCACATTGGGACTTGCAACTTGTGGCTAGCAAAATCAAAGGTGTAGGAGGAGTGAAATTGGCAAAGGTTTCTAAGAGCATTGTTCAAATTGAGGGGCTGGACAGAAAATTGGTCAGTGTCTGTCCATTTGTCACTGACTACAAGTGTCACCTGTGCAGGAGAGACACCATGTCCCAGTTGGGAGTCAAACTAATTATCCCTGAGACTCCCCAGGATTTTTAGAAGCGGCCACTGTGGAGTGCCCTATTCAAAAGTTAACGTGCCTGGACGATAATCCAGTCTGGGTAAATCAGTGGCCACTCAGTAAAGAAAAGCTCAAGGCGCTTGAAGAGCTCGTGGAGGAACAATTGGCCAAAGGCCACATAGAAGAAACAACTATCCCTTGGAATTCCCTGGTCTTTGCAATAAAGAAACAAGGGAAGGACAAGTGGCACCTTCTCAGGACCTCAGGGAAATAAAATAATTAAGGACCTGGGGTCACTTCAACTAGGGATGCCCTCCCCAATGATGCTCCCCCAAAATTGGGAATTGGCAGTTCTAGACATCAAGGACTGTTTCTTCCCAATTCCCTTACACACAGCAGATGCCCCTCGATTTCCTTTCTCAGTTCCCATGATCAACCGGGAGGCCCCAATGAAACGGTATCACTGGTGAGTACTACCTCAGGGGATGAATTGCAGTCCTCCTATCTGCCAGTGGTATGTAACTTCATTGCTGTCCCCTGTACGTGCTGAAAATAGAGAAGCCATCATCTTATACTACATGGATGATGTGCTAGTGTACTGCCCCGATGACACTATACTCCAACACAAACTTGACCTAGTGGTTAAAGTTATAACCTCTGCTGGATTCCAACTGCAATAAGACAAAGGATGCCACCTTGGAAGTTCCTGGGCTTGGAGATCACTGTGCGGACTGTTGTTCCACAGAAATTGGAAATCATTAGTGATCCCAAAATCCTAGCAGATTTCCATTCCCTGTGCGGGTCTTTGAACTGGGTCAGACCCTTGCTAGGTCTCAGTAATGAGGACCTGGATCCCCAGCTCAATTTATTGAAGGGGGAGAGAGAGCTGCTTTCTCACAGAGAACTGACCCCAGAGGCAAAAACGGCAATTGGAAAATCACAAAGGGCTTTAACAGAGAGTCAGACTCACCGCTCTAAGCCTGAGCTGCCTTTCAAATTCATTGTCCTGGAGAAGCTGCCACACTTACATGGGTTGATATTCCAATGGATTGAAGGGCCAAAGCGCAGAGAGATTCACTCTTAATCATAGAGTGGGTCTTCCTCTCCCACCAAGGATCCAAAACCATCACCAAGCCACAAGAGCTGATGGCTCAACTGATCCGAAAGGCCATGGTGAGGCTGTGGGAACTGGCTGGTTGTGACTTTGTATGTATTCACCTCCTGGTCAAACTTTCTGAGGATGGAAATCACTCTCCTGAAAAACTGACCTAGGAGATGTTTGAGCACCTGCTGAAGAGCATTGCTAACCTCCAGTTAGCTCTGGACAGCTACAGTGGAAAAATATCAGTCCATGCACCATCACACAAATTGTTTCATGAGGAATTCCACCTCATTCCTTGTGAGAAAAGGAGACGTAGGCCGCTCAAAACTCTTACAGTGTTCACTGACGCATCTGGGGCATCCCACAAGTTGGTGATGACTTGGAGAGATCCCCAATCTCAGCATTGGGAAGCTGATGTTGAGTTTGTGGAGGGGTCACCCCAGGTAGCCAAACTGGCTGCGGCCGTGAGAGCCTTTGAGAAGTTCTCAGAGCCAATCAATTTCGTTACCAACTCAGCCTACGTGGTGGGGGTAGTGTCCAGGGCAGAGCAGGCAGTTCTCAAAGACATCAAGAATGAGCATCTCTTCAGGTTGCTCTCAAAACTAATTCATTTAGTCTCAACTCGAGAGCATCCTTTCCTATGTGATGCATGTGAGGTCACATACTGATTTGCCAGGCAAAATCGCAGAAGGGAACCGCAAAACTGATTCCCTTGCTGCCCCAGCCAAAAGGGTACATCTTCCAGACATCTTCTAGCATGCTAAGCGGAGCCATCAGCAATACCATCAAAATGTGCCAGGTCTGATCTGTCAGTTCCAGCTAACATGGGGTCAGGCTAAGGCCATTGTGGCCACCTGTCCCAGCTGCCATCTCCAGGCCATGCTGTCACTGGGTGTAGGGCTTAACCCTCGAGGCCTTGGGAGCTGTGAAGTGTGGCAAATAGACATTGTACACATACCCAGTTTTGGTCACCTTAAATATGTACATGTAAGCATTGACAAATACTCAGGTGCAGTTTATGCCTCAGCCCATGCAGGGGCAAAATCTGTGCATGCCAAACATCACCTGGTACAGGTCTTTTCAGTGCTGGGGATTCCTAGGGAAATTAAAACTGACAATGGCTTGGCGTATAAATCCAAGGAGTTACTAGAGTTTGTCCAGCAGTGAGGGGTGGAACATAAAACTGGCATCCCACATTCCCTCACAGGTGAAGCTCTGATTGAGAGTACCCACCAGACACTCAAACAAGTCCTAGCCAGGCAGGGCAGTGGGACGGTGTGGATGTCACCACAACAAAAGCTTTTCAAAGCCCTGTTTACCATTAATTTTCTGCTCTGTTCATTTGAAAACATGAGTCTCTTGGTGGTTCTGCATTTTAAAGGAGGTGTTCTGTTGCCGCTGAAGATGAATAGATCACACGGATACAGGTCGAGGTGTGGTGAAAAGAAGAAGAGAGTTTATTTTTTCTCCCAGGATTTATGGGTTTCTGACCACGGCCAGAGATTGGATGGTCAGGATAACACTTTCTCACTGCACTGGCCATGAGAGATGCCCATCACAAGACATGTAACAGAAAGAATGTACACATATCTATGTTTACAGTTACTGTCCTGGGAAAGTCCTTAGAAAACTATGTTAGCAAGCTCAGAAGCTGAATTTTCAGGGCGACATCTCACCCTTTTTGGTTTACCAAAAAGAAAAGGAAAAAGAAAAATGAACAAAGAAACTAGCAACATTATAAACAACCAAAAAGGATTAATAATAGGAAAATACAATACTCCATACAATCAGAAGGCTGTAATTTCAGGGTGATAGTGTTCAATTTAAGTTTTCACAGCGTCCACTGGTCTGTATCAGGGACCCAGAAACCTGGCAGACCAAGGGCCCCTATGAACTAGTTACCTGGGTGCATGGCTACACTTGTGTGTCCACCCCTGCAGGCCTGCGCTGGATACCCCAAAAGTGGGTAAGGCCTTTAGTCCCCAAAAACCCAGCTCCAGCAGAAGGGGATGAAAAACAAGTGGCAATCACTTCCAAAACAAGACGCCGCTGGAAAGAGGGAAAGGAAACCTTCCTGATATCTGGTTACTCTCTGGCAGACACCTACTGACTGTTAATATGCTTTAAAAATGTTTGTTTCTTTTCTTTTAGGCAAAACCTACCTCCCCCTCAACCTTGTGGTGAGCTGTATCCTGGTGTTCATCCTGTTCACATGGACTGGTGTCGCCCTGAAAACTCAGCTTCTGAGCTTGCTAACATAGTTTTCTAAAGACTTTCCCAGGACAGTAACTGTAAACATAGATATGTGTACATTCTTTCTGTTACATGTCTTGTGATGGACATCTCTCATGGCCAGTGCAGTGAGAAAGTGTTATCCTGACCACCCAATCCCTGGCTGTGGTCAGAAGCCTATAAATCCTGGAGGGAAAAATAAACCTCTCTCTTTCTTTCACCACACCTCGACCTGTGTCCGTGTGATCTATTCATCTTCAGCGGTAACATCTGGTGACCTCGCCGTGTCTTGAACGTGTGTTACAGGGTACTGTCTAGCCTGTGGCTATGGATGGTTTTGGGCTCTTGTCGCTGCCCGCTCGGCCCCTTTTGCCTCGGCTAGCTGTGGCCGATGTCAGCGGCAGGAGTGGGGAACCAGGCAAGCACTGCGAGGCTCAACCTGGAACCTCCAGAGCTCCTCTGCGCTCTGGCGTTGTGGCTCACAGGGCGACACGGGTTGTGGCGAAGGGAGAAAGAGTGCTCAGGCTCTCCCGATTTCCCAGGAACAAGTTTATTCCAACAGGTGCAGGGCTGGGATCACAGGGGAGAGGTCTGAGCCGAGACCCTGGGCACCCCCATGCGCCAGGTTTTAAGGACCGTGGGCGGTTCATATGGTGACCAATGGGACAACAGCAACGGAGGGGTTATGGGTGGGGATTACAATATGCAGGACCAATGGTAAGGACCCGGGGGAGGGAAAGCAACTGTACAATCAATGGGGCATCGAGGAAGGGATGATAGGCAAGGAAAGAACTGGAACAAAAGGTGGGGGTTCATATAGATTGATAGGGCTTAGGGGCAGGATTGGGGTGATGGATGGGGAACAATCTGGAAAAATGGGAAGGGTTTACAATGATGGGCAACTGGGGACAAACCATTCTTTATGACAGGGGAGCAACTGGGGTAAACCACCTCTGAACTTAATAAAACCAAGCAAATGGGCGGCAACATCTCCCCCTTTTTTTTTAAGAAACAGAGGAAGGCGTGGGGTCTAGGGGAGCAGAGGGTACAGCAAACTATTCGGGAGAGGGAGAGGGAAGAGGAGGAGGAGGGGAAAGAGGGTTTACATCAACATAGTTAACTTGCCGTGGGGGGGATAACAAAGAAAGGATGGATTGAATTAAACACTTCCGCAACACCGCGAATGCACCTAAAATAATAAAAAATTACAAAAACAATCCATAATATGGTCCTTATAACAGAAGAGAGCCATCCGGAGACACCCCATCCTGCAGGAGCACGGTGGCCAGTGCGACGTTCGGGGTGGTCATCCTTCTGATGGCTCTCTGAAAATAAAGGAAAACAAATACTTCAGTTAACATAAAGGGAGAGCAAAAAATCAATAGAGAAAAGGGGTTCGAGACATTCCTCCTCCTCGTCACCCTCGGGGGTTATTGGGGCGGCCTGCACGGACGCAGCGACATCCTCTTGCTCATCTGGTGGCCTGGTAGGATGTTTTGGGACATAAGGTTTCACCCACTTTTGTGGGATCCACCTTAGTCCCTGGGGCGAGGAGACACAAGCGTAACCTCGCCCCCAGGTCACCAGATCGAATGGACCCAGGATCTTTTGGGTTTCTGGGTCCCGGACCAGCACTGGAGGGCGATGTTGGAGCTCGTAGTTGCTGGTGGAGTTAAAGTGCAGTGCCACTGGAGGATTGGGATTAGTATCAGTACAGTTCAGAAAATTGATAGTAAACAGCGCCTTTGATAGCCTATCCTGAGGGGCGCAACCTTTCATTGAATCCCATTGACGTTTTAGGACGCGTTTGAGCGACTGGTGGGCTCGCTCTACAATCGCTTGGCCGGTGGGGGAGTGTGGGATGCCTCTCTTATGTGTCACTCCCCAACTCTGCAGGAATTCTTCCAGTTTCCTGGAAGTGTATGCTGGGCCATTATCTGTCTTTAGCTCTTTGGGGACTCCCAGCACAGAGAAAGCCTGCATGAGGTGTTTGCAGACATGCTCGGCTTTCTCTCCTGCGTGGGCAGAAGCAAAGACTGCCCCTGAGAAAGTGTCTATGGATACATGTACGAACTTTAGCCCGTCAAATTCGGGAATGTGAGTTATATCCATCTGCCACACCTCACAGCTCCCCAGGCCTCGAGGGTTCACCCCCGCCCCTAGAGAGGGCATGACGGTGGTCTGGCAATGGGGGCATGTGGCCACAATGGCTCTGGCCTGATCCCGCCGCAGGTGGAATTGGCGGACCAGGCCAGGCACATTCTGATGGAACATTTGGTGGCTCAGCTTAGCTTGTTGGAACCGATCGGGGAGCTGAGCCATGGAAACAGGGGCAGCGAGGGAATCAGCCATCTGGTTTCCCTCGGCTACTGGGCCGGGGAGATCTGTGTGCGACCTCACATGCATCACGAAAAATGGTTGCTTCCTGTGGGAAACAGTATATATTAATTTAGAAAGCAACTCGAACAATTTTGGGTTAGAGACCTCCTTCAGGGCAGCGTGTTCTGCTCTGGCAACCACCCCTGCAACATAGGCCGAATCAGTGACTAAATTGAAAGGTTCAGAGAACCTCTCAAAGGCCCTGACGACTGCATCCAACTCAGCAACCTGTGGAGATCCCTCCACATATTGAACATCTGCTTCCCACTGCTGAGTCTCAGGATTTCTCCAAGTCACCACAGACTTGTGAGATGCCCCGGATGCGTCAGTGAACACAGTCAGGGCTTTGAGGGGCTTCCTGCTCCGTACTTCTTTTGGAATTGGTTCGAATTTGGAATTGAAAAATTTGTGGGCAGGGGCATGAACAGAAACTTGGCCCTCAAAACTATCTAAAGCAATCTGGAGTGTCTCATTTTCCCGAAGTAACTGATTAAACATCTCTTTTGTCAGCTTATCTGGGGACTCTTTGTCCCGAGACAAGCTGACTGGTACCCGAATGCATGCAAAGTCGCACCCAGCCATCTCCCGAAGCCTGGCCCGAGCTCTCCCGATGAGCTGAGCCATCAGCTCCTGTGGCCGGGTGACACTTTTGGACCTTTGATGGCTCAAGAAAACCCACTCTATGATTAAGAGGGGATCCTTTGAGCCCTGGTCCCACTGAAAAATCAGCCCACTGAGGTGTGGCATTCTCCCGAGCACAATAAACTCAAAAGGCAGGGTCGGTTCGTACCGATGCGCCTGTCTTTCGACAAGCGCCTCTTCTACTTTCTCCAGGGCTTTCCTCGCTTCTGGGGTCAGGGTCCTGGGAGAACTCAGCTCCTTCTCCCCCTTCAAAAGTGTGAAGAGGGGGGCTAGGTCTTCAGTGGAAAGGCCCAGCCAAGGCCTGACCCAGTTTAAGGTCCCACACAGCGAGTGAAGGTCTGACAAGGTTTTCGGATTGCTGTTTATTGCCAATTTTTGAGGCACAACAGTCCTCTCAGCAATCCGCAGACCCAGATATTTCCAGGGTGGCATCCGTTGAACTTTATCCTCCTGGAGTTGAAAGCCTGCAGCTGTTAAAACTTTAACCACTCGGTCAAGTGATCGGGTGAGTAGATCGTCATGGGGGGCGCACACTAGGACATCATCCATATAGTGATGGATGATGACCTCCCCCATCTCTTTGCGCACGGGAGACAGCAATGAGGAGACATACCACTGGCAGATGGTGGGTGAATTTTTCATGCCTTGTGGCAACACCCGCCAGTGGAATCTCCTCATTGGGACTTCTCGGTTGAGGGTGGGCACCGAGAAGGCAAACCGTGGGGCGTCATCAGGGTGCAAGGGAATTTGAAAGATGCAGTCTTTTATATCAATTACGGCCAGATCCCAATTTCGGGGGAGCATAGTTGGAGTAGGCATCCCTGGTTGGAGGGGCCCCATGTCAACAATGATCTTATTGATGGCACGAAGGTCGTGAAGGAGCCGCCACTTGTCTTTCCCCGGCTTCCGGATAACAAATACCGGGGAGTTCCAAGGGCTGGTAGTCTCTACAATATTACCTTTTAATAATTGCTCCTCCACGAGCTCGTTGAGCGCCCTTAATTTGTCTTTTCAAAGCGGCCACTGATCAATCCAGATTGCTTCATCAGTGGCCCAATCAAGTTTCTGGAAGGGGCGCTCCACAGTGGCCGCTATTAAAAATCCCGAGGGGTTTTCGGGATTTCGATCTTTACCCCCCATTGTGACATAAGGTCTCTCCCCCACAAGGGAACCTGAAAATCCGCAACAAATGGGCGCAGGTTTGCCAATTGCCCATCCGGCCCCACAATTTGCACTACGCTCCTTGATACCTGCGCCAATTGAGTACCCCCTATACCCTGAATTTTCCCTGCCACAGGTTGCAGCTCCCAATGTGACGGCCATCTCCTCTGGGGGATGATCGTCACATCTGCCCCCGTATCAAGCAGACCCTTCAGATGGACAGATTCCGCACCCTGCTTGATGCTGCAATCGACGATGGGTTTGTCTTCACCCACTACTTCTGCCCAGTAGACGCCTGGTGTGTGGTCGTCCACTGGGACTCCCTCCGGGACAGGAATGTATTGGGCTATGATTTGCCCCTTCGGGAGAAAATATGGTGGGTGAATGCAGCGCGCTAAGAGGATGAGATCTTCCGGACCCTCTGGGAAGGTGATCGGGGAGATCTCAATCTCTGGGGGTGTGTGTTTAGTGTCCCCGATGGCGATGTACTTACAGTCACATCCAGTATTTTTCTTGCCTCCCTCCAGTGGATCCACAGCAACTACTGTCCAGTGCTGGGTCCGAAAGAGGATGTCCTTGGTGGTGGTTAGATGTCGCGTCCGGTTGGGTGTCCAAGCCTGATGTAAAAAGCCCCCCTCCCCCGCGAGACCTGCCCCATTTATCGCTTCGCGCGGGGCAGGCTCGCGCCGCTCCCCTAGTTTTTTTTTATTATTGTATTGCTTGCCCTCGCCCCCGCACTGCTCCCTTGGCTAGGATGCCCTGCCGGGCAGTCCCTAGCTAGATGTCCAGGTTGCCTGCAGCGGAAACACAGTGGTTGACGTGCTGGTGATGGTGGAAACTGCGTCACTGCTGCAGTCGGCGCTCGTCTCAACTGTTGCGGTGGGATGGCTCTGGACATCCCCATCATCGGCACCTTCTTGGAGCAGGCTTCGATGAGGATGTCTAGTGTCGGGGTTGGGTAGAGAGGCAAACTGAAAATTATCTGTTTACAAATGTCATTGGCATTGGCTTTCGCCGCTTCTAATACAAGCCGTTCTTGTAGATTTGCCTCTTCTACTTGCCTCTCTGCCTGGGCTTGCAATCTATTGATAAACTTATTAAAAGGTTCATTAGGGAGCTGGAAAATACTCATTAAATTTATCTGGGGTCCCTCCTCAGGTAATGTATTGAAAACCTTTTCTGCGGCCTCCATGACTTTAATCAGGACAGGCCGGGGTAATACCCTGGCCTGCTCCTCTGGCTTGTCCCAATTTCCCTCACCGCACAAGTGATCTAAAGTCAGAGGGACTCCATCTATACATCCATCAATACTGTGCAAGAGGCTTGGAAGGATGGTCTCCAATGATCTCTTCCACCCCTGTTTCCACAACCTGAAGTCAGCTGTGGAAAGGAGGCAGGAAAACAACTCCTTCAGATCACTGGGCACCATTTCGTTCGCAGAAAAGGTAGCTTTTAATAGACCTTTAAAATATTCGCTACCCCTCCCGAACTCCTTCTGTGCCTTGCACAGCTCCCTCTTAGTTTGGAAGGAGAGGGCTTCCCATTCCCGGGACCGCCCACCCCTTCCACGAAAAGTCACCGGTGCGGCAAGGGGGATTTCTACCTGTTCCGGGTTCTGGCTTCCAGGCTTACCACCTCCAGCTCCCAAAGCATGGGAACCGGATGTGGGACCGTGGGAACCGGAAGAAAGGGCGTGGGAACCAGGAGCCGGAAGGGGCGGGACTGGAGGACCGACTGAGGAGGAGGGCAAGGGGGAGGAGCGGCAATCAGAAAAGGCGGGGTTTAGGTGCATGACTTCAGAGGGGCCCGCCCCTGAGGAGGAGGAGGTTTTCGAGGGGAACTGGGTGGAGTTAGGGTAGGGAGAAAGGGTGGAGCTAGGGAGGAGAGGGTTGTTCATGGGGGTCTGAAAGGGATTATGGGGAGAAGAAGCACAAGGGAAGGTCCCAGCCATGTGGGGAGAAGAAGCACAAGGGAAGGTCCCAGCCATGTGGGGAGAAGAAGCACAAGGGAAGGTCCCAGCCATGTGGTCCCCGCCATCTTGTGCCCTCCGGGAGCCATTTTGAGGGTTAGGAGAGGGGTAGGGGAACACAGGGGAACATTGGAAACTGGGGGAAACTGAGGCACGGGGATCTGAGGGTGAAAACTGGGGACTTGCAACCTGGGAAACGTTTAGCTGAGGGTTTGCAACTGGGGAGATGGGGGAATGGGAAAGTGCTCTGGTAGCTTGGCCAGGGCTACCAGGGCAGGGGTTCTGGGAGAGACGTGGGGAGCCAGGGATCCTGTTACCCTTGGGGGAACCCTGAACAGGACAACTTGCCCTGCAGGTTGCTCCGCAGGTCTCCCTCAACTCGGGATCAGGAGGAGAGGAACACGGGGATGGGAAAACTGGGGAAACTGGGGCAGTTTGTGGCGGTTGCTCCTGCATTTTCTCTTCTTTTATTACGGCAGACTGAATTAAGATAAACAATGTTACAAATTTGTCAGCCGATGTATCTCCTTCATTCACTAACTCTGTTAACTTTGTTCTGACTTCATTCCAAAACTCTACGGTGTTTGCTCTGTCTGGGGTGAAATTGGGGAAATGCAGGAACAGCCATCTCACAAACTGTTTCACCCTCCCACGAGAAAACCGTCTGCTCCCTCCCTCAAGGGTACCAACAACTTGGTAGAAAACTCTTTTTTGCTGTGCTGACAGACGTGCGCCCATCTTTCTAACCCCAGCACAGCAGTTCCCACCACCCCCTGCAGCTAAAGGCAAACGTAACAAAGTAAAAGTAAGGGTCCGGACCGGGCTACCACACACTCCCTCCCCGAGGGATTCTCAACACACAGCAGGGGGAGCTGCACACCAACACACAGCAGGGGGAGCTGCACACACTTGCACACCCCCTCGTCCCCCACGTGGGGGCTACTCACCCGAGTCCGGACAGGTGCTGCAGGAGACGTCCACAACCCCGAGGCGATCGTCGGCACGTCGACGGTTGCCGCCTCGACCCCCAGGAGCGCTACTCGACAGAAATGAGTCTGCTCTACCGGGGTAGCTGCCGCTCACAGTCTTTTGTAAAATCCACACAAGTGCGTAGATTCACCGACCTCTCCGGGGGTCTCCACGCCTCACGAGAGGCCCCGCGTTTGGGCGCCAGCTGTCGCTGCCCGCTCGGCCCCTTTTGCCTCGGCTAGCTGTGGCCGATGTCAGCGGCAGGAGTGGGGAACCAGGCAAGCACTGCGAGGCTCAACCTGGAACCTCCAGAGCTCCTCTGCGCTCTGGCGTTGTGGCTCACAGGGCGACACGGGTTGTGGCGAAGGGAGAAAGAGTGCTCAGGCTCTCCCGATTTCCCAGGAACAAGTTTATTCCAACAGGTGCAGGGCTGGGATCACAGGGGAGAGGTCTGAGCCGAGACCCTGGGCACCCCCATGCGCCAGGTTTTAAGGACCGTGGGCGGCTCATATGGTGACCAATGGGACAACAGCAACGGAGGGGTTATGGGTGGGGATTACAATATGCAGGACCAATGGTAAGGACCCGGGGGAGGGAAAGCAACTGTACAATCAATGGGGCATCGAGGAAGGGATGATAGGCAAGGAAAGAACTGGAACAAAAGGTGGGGGTTCATATAGATTGATAGGGCTTAGGGGCAGGATTGGGGTGATGGATGGGGAACAATCTGGAAAAATGGGAAGGGTTTACAATGATGGGCAACTGGGGACAAACCATTCTTTATGACAGGGGAGCAACTGGGGTAAACCACCTCTGAACTTAATAAAACCAAGCAAATGGGCGGCAACAGGCTCTCTCTTACGGAGGGCCTGGTTTTGGAGATATGGCGTGCAGTGCATGATCAGAGAGGAATTGATGTTTCCTATGCTGACTTTCAGCAATTGTGTGAGTATGGGAGAACTGAGGGGTTTTTCCCTGTGGTTGAAGCGATTTTTTCTCAGTCGGCTTGGGACGCTGTAGGCGATTCCCTGATCGAGGCTCTGCTGGTCGGTTATGAGCCCCGGCTGCTCCGGCTGCTCGGGATCTGGCGAAGGTGCGGCTTTCTGAGGTCGGGTCCCGAGGTCGGCTCCCCTGGGATCGCCGGGGCCCCCGGCGGGTTGAACGGGGCCGCCGCGGGACCGGTGGGCGTGATCCCCCCTCGTCCAGCGCCCCGGCGGTGTAGGCCTGAGGCGGGGTTGGATCCTTGCCGGCAGGCTGTCCGGGGCGCCGCGCACCCGGGGGGTGTAACGCCGCCTCAGCCCGCGCCCCGGCGGTGGAAGCCCGGGGCGGGGTCGCTTTCTCCGCGTGCCCTCCCGGCACAGACCGAGGGGGGGCTGCCTGAACGGGGGGCGGCGCCGGCCCTGGGGGATGCCTCGGGGTCTGTCCCATGTCCCTGCTGTGGCTGGGCCGTGCCCTGCCCCGCGGTGGGGGACGGGCCGGGCCCGGGCCCCGTGCCGGATTCGTGGGGCGGGGGCACGGGTGCTGCGGGTGCTGCGGACGCCGGGCCGGGTTCTGCCGGCCCCGTGCTGCCGGATTTCCCCCCTGCGAGCCCGGATTGTCCCCTGGCAGCAGAGCAGGACAATGCCGCGGCTCTGCCGGCTGTGCCTTTACCAGCGCCCCGGTTCCCCCCCGCGCCGAGTGCGGGCTGTGCCGAGCTGCTTCCAGCCCTCCCCGCCTCGGGTTCCCGGGCATGGCCCGAGCCTGTGGCTGGAGCGGGCCCACCCCCGTCGCCTCCTGCGGCTGTGGCAGACCAAGGTCCTGAGCTGTTTACCACTGGCTCGGGTGGTGCTGCTGCGGGACAGAAGCCGGTGGCCTTGACAGGCCAGGGGTCCCAGGCTGCTGGAGCCTTTTTGGCTGGCCTGTGGACCTTGTCCTCCTGTAAAATGACTGTGCAGCTGAGCATATCAGGCATTCCATGTGCTTCCGAATGCTTTGGTCCAGTGGGTGAGGGCATGAGTGCTCTTCTTGTGGCATGGTTGAACACCACTGCTCAAGGCATCATTGCTCACCTAGGGGATGTTGATTCGGATTTCCTGGGGTGCATTTCTGCCATGGGTTCCACACTCACCCCTCCTGTTCCTGTCCCTGCGGGACCTGGATTTGCTCACCTTGTGCCTTTTGAGTTTTATGTTCGCAGAGCTGAGAATCAGCTGCGGGGAGATGGTGGCTTCGGGTTCCCTGGACCTCCCTGGGTCACTGGACTGCTGTTCTGACAGCCAGGGATCATCCTGAACGGGTCTGCACCCTGTCCATCCTTGGTGAGATGCTGTCAGAGATTAGCTTCCACAGGTTCTAGACACTGGCATGGACATAACGATTGTCTGGTTTGCTGATGGACCCTTGGACCCGATGCTGAGACATTCAACACAAGGAAGAACTAGAGACTGACTCTTTGTTCAGCAGATTCTGTTTTCCTTTCTCATGATAGACTGGGCACCCTCCATGACCTGATGCAAGAACAGTTGGATGACAGTGATCTGGAGTTTCAACCAGTCCCTGGGACATTCCTTTATCAAGAAGAAGTCTGGGAAATGGAGGTTGCTACACCTCCAGAAAGTTACTGCTATGATGGAAAGCATGGGGATGTTGCAGGCTAGCATGCCTTCACCTGCCATGCTTCCTGCTGATTGTCTAGTCCTCATTGTGGATCTGAAGGATTGTTCTTTGCAATTCCTTTGCATCCCAATGACAGACCGAAATTTGTCTTTCTGGTGCCAGCTATCAATAATGCTGAGCCCACACAGAGATATCAATGGAGGTTTTGCCATTTCACGAGGCTTGTGAAAATTTGCCGGCATTTGCCGATGATATGGGGCTCTAGCCCTCTCTGGAGTTTGCAAGCAGTTTCCTGTTGCTCGTCTCTACAACCTCCCTGAAATTATTTGAGGGGTCAAAATAATTTTGGGACAAACAGTCCCACATTTGGAGGTGCAATTATTTATTTTTTAATTCAGTGCAGACACTGCATGAATGATGTCCAAATATTAATGGGCTTTTATATGGTTGTGTCCCTATATGGGATTGACCACGACACAACTGTCTCCCTTGTTTGGTCTATTAAAGGGGGACTCTGATTTTAAAGTCACCTCTGACACTGACCCCACAGGCACAGTAGATGCTGGAGGAGCTTCTGTGAGCAGTTTCTGCTCCTCAAGTTTATTACATTGATCTTTGCTCCTCAAGTTCATTACATTAATCTTTCCATTGATGTCGCTGTTTTGTTTTTTGGTTTTTTTTTAGAGAGTCATGAGGCTGGAACAGCCCAATTGATGGAATTACAGGCTGCTGTCATAGCATTTCATATGTTTTCCCAGGCACCTTTCAGTTTGGCCATGGATTTTGCTTCTGTGACCAAATTGAGAGCCATCCACAAGCAGGTGGTGATGTTGGACATTTGTTTCATTTAGTTTTTTTTGAGTTTTGTTGTTTTTTTATGGTTTTAAAAAAAAAAAAAAAAAAGTTTTTTTTTGTAATAACGAAAGGGTGAGATATCACCCTGAAATTACAGCCTTCTGATTGTATGGAGTATTGTATTTTTCTATTATTTATTATTTTGATTGTTTATAATGTTGCTAGTTTCTTTGTTCATTTTTCTTTTTTCTTTTCTTTTTATTAAACCGAAAAGGGTGAGATGTCGCCCTGAAAACTCAGCTTCTGAGCTTGCTAACATAGTTTTCTAAAGACTTTCCCAGGACAGTAACTGTAAACATAGATATGTGTACATTCTTTCTGTTACACGGCTTGTGATGGACATCTCTCATGGCCAGTGCAGTGAGAAAGTGTTATCCTGACCACCCAATCCCTGGCTGTGGTCAGGAGCCTATAAATCCTGGAGGGAAAAATAAACCTCTCTCTTTCTTTCACCACACCTCGACCTGTGTCCGTGTGATCTATTCATCTTCAGCGGTAACAGACTGGTTCAATGAACTGGTCAAAAGCTGGGGACTCATGGGGTGGTGGGCTTCAATAGTTAAGCCCTTCTTTTAATTTTATATAATTAAAAAGGGTGAGATATTGTATTGCATTATGTTATGAGAAATGGTTTTTCCTTGTTGTCCCCCCTCTGCATCTGTTGTTGTGTTGGTTCCTACCCCCTCACTCCTTCCCTTTGGTTTCTTCCTATTGGCTGTAACCTGCCCTCCCCGTACCCCCTTTCCCTCTGCTCAAAAGTTCTGGTGCAAGCAATTCATGCCCTCTTTCTGCCCTGGAATAGTTCGGATTAAAACTGGGACACTGTCCATGAAAGAGAGAGCCTCCTTTGCCTTTTAGCTCTGTCCTTGCCGTTATTCCCCCTCCACCCTGGGTAGACTGCAGCTAGACGGAAGAATTCTCAGGGCTGGGAGAGAGGAAAATTTGGAACTTAACTACACTCGTGTTGCTTCTAATGCATTGTTGGGGGTTAGGTGTCCTTCTTTTAGTTCTTTTAGTTACCTGTGGAATTTTTACCCATACTGCGGGTACTTGGCGGATACTTGAAGAACACAAAGGGTTCATCTGGGCCCAGGAGGGAAAGGGGCAGGAAAAGGGGAAGGCAGGGACAGTTTGGCAGGCTTCATCAGCTTTGGAGAAGGACACTTTGAGCACGCAGAGCTGTTGCAATGGGGAGAAAGGAATTTCGCCATCACCCACATGGAGCTGCTGCTTCTTCTCCTTCTTCCCTCTTCCTTGGTGGCCTTGTACCCCGTCTTGCCGACATGTGTGGCAGTGCTTGCCACCGCTGTGGAGGTGCTGATACACCTCAGCCACCGGCCCGGGATCTCTCCTCATCCCTGCTGTTTCAACTGAGTGTTCCTCAGAGCTCTGCAGGAGCACCGGGACTGCCTGCCCGAGGAGGTTTGTGAAGCAAACCCTCTCCTCGATCCCTTCCTCTCTCAGCCAAGAAGGCTGTCACGGGGTCCCTGGTTCTGTTTTCTTGTTAATGCTGTAGTTATTGTTGTTTGTTTGCCTTGTTATACATACTAGTAAAGAACTGTTATTTCTACACCCAGATCTCTGCCTGAGAGCCCTTGATTTCAAAATTATTATAATTCGAAGGAAGGGGGTCTACATTTTCATTCCAGAAGCTCCTGCCCTTCCTAGCAGACACCTGTCTTCCAAAACTGAGACAGATTTTGGCGCCCAATGTAAGGCACTGAGAGAAGAAGAGCAAAAAAGGAATAACAGTTCTTAAATAACGTAACTTTTGTGTGCTAGATTTAGAAACCTTGTTAGGTACAACCATGTTGTTTAGCTTACCCAGGTTCGGGTGGCATGTGGTCATGGCTATTTTTCTCCCATTTGCTGCACCTTACCTAAATATGGGTCCAATAACTAAGGCAACTGTGGCTGTTATCCAGTTTGTTTTGTGGGTTGATAAGGTGAAGAATTCATGGATCTTTAACTTCTTCTGGAAGGTGGGCTCATAGATTCAGAGCTCTCACACACTAACTGGATGGTTTTGGGGTTGCTTTAATAATGGTACCTACTGGGAGAAAATGACAGCTGGGGAAATTTTCTCCCAACCTTTCACCCAGTTCCTTGGGCCTACCCCACCAGTTTTCAAAGGGTTAAAATCTTCTCTGAATGCTAATGACATCATACAGTAGCTGGTGTTGCTGATAGGTCTGTTCTACTTAGCATTCAGAGACAAAGGGAAATTGACTGGCATAAGCACCCTGACACCTACCCCAGAGACTAGTGATGCTGCCCCAGAACCTGACACCGCTCCAGAGACTGGGGATGCTGCCACAGAACCTCACCCAGCCTCAGAGACAGGGAGTGCTGCCCCAGAGCCTGCCCCTGCCCCACAGCCCACCTCAGAAATGAACCACCCACAGTGGGTGCGGGTTCTGGTGAGGGAGATACGCGAGATGGGCCAGAAGCTGGAGTGCATTTCTTCAGCTGCTGAGAAACCCTCCCCCTGCCTCAAAGAGGGAGAGTCTGATGGTGCAGCAGTGGAACACACAGACGTTACAACCGTCCAGGTTGCAGCTGAACCACAAGGGCAGTCACAGCCAGCAGCAGTTGCCCCTGTGGAAATGAGGAAGTCTAAGATGAAATCACAGCACCCTGTTGATAAGGATAAGAAAGGAGGGACCTCACAACCCATAGGGGAGCCAGAAGTTGAAATCATTACAGAGTCCCTGACATATGACTGTCTCCGTAATCTGCAAAAAGACATTGTGAGGCGGGGGTGTGAGGCTTATACAACGTGGTTACTTTGGGTCTGGGACCTTATGGGTACAGATGTGCAACTGGATGGTGGTGAGGCAAGGAATGTGAGACCCTTGACCCAGGACTCAGGTGTGAATCAGGTATTCGTCAGGGAGCCAGGGCCCCTTTCCCTCTGGGAGTGGCTTTTGATGAGTGTAAGAGAGAGGTTTGTCCACAGAGAGAGAATGGAAGAGCACTATCATAAAAGGGGCTGGAAAATCATTGAGGAAGGGATCCAACAGCTGAGAAAAGTGGCGGTATTAGAGGTCCTTTTTGGGAGGGGTGGACAGCATGATAATGACCCCGACAAAGTCAGGTGCACTGGGCAGAGGTTGTGGAGTCTGGCAAATCTAGGGCCACGTGAAACCACCTTCATTGCAATGATTAACGCCGATAACAACCGAGAGACAGTGGGTTCTGTCGCCACCAGGCTTAGAAATTTCGACAGTATGGTCCATGGCCTGCTGCAGGCTCGGGTCTCTACTGTGATTAATGAACTCAAAGAGGAGATGAGGAAAATGAGCGAAGAGATGAGGAAGAGCAGTTCCCATATGGCACCAGTGCGAGTCACAAGCTCCAAACTTCAAGCCCAATGTCCCCCAGCTAGAGAGAGAGGGTACACCCCATGAGCTGAGCTGTGGTTCTTTCTACGTGACCATGGGGAAGACATGGGAAAGTGGGATGGGAAACCCACTTCTGCCCTAGCATCACGAGTGCATCAACTCAGGGAGGGAACCATTAACCAGAAAGGTTCCACTAAAGTGAAGGTAGCCTCAACCTCCCGTGACCAAACTGCTAGATATTACAGAAAAGAGGATGATCCCCTTGAAGGAACCTCTAGCATGTATGCCCAGGGAGGAGAGGATGACCAGTGCTAGAGGGGCCCTGCCTCTAGCCAGGAAGAGGCACGGGAAAACCTGGTCTTTTGGACAGTGTGGATCTGATGGCCTGGCACATCAGAGCCACAAAAATATGAAGCTTTAGTTGATACTGGTGCACACTGTACTCTAATGCCATCAGGACATATGGGGGCAGAACCTGTTTCCATTGCTGGGGTGACGGGGGGATCGCAGCAATTGACTCTGTTGGAAGCCGAGGTGAGCCTGTGTCATGGGGTGACTTTACCTTTAAGATAGCTTTGGGAGCTAAGGAAGTTAAAGCTGCTGGTGGCTGATGGGAGTCTTTTCTCCTGACCAATTATCGGTCATTTCTAAGAATTGACAGCAGTTTTGACCATTTAAAAGTGAGATCAACTTGTGAACACCACTTTAAGATGTAAAGCCAGAGTTCTCTTGCTCTCTTTGGTTTCCAGCTTCTGAAAAGGTAACAAGGCTCTGTCTCGGCCCCCTCCCTCCCTCCAGGCCGGACAAGGCCGCAGAGGGCAGATGGGGGGGGGACAGGGAAGAGAAACGGAGCCGGACTGCCTGGCTTAGTTTGTAGTTTCTGCTGCTGGACTGAAACTTGACACTATGAACATCTGCAGCTTTCCAAGACTTTAATTCTTTTGCTACCTGGATAAAATGTACAGATTACTCCTTTTTCTCAGAGAGACAGAGAGAGAGAGAGAGACAATCAACATGAAGAAGACAGTGAAAAAAAGAGTTAAGTTTTAGATGGGGAAGAGAGAATATGGAGATGCTTTATAAGCTGAAATATTTTTCTGTTAAAGCTATGGAGATGGACAACAGTGTTCTGAAAAAAAAGCTCCTTTAATTCATGACAGAATATATTGGGAGGAATGGAGTGTTCAAACTGT
Organism: Poecile atricapillus; assembly: GCF_030490865.1. Classification (NCBI taxonomy): domain Eukaryota; kingdom Metazoa; phylum Chordata; class Aves; order Passeriformes; family Paridae; genus Poecile; species Poecile atricapillus. The sequence goes on from NC_081288.1 coordinate 65,348,066, forward strand.
GGATTTTGAGCAAAAGGTAGAGTAATTGTGATACAGTGAGGTGCTGGAACAGAGTGAAGCGAAGATTTGAGGCCTTGAGGGCAATGAGAAAACTGTTTTTCCAGAAAAGCTCACAGACACAGATGAAGAGAACTTTTGCCTTTGAATAACTCATCCTTAAAAAATTACATCCCTAGACTCATTGACCCATACACACCTCAGAGTGATGTAAAATGGGAGGAGTGAACTGATGACAGATTTCCGGGCAGGCAGCATCAGAGAAATAGAAAACTATAACAGAAATAGTTTTCTCGTGAAAAACTCCATAGATTAACAGGAAAAGACTTCTGTTTCTCTACAAAGGCTGATAAAAAGACTCTAGCAGGAATTGAGACTGTTTTAAACACCAAAGTTCCAAAGTTTTTTGTCTCTATGTTGTCATGTGAACAAGGGAATGGTGGGTAGTGGGGGATAAAAGGGTTTTCTAGAAGTTTATTCTAATGTTCTTATTCTTGTAATTTTGTTAATAAACTTTCTTTATTCCTTTTAAATTTTAAGCCTGTTTTGTTCTTGCTCTAATGCATATCTCACAGAAAGAAATAAGTAAGTTTTCTAGTAATTTTTTAGTTACTGCTTTAAAACCACGACAGCCTGACTGGGAAAGAGTGGCAGAAACATCCTATTGTGACTGGCCCAGAGGCCCCGTGTATTCTGGGCATAGATTTCCTTCGGAATGGCTATTACAAAGACCCAAAGGGACTCAGGTAGGTTTTTGGAATAGCTGCTGTGGAGGCAGAGGACATTAAGCAATTGAACACCTTGCCTGGACTATCAGAGAACCCATCTGCAGTAGGATTCCTGAAGGTGGAAGAACAGAAAGTACCAATTGCCACCTCGATGGTGCACCGCCGACAGTATAGGACAACTCGAGATGCTGTGATCCCCATCCATAAGATGATCCGTGAGCTAGAGAGTCAAGGGGTGGTCAGCAAAACCCACTCACCCTTCAACAGCCCCATTTGGCCTGTTCACAAGTCTGATAGAGAATGGAGATTGACTGTGGACTATCGTGCCTTGAATGAAGTGACTCCACCACTGAGCGCTGCCGTGCCAGACATGCTGGAGCTCCAGTACGAGCTGGAGTCCAAGGCAGGGAAGTGGTATGCCACTTTTGACATTGCTAATGTGTTGTAGTAAAGTTGTTAGAATGTTGTTAAGTTAGTTTTTGTTAGTAATTGATAGCTTGAAATGTATCTTTTCCCCTCTTTTAGTTGTGATTTCCCCTTCCCCGTCTCTTTTCCTCCCGGCTCTTACTGGGAGGCAGGTTACCACGGTTACTGAAGTTTTTTCTCCTCAGCTCCACGGCAAGAAGCCGGATAAAGTACAGAAAAAGCCCTGCTAGCATTTCCAGGTGCTTGGAGTCTCTTCAGCCTGGAAAGCGCGGGGGTGATAGCAGAGAGATCCTTCTTTCCAACACGGAAGTTTGTAACTTTGTTTTTTCCAGTCCCAGAATGCCTCTGAGGTATGGAAGCCGAGAGGGTATTCATTCCTTCCCTTTCTTTCCCTCCTGCGTTGCCAGGAAACTCTGCCCTCCCCCCTCTCTCCCCCTCTGCCCCTCTGTGGAGTATACTCCTACACCTTTGTGGGCATTTGAAGAAGTTAGTGTCTGTTATTTCCTTATCTTAGTGTGTGTAACCTTGATTTGTAGAAAGTTTGTAAATGTACTAGCTGAGAAAAATAATTGGTTCTCTCTCTGATGTTCCCTCCCTCCGATAAACCCTGTTAAAAGAAACCCCCTGACCCCAAAATCCTTTGTCTCACCCTCTGGATTCCCCTTCACAGAAATAAATTGTGGAATGCAACCCAGGTGGAGAATCCACCCCTTATTTCTTTGCTCGTTTGATAGATTTGACTTCCAGAAGTAACTTAGAGAGCCCCAAAATACAACTGGTACTGGCTCAAAACCAGAGTGAGGAGAAACCTCATCACTGAGCTAAGCTGGGCCACTCTGGGGGGTTTGAGTCACTACTGCATTTTTCTCCATTCCCCTGGAAGCAGAAGGCTGGCCTCAGTTTGCCTTCACCTGGAGGGGAGTGCAGTACACTTGGAACCGACTGCCCCAGGGGTGGAAGCACAGCCCCACCATCTGCCATAGACTGATCGAGCCTGCCCTGGAAAAGGGTGAGGCTCCAGAACATCTGCAGTACATTGATGATATCATTGTGTGGGGGAACACGGCAGTGGAAGTATTTGAGAAAGGAGAAAAGATCATCCAGATTCTGCTAGGAGCCAGCTTCGCCATCAAGAAGAACAAAGTCAAAGGACCTGCTCGAGAGATCCAGTTCCTGGAGGTAAAGTGGCAAGACAAACGGCATCAGATTCCCACTGTGGTCATCACTAAGATCACTGTGAGAGGAATGATGAGCTTGTCTTTACAAACAAGCTGTGGGTCAGTTGATAAGATGTAGCTATCAGTGAAAGACGACAGAAACAATGGGATGGATTCCACTAAAAGATCAAAGAGGCACTGAAAGAGTACCATGAATTCCACAAAAGTTAAGAATTAAGAAGGGATTATGCATTGGGAGGGGGGGAAGGTATCCCAGGTATCAGGCATTCCGGGAAGCCTGTACCTCTCAAGTACTTCAGCCTATGGGGAAAGAGAGAAGGGACAAGCGGCCGGGAATTAGGATAAAAAGGAGGCTGCGCCCTCCAAAACTTTGAGAGACCCCAGGGGAATGCCCCATGGCCTCTCCCTTTATTTGAATAAAGAAGAAGGACTCCTCTGTCTCCTTTTTGGACATAAACCTCTGGTGTTTGTGGATTAATTTTCCTGACAACTGCAATGTCTCCACCGACCAGCAAGAAGGAAACGTAAGCTTTCCTAAGCATCATAGGTTTTTGGAGGATGCACATTCATGAGTACAGCCATATCGTGAGCCCTCTCTACCTGGTTACCCGAAAAAAAATAATTATTTCCACTGGGGCCCTGAACAGCAACAAGCCTTTGCCCACATCAAGCAGGAGATCGCTCATGCAGTAGCCCTTGGCCCAGTCAGAACAGGACCAGACGTGAAGAACGTGCTCTACTCTGCAGCCGGGAACAATGGCTTGTCCTAGAGTCTTTGGCAGAAAGTGCCTGGGGAGACTCGAGGCCGACCACTGGGATTCTGGAGCCAAAGCTACAGAGGGTCCGAAGCCAACTACACTCCCACAGAGAAGGAAATCTTAGCCGTCTATGAAAGAGTTCAAGCCGCCTCAGAGGTGATTGGCACAGAAGCACAACTCCTCCTGGCACCCTGACTACTGGTGCTGGAGTGGATGTTCAAAGGAAAGGTTCCTGCTACCCACCACGCCACCAATGCTACATGGAGCAAGTGGATGGCCGTCATCCCGTATTGGAAACCCAAATCGCCCTGGAATTTTGGAGATAATTACAAACTGGCCGGAAGGTGAAAACTTTGGTCTCACTGATGAAGAGGAGCAGAAACAAGTGACACAGGCTGAAGAAGCTCCACTGTACAACCAACTACCAGCAAAAGAAATGCTATACTCTTCATTGATGGTTCCTGTCGCATCGCAGGGATGAACCAGACGTGGAAAGCAGCCATATGGAGCCTCACATGACAGGTTGCAGAAGCTACTGGAGGAGAGGGTGGACAGTATTTCTCACTGTCGTGGTTTTAAACCAGTAACTAACAAAAAATTGCTTATTTCTTGCTGTGAGATATGGATTAGAACAAGAGCAAAACAGGCATAAAACTTAAAAGGAATAAAGAAGGTTTATTAACAAAACTACAAGAATAAAAACACCAGAATAAACTTCTAGAAAAACTTTTTCATCCCTTATTTACTCACTATTCCCTTGTTCACATGACAACAGAGACAAAAACTTTGGAAATTTGGTGGTTAAACAGTCCCAATTCTTGCTACAGTCTTTTCACCAGTCTTTGTAGAGAAACAGAAGTTTCTTTCTGTTAATTTATGGAGTTTCTCACCAGAAAACTATTTTTGTTATAGTTTTCCTTTTCCCTGATATCAGCTGCCCAGAGCTGCTGTTATCAGAGCTCACTCCTCCCATTCCACATCACTCTGAGGTGTGTATGGGCCATGAGTCTAGGGATGGCATTTTAAGGATGAGTTATTCAAAAGCAAAAGTCTTCTTCATCTGTTTCTGTGAGCTTCACTAGAAAACAGTTTTCTCATTGCCTCTCAAGGCTTTAAATCTTCCAGCACTTCACTGTATCACAATTATTCTACTTTTTACTCAAATTTTACACCTTGAACACTCTATTCCTCCCCATACTCTGTCATGAATTAAAGGAGTTCTTTTCAGGACTTCATTGTCTATCTCCATAGTTTTAACAGAAAGATATTTCAGCTTAATTAAGGCATCTCCTTATTCTGTACCTTTTCTGAAGCTTCTTTTCTTTCCTGTCACTGGTAGTTTATAAAGTCTCTTTTCATGTTGATCACTCTCTTTTTCTCTCTCTGGATAAAAAGATTAATCCGCAAGTCTCATCTGGGTAATGAAAGGGTTAAAATCTTGCCCAGGCTTTTGTAGATGGTTCGGTGATCTCTGCCGAACAGGAGCTGGAGCCGTCTGCGATGGAAGGTTCTTCACAGCTGCTCTGGAGAGTGTGGTCGCTGTCTCTGCTTGCTGCAGGTCCAGGGCCTCTCTCCTTCTTCACTCGGCAGTTTATAGTGAATTTAGTTACAGCACAACCTGCAGCCGAGCCAGAGATCGGCCTGGCCCGGCCCGGCCCAGCCAGAGCTTCCGCAGGCCCGCATCTCCCGGCCGGGAGACGCGGCAGGCCCAGCCCAGTCCCTGCCCGCATGGCCTGGGCAGGGAACAGGAGGCCTGGAGCTCCGCCACCCTTCACAGCCAGGAAACAAAAAGAGCCTAAGTGCCCTGACTTTACATCTTAAGGTAGGGTTCACAAGTTGATCTCCCTTTTCAATGGTTAAAATTGATGTCAATTCTCAGCAATGACCGATAATTGGTCAGGAGAAAAGACTCCAGGCAGTCCCCAGCAACTTCAACTTCCTTAAAGGTAAAGTAACCCCATGACACTCACATTATCCATGCTGTGATCAAGCAGGCCAAGCGGTTGAAGCTGCTATGGTATGATGGGCATTGGTCCAAATATAAGTATGGGGAGGGCTGGCAGATTGATTACATCACACTGCTCCAAACCTGCCAAGGCAAACATTACATGTTCACAATAGTAGAAGCCACCACTGGATGGCTGGAAACCTACCCTGTGCCTCATGCCACTGCCTGTAACACCATCCTGGGACTTGAAAAGCAGATCCTTTGGAGGCATGGTACTCCTGAGAGGATTGAGTCAGACAATGGGACTCATTTCAAGAACAGCCTTATAAACACCTGGGCTTGGGAACATGGCATTGAGTGGGTGTACCATATCCCTTATCATGTACCAGCAGCTGAGAATGTTGAACGGTGCAATGGCCTGCTTAAAACCAGATTGAAGGCACTGGGTGGGGGAACTTTCAAGAACTGGGAGATTAATTTAGCAAAAGCCACATGGTTAGTGAACACCCGAGGTTCCACAAACCGAGCAGGCCCTGCCCAATCGGAGCCCTTTAGAACAACAAATGGAGATAAGGTTCCAGTGGTACATGAGAGGTATGCTGGGAAAAACTGTTTGGTTTAATTCTGCCTCCAGTAAAGACAATCCCATCCATGGGGTTGTCTTTGTTCAGGGACCAGGTTGTACTTGGTGGGTGGTGCAAAAGGATGGAGAGACCAGGTGCATACCTCAAGGGGACCTTGTTTTAGGGTTAACTACCCATGACACTGTGCTTGTATCTGTATCTGCATGTACATATATGTATAGTTAAAGTAGTGTATGTTTGTGCATAATTTAAAGGTTTAAAATTTGATGTAACATTTTGGTATGGGAAAAAATTCGGGGTGGATAATGTTGGGGGTTAGGTGTCCTTCCTTTAATTCTTTTAGTTACCTGTGGAATTTTTACCCATTAGTTGAGGGGAAAACCTAACTGCGGGTACTTGGTGGATACTTGAAGAACACAAGGGGTTCATCTGGGCCCAGGGGGGAAGGGGGCAGGAAAAGGGGATGGCAGGGACAGTTTGGTGGACTTCTTCAGCTTCGGAGAAGGACACTTTGCGCACGCAAAGCTGTTGCGATGGGGATAAAGGAATTTCGCCATCACCCACATGGAGCTGCTGCTTCTTCTCCTTCTTCCCTCTTCCTTGGTGGCCTTGTACCCCCTGTCTTGCCGACATGTGTGGCAGTGCTTGCCACCGCTGTGGAGGTGCTGATACACCTCAGCCACCAGCCTGGGATCTCTGCTCATCCCTGCTGTTTCAACTGAGTGTTCCTCAGAGCTCTGCAGGAGCACCGGGACTGCCCGCCCGAGGGGGTTTGTGAAGCAAACCCTCTCCTCCATCCCTTCCTGTCTCAGCTGAAAAGGCTGTCATGGGGTCCCTGGTTCTGTTTTCTTGTTAATGCTGTAGTTATTGTTGTTTGTTTGCCTTGTTATACATACTAGTAAAGAACTGTTATTTCTACACCCAGATCTCTGCCTGAGAGCCCTTGATTTCAGAATTATAATAATTCAGAAGGAAGGGGTCTACATTTTCATTCCAGGGGAGGCTCCTGCCCTCCCTAGCAGACACCTGTCTTCCAAAACCAAGACATGCATCTAGTCTAGCTAATACTTGTTGATCAATACTCATTTGCATGACCATTTCTGCCATATAGTTCCCTTGCCCATTAGCAACAGCATGAGCAGTTTGCACAGCTTTTGTAAGTGCTGTCGTTGCTATAGCAGCCATACCTGCTATTATTATTGCAGAGATAATAAAAGCTATTAGCCATCCAATTAATCTCCTTGACTGTTTTTTGGGTATTTTAAGTAGTCTTGCCAATTGTCCTAATCCTGATTCTCCCTCACATTCTTGGGTCAAATTCACTGGAAGCGATAATTCTGCTTGTCTTTGCATTGGTACAATAACAAATAAGTTTAATTGGGACACATTCTGATTAGTAATACAACTAAAATAATAGGGATCAGTGATAGTCATGTTAAATGTGTGGTTTTCTACCTTGACCCTTACGTCAGTTGCTGCCAGGTAAACAGATTGATGTGTAGTACATATTACTAGAGTTGTCATGCCAATTGGTTAATCTCAGTTAATATGCCTCATTTGTCTTTATATAATAACCATGATCTACATGTTGCAGCTACAAAAGGATTGCTAAGTGCCATGTTTTGGTAAACCAAGGTCCAGAATTGTTCAAAAATTTAGCTTGCAACACAGGGACTGAAAACCCTCCTTCTGACCACTTCAGTGTTCCCTTTGTCACTTCTGAGAAGTTTACTGGTTTAAACTGTTGCTTATTAGGTTTCTTCTCAGTCCCCAGTCAATTATTTCTAGTCTGGTTATGCTGATCATCTTTTTACCTGGAGTAGATCGTCTACATGAAAGCCAATTAAGCTTTGACACTGATAGCAGTGCCTCAAGGAATTTTGCTAATGGGAAGATAAGCTGGTGCAGCCAACATGGTGTTACTCATCACCTTGCTACTCTTAATGCCTGATATAGACACAAAAGTAAGATATGCCGAGTGTTTTCAGATGTCACTGTCTTGATAGTGTAAGTGAAACTTTTCTGTGAAATTAAGACACCCCAAGATAGGTGTTTTAGCAATTCAAATTGGGGGAAACTGTAAAATGTTTGGGAATCATTATTTTTGATCCGTTCTTTATTTTCCTCCAAAGGTCCCTGTGGTGGAAGCCAAATGCCTCCTGTCCATTCTGTATCATTACTTGCTGTTGGTAGTTCAGCATCCCACCATGCAAGAAGTCTAAAAATGGGAGGATCAATGTGAGCCCAATATACCTGTTTGCTGTGTTGCACTAAGATGTTTACACTAAGCAGTTTTTCCCTGTGCTCCCCTCCCGGTTGTGTGATATTGGTTCCTTCCCCTCACCCCATCCCTTCAGTCTCATCCCATTGGTTGTAATTCTACTCTCCTTCTCCCCTTTCCCCCCAGTTTAAAAGTCCCTGTGATTTCTCCCTCTGCCTCTTTTTTCCCTGGGGTTGGTTCAGAGAATAAACTGTGGGACTGTGGTCCTGGAAGAAAGAGCCTCCTTTGTCTTTTACCTTTGTCCATTGTCGAACCTCCTCCCCCCCGATATACAAGGAGCTAGCTGGGTGATTCCCGGGGCTGGAAGAAGAGGTTTACAGCACCTGTTCTGCAGTCACCAAAGGCAATAGAGAAAGAGAACAGAATAAACTTCTCATGGTACTGTTGCTAGCTATTATTGCTAGGTAGGCCAGGAAGGTGTTCTCCAGGGTTGGTGTCATTCCTACACCATGCATCAGGATTTCAGCTCTTTGTTTTAGTCACTTTAACAGCCCCTATGTTATCTCTGGCTTTGTCCGCTTGCTGCTGGCTGGTGTCAAGTTGTTGGACTAGTCCTTCCAGCTCATGGTATGGTTTTACCATACAAACAGGTAACCACTTTGGGCCTGTTGGTGATAGAACACATGCATACCCTCTCCCCCACGTTAGTAAATAATCTTGGCCTTGCCACTGCACACACAGTTGTGGATCCTTATATAAAACTTTTAGAAATTCGTACTGCTCATGCAAACCTTGAGAGCAGTGCCACTCTACTGGGGATCGAGATTGATGATCTGCATTCAAAAACTTCAGTGCAAATATTGCATTATCTAATTGTTCTTGAGGAGTCATATTCCCTTTTTTTTTTTTGTTTGTTTGTTTTAATAACATGCTCTTATTTTACTATGAAAATTAAGGTAACACAAAAGTAAAATACTTGTAATAAAACAATAAGCTTATCGCATGCTTGGCTTTAGCAACAAGCAAAAATAAGCAAGGTAATACATGTAATCATTACTACATGAGGGAAAGGATAGTGATTTAGAAAGACACACCATCAACTGCCTAAATACTTTACCATCATCCAGAGTCTGCAATCGCTGGGGACTCCTATTTCACAGTGACAACCTAGAAAACCCATTGTGGTTTTAAAGCAGTAACTAAAAAATTACTTATTTCTTGCGGTGAGATATAGATTAGAACAAGAGCAAAACAGGCTTAAAACTTAAAAGGAATAAAGAAAGTTTATTAACAAAACTACAAGAATAAAAACACCAGAATAAACTTCCAGAATACTCTTTTATCCCTCACTACTTGACCATTCTTTTGTACACGTGACAACATAGAGACAGAAAAAACTTTAGAACTTTGGTGGTTAAAACAGTCCCAATTCCTGCTAGTCTTTTCATCAGTCTTTGTAGAGAAACAGAAGTCTCTTTCTGCTAATCTATGGAGTTTCTCACAAGAAAACTATTTCTGTTATAGTTTTCTATTTCCCTGATGCCAGCTGCCCAGAAATCCTGTTATCAGTTCACTCCTCCCATTTCACATCACTCTGAGGTATGTATAGGCCATGAGTCTAGGGATGTCATTTTAAGGATGAGTTATTCAAAGGCAAAAGTCCTCTTCATCTGTCTCTGTGGGCTTCCCAGGAAATAGTTTTCTCATTGGCTCTCAAGGCCTCAAATCTTCAACTATTACTTTATCTCACTCTGTTCCAGCACCTCACTGTATCACAATTACTCCACCTTTGCTCAAAATCCAAACTTTTAAGACTCTATTCCTCCCAATATACTCTGTCATGAATTAAAGGAGTTTTTTCAAGACCTTATTGTCCATCTCCATAGCTTTAACAGAAAAATATTTCAGCTTATAAAGCATCTCCTTATTCTCTACCTTTCCTGAAGCTTAATTCTTTTCTTTACTGTCTCTGATAGTTTATAAAGTCTCTTTACATGTTGATTACTCTCTTTTTCTCTCTCTGGATAAAAGGATTAATCTGCAAGTCTCATCTGGGTAATGAAAGGGTTAAAATCTTGCCCTGGCTTTTGTAGATGGTTCTGTGATCTCTGCCAGAGCAGGAGCTGGAGCTGTCTTCAATAGAAGATTCTTCATGGCTGCTCTGGAGAGTGTGGTCGCTGTCTCAGCCTGCCGCAGGTCAAGAGCTTTTTTTTCCTTTCTTTACTCAGCAGTCTCTGGTGAATTCTGTCACGGCAAAAACTGCAGCTGAGCCAGGGAGCGGCCTGGCCCATCCAGAGCCCAGGGCAAGCCCCGCAGGCCCCCATCTCCCGGCCGGGAGCCGCTGGGCCCAGCCCAGCCCCCACCCGGGCTGCATGGCCTGGGCAGGGAACGGGAGGCCAACTAGAGCTCTGTTACCTTTCACAGCCAGGAAACAAAGAGAACAAGAGTGCTCTGACTTTACATCTTAAGGAGGTGTTCACAGGTTGACTTAACTTTCTAATGGTCAAAACTGCTGTCAATTCTTAGAAATGACTGATAATTGGTCAGGAGGAAAGACTCCCATCAGCCACCAGCAGCTTCAACTTCCTTAGCTCCCAAAGCTATCTTAAAGGTAATGCCACCCCATGACACCCATGTAAGGTTTCCAAGTTCACCCTGAAAGGAGGTCCAGCTTTTATAAGCCCAAATCAGTAAGTCAGTGACTTGATTATATTTTTAGTGCAAAAACACCTGGATCTGATGTCATACTTCCTGACCAACCAGGGCTTGGCTAGGGTCTAGGCCTTGACTGTGAGGTTTTTCCCTAACATTTCCTAAAAACAAGCCTCTATTAAAATCAGTTTGGAAGGTTTCTTAAAATGATACATTTCTTGCAGATAACTATGCAAGGTTATGTGAAAATTTCCAAAGCAGCCAGTTTGGCTTTGTCATCTGTTTTTAGCTAAATAATCAATGGTAACATGGACAAACTGCAAACGAGCAAAGGAATGTATATGAGTAACATCAAAAATGTCTTATGGATAATTTTCTTTTTTAAAGCTCTGTGTATTCTCTTTATGACATTAACAACTGTCCTGGTTTAGGGCAAATTTGGGAAAGACCCTCCAAATGGGGGTCACCCCAGAGAAACAAATTCAAGCGGCCCCTCCCCCAAACTGGTTCGGGAAAAAATATTTCCTTGGAGAAAAGTGGAAAAAACTGTTTATTTAACAGAAATTGAATAATATTAAACAATAAAACCTCTCACTCTTTGATGAGATGGCAAATCCAGGAATAAAATGTCCTTTTCATGTGGGATTGCTCAGCTCGCTCAGGTTCTTATCAGTTTTGGCTGTTTTTCCAGTCCAGTGCAGGTTTGAACAGATCCAAAGAAAAGGAAAAAAAAATCCAGGGAAACTTCTCTGCCTCAGCTAGCTAAAAACTAAAAAAAAGCAAAAGAGAGCTCTGTCCCGCTGTTTGTCCATGCTGCAGACACCACAGTCCAGGAGTACGATGCGGGGAAGTGAGTATTTTTCCTCAACACAAACTGCCCACTTTTTCTCCCCCGCTTCGCTTTCAAAGCCAGTCTTAAAGGTGCAGAACTTAATATGTGATATAAACAAGGTGATTGGGGATACAAGCATCATAAAGTCACCCCAGGACACAACATACTCAGAATTGCTAATTATATCCACTGCTTCTTGTTTAAAAATTGTTCAGGGAACCACCTGTTTGATTTATTGCATCTTCTTGCCATGTAATGACTGCCTTTGCTGTGTGTCCTGATCCATCAATAAAAACATTACGTGCACCAGGAATAGGGCTACAGTACACAATAGTTTGTAGTGTTAAAGGCAAGTGAAGATAATTTCTGCAACAATTTGAAGGTAAAGAGAAAGAAATCTGTCCTACAAAATCTGCCAATGCTATATAAAAAATATCAAAATTTTGTAACAAATACTCATAACTGTCAAGAGACAGTGGTAAATTAATAACTCCCAAATCATACCCCATCAATTGCATTTTGCGGGTTCTGCCCATCTTTTCTATCATCCAATTTTTTTATTATTGTTAATTCTCCTTTTGTATTCTGCTGCAAGGCTAGGCTGTCTTTGTGAAGACTGGAAACAAATTTAAAATACAGCTCAGTTTCATTAGCTAAAAAAATTCTTTGAAAAAGCATTCATGAATTGAGATGTAAAGCCGTGGAGATTCAAGGCATGCCAGGCATGCCCTCTGGGATCCCTCCCCCCGCCGCCGCTCAGTGCGGGTGTCTGTGTCTCCTGGCACCAGTCAGAGCTGGATGTATACAGTGTGAGGTGGCTGCCGGGGCTTGTCTGTTCCTTCTGCTGCTTCCTGGGCAGCAGATCTGGCCTGCAGCCATGCCCCAGTGCTGCGCTGAGTGCCGGGGGGGGGGTGGGGTGGGAATGAACTGCTGCCACATCCCGTGGCAGTGTGAAACAGCATGAGGATGAAGCACGAAGGGGGGCCACACTGGAGCTGCTGCTGCTGGGCACCCTCTCAGGGCCCTGGAGGGAGCTGCTGCAGCTGCGGGGGAAAGAGGGGAGTAGTATGAAAAGGTTCTAAAGGTTGTGCTAAGGGTTGTTTTAAGGGAAAATGCAGGTCTCGCTCTTTTCCAAGATTAACAGGGGCTGATGGTAATACATCCCCATCTGATTCATTATCAGTATCCTTTTGTCCTGGTTCACGGCAAGTTTGGGAGAAAACCTCCAATGGGGCCTCCAGGAAGCAAACCCACGTGCCCGCCCCCCCCCCCCCCTCCCACACCTGTTTGGGAAGAGATTTCTCCAAAAGAAGTGGAAAAAACTTGTTTATTTAACAGGCAAAGCACTACCCAGCACAAAATGAAAAATACTAAATTACAAAACCTCTCACCACTCTGAAGAGATGACAAATTCAGAGGGTCTCCCTCCTGTGGGTATTCTCTCTGTTATCAATCCCTCTGGTGCTGGAAAATGCTGTTGCCCAGTGTTATAAATACATATCATATTGGCTTTTTGCAAGTATTATAATGAATATTATATGTATAAGATTAGAAAATTTAGCTGTAATAATATAGTCTTCTTTATTTCTGTTATTAATGAAACTTAGAAATAGTGGTATAATACATGTATGTTAAGCTATGACATAGCATTAAAACAAAAACTACTTTTGTTTGTATAACCCAAAGACTGAAAAAGATAGCTGGAGACCCTTTTTTTCCTTTTGTAAACTATCTTATCCAGATGAAGACAGCAGTGACCAGAACTCTGGGGGGAGGAATTTATTGCATTTCTGGTATCAGGGAATGTAAATTTCGATGGTGCCAAGAGGATTGATCTATTGGGAAGGGGGAAAGAGAAAACTAAACAGAAGAACACCAAAGATGCTAAGAAGAATGTATGAATATGTATGAGAATTTATGGATATGTAGTAGGGTTCTGTTTTTAAGGGACAATCCTTTGTTAGTAAGGTGTGCTCTCTTGGCAGAATGCAGAGACACCCAGCCGTATCTGTATACTTTATTTTTTTCTCCTAATTGTTTTTTTTATTAAACTTGTAAATTCTATAAAAATTATGTAAACCTCGTTTTTCACACCCAGGCTTGGCCCATGCTAGTCCACAGGTGCAAGTTCCCGGTGCTCCCCTGAGGCCCCAGTCCAGAGAAGGATCAAACTGTTCCAAGAAAAGGGAAGGAAAAACAGTCCAGGAAGACCTCTCTGCTTCAGCTAGCTGGAAAGCAAAGGTGATCTCTGTCTCATTGTCTGTCTGTGCTGCAGTCAAAACTCTGTCCCGGAATGCGGGGGGAGCAAGTACAGTCTCTGATAACAGACTCGGTGCTTCTTCTTTACTCACTTTTACTCTCAGATGAAGTTTTAAAGATACAAAACCTATTTCTGAGCTAGGCAGACTTATGGGGATACAATTTAACATCACAGTCACCCCAGGACACCTTTTCAGCACTCCCAGCCTCAGCTACTTGCAGGGGCTCTAAAGCACTCATGTGAAACCACCATGTTATTATTACCAAATCAGGAATTGGAAAATCTAAGTCCTTATGTATTCATAAATGCTCTCCTACCTTAACATCAAAGCTTCTTTCATTTAAAAACAAGTACAGTGCTCTGTAACCAGTAATAAAAGTTACTCTAATTGCTTGTTAGAGATTTTATGTGCTGCAGTGTGGAGAATCTGTTGCAATACCTTTAAACTGTGCCGATGCCCCTGGGACACCCCCCGTCCCATAATATTATACTCACAATCCCATGGTTCTTAGTCCAGTGAATATCACTGACCTTATGTTATAGGCTGTGCTGGCAATTTCCCCTCCCCCCCCCCATTGTTGTATCACAGCTGTGATCTGTTATCATGTTGGGGTCACCAAATGTTGGTGACAGGTTTAAATGCAAAGGAAAATAAAAAATATAAAAATAGATATATATTGACAATGAAAATAACACACTGATGCAATATAATAGTGTTGGGCTTGGCAGATGTTTTCTTTCTACTTGCCTCTCTCTTTTTCTCACACAAGCTCCCTTTAATTTGCTTACAGATAAACAATCACCTTTTCATTGGTCCCTAGGGCCTCTTGCTAATTTTGTAACATGCAAAACATGTTTCAAGCATTCCATGAATGTGATTGTTTTCAATCACAATGTCACACGCTCATACGGTGGTTTGCCACCAAGAAATGAGATTCCACAACATCCTTCAGCAAATACACAAATTAGCAGGGTCTTTAGGGCTAACGTTCTCTTGTTCTAATCTTGGTTAGGATGCCAGGTGTTTGTCACTGTTCTCACAGAGCACCTCTCCTATGAAGATAAGCTGAGAGAGCTGGAGTTGTTTAGCCTGGAGAAGGCTCCAGGTAGACCTCACTGCAGCCTTCTGTTGCTTAAAGGGGGCTAATAAGAATGAGGGACTATTTATATGGGCAGATAGTGATAAGACAAGAGGCAAATGTTTTTGTAGTGATTGGAAAAAACACAGACCCTGTTCTAAGTCGACAGAATTGTTTTATTAAGCACACACCAGTACTTACACGTTTTTTCAGTGTACAAGTTTAGGATCAAACTATGTAGTCAGTGATTAGGATACTAACCAATCACGCAAATAAGTGTCAAAGCAGATGTTTATTGCTTTTTTATCTCAGACACTTTGACACATCCCACACAGCCTTAGTGGCCCAGTGTTCTGGGCTGCTTAATTGAAGCATTCTCACATAGGTATTTATGGCTGCAGATGATCTTTGGTATGCACTTTCTCATGGAAAAAAGGTACTTGTTAAGGCTGATCAGGAGCAGCCACTTCTACAGTTTTATTATAAAAGAGAAGAGATTTAGTTTAGATGTTAGGAAGAAATTCTTTACTGTGAGGGTGGTGAGGCACTGGAGTGGCTTGCCTAGAGAGGTTGTGGATTCTCTATCCCTGGAAGGGTTCAAGGACAGGTTGGATGAGACCCTGAGTAACCTGATCTAGTGGGTGGCATCCCAGCCCACAGTGGGGGGATTGTAACTAGATGTTCTTGAAAGTCCCTTCCAACCCAATCCATTCTATGATTCTATGGCATTTTGCATTCTGTCTTAAAGGGAAACTGATAGCTGGGTGTCTTCAGAGGACTGGTCATGTGTGGAGGAAAGTCAGTCCCCCGACAGGCTTCGTCCTTGGAGATCTGTCCCCTAAGATAAGACAGAAGTACCTTGTCATGGTGACTAAGCTGTGGACCCCTTCCTGCTTCGGGATCTGATGTTATCTCCTTGTAAACTATTGGTCATTTTACCGTGGTCTTAGACCATTGGTCCCTTTCCCAATTCTCCCCTTCCCTATAAAAGCCCCAGCTTTTGCCTAGTTCAGTGGAAGTTCGTCACTGCCCCCCTTCGCTGAAGCTTGCCGATAAAGGATTCTGTGGAATGTTACACGGGCTCCCGTCTCTTGTCTACGCATCGGCTGGGGTAACCCATGAGCGGAGCTGGGCTGAGCTGATCACTACAAGAGCTGAAATCACATCTAAAAGAGCTGATCACGTGAAGCCTCAGGCTGCGCTCACAAGGGTTATCCCTGGCTGGAAACTGCCAAGACCCCTGGATGGCCGTTCCTCTCAGGACCCCTATCTGGGATAGTCGGTGGCAGAGCTGGGGGTCGAACAGACCCCCGGTACTAGCCATCAACAATCATGGGATATGAGAAACAGTCTGATAAGTCTGAAAGATGTTACAGTATTTGAATACATAACATATTGGTCATCTAGTCTCCCATCAGAATGTTAGGGTTAAAGAACACATAATGAGAGAATGATTATAAATGCAGGTGCTTTTATTGAAGCATGCAGGAACTAGGTGTATTAACAACCCAAATCTAGCTCCATCGTCTTTGTCCAAAGTGCACATATTTATACAATTTCAGCTGTAGCAGAAATCACTATAACAACCTTATCGATATTGCTTCATTAACATTGCTTCATTAACTTTATCAATATTGCTTCATTAGAGTTAGCTCATCCTTGTACAAACATGTACGAATCTTATCTCTGGGTATCTTAGAGACCCCAAGTACCAGTTCCTGTTACCACAAACATTTAAACTTGCTAGACTATCCCTAATACCAAGCATTCTTGTGGCCTACTTGTACATGATTTTCAGGAACATTTAACCCCATAGTAACAAGAAGATTTCCAAATAAAAATTGGCAAATGTGGCCATAAGCAGACTGCACAACATCTTACTGATCTTGGAAATGACCTATCACTTTGAAAAGCCAGTCACTCCTAGTCAAGGTTGGGGTACACTCCACTGGGCAGCATAAGGTGTGTCAAAGACTAGACCTGAGGTTGTTGCAGTGTTTTTTACGTGCACCAAATTGAGTCTACAGTAAAGGGGGGATAACACCAAGTTCAACTGTTCTTCCTCATACTCAGGTATCATGGCTTGATGCTGGCCAGATGTCAGGCACCCACGAAAGCCTCTCGCTCAGTCCCCTCTGCAGATGGACAAAGGAGAGAAAATTTTAACAAAGGACTCATGTGTTTAGATAAGGACTGGGAGAAGACACTCATACAATACCATCAAGGGCAAAACAGTCTCAACTTGGAGATATAAAGTGAATTTATTAGTAACACAACCAGAGCAGGATAAGGAGAAGTAAAATAAGCCCTTAAAAACAACTTTTCCCCCCACCCCTCCCTCCTTCACAGCTCTACGTCCTACCCCAGCTGCTGAAGGAGTCAGGGAATGGGGGTTATGGTCAGTTACCACCCATGGTTTCTCCCGCTGCTCAGGAAGAGGAGTCCTTCCCCTGCTGCACTGTGGGGTCCCTCCCACAGGAGGCAGTTCTCCACAAATTCCTCCAACATGGCTCCATCTCACAAGCAGCAGCTCCTTGCCACTGCTGAAAGCAAGTTCCTCCCACAGGCAACAGTCCTCCCAAAACTTCTGTAGCATGGGTCACTCTTCAACAAGGTGCAGTCTTCTATGGACAGGCTGCTCAAGCCTGGGAGCAGGGCCCATTTCTCCACAGGTATCCCACTGGATCACAGCCTCCTCTAAGCATCCACCTGTTCTGTTGTGGGCACCTCCCCCATGGGCTGCGGGTGGATCTCTGCATCCCCTGTGGACCTCCATGGGCTACAGGGGGACAGCCTGCTTCATCATGGTCCTCACCACAGGCTATAGAGGAATCTTGGCTCCAGTTCCTGAAGCACCACCTCCCCCTCCTTCTTCACTGACCTTGGTGTATGCATGTTGTTCTCCTCACATGTTCTCACCTCCTCTTCTCTGGCTAGAATTAAAACTGTGCCACAAAGTTTGTTTTGATTTCTTCTTAAATATGTTATCACAGAGGCATTACCACTATTTCTAATTGGCCCAGGCTTGGCCAGCGGCACATCCATCCTCAGAGTCATCAGGAATTGGGTCTGCTGGACATGGGAGAAGCTTCTAGCAGCTTCTCACAGAAGCCACCTCTGTGGCCCACTACCAAAAACCAGGCCATGCAAAACCACTACATCAGTCTATTAATAATAAAATGGAACCTATACATACAAATATCTATATATTTTTAAAATTGTCAGGCCACATGTTAAACTTATGATTCACATAGCTTCTTCCTTGTCCTGCCCTTGTCTATACAAAACTTACATATGAAAATAAAATCTCAGTATGAATACTCCCTTTTGTGGCTTTATGCAGTCAGTAAAATACTGGATTCATTGTAGCAAATCATGACTTGAGCTGATTTCTACAAGGCCAGAGATTTTGCCAGAGTTCTTACAGTAAAAATTCCATTATTATGCTATTTCTGCAATTCTAAGGTTTCATCACTTCTGCTTTAAAACACTTTATTTTAACCTTGTATGAAAGACCCATTTAGATAATCATGATCTATTTATATTTATATTAAAGAGAGAAACCTATTTAAAAACCCAGCGTGGAAAAACTATTCTGTACCACTTAATATTCCTCACAGAGCTGAACAAATTCTGACATAAAGACAGAAATAAAGAGCAGGTAAACTATGCGATGTCCAGTGCCTTAGAAATGTAAGGAAAAAATCAGTTCCCAGAAATAATCTTTCCTTCCATATTAGTACTCCTATATACTTGTGGCAGGACGTCTATTCCCCCCCCCCCCCCCCCCCCCACCCCATAGCTGGTGCATAAAGAGATATCCTGGGCTGAAAGGCCCAGCAAGAGGTCATCTCTGGTGACAAAAGGGCTCATGCCTCAGCAAAGAATCAACATCTGTCATGGTTTGAAACCAGTAACTAAAAAATTACTTATATCTTGCTGTGAGATATGGATTAGAACAAGAGCAAAACAGGCATAAAACTTAAAAGGAATAAAGAAAGTTTACTAACAAACTATAATAATAAGAACACCAGAATAAACTTCCAGAAAACTCTTTTTATCCCCTACTACCCACCATTCCCTTGTTCACGTGACAACAGAGACAAAAACTTTGGAACTTTGGTGTTTAAAACAGTCCCAATTCTTGCTAGAGTCTTTTCATCAGTTTTTGTAGAGAAACAGAAGTCTTTTTCTGCTAATTTATGGAGTTTCTCACAAGAAAACTATTTCTGCTATAGTTTTCTATTGCCCTGATGTCAGCTGCCCTGAAATCTATCATCAGAGTTTACTCCTCCCATTTCACCTCACTCTGAGGTGTGTATGGGCCATGGGTCTAGGGATGTCATTTTAAGGATGAGTTATTCAAAGGCAAAAGTCTTCTTCATCTGTCTCTGTGAGCTCTACTAGAAAACAGTTTTCTCATTGCCTCTCAAGGCTTCAAATCTTCCAGCACTTCACTGTATCACAATTATTCTACTTTTTACTCAAAATCTACACTTTGAACACTCCATTCCTCCCTACATACTCTATCATGAATTAAAGGAGTTCTTTCAGGACTTTATTGTCCATCTCCATAGCTTTAACAGAAAGATATTTCAGCTTAATTAAAGCATCTCCTTATTCTCTACCTTTCCTGAAGCTTAATTCTTTTCTGTCACTGGTAGTTTATAAAGTCTCTTTTCATGTTGATTACTCTCTTTTTCTTTCTCTGGATAAAAAAAAATTAATCTGCAAGTCTCATCTGGGTAATGAAAGGGTTAAAATCTTGCCCAGGCTTTGTAGATGGTTCTGTGATCTCTGCCGGAGCAGCGGCTGGAGCTGTCTGCCATGGAAGATTCTTCATGGCTGCTCTGGAGAGTGTGGTCACTGTCTCAGCCCACAGCAGGTCAAGAGCTTTTTTTCTTTCTTTACTTGGCAGTCTCTGGTGAATTCAGTCACAGCAAAAACTGCAGCTGAGCCAGGAACTGGCCTGGCCCAGCCAGAGCCCGGGGCAAGCCCCGCAGGCCCCATCTCCCAGTCGGGAGCCGCGGCAGGCTCAGCCCAGCCCCTGCCCGGGCCGCATGGCCTGGGCAGGGGACGGAAAGCCAGCTAAAGCTGAGTCACCCTTCACAGCCAGGAAACAAAAAGAGCCTAAGTGCCCTGGCTTTACATCTTAAGGTAGGGTTCACAAGTTGATCCCACTTTTCAATGGTCAAAACTGCTGTCAATTCCCAGTAATGACCGATAATTGGTCAGGAGAAAAGACTCCCATCAGTCCCTAGCAACTTCAACTTCCTTAGCTCTCAAAACCACCTTAAAGGTAAAGTCACCCCATGACAACATCTTAGTCTGAAGAGCAGATGTGGGAAGAGATAAAAGAAGTATTCTTGACTGAGAGACACTGTTTTACAAACTATAAAAGACACACTAGCTATCACAGAGGCAGAAGCCTCTTACATCCTGAGGTGTTTGAGACTTCTCCTCTGAGTTTGGATGCAAATTCTGTGGTCACTTTCCTGGGGATTGAGGGATACGATCTTGATGTGTGCCCCACCAACAACTGGATGTTAAAATACATTGAATCCTAAGTTATGTTATTTCTTCACTCGCTGTAACAATAGGTACCTTTAACCTCACACTGCATATATATACTAGTAGTCTCTTTCCTTTCTGTCTTTATTCCTGTGTAGTATTATTTTGTTTTAAGTCTTATGTCTGTTAGCTTTCTGTTTATTGAAAAAACAATTAACTCTATTATAGACTGAATCAGTCATTATTAAAGAACTTGTGAACAAAAGTGGGTTTTGGGGTATTGGCTGCCTCAATAAAGCTACTGCCTGCTGCCAGAGGCCAGGGCAAAAGGCAAGGACTTATCTAAACCCCCACACCCACTTGTAAGAATACAATGAAAATCCTACAGTATTTATAAGCAAAATAAAGAGAACAAATGATGAAACAAAAATATCTATGTAAATTAAAAAAACCCAAAGGGTATACTCATAATAAGTAGAATATTTACCCCATGAAATAGTTTGCTATGGTTCAGCTGCAGAATCCATTTATTATTTGTCTTGGTTTAGGGCAAATTTGAGAAAAAACTTCTGAATATGTTCCCTCCAGGAAGCAAATTCAAGCAACTCCTCCCCCAACTGGTTCAGGAAAATATTTCCTTGGAGAAAAGTGAAAAAACCTGTTTATTTAACAAGCAAAGTATTCACAAGCATAAAAACTGAATAATATTAAACCATAAAATCTTTCACTGTTCTGAAGAGATGGCAAATTGAGAAAGTCCTTGTTGTGGGTTGTAGCTAGGCTTGCTCAGTCTCTTATCAGTCCCTCCTGAGCTCGGTGGGCCACAGGCATGAGCTCACAGTGTTTTTCTGGGTTTTCAGTCCAGAGCAGGTTTGAACAGTTCCAAGACAAAGAAAAACCACAGTCGGGGGAACTTCTCTGCCTCACCTAGCTAAAAACTAACTAAAAGCAAAAGTTAGCTCTGTCCCGCTGTCTCTCCATGCTGCAGACAGCACAGTACAGGAGTAGAATGTGCAGGAGTGCAGTTTCTGAAAACAAACTCCATGCTTCTTTTTTCCCCCCTTAGCTCTCAGAACCAGTCTTAAAGGTGTAGAACTCAATATCCAGCATAAACAGAGCAGACGATTGGGGATATAAGCATTATAAAGTCACCGCAGGACATTATTAGAATCACTTGAATCTACCAATGTGCATGTAAATAACTTTACTCACGTATGTAAGCAAAGGTTCATTTCACAGAATTTACAGAATGACGAGGTTGGAAGAGACCTTCAAGATCATCGAGTCCAACACATGCCCTAAGAACTCAACTAAATCATGGCACAGAGTGCCATATTCAGTCTTTTTTTAAACACATCCAGGGATGGTGACTCCACCACCTCCCCAGGCAGACCATTCCAGTACTTTATCACTCTTTCCGTGAAAAACTTTTTCCTAATATCCAGCCTACATTTCCCTTGATGCAGTTTGAGACTGTGTCTTCTCCTTCTGTTAGTTGCTCCCTGGTGAAAGAGACCAACACCCACCTGACTACAACCACCTTTCAGGAAGTTGTAGAGAATGATAAGGTCACCCCTGAGTCTCCTTCTCTTCAGGCTAAACAACCCCAGCTCCCTCAGCCATTCTTCATTGGGATTGTGTTCCAAGCCCCTCACCAGCCTTGTTGCCCTCCTCTGGACCCGCTCAAGCATCTCAATGTCTTTCCTAAACCGAGTGGCCCAGAACTGGGCACAGTACTCAAGATGTGGCCTCACCAGTTCCGAGTACAGGGGGAGAATGACCTCCCTGGTCCTGCTGGCCACACTATTCCTGATACAAGCCAGGATGCTGTTGGCCTTCTTGGCCACCAGGGCATACTACTGGCTCATGTTCAGTCAGCTGTTGACCAGTACCCCCAGGTCCCTTTCCACCTGGGCACTGTCCAGCCACCATCCCCAGCCTATAGCGTTGCAGGGTGTTATAGTGGCCAAAATGCAAGACTCGGCACTTGAACTTATTAAACTTCATCTTGTTGGATTCTGCCCATCCATCCAACCACTCCAGATCTCTCTGCAGAGCCATCCTACCTTCCAACAGATCGACACACGCTCTCAGCTTAGTGTCATCTGCAAATTTACTAATGAAGAACTCAATTTCCTCATCCATGTCATCAATAAAAGTATTGAACAGAACTGGCCCCAGCACAGACCCCTGAGGGACACCACTGGTGATTGGCTGCCAGCTGGATGCAGCACCGTTCACCACCACTCTCTGGGCCCGGCCATCCAGCCAGTTCTTAACCCAGCAAAGAGTGCTCCTGCTCAAGCTGAGGGTTGCCAGCTTTTTCAGGAGTATGCTGTGGGAGACAGTGTCAAAGGCCTTGCTGAAGTCCAAGGAGACAACATCCACAGCCTTTCCTGTATCCACCAGCTGGGTCACCTGGTCATAAAAGAAGATCAGGTTGGTCAAACACAACTTACCCTTCCTAAACCCGTGCTGGCTGGATCTGATACCCTGGCCATCTTGTAAGTGCTGTGTGATGACACTCAATATAAACTGCTCCATTACCTTACCAGGTACTGAGGTCAGGCTGACTGGTCTATAAATTACTAGAATCCTCCTTCCCACCCTTTTTGTGAATGGGTGTCACATTGGCCAGCTTCCAGCCCTCTGGAACCTCACCAGTGAGCCAAGACTGTTGGTAAATGGTGGAGAGTGGCTTTGCAAACTCATCTGCCATCTCCCTCATCATCCTCATATGGATCCCATTTGGTTGCATAGATTTATGAATATCCAAGCATCTCAGGGGTTCTCTGACTGCCTCCTCCTGGGTAACAGGGGGACCATTCTGCTCCCTGCCACCATCAACCAACCCAAGAGGACAGTTATCCTGAAGGCAAGTTGTTTTCCCACTAAAAACTGAGGCAAAGAAGGCATTGAGCACTTCTGCCTTCTCCTCATCTGCAGTTACTAAGTTCCCACCCACATCTAATAAAGAACAAAGGTTGGTCTTGCCCTTCCTTTTACCATTAATATATTTGTAAAAACATTTTTTATTACCCTTTACTGAAGTCACCATTTTAAGTTCAAACTGAGCTTTGGCCTCCCTAATTTTTTTCCTACATTCTCTAGCAGCCCCCTTAAATACTTTCTGAGAGACCTGACTCTCCTTCCAAAGATGATACATCCTCTTTTTATTCCTAAGTTCCTCCAAAACCTCCTTGCCCATCCAGGCTGGACATTTGCCTCATTGACTTGTCTTTTGGCACACAGGGACAGTCTGTTTCTGTGCCCTCAAGATCTCTGTTTTGAATCATGCCCACCTTTCCTGAACTCCTTTGTTTTTAACGGCTACTCCCCAAGGAAGTCTCTGAATAAGTCTCCTAAATAGGCCAAAGTCTGCCCTCTGGAAGTCCAATGTAAAAGTCTTATTGGTGTTCTTCCTGATTTCACCAAATATCAAGAACTCTATAATTTCATGTTCACTATGCCCCAAGCGGCCTCCAGCAACCACATCTCCCACCAGTCCATCTCTATTTGCAAACATCAGATCTAACATAGTGTAGTGGTTTATATTTGCTAATTTCGTTTTTCCGGCCAACACACCAAATAAATGTTGTGGTTTTAAAGCAGTAACTAAAAAAATTACTAGAAAACTTACTTATTTCTTGCTGCGAGATATGGATTAGAACAAGAGCAAAACAGGCTTAAAACTTAAAAGGAATAAAGAAAGTTTATTAACAAAACTACAAGAATAAAAACACCAGAATAAACCTCCAGAAAACCCCCTTTTCTCTCATTGCTCAACCATTCTCTTGTTCACATGACAACATAGAGACGAAAAATTTGGAACTTTGGTGTTTAAAACAGTCCCAATTCCTGCTAGAGTCTTTTCATCAGTCTTTGTAGAGAAACAGAAGTCTTCTTCTGCTAATCTATGGAGTTTTTCACAAGAAAACTATTTCTGTTATAGCTTTCTCTTTCTCTGATGCCAGCTGCCCGAAAAAAATCTGTCATCAGTCCACTCCTCCCATTTCACATCACTCTGAGGTGTGTTATGGGCCATGAGTCTAGGGATGTAATTTTTAAGGACGAGATATTCAAAGGCAAAAGTTCTCTTCATCTGTCTCTGTGAGCTTCTCTGGAAGCAGAAGTTTTCTCATTGCCTCTCAAGGCCTCAAATCTTCAACTATTACTTCTCTCTCTCTCTGTTCTAGCACCTCACTGTATCACAATTATTCTACTCTTTACTCAAAATCTACACTTTGAAGACTCCATTCCTCCCAATATACTCTGTCATGAATTAAACGAGTTTTTTCAGGACACTATTGTCCATCACCATAGCTTTAACAGAAAAATATTTCAGCTTAATTAAAGCATCTCCTTATTCTCTACCTCTTCTGAAGCTTAATTCTTTTCTTTACTGTCTCTGATAGTTTATAAAGTCTCTTTACATGTTGATTACTCTCTTTTCCTTTCTCTGGAAAAAAGGATTAATCTGCAAGTCTCGTCTGGGTAATGAAAAGGTTAAAATCTTGCCCAGGCTTTGTAGATGGTTCTGTGATCTCTGCCGGAGCAGCAGCTGGAGTTGTCTGCGATGGAAGATTCTTCATGGCTGCTCTGGAGAGTGTGCTCACTGTCGCCACAGGTCAAGAGCTTTTTTCTTTATTTACTTGGCAGTCTCTGGTGAATTTAGTCACAGCAAAAACTGCAGCCGAGCCTGGGACCAGCCTGGCCCGGCCAGAGCCCGGGGCAAGCCCCGCAGGCCCCATCTACCGGCCGGGAGCCGCGGCAGATCCAGCCCAGCCCCGGCCCGGGCGGCAAGGTTTCTGGGTCCCTGATACAGACCAGTGGACTCTGTGAAAACTTAAATTGAACACTATCACCCTGAAATTACGGCCTTCTGATTGTATGGAGTATTGTGTTTTCCTATTATTAATCCTTTTTGGTTGTTTATAATGTTGCTAGTTTCTTTGTTCATTTTTCTTTTTCCTTTTCTTTTTGGTAAACCAAAAAGGGTGAGATGTCGCCCTGAAAATTCAGCTTCTGAGCTTGCTGACATGGTTTTCTAAGGACTTTCCCAGGACAGTAACTGTAAACATAGATATGTGTACATTCTTTCTGTTACATGTCTTGTGATGGGCATCTCTCATGGCCAGTGCAGTGAGAAAGTGTTATC
The DNA here is from genome assembly GCF_030490865.1 of Poecile atricapillus. NCBI lineage: Eukaryota > Metazoa > Chordata > Aves > Passeriformes > Paridae > Poecile > Poecile atricapillus. Next base: position 65,373,398 of record NC_081288.1, read on the forward strand.
CTGACCATCCAATCTCTGGCCGTGGTCAGAAACCCATAAATCCTGGGAGAAAAAATAAACTCTCTTCTTCTTTTCACCACACCTCGACCTGTATCCGTGTGATCTATTCATCTTCAGCGGCAACAGAACACCTCCTTTAAAATGCAGAACCACCAAGAGACTCATGTTTTCAAATGAACAGAGCAGAAAATTAATGGTAAACAGGGCTTTGAAAAGCTTTTGTTGTGGTGACATCCACACCGTCCCACTGCCCTGCCTGGCTAGGACTTGTTTGAGTGTCTGGTGGGTACTCTCAATCAGAGCTTCACCTGTGAGGGAATGTGGGATGCCAGTTTTATGTTCCACCCCTCACTGCTGGACAAACTCTAGTAACTCCTTGGATTTATACGCCAAGCCATTGTCAGTTTTAATTTCCCTAGGAATCCCCAGCACTGAAAAGACCTGTACCAGGTGATGTTTGGCATGCACAGATTTTGCCCCTGCATGGGCTGAGGCATAAACTGCACCTGAGTATTTGTCAATGCTTACATGTACATATTTAAGGTGACCAAAACTGGGTATGTGTACAATGTCTATTTGCCACACTTCACAGCTCCCAAGGCCTCGAGGGTTAAGCCCTACACCCAGTGACAGCATGGCCTGGAGATGGCAGCTGGGACAGGTGGCCACAATGGCCTTAGCCTGACCCCATGTTAGCTGGAACTGACAGATCAGACCTGGCACATTTTGATGGTATTGCTGATGGCTCCGCTTAGCATGCTAGAAGATGTCTGGAAGATGTACCCTTTTGGCTGGGGCAGCAAGGGAATCAGTTTTGCGGTTCCCTTCTGCGATTTTGCCTGGCAAATCAGTATGTGACCTCACATGCATCACATAGGAAAGGATGCTCTCGAGTTGAGACTAAATGAATTAGTTTTGAGAGCAACCTGAAGAGATGCTCATTCTTGATGTCTTTGAGAACTGCCTGCTCTGCCCTGGACACTACCCCCACCACGTAGGCTGAGTTGATAACGAAATTGATTGGCTCTGAGAACTTCTCAAAGGCTCTCACGGCCGCAGCCAGTTTGGCTACCTGGGGTGACCCCTCCACAAACTCAACATCAGCTTCCCAATGCTGAGACTGGGGATCTCTCCAAGTCATCACCAACTTGTGGGATGCCCCAGATGCGTCAGTGAACACTGTAAGAGTTTTGAGCGGCCTACGTCTCCTTTTCTCACAAGGAATGAGGTGGAATTCCTCATGAAACAATTTGTGTGATGGTGCATGGACTGATATTTTTCCACTGTAGCTGTCCAGAGCTAACTGGAGGTTAGCAATGCTCTTCAGCAGGTGCTCAAACATCTCCTAGGTCAGTTTTTCAGGAGAGTGATTTCCATCCTCAGAAAGTTTGACCAGGAGGTGAATACATACAAAGTCACAACCAGCCAGTTCCCACAGCCTCACCATGGCCTTTCGGATCAGTTGAGCCATCAGCTCTTGTGGCTTGGTGATGGTTTTGGATCCTTGGTGGGAGAGGAAGACCCACTCTATGATTAAGAGTGAATCTCTCTGCGCTTTGGCCCTTCAATCCATTGGAATATCAACCCATGTAAGTGTGGCAGCTTCTCCAGGACAATGAATTTGAAAGGCAGCTCAGGCTTAGAGCGGTGAGTCTGACTCTCTGTTAAAGCCCTTTGTGATTTTCCAATTGCCGTTTTTGCCTCTGGGGTCAGTTCTCTGTGAGAAAGCAGCTCTCTCTCCCCCTTCAATAAATTGAGCTGGGGATCCAGGTCCTCATTACTGAGACCTAGCAAGGGTCTGACCCAGTTCAAAGACCCGCACAGGGAATGGAAATCTGCTAGGATTTTGGGATCACTAATGATTTCCAATTTCTGTGGAACAACAGTCCGCACAGTGATCTCCAAGCCCAGGAACTTCCAAGGTGGCATCCTTTGTCTTATTGCAGTTGGAATCCAGCAGAGGTTATAACTTTAACCACTAGGTCAAGTTTGTGTTGGAGTATAGTGTCATCGGGGCAGTACACTAGCACATCATCCATGTAGTATAAGATGATGGCTTCTCTATTTTCAGCACGTACAGGGGACAGCAATGAAGTTACATACCACTGGCAGATAGGAGGACTGCAATTCATCCCCTGAGGTAGTACTCACCAGTGATACCGTTTCATTGGGGCTTCCCGGTTGATCATGGGAACTGAGAAAGGAAATCGAGGGGCATCTGCTGTGTGTAAGGGAATTGGGAAGAAACAGTCCTTGATGTCTAGAACTGCCAATTCCCAATTTTGGGGGAGCATCATTGGGGAGGGCATCCCTAGTTGAAGTGACCCCAGGTCCTTAATTATTTTATTTCCCTGAGGTCCTGAGAAGGTGCCACTTGTCCTTCCCTTGTTTCTTTATTGCAAAGACCAGGGAATTCCAAGGGATAGTTGTTTCTTCTATGTGGCCTTTGGCCAATTGTTCCTCCACGAGCTCTTCAAGCGCCTTGAGCTTTTCTTTACTGAGTGGCCACTGATTTACCCAGACTGGATTATCGTCCAGGCACGTTAACTTTTGAATAGGGCACTCCACAGTGGCCGCTTCTAAAAATCCTGGGGAGTCTCAGGGATAATTAGTTTGACTCCCAACTGGGACATGGTGTCTCTCCTGCACAGGTGACACTTGTAGTCAGTGACAAATGGACAGACACTGACCAATTTTCTGTCCAGCCCCTCAATTTGAACAATGCTCTTAGAAACCTTTGCCAATTTCACTCCTCCTACACCTTTGATTTTGCTAGCCACAAGTTGCAAGTCCCAATGTGATGGCCACACCCTTTCAGGTATGATCGTCACATCTTCTCCCCATGTCAATCAACCCTTCCACATGGAGATGATCTGATCCACTGGTTTGGTTGCATCCCATATTTGGTTTGTCCTTGCCAACCACTTCTGCCCTGCAGATGCTAGGTTCTTTGTCATCTACTGGGACCTCTGCTGGAACAGGAATGGCCTGGGTGATGATTGGCCCCTTGGCCAAATAGAAGGGGCCCTGAGGGCAACGCGCCAAGAGAGTGAGGTGTGTTAGGTCTCCCGTGATTGTCATGGGAGCCACCTCAATCTCCATGGGTGTGTGTGCTGTGTCCCCAATAACAAAATACTCACTATCCAGTCCTGTCATGTCTCGTGAATTGTCCAGCAGGTTGACTCAAATGACTGTCCAACGAGTAGACCTGAAAAGAGAAGCTTTGGCAGTTACAAGTCTGTATCACTTGTGGGGCTGCCAAACTTTGTTAGGCACATGTTCCCCAAAATTATTTTTCCGCAGTTTCGCACGGCGCTTCCCTTCCTCCCCCTTTTCAATTAAGAGAAAGGCTTTTACCATTCTGGAGCCTGCTACATTTATATCATTGCACTGGGCAGGACTGCGCTCTAGTCAGTTTTTTTGTTGGTTGGCTGCTGCTTCCTTTTGGTATTTCTTTTGGTGCTGGCTTTGAGGACAGTCTCTGGCAAAGTGTCCTGGCCTTTTGCACTAGAAGCAGATGATGTGTTGGAGCTGCTCTGATGACATCTGTGGCTTCTTCATTCCAGGTGTTACCACTGCTGCAGTCTTTGGGATTGTCAGTCCAGGCCTCCTGTCTTGTGCATCCACCAGCTCTGCTTTCTTGGTACATGCCTCGATCATCTGTGCTATGGTAGGTGGAGGATCAATGGGCAGTCCTAGGATCAGCCTGCGGCAGGCCTTGTTGGCATTCCTCTGAACCATCTCCTTAATCAGCTCTGCCTGTGCCACTGGTCCTTCCACTTGCCTCTCTATTTGTGCTCGAAGCCGGTTGACAAACTGTAAAAAACTTTCTGATGGAAACTAAGATGAACATAGCTGCCTTGGGTTTCAGCCATTGGCAACTGGTTAAAAACCTTTTGTGCCACACCACAGATTTTATCTAAAATGGATTTTGTTAGTACCCAAGCCTTGTCTTCAGGTTTAGCCCTCACCCCCTTACCAAATAGATGTTCAGAAGTGATCTCATTATCATCTGCATCTTTTGCATCCTGGGTGCTTTGCTTGAGCTCAACCAGGAGGCTTTTTAAGCACCTTTTCCATGCATTTTCCCAAAGATCAAACTCTGAGGGGGTTAGGACACACTGGAAGAGGTCCCTAATATCAGCTGGAGCTAACTCATGAGATGTTAAAATAGTTCTAACCATTCCTTTAAGGATTTCACTATTTCTGCCAAATTCTCTTTGGGCTTTGCAAATTTCTTATATATTTTCGTAAAAGAAAAGTTGATAATATATATTAATCCTTCTTTTACCAATATATATTACAGAAGCAGCTGAAAGCATATTCTGATCATCCCCAGGGTCCCCATCCCTTGGTTTCCCTGCCCACCCCTGCAGAGGCCGGGGTGTCCAGCACCACCACTAGGTCCAGGGAGAGACTCAGCCCTATCCCTGCAGGAGCTGGATGGGGATTCACCTCTGTCCCTGGGGGGGGAGGGCAGGGTGGCGATTCACACCCCCCCCCAGGGGGGCAGGGCCAGGACACCCCCCCCCCCACCGCGGGAACAGGGGGCGTACCTGCCCCTTCCACTGCGAGAACAAGGTGGGTACTTGCCCCCTACCCTGTGGGAACAGGGGGTGGAGCCACCCACCCCACCCCCCTATGGGAACAGGGAGTGGACAAGCCCCCCTCATGGGAGCAAATAAAACTTTGGGTACTTACAATAAATAGTCCTCACACCTTTAAGACAAATTGTAGATAAATTCTTTGAATTACTAAGTTAAAAAAAAATGTTTTTACAGATTACTTGAACCCTTTATGGAGACTAACAGGGCATACTCCCAATTAAAGAGCAGTATTTGCAGGTCACATTTAAACAATTAGGTAAGAGTATTTTAGACAAAGAATGACTTTCACCATCATAAGTGAAACTAAGGTATAAATACAGTTTTAAAAGTAAAGAAAACCACAGTAATATTTCAAATCACCAAGAATTAAATTTGTCAAAACAGCTATTAATGTATAAAAATATTATATAAATCCTGATGTTGCCTCTAACCTTTAGTAATAGTATTGAAGGAGTCACAAACTTCTTGTATATCTAAAGAGTTGTCACCTGTTCTCAGTGAGTGCTTCATTATTTGTGAAAGCTAGGGCCCGGCAGATGGAAGATATCGGGATGTAATGGAAAGATAATCACCCCCCTCCTCTACAGTGTATGGTAATGACACCCGTAATTAGCCAATAGCACCTAGTTGTGATGAAAGCAGATGGGAGTAACACTGTGAACCTAGGTTATAAAGTGTCAAATTCTCCAGCAATAAACACCATTTCTGCCATCCATCACATTGATGCTTGTGTGCAAATGGACCGAGTGGCCTGAGCTTGGCCACCATGCTGCTCCTGAACCGGGGTGTCTGCCTTGCTGAAGGCAACAATTATTGACAGTTATATCAAAGAGCCAATTCATGCCATACCAGAAGGGTTCAAAAGCATGGCAAGACAAAATTCCCACAACCTCATAATATGCCAACATGTGTGTCCTGTGTTAGGATGATGTATTTGGTCTCACTGAGGTAGAGTTCATTTTTCCTTGGCAGCCCTCACAGTGCTGTGCTTTGCACTGGTAGCTGGAAGGATGTTAATAACACACCAGTATTTTGGCTACTGCTGAGCAGTTGTGTCCCTCTAACATTCTTTTCCCCATCAAGGGGCTGAGAGTGGGCAAGATCCTGGGAGGGGACACAACCAGGCCAGCTGACCCAAATTAACCAAAGGGCTATTTCATATCATATGGCATCAGTTCAGATATAAAAGCTAAGGATGAGAGGATTGTGAAAAACAAAGTTCACATTTTTTTATATAAAATTTAAAAAGTTTAATAGAAAGACAAATAGGAAACAGGAATAAAGCAAACTGAACAAATACGGCCGGTCCCTCAGCATTCAGCCAAGAGCACACCTTACTACGAAAGGATTGTCCCTTAAAAACACAAATCTCTTGCATATTCATATATGCTTATGTATGATTCAAACATTCCTCTTAAGTTTTAGATGTTCCTTTGATTAGCTTCAACTCTCCCCCTCCCCAATAGATCAATCTTCTTTGCTTCATTGAGTCTCACACTCCCTGATAACAGAGGTTCAATAAATTCCTCCCTTGGAACTGTGGTCATTGCAGTCTTCATTTGGATAAGATAATCTAAGAATGTGTGTGTGTGGAGGGGGGTTTCTGACTTTTCAGTCTCTGGATTATATGAATAAAAGCAGTCTTTATTTTAATACCATGCTACAGCATAATATATATATATATATATATTACACCACTATTTCCAAGTTTTATCAATAACAGAAATAAAATAAACTATATTAATACAGCAAAGTTTTCCAACATTATACATATAACATTCATTTTAATATTTGCTAAAAGCCAATAATATAATATGTATCTATAACAGGATGAATGACAAGGCATTTGGTTTTCTACGGTGTTTGCCTTCCAGAGAAACCACTACACACACTGTAGCCCTGTTTCCCGGGAAGTGTCCAAACACTGGAAAGTAGAGATTAACTTCTCCCTTTATGCACAAGCACTTTTGCTTGTTTCTTTCTTTTGCTTTAATAAAGTGCCTTATCTCAACCCACTGGTTGTTTTCCATCTTATTCTCTCCCCTGTCCCACTGGGAAAGCGAGTGATAGAGAAGCTTAGTGGGCACCTGACACCCAGCCAAGGTCAAACCACTAATCATTCCAAATGCAAACTTCTCCAGACCATCCTCCGCTATGAAGACAGGCTGAGAAAGCTGGGACTGTTCAGGTTGGGTGGAAACCTCATAGTAATCTTCCAGTATCTTAAGGGGGCTTACAGGGAAGCCAGAGAGAGACAGAGACTCTTTGTCAGGAACTGTAATGATAGGAAAAGGAGTAATGGGTACAAATTGAAAGAGAGGAAATTTAGGTTAGATATTAGGAAGAATTTTTTTACTGTGAGACACTGGAACAGTTTGCCCAGGAAGGTTGTGAATGTCCCAAACCTGGCAGTGTTCAGAGACAGGTTGGATAAGGCCTTGAGCAACCTGGTCTAGTGGGAAGTGTCCCTGCCCTTGGCAGGGGAGGTTGGGACTAGATGATCTTTAAGGTCCATTCCGAGTCCTTAACATTCTATGATTCTGATTCTATGCTTGTAACTTGAAAAAACAGCCTCTTAAATAATTTCAGAAGGGCAGCAGTCTCTGTTGATGAGAGATCCAACAAGCTGATGAACAACAATCATATTCCAAATGACTTATTGACACTATTCCAGCTGTGATCCCTGGAAAAAATTGTACCATCTTTATCTGAAGCCCTTTGACTGTCAGAAAACAGACTTTCCACTGAGACCTTCTCTTTTCTAAGCTTTCTTTTTGAAACTGTTAGGGGTTGGGTGTCCTTCCTTTTGTTCCGTCTCACCTATGGAATTTTTTGCCCATTAGTTTCAGGGAAACCTGATTGCTGGTACTTGTTGAGTGCTTGAGAAACACAGAGAGTTTGGCTGGGCCCAGGGGGGAGGGGGGCAGGAGAGGGGGAGGGCAGGGGCAGCTAAGGGCTGGCTGGTTTCTTGGGCTAGAGAGTGATACGCTCTCTCAGAGCTGTTGTGGCTTGGAGAAGGGAATTTGCCATAACCAAGATGGAGTGGCTGCTTCTCTTTTTCTTCTTCTTTCTTCTTAGTTTGTGGGCCTTGCACCCCTTGTCCTGCTGGGATGTGTGGCAGTGCCAGCCACCACTGCAGAGCTTCTGATACACCTCAGCCACCAGCCTGGGATCTCTGCTCATTCCTGCCATTCCAGCTGGCTGTTCCACTGAGTCCTGCAGGAGCACCAGGACTGACTGCCCAAGGGCTTTTGTGAAGCAAAGCCTCTCCTCCATCCTTTCCCGTCTCAGCTGAGAAGGCTGTCACGGGGTCCCTGGTTCTGTTTTGTTATTAATGCTGTAGTTATTGTTGTTTGTTTGCCTTGTTATAAATACTAGTAAAGAACTGTTATTCCTATCCCCAGATCTCTGCCTGAAAGCCCCTTGATTTCAGAATTATTATAATTCAGAGGGAGGGGGTCTACATTTCCATTCCAAGGGAGGCTCCTGCCCTCCCTAGCAGACACCTGTCTTCTAGAACCAAGACAGAAATATACAGCTATTTTCCACTGCTGTTAAAGTACTGTGAGGTTTGGTGATGCCAGTTCTTTGGTATTAAAATACAATCCTGTTGTTGCATTAATATACTCAGAGAACATCCCTGCAGAAAATGCTTCTCAAGTCCAGTATAGTACAACTCCTGTGAATCTCTGGTGTTCAAAGAAATCTCCTTGTCTAAGGACCAAACAAGGGGAAAAAAGGTCATAAAATCAAGCTTTATTGCTTTAGAACATTCCTGTCAAGACTGGGGAAGTGCGAAGACATGGATCATATGGGTCGCTAACTACAAAGCATATCGGTTGATGCCTCAGACTTTAATGCTATTACAGGCCCTTTTGTAATGTTAATATTATACTACTAAATCACATTTGTTTGTATTCCACGCTGTGTTCTGATTCATCCTGAGAGGAATGACTGGATTTTCTTTACAAACAAGCTGTGGGTCTGCTGATAGATTAAATTAGCACTGAGAGATAAAAGAAACAATAGGATGGATTTCACTGATTGATGAATGGAAAAAGATATTTGCCCTTACAAACAAACTGCAGGTTTGCTGGTAAATGAAATGGGATATTGAAAGATGAAAGAGACAATGGGGAAACACCATAAATTCCATAAGAATTAAAAATTAAGAGGGAGGGTTATACATTAGAGGGGAATCTTAGGTATCAGGCATTCCGGGAAGTCTGTACCTCTCAAGTACCTCAGCCTATGGAGAAAGAGAGAGGGACGTGAAGCCAGGAAATTAGGATAAAAAAGGAGGCTGTACCCTCCAAAAATCGAGAGACCCCAGGAGAATGCCCCATGGCCTCTCCCTTTATTCAAATAAAGTAAAAGGACTCCTCTGTCTCCTTTTTGGACATAAATCTCTGGTGTTTGTGGATTAATTTTTCTGACAATCCTATGCTAAACTTAGCCATGTAAAAATTAGCTGCCTAGGTTTCCTGGGTAAGGCACTGGACAGATAGAGAAAGAGATGCCTTCAGAAGATTGTATTATGGCATCAATTGCCTCCTCCATTGATGAACACTGAATGTTTTTAAAGGCCTAAAATTAGGTGGAATAAATTCAAGGATTTATATTTAGCCTCTTACTCCTGTATACAAAAGTATTTATTTGAGCCTTATATGGTCTCAAATGGCCAAGAATAATGCATTTTTTAAGAATTTTAATCTCTGTGACTTCCAGATAATTTTCTGAATCAATCTCTGTACTGGTTTGAAGGTAAACCAGTGGGAGGTATTAAGACAAATATCTTGCGAGAGATTCCAAGTCAGAACTACAATTTAATAAGAAAAATTATAATAAAGGCAATAGTACAGAAGCACTGGCTTAAACTGACAAAGTCAGAATACAACCTGACACCCTGTTGGGCAGGGTGGTGGTAGCAGTCTGAATAAACAGTGGTTGCAGTCCTGTTGGAGTGATGTACATAGTCTTGTCAAAAAACATGATCCTGTAGAAAGGTCTGGTCCTTCTCTGGAGGTCCAGTGGTGGTTGTCAAGATCTATGGTCCTCTGATGTATCCAGTGGTGGTATTGTTGTGTCTCAAGCGCCAGATTATATACTGGTGGGAATGTTTGGTACCTCCCCCAGGGTGGGGAATTTCACAATGGGGTGATGTAATTCTGTGAGTCATTCTGGGGAGTCCTTGATGGCCCATTAGCAGAGATGGCCCCCTCAGGGTGGCTGCTGCTTTCCCGGAGGGAGTTAGCACTGTTGAGTGATGGAGAAGATAAAGAAACATTGCTCCACCAATTTTAATAGCTCATGTAGATTGAGGTAGAATACATTATTTGGTTGCACCTTACATTGTACACCAAGACAATCTGAAACATGAAATTTCTGCCCCCATAGTTGATCCTTTACTTCCTTTTATTTTTTTAATAAACAAGTGCAAATTCAATTGACTTGCTTGAACATTTTTGGAAGGTTTACCCCTGCCTAGAAATTCTGACCTTTATTTGTTGAATGAGCAGGCTTAGAGTTCACAGATTCATTCATTTAAAGCAACACATGAAGAAACCATTACATAGATGAATCAACACCAACAATAGCATACGCTTCTTTTAAATTAAATACATTAATGTATGTTTTTTCTAGGGGTGGGTAAATATACCTTTCCTAGGAGCTTTAAAGAATAAATCTAGAAGCTCATAACTTAGCATTTTGAGAATCAAGGCAGTAATGGTAGTTTATGTATTTTGTAAGCTTCTTTTAAATATATATCTGATTTCACATCCTGGTTTGGAGATGAGGAAAGGGCCTAGTTTTAGATAGACCAGTCCTTTGTAGGCGGTGTTACTGTCTGGATTATCAAAACTCATTTATAGATGGTCCCACCACAGGCTTGCACTTAACTTACTCTAGTTTGACTTGCTATCATTCATCATTAACTATTGGAACCAAATCATAGCAATGATTGTATCAGTTCTTATTGTGAGCTGAGGAACAGATGAGATTGAAAAATATGAATGTTGTTACTCATACTTTTTAATCTTCATGAAGTGTCCACATTCTCTTGGTGGTCCTGAGACAGGAGAGCTGCTTCCAAAGTTGCCATATTACTTCATCCCAAAAAGTAGACTTTTTTGTGAGTCTAAAAGCAGAAGTACTGATATGTTTCCTTTATTTTCTGAGTTTTGAGTCATTCAGTGTTAAAAATTATATGCATATTTTGTAGCTATGAATAAAAAATTGAGAAATGCTTTTTATGATATGCTAATACAATCCCTGCTCTACTGTTCAGCATTTAAAGTGCTGAACTGAAACAAAATATAATCTTTAAGAACTATCCTAGCATCATCCTTGCATGAAAATGGATATGAATTTCCTGTTACTATTTCTGGGTTCTCAGTGAATTCTTCGACAAAAATAAAACTGTTATGTTGGGGAAAGATTAGTGTGGTAATCATAGTGACTACCACACTTACTGAAAGGGAGTTTTGGAAGCACAAAGGAGCAGGGAACAACTATTATTTTACAGGCTGTTGTAAACTACTTTTTTTTTTTTTCCAGAAATCAAAGCAATTTAACAATGACTTCCCAGTGAAAACACTGAGTGGGCTTATCACTGAAGATTTTAAGATAAAACTGTCACTGTAATTATATCTCATCTAATTTTGACATGTAAATATTATTTGATGAGGTATGAATCTCAGTTGTATCCATATGGTTGATTATGCAATACCAACCAATGAAAAACTGAAAGGTGAACAGCCATGTATCACAGCTACACAAGATATCAGCTTTCAAGCGATTTGTTTTAGATTTTTTCATATTCCTGAAATATTTTCACCACTGAAGTATTTTTCTATGTAGTTACCTGAGTCTTGGCTTCCCTTTGCCAATCAAAAGAGTCTGTAGCTGTCTACACTGTGAAAGATGAGCTCTGGGAAGAAACACAGGCTTTGTGCTTGCTCAACAAATAAGCAGAAATTTCACTGAAGCCAAACAAGCCTTTTATAGTATTCTGTGTTTATGTAATCAAAGCAATTAGGGATAGGAGCTTCAGGAATAGAGATCTCTCTATCTACCATTTTATTTTCTCTAATCAATAAAGATTTTAGAATTCTTTTTTTCAAAGCTCAGCTGTTTCTCTGTAAAACAGTGCAGTCTAAAAATCGCGTGAGATTCAGTTTATAAAATAGCATTGGAACATAAAAGATTTACTTTTGATAGCAAGGAGTAATGTATGTCCCTATGGACATGGATACTTGCAAACAAGTCTGATGCCAAGAATAAAAAAATCAAGATGGTACCAGTATACCAGACTCTGTACTACACTGGCTTTTTTAGCTTTTCTTGGGTTTATTTTATTTTGCAGCAGAAGAGTTGGGGCATCTCAGATCATATGGGGCATTTTAGAAGTATATCCCTCAACAATCCTTTTATAAAGTACAACTTAAAAATGCACAATGAATTATTACAAAAATGTTTCATTCTGTTTGTCAACATGGTGGTTCTATTTTGTGATAAGTTAAGTACAGCAAGATTGTAAGCTCTCTCTACCTTGTGACATGAAAGAAAAACAATTTTAAGTGTGGCCCTGAACAACAGAAAGCCTTTGAACAGATCAAACAGAAGATTTCCCACACAGTAGCCCTTGGGCCAGTCAGGACAGGATGGGATGTGAAGAACATGCTGGACACTGCAGCTGGCAAGAATGGTCCTTCCTGGTGCCTTTGGCAGAAGGTATCTGGAGAGACTTGAGGATGACCTCTGGGGTTCTGGAGTCAGGGATACAGAGGATTTGAGGCCAGCTACATCCCAGCTGAAAAAAAAGAGTTCCTAGCAGTTAATTAAGGGGTTCAAGCTGCCTCAGAAGTGATTGGCACCAAAGCAGAGATTCTTCTGGCACCCAGTGCTGGGCTGGATGTTCAAAGGGAAAGTCCCTGCTACACAATATGTCACTGATGCGATGTGGTATAAGTGGATTGCCCTCATTACACAGTGAGCTTGAATAGGAAATCTGAATCGCCCTGGGATCTTGGAAATCATCTTGAACTAGCCTGAAGGTGAAAATTTGGACTATCATCAGAAGAGGAAGAAAAGCAGGTGATGTGCTGAGGAGACCTCACCATATAACCAGCTACCAGAGAGTGAGAGGTGATATGCTCCCTTCATTGATGGTTCCTACCGTATCATAGGGACCAATTGGAAATGGAAAGCAGCTGTATGGAGCCCTACATGGCTAGTCACAGAAGCTACTGAGGGACAAGGTATATTGAGTCAGATTGCAGAGCTGAAAGCTGTCCAGCTGGCTTTGGACATCACCAAGCGAGACAGGTGGCAAATGCTCTACCTCTACACTGACTCATGGATGGTAGCAAACACTCTGTGGAGGTTGCTGGAAAGATGGAAAATTAGCAGCACAGAGGGAAATCCATATGGGCTGCCAAAGTATGTCAAGACCTCACTGCTTGGGTAGAGAAGCTGACAGTGAAAGTCTGTCATGTGGATGCACATGTGCCTAAGAGTCAGGCTAATGAGGAGCATCATAACAAAGAACAGGTGGTTTAGGCTGCCAAGATCAAAGTGTAACAGGTAGATGTGGACTGGCAACATAAGGGTGAATTATTTCTTGCTCAATGGCCCATGATGCCTCAGGTCATCAGGGAAAAGATGCAACATACAGATGGGCTCATGACCAAGGGATGGACTTAAACACGGACACTATATCTAGGTAATCCATTATTGTGAAATGTGCACTGCAATCAAGCAAGCCAAGTGAGTAAAGACTCTGTGGTATGGAGGGTGGTGGTCTAAATATAAGTATGGGGATGCCTGGCAGATTATATCACACTGCCTCAAACCCGCCAAGGCAAGTGCTATATGCTCACAACAGTAGAAGCAACCACTGCATGGCTAGAGACATACCCCATGCCTCAGGCTGTTAGTGTTCAGGAACTCATATAATCATGAAATGATTATATGAAGGTGCTTTTTGGAAGAGCTCTGGGTGTCAGGGGTACAACATACCCAAATCTGACCCCTCTTGGTTTTGAGCTGAACATGTTTTATACTCTATCGTTATACAACTTACATACTAATTATTAAACTTACATTGTTCTATTGTATGCATTGTTTTTACCCAAGCATGGATTTCTTGTGATCCCCCTCAACCCCCTAACATTGTTCCTCATGTTCTTTAAACAATAATTATATCTAATCACATCTAACAATTGTATCATTTATCATATACTGATTACACAAGTGCAGTTTCACATGATCTTTAGCAAGTACAAGGCCTAACATTTCCAGAGCCTACTTTTCCCAGGCTTGCGAAACCTAACTTTCTTTCTAAGTCCCCGAATTTTCTAAGATTTTAAAACCTTTTACTGTCAAAGCCAGTGTCAAGAGCCGCACCCATGGCATCTCAGTTTTTATCACCAGCTTCAGAAGGTGTTTCTTTATTTCCCCATTCATCTTTTCAACCTGGCCCGAGCTTTGGGGATGCCCAGGAGTGTGGAGGTTCTATTGTATCTTTAAAGCAGTCATCACTCCTTTAAGAATTTTTCCTGCAAAATTAGTTCCCTTATCTGAGTTCATTGCTTCCACAATCCCATATCTTGGAATTATTTGTTCCAAAAATACTTTAATAACTGACCTTGTAGCTGCTGAAACAGCTGGGAACGCTTCTGGCCACCCTGTTAACGACATATTATTACCAAAAGATATTTAAATCTCGCCACCCGGGGCATTTCAGTGAAATCTACCTGGCATCTCTGGAAGGGACGTACCGCCCAAGACCTTCCTTCTCTGGCAAGTTTCTTTGTAACTTTGTTATTGGTCTTACCACAAATCAGACAACGCCCAATAGCTCACCCTGCCAGAGCAAAATGACCCACAACAGCACACATCCTGAGAAAGGCCTCTGCCAGTTCTCGGGAGCCCCAACAATCTCCCCCATGAAGCCGCTTCAACAACTGCAAGGCCAGAGCTCTCAGCATCCACTGCTCAACATCCCCTGCAAACCAACCATCCCCCTTTTCTTCTGCCCCACTCCCCCCAACTATCTCAAGTTCCTCCGGTGGAAAAGACAACCTCTATGGCAAGGGGGCAGCCACTGGGAGCAAGGGAAGTATCCCAGAGACCTCCGGCAACAATGCAGCTTTTTGAGCTTCCCCATCAGCCAGTTTGCTTCTCATTGCCTCCTCTGAGCACCCCTCCTGGTGCCCTCCAATGTGCATCTTTGCTATGTCCTTTGGCAAATTCACCACCTCCAATAGGCAGGAAATTAAGTTCTCATGAGCCAACGTCTTTCCTCTGCAGGTTAATAAACCTCTTTCTTCCCATAGTTTCCCAAATGCATGTATCACCCCATATGCATATTTAGAATCAGTAAAAACATTTACTGTTTTGTCTCGGTATAATTCACAGGCTCTCACAGGAGCATACAACTCTGCTGTCAGAGTCGTCAACGTGGGTGGTAATCTTCCCCTTTCCTTTAATTGCTTTCCATTCATGACAGAGTATCCTGTAAATCGCCTTCCTTCTATCACCCTTGAAGACCCATCAATAAACACATTTTCTCCCACAGGCCATGAAATGTCTCGCAAATCATTCCTTGCCCTAGTTTGCAGATCTATTACTTGAATACAGTCATGGAATTTGCTTTGGCTCCCCTCTTCAGGGCCGTTCAAACAAGAGGCTGGGTTAAAACCTTCTTCGCTTTTAAATTCTAAATCCTCCTGTTCCATTAAACAAGACTCATACTGCAATAACCCACAGGAAAGAGACCCTCTGAAGTTTGTCATCTCTTCTGAACGGCGAGAGGTTTTGTAATTTGATATCATTCATTTTTGTGCTGGGTGGTGCTGTGCCTGTGAAATAAACAGGTTTTTTCCACTTCTCTCAGAGAAATCTCTTCCCGAACCGGTTGGGGGGTGGGGGAAAAGAGCCACGTGAGTTTCCTTCCCGGGGAGGGGGGGGGAAGCCCCACTGGAGGTTTTCTCCTAAATTTGCCCTAAACCAGGACACAAACAAATTAACCTTTACTAAGGAAACCTTTCTATTTATTACATTTTATAATCTTTAACATTTTTAACCTTGTTATAAATGCATATCATATTATTGGCTTTTTGCAAATATTATAATGAATGTTATATGCATAAGATTAGAAAATTTTGTTGTATTAATATAGTTTGGTACACCAAATTATAAATTTAGATTATATAATCTTTCTAAATTTTCTATATAAATATTTCATTATTGTGGTCCAAATTTCTAATGCACATATTACACTAAACAAATGCTTCCAGGTCATCAATTCCCCGCATTTTTAAAAAAAAAATAAAATAAAATGAGATGTACTTCTGTCATACACATCAATATCAACACAAAACCATATACACAATGAATAAAAACCCATAGTAGTTAAAAATTAATCAAATAATAAACATTATTACTAACATATGTAATATAGAACTGTAACTTTTCTCTAAAAAATCCTTTTTCTGTTTCTCTGTTTCTGCTGCATCTTTTCTCTATTTTTCTTTTTATTCTTGGATTTTCAGCTTCCTTTGGACTGAATTCTTTTGGGATCCTCCCTCGTGGGGAGCCCTACTTATCTCAGTTCTTATGATTCGAAGAAAACTCCCAAGCTCGTTAGAATCTTGTTTGTCGTGTTTATTAAAAGGTCATCACAAAACTTAACAGGTCTCTCCAGGCTGGCTACACAAGGTTAATCTTTGCAATCTGGTACATTTCTTTCTTCTGATGTTACAAACAAGGCCTTGTGGCACACTTCGTGTCTGATGCACAAAATGGCCCTGAACTACGCAGCTCTTTTATCTTTATAACTATTTTTACCCAATTAACAATAGACATGTATATTATTTTTCTTCATGACCCAATGACCCATCACCTCTGTGATGCACTGCGGCATTTTCTGTCCAATCACTTACTATTACCCAAAAACCTCTAGGAGAAGAACATGAAGAAGAAAGAAGAAGGTACAAGAGACAACACCCTAAATCCTCCATCTTGTCTCCTGTTCTCTAAACTAACTTTTTCACCCAGTGATTTAAGAAAATTTTCTAACCTACACACACTTTTAGCTTTTTCCATCTAACTTTAACATTTGTTTTCATGTATCACCACGAAAACATGCTCATGAATTTCATATTATATGAAATTCAGTGTTTTTCTGGATCTTATAACTAAGTATCAGAAAGAAGGGCACACACTCTGTATTCCAGACTCCAAGAGGAACTACCACTAACCACTAAAACACTGCACCAGCATCTCATAGTCTGCAAACAAGCAATAAAAAACATCAGTGAAGGATTGGATAACCACCTCCAGAAATGATTCTTCAAGCCCACTTCAAAATTGATCCAGCTGTCATATTAATAGGGTCAAATTTCTGAGTCAAAAAGTGACTCAAATACTGATTTGGTACAGAAAACATCTGGATCTGCTGGCAAACATTCTGTCCAGGTAAAGCTTGGCCAGGGCCTTGGGCTTTAAACTGGAAAGATGCCTCTTAACTCATTTTTAAAACAAGGTTCTCAACAGTAGCAGCTATGAGATGCTTAAAGCACAGCAAACTGTTAAAATGCATTTGTACAAAGCAAATTATCAGAAGCCTTAGGTAACAGGCCAAATAAACCATTCAGCAGTTGGCTCAATCTGAAGCCTCTCCCATGGCAGCTGACCCTCAGCAATGGTACATTTTCTTGTAATTCTGGAAACACTGAAAACTAAGAAAGCTATAAAAAACAAAAACTGCATAGACGGCAACAAACAATAGAACTCCTGATGAAATCAAGGGTGTCACAGACTGCATTCACTTTTATCCACAAGCAGGTTCATCAGTGTTCTATCACAGCTGTTTCAGTTGTAGTCATCATCTCTCTAGGAAAATAACTATACTTTGCAGTTTAAACAAGTGTCTCAAATAAAATGTGAAACAATTTAAATTAAACAATATTTAAACCTGGTAAAATTAATTATAACAAAAGGAAATAACAAAACTTAACTTTAAAAGAAAATCAGTTATAGAACTTAACTTGAAAACATTCAAATTTAAACATAATGAAACTTAACTTTGCTTAATTCTATTAACACTTAATCTATATCAAATAAAAGTATAACTTAATCTTACTCTATTATTACAAAAAAGCAGCTGAAAGTTTGGTATATACTTCTGAACACAATATAACAGTAACATGGATTCACTATAAAAATTATAAAAATATAACAAATACATCACAATTCCATGTTGTTGTGGTTTTAAAGCAGTAACTAAAAAGTCACAAGAAAATGTACTTATTTCTTGCTATGACATATGGATTAGAACAAGAGCAAAACAGGCTTAAAACTTAAAAGGAATAAAGAAAGTTTATCAACAAAAACTACAAGAATAAGAAACCAGAATAAAACATCCAGAAACCATTTTTTCCCCCAGTTACCCAACTATTCCCTTGTTCACATGACAACATAGAGACAAAAAAAACTTTGATGGATAAAACAGTCCCAATTCTTGTTATAGTCCTTTCATCAGTCTTTGTAGAGAAAAAGAAGTCTTCTGCTAATTTATGGAGTTTTTCACAAGAAAACTATTTTTCTTCATAGCTTTCTATTTCTTTGATGCCAGCTGCCCTGAAATTCTGCCATCAGTTCTCTCCTCCCATTTCTCATCACTCTGAGGTATGTTATGGGTCAATGAGTCTAGAGATGTCATTTTTAAGGATGAGTTATTCAAAGACAAAAGTTCTCTTCATCTGGTTTTGTGAGCTTCTCTGGAAACAGAAGTTTTCTCTTTGCTTCTTAAAGGCCACGAATCTTCAACTATTACTTCTCCCCCCCCCAATCCAGCATCTCACACGATCACAACCACTTCACGATTTGCTCAAAATCTACACTTTGAAACACTCCATTCTTTCCAATATACTCTGTCATGAATTAAAGGAGTTTTTTGCAGAACACTATTGTCCATCTCCATAGCTTTAACAGAAAAATATTTCAGCTTATTAAAGCATCTCCTTATTTTCTCTTCCCCCTCTAAATTTAATTCTTTTCTTCACTGTCTTTGATAGTTTCTGGTGTCTCCTTACATGTTGATCACTCCCTCTCTCTCTTCCCCTCTCTCTGAGAAAAAAAAGAATAATCTGCAAGTCTCATCCAGGTAGTAAAAGAGTTAAAGTCTTGCTCAAGCTGCAGATGTTCATGGTGTCAGGTTTCAGTTCAGTGGCAGAAACTGCAAACTGAGTCAGGCCGGCCAGCTCCGCTTTTCTTTCCCCCCCATCTCTCCGCAGCCTTGTCTGGCCTGGTGGGGGAAGGGGGGGGGGGGAGGAAGCTGAGCTGGATTCTGTTACCTCTTCAGAAGCCGGAAACCAAATAGAGCAAGAAATTCCTGGACTTGCATCTTAAGGTAGGTGTTCACAGGTTGATCTCACTTTTCAATGATCAAAACTACTGCCAGTTCTCAGAAATGGCTAGTTATTAGTCAAAAGAAAAAAACTCCCATTAGCCTCCGGCAGTTTCAACTTCCTTAACTCCTTAATACCAGTATCATAAAGTCACCCCAAGACACATGTAAGCTGGCTTTGAGAATAACTCACAATAACTGCAAATGTTACTAAAATACTTATTCATTACAGGAATTTGCCTAGTATATGCTTAAGTTGGTTAGAATTTTTAAAGTGCAGTTTTACTAGAGAAAAACCACAACAACACAGGATTTGGAAAGTTGCCATTCAGCTTTTGTAGCACTTTTCAAAAGCATCAAGTCCAATTTTTTAACTAAAATCCAAAATCCAAATTGGTATATATGCTGTTATATATGTTTTTTATAACAAAAGGACTCACATTAAAATTACCTTATTAAAATTGTAAAAAAACCAAGCAAATGGGTAATATATGGTTAACTTTGTCTTGTACAGTAAAGTTCTCCTAGCTAATTATTTTTTAAACCATAAATATATTTTGTAGATAACATTAATTGGAAGGTTGTTTCATTAGTCGCTGTAAATCATTCAATATTTTAACATTAGGTTTTAAAACTAATTATTTCACTATTACTTCTGTTACTACTCACCTTAAACATATTTTTTTTAAAAAAGGGGCTTTTTAAACTTTCAAAGAATCACAATAAATTCTCTAGTAAAACTCTAAAAAACTGCAACTGCATAAACTCATAATTACTTAAAACACAAAATTAACTCTAAAAGGGTATATAAAAACATTTAAAAAACCAATGAATCATGACTTTTTAACAAACTGGATACTATCCCAATGCCTTTTCTTAGAGAGGGAGCGGGGGGGTGAACTGCCCGCTCTGCTGCTGCTGCTGCTCTGCTCTGCTGCTGTTATCTCTAAAAGGTTTGAGTCAAGTCTCTGTCATCCCCCACATACGCTCACAGAGGGGAAAAACGGAGAGAAAGAAAAAAACCCCTCACCAAGTTAACTTTAACAAATGCAGTTCTTTCTCTCAATATTTCTCTCATTCGCAGATAGAGAAAAAAGGGCACCATGTTACAAAAACGGGCGATGTTACACGAAAAGCCTCTCAGGACCAGGTGGTAACAATGGTGATCATTGCAACTTATTAACTTTTAATTACGGTGATGAATTTCGAACTAGATACCATATAGTTAGCGATTTTTTGGCTATTTTGTCTCTCTTTGAAGCTGAGACACCTGTTTCTGCTCAACTGTTTCTGTAATTGCTGATATTTGTCCAGCGTGGCCTTGGAGCTTTTTCTGCACTGCCTCTGCCCTGGGGGTGCCTTTGTTCTCTGCGCACACTCCAATGTTTCCCCCATGCCCCCTTGGGTCAGGTGGAAACCAATCTATATCTGGCTTCCCTTCTTCCAGAGTAGTAGAGTTGGGACTTGAACAAGGTTGTAGTGTTAAAAGTGTCTCCAAAACTAGAGCAAATATTTCAGGATGTATCACATCCTGCCGTTGCTGAACAGATTCTGTTTGTTGTTTCAGCGTTTGTTTTGAAGTTTCTTTCTTCTTATTTTCTTCTCTCTGACTCTCCCTCCCTCTCTCCATGGGCGGCATAGACAGGAATGCTCGCCCAGCAGTGGGAGGTAAATACGTCTGCTGCTGTGACGCAGGTAGAATTACGGTGCTCGCAGCCTGAGCATATCTCTTTCCTGTTTTTTAAGGTATTAATTACAATCTGCCAAGTTGGACCGAGAGACAGAGTGTCCTTGCTTCTCTCTGTAATTGTTTTCTTCCACAACAAATCTCCTATGTCTTTCCATTTTTCTGCTGCAAAAGGTGGCAGCGGGACCTGGGGGCGCCCGCATCTATTATCTCTAACCCATAAAACAAGTTTTCCAAGGTCCATATCCTTGACTGCTTTGCTTCATTTAACGATAATGTTTAGAAGCAGTTTGTGCTGCTGCAAACCCATCCATTCTTTGCGGCCACGGGCGGGTGAAGGGTCGCGACCCCTCCTCACCTCTTCCGCCCTCGGTCTCCCCCAGCGGCTCGCCTCCGTTCCACATCTCCCTGAGCGCAGGCTCGCCTACCCGGTACTGATCCGCATCTGCGTCTTCCCAGACACGGATCTGCTCCACCGGTTCTACCACCAAATCCCCTCTGCTTGCAAGGGGTTCCTGATCGGAGTGCCAGATATTGAGAAACCGCCAGACTATTCTCCAAGTCTTCACAGAAGTATGGCGAACGTTGTTTATTTCTATCTTTAGCACACTTTTATAGGGTCTGACAGGGTTCGCGGGCTTAGCAAGCTACTATTGGTTAATACATATGGTTTACATTCTTTCCCCAATACACAAGGCTATTGTTTTTCTTTCATTCTCGCTGCTTCAGGAGAGTTTCAAGACACTACCTTTAATATCATCACTTATACCAAAGGCTGGCTTGTGCAGACAGGCTTTTACTAAAATATCATGCCTTTACTCCGTTAAAATGTTTTACTACAAATCCCTGTCCTGCCACATTGTCCAAAGAGCTCCTCCCTGCTCCAGTGCTCCTTGCAGGCACAGCCAGCAGCACCACAGGCAGCTGGGGCATCCTGCAGCCTTATAGGGCTGGCAGCCGCTGCCAATCCTGCCCGGGGCTGGTGGGGTCAGGCACTGCTAGGCACTGAGTCCCAGCAGCCCCACAGGCCCACAGCCTGTGCTCCTGGTCCTGCACCTTCACTCCTGGTCCCTGCTTCAACATATCTCTCCACACTCCCCATTAACCAATTCTGTTCCAACACACCAACACAGTCCATCCATCCCCTGTTGTCAAGACTCCTTGACTCCCCTTATTGCCCCCCCTGGGCATGGATTCTCAAGACCCCTTCTAGTTCTAGGGGGTGATATAATATGCTGCTCCCCTCCCCCCTACACCATTGTTATTCTCAGGTGGATCTGTAGGAACAGCATTTCCCTGATCCCTTTGCTCTGGAAGGTGAGGATACAGGGGACCTGCAGCTGGCCCTGGGTCAGCTGGCAACACTGGAGGACAAGACCAGGGAAGGTGCTGAAAAACATCTCCGTTTTCACCGTTTTCCTCTTCCCCTCCTTTTCCCTCTTCTCCTTTTTTTTTTTTTTTTCCTTAACACATAGATTTCTCCTGTTGTTTGTTTAAACCATATGAATCCACATTTCCTTTCAATCCATCCTTTCCAGTTCTTTTCTAGATACCTCCACAGAAGTCAACACAAATTAATTCTGTCTGTTCCATAAGGTGGCCATATAAAATAATATTTTACCGTCATCTCCATAGTTGCTTCTGGGTGAATGCATAATCTGTCCCAAGATCTCAGCATTCTCCCCAAGGTACTCTCCAGGGGTATTATAGGATCATCATCCCTTTTGCCGGGACCCCTTCCTGACTGTACCCTTGCAACCCTCTATGGGTGCCTTATTTTACCTGTGCTACCCTCCATGGGTGCCCTCCCAGGCTTGCTCCCGAAGATCCCATTTTACTCACTGGTGAGATTTTCAGTGGTCCTTCCCCGTGGACTCTTCACAGACCCCCCTGGTCCGCCACTCATCTGTCTCCTGGACAATCTTGGGAACCCAATCAATCACCCAATGCCGGCCGCCACCAAGGGAAGCTTATCACCAAAACTGGGTGAGAAGCGCCTTCAGCTCTGCTCACTGCCCGCCAGCCCAGACGGTGTAAATATGCCAGACCAAGCCCCCAAAATTGTCAGGAAAATTAATCCACAAACACCAGAGGTTTATGTCCAAAAAGGAGACAGTGGAGTCCTTTTACTTTATTTGAATAAAGGGAGAGGCCATGGGGCATTCCCCTGGGGTCTCTCAAATTCTTGGAGGGCACAGCCTCCCTTTTATCCTAATCTCCTGGCCATATTTCCCTTCTCTCTTTCTCCATAGGCTGAGGTACTTGAGAGGTACAGACTTCCCAGAACACCTGATACCTGGGATACCCCCCGCCCCC
This sequence comes from Poecile atricapillus, assembly GCF_030490865.1. Taxonomy (NCBI): domain Eukaryota; kingdom Metazoa; phylum Chordata; class Aves; order Passeriformes; family Paridae; genus Poecile; species Poecile atricapillus. The sequence goes on from NC_081288.1 coordinate 65,396,424, forward strand.
CCGCAATGCATAATCCTTTCTTAATTCTTAACTCTTGTGGAATTTGTGGTGCTTCCTCAGTGCCTCTTTCATCCTCCAATGGAATCCATCCCATTATTTCTGTTATCTCTCAGTGATAGTTTCATCTTATCAGCAGACCCACAGCTTGTTTGTAAAGACAAACCTGTCATCCCTCCCATTCTGCAAGCCGTGGTGAGGATTATAATAAAACAATTTTTTTCCCTGCAATCCATGAAGTGCATGCGGGGATGCAGCATTCACCCTGCAGTCCATGAGAAAAAGGCAACCATGCTGGAGCATGCGGATGCTGAAAAAAATGATCGGGTGAGAGGCTTGAAGAGAGAGAAAGAAAACCTTGCTTTCAGAAACAGAGGAAGAGGACCCTTGCTTTTTTACTAGAACAGCTCAGCTTTAAAAACTGCACCCCATAAGCTAAATGGCCCATGAAAGGCAGTTATGGGAAGACTGCAAGCCATGGGAGAGACTTCACATTGCAAGCAGGTTCTGGGCTGACTGTTAGGCATGAAAATTAAAACCACGTTGTAAAAGTTTACAGAGAACTCTTTCCCCTAGGAACGACCCCATGGCATAGCAAAAGAGACTCCTCTCCCTAAGTGAACTGAAGAAAGAGTTTTAAAAGTGACAAACTGACTAAAAATCCCATTTTTTTTTCTCCCTGCGCTGTCAGTGGGAAGGAAAGAAGGGCTGGGGGGGAGGGAAGGTGTTCTAACAGTTTATTTTTAGTTTTCATTATCTTCTTTTAATTCTGTTAATAAATTTTCCATTACACCTCTTAAAGTTTTGAGCCTGTTTTGCCCTTAAAGTGTTTTCCTCCTAATCCTTATCTCACCCCATGAATTTTCTTTCCCCCTCCTCTGCTTAACTATAGCAGTGGAAAATGAATAAATTATTTTCATGGGTGCACTGGCTTTTGGTCAGCAGCAACCCATCACAGGCAGTTTACTGAAGCAAAGGAAAAAAAAAAACAAGCAGAAGTTTGCACGTCCATAAGCAAAAGGAAAAAATACTTTCTACTTCCCACTTCCCATCAGTGAGCGATGTTCAGACACTTTCTGGGAAGCAGGACTACAGCACGCCTAGTGTTTTCTCTGGAAGACAAACATTGTAGAAGACCAAATGCCCCCTGTTTGTCCTCTCACCCTTAGCTTTTATATCTGAGCTGATTTCATATGGTATGGAATATCCCTTTGATTAATTTGGGTCAGCTGGCCTGGTTGTGTCCCCTCCCAGGATCTTGCCCACTCTCAGCCCCTTGATGGGGAAAAGAATGTTAGAGGGACAGCACTGCTCAGCAGTAGCCAAAATACTGGTGTGTTATTAACACCCTTCCAGCTACCAGTGCAAAGCACAGCACTGTGAGGGCTGCCAAGGAAAAATGAACTCTATCTCAGTCAGACCAAATACATACCCCCAGTTGACAATAAAAATCTTGCTGTGGAAGTGAGATCTGGAAAGTTAAGGTTTAAAGTTAGAAAGGGTATGTATTAATCATGGCAACAAGCAAGTGCGGGGGGTAGTCCCCTAACACTCACTGAGAATTCACAAAAGATTCCAGTGTTTATTTATTTACAAAAGTCTTGAATATCCAAAATACTAATACATATTGTTATAAATGCAAAGGCAAATTTGGGATAAAATCAAAGAGAAATTTATTAATAAACAACATAGAAAAAAAAAAACAGAGAGAAAAACCACAATAAAAAATGATCAGCGCAGCGCTGGGTGGACAGGACCTACACCCGAGGTGTAGGTTTCCCAAATCCACGTCTGAGCGCTCTCAGGCTTGGGGTTTTATAGGATTTTTAAGTCCTCAGGCTAAAATTCCGAGCAGGCTCCATTCACTGAGTATTCTTGATTGCTCGGTGAATAGATTTCCTGGCTTGGAAGAATAGACCTGACTTGAGTCCGGACAGAGTCTCCTCATATGCAAAGAGACTCTGTATGTATTTTAATTCTGAGTTATCAATGTGATCCGGGGTTGGTGCTGATGGAAATCTCGACGGAGCCTTCCCCTTTGTTTCCAATGATTGCTTTTTCAACACCGGGATGTTCAGGTCTGGCAAGGCCTATCTTTTGGGGCTTGTCTTTCTTTTGTCGATCAGATTGTTCCCTACAGGAATCTGCAGGGCGTTGCTCGGGTCCGGAGGCAGGTAATTTTCCCCGAGCCAGCTCCATTGTCGTTTTGATGATCCGTGTCCTGTCTGTTTGTCCGAGTTGATGGGCCTGCTTGAGTTCGTTATCTGGGTGTGGGTGGCAATCAGTGGTTTTTCGGAGAGAATCCCGTTCTCCCCCTCCGCAAGGAGAGGCCTTTTACATTTCATATTTTTGTGTCATTGCAAACACATTTGTCTTAGTTATAACCTTCGAATTTTTAATACAAACAATAATTTATTACAATATTCATAACACTAACCCCTCCCATTCCCTACTTCGTATTAAAATGCATGGTAATGAGTTTAAAAAGTCATTATGCCTGCGTGGTTGGTTCCCTAATTTGAGGAGGGGGTCGTTTTTGTGAGGAGAAGTCATCAGAAGATGAAGGAAAACCACTCTTCCTCACGCTGACCTTTCTACCTTTACAGTGGTTGACATTTGGTAGAATGCCAATTTTATCTCTTGTGAATTTTAATTAGGTTTCCAGATGTAAGCTTTGTGATCTTCCTAAGCTTATTTATCATTTTCTCTTTTCTCCTTATAAGCACAGCTAAGCAAACATTCGAGGACAAATAATCTTTTACCTAAGTCTGGGATTCATTATTTCAGATCCTACTTCTAACTTAATCATTAACTCTAATTCTAGAAAGGCCTATCTCTAGCTAAAATCTGTAATTTTTTTTAAATCCTTAATTCTTTTAAAATTAATGACTCAAACTCACAAACTGAAAAAACATCTGAAAAAAAATTCATTACAATGTTTAAGTCATAGAGTAGTTTGTCAAAAACTGAGATATTATAGTTTATAACTGTCCTGGTTTAGGGCAAATTTGGGAGAGAACCTCCAAATGGGACTTCCCCCAGAAAAGCAAATTCAAGTGGCCCCTCCCCCCAAACTGGTTTGTGGAAAAAAATTCCTTGGAGAAAAGTGGAAAAAACTGTTTATTTAACAGAAATTTAATAATATTAAATAATAAAACCTCTAGCTGTTCAATGAGATGGCAAATCCTGAAAAAAAGGCCATTTCACGTGGTGTAGCTCGGCTTGCTCAGGTTCTTATCATTCCCTCCTGCACCGGAAAGTGCCAAGGCCCAGGCCTATGGATGCTAACTCTGAAATAGAGAGCATGGTGCCTGTGGAAATTGCAGGCCACATAGCTTTCTCAGTCTTGCCTGGGAAAGTGGCCTGGGAATTCATAAGGAGGAATTAAAACAATCCTCAGAGATAGAGAACAGCCTTGCAGGTGCTGTTTGTCTATTCCTTGTTTTCTTGCAAGAGAAGGTCGAGGGGTGGTGTACCCCACTGACCAATGATGGTGATGTGTTAGTTTACTAGCCAATAAGAGTTTCTTTTCTGTACTTTTCACGTATCGGTCTATAAAAAAGACCTGAGGTAATAAACCGAGACAAATTCTCCTGATCTACTCCCAAGAGAGTCTGTGTTGTTCTTCTCGCCGTTCCCAATAGAGCGGCACAGGCCCCCGTGGGCCACAGGTGTGAGCTCCCAGGGTTTGTCTGGTTTTTTTCAGTCCACAGCAGGTTTGAACAGATCCAAGAAAAAGGAAAAAAAGTCCAGGGAAACTTCTCTGCCTCAGCTAGCTAAAAACTAACTAAAAGCAAAAGAGAACTCTGTCTGGCTGTCTGGCCGTGTTGTAGACACCACAGTCCAGGAGCAGGAATGCGGGGGAGTGAGTGTTTTTCCTCAACACAGACTGCGCACTTCTTCTTTCCCCCCCTTTTCTCTCAGAGCCAGTCTTAAAGGTGCACAACTTAATATGTAACATAAACAAGGCGACTGGGGATACACGCATCATAAAGTCACCCCAGGACAATAACTTAAACATTTTCATGAAAAACTCTTGCCTACTACAACAGAACTCTATTACAAAAACTACAAAGATGACCACCACACCCTAAATGAAGCTCTAAAAAGCCCTGCAACATTCTGTGATAAAGATAAGATAAAGTAACAACTCAAGAATATTCACAAAGCACAAGCTTAACACCTTCAAGAAAGAAATTACAGCCCCAGGGCTAGGAGCTGCCAACCATAGACAGACCCTCACACCAAAAAGTAAAGAAAAAGAGGCTTTAGATATATATGAAAGAGCCTCTGAAGAGGCGCAGTGAGCGCCCATCCTCCACTGTGCAGTAAAGCCCACCCAGTTAAAGAATCCCTACACCGAGAGAAAAAAACCAAACTTATGCACAGCAGAAAGGAGTGTCATAACCCATCAAAAGCTTCCCCAAAAAAGTCTCCAGACCCTGCACCAAACACTGCAACATAGTACAACAAATCCAGTGTTACAAAAGACAATGCAAAACTGATCCTCTGCAAGGGAAAGACACAGGCGTTCCTGCTTATAAGAAGGAAATAAAAGAATACAAGATGTCATTAGAACCCTCAGAGGAGTGATATGCTTCCACCTAACCCGTCACTCTCTCTGTCCCTCACCCCCACACGTATTTCTTTTTCTATTTTATTCTCCTTTATTTCCTTTATTTTCTTTGTCGGTGTCTAATACAAAAGATTTAAACTCAAGCACAATAAAATAAGAAAAAAACAAAAGGGAGGAAATTGTTATAAATGACAATACAGTATTGGCTTTTGCATTTATCTATCAGCATTTGCATATTATTATTAATCACAAAGATGTTAATATAGTATAATTTAGATTTTCTTTTAACTGCTTTTTCATATAGTATAATCTGTGAGTTTATATATGCACCGTATAGCTTATATAAATAGTAAATAGTAATTTGATAAATGTATCTTAAGCCATACTATAATATTAAAATACAGATTATGTGATTTTAAAATGCTTTTATGTAGCTAACTAGCAGAATGGTGTAAGATAATTAGGTAGTTCCTTACATTTGTAGACTGAGTGATAAGATAACAGTGATGTTATAAATGCAAAGGCAAATTCAGGATAAAAATAAAAAGAGAAATTTATTATAAAACAACAAAGAACAAACAACGAGAAAAAACCACAATAAAATGGTCAGCGCAGCGCTGGGTGGACAGGGTCTACACCAAAGGTATAGGATTCCCAAATCCACCTTTGAGGGTTCTCAAGCCTAGGTTTTTACAGAGATTTTATGTCCTCAGGCTAGAATTCCAAGCAGGCTCCATTCACCAAGTGTCCTTGATTGTCAGGTGAATGGATTTCCTGGCATGGAAAAATAGAGCTAACAAGTGTCCAGACAGAATCTCCTCATATGTAAAGAGATTCTATATGTATTTCAATTTGTGTCATCAGGGCAGAGTGGTGGGATCCAGGCCGGTGCCGATGGATATCTCGGCAGTGCTTTTCCCTTTGTCCCTTTTGATTGCTTTTCCAACATCGGTTTGACAGGTGGGGTGTTCAGGTCTGGCGATGACTATCTTCTTGGGGCTTGTCTTTTTGTCGACCTGATTGTTTCCCAACAGAGATCTGCAGGGCATTGCTCAGGTCCGGAGATGGATATCTTCTCCGAGCCAGTTCTTTTGTCCTCCTGATGGCCCTCGTCCTGTCTATTTTCTGAGCTGATGTGCCTGCTTGTGTTCATTATCTGGGTGTTGGTTGCAATCTGTTGCCTCTCGGAGGGAAATCCCGACCAGACCCGGAGAAGGATTTTTTTACATTTTGAATTTTATATCATTACAAACACATATATATCTTATTTATACTTTTTTTACGAATTTTTATTCATAGATTAATTTATTACAGTGACAAAAAACAGAACCTAATTTACTGACTCCTCGTTATCAGGGAGTGTAAAAACAACAGGATAGAACCAAGAGAAGAAATAAAATATACTAGTTTAATCTGCAAGATGTCATAAAGATGAATCAAAAGTTAAAACCAAGCAAAAGAATATCTAAACTCAAAGGAATGTTTGAATATTGTCTTGATTTGTAAGACAGATGTCTGCTAGGAAGGGCAGGAGATTCCCTTGGAATGAAAAATGTAAACCCCCTCCCTCTGAATTACTATAATTTTGAAATCAATGGGCTCTTAGGCAAATATATGGGGATAGGAATAACAGTTCTTTACTAGTATGTATAACATGGCAAACAAACAACAATAACTATGGCATTGTCAGGAAAATTAATCCACAAACAACAGAGGTTTATGTCCAAAAAGGAGACAGTGGAGTCCTTTTGCTTTATTTGAATAAAGGGAGAGGCCATGGGGCATTCCCCTGGGGTCTCTCAAATTTTTGGAGGGTACAGCCTCCCTTTTATCCTAATTTCCCAGCCGCATGTCCCTTCTCTCTTTCCCTATTGGCTGAGGTACTTGAGAGGTACAGACTTCCCAGAATGCCTAATACCTAAGATTTTCCCCCCTAATGTATAATCTCCCTCTTAATTCTTAACCCTTGTGGAATTCTATGGTGTTTCCCCAGTGTGTCTTTCATCTTTCAGTGGAATCCATCCCATTGTTTCTGTTATCTCTCAGTTATAGTTTCTTCTTATCAGCAGACCCACAACTTGTTTGTAAAGACAAACCCGTTGAAACAAAGAAATTAAGAATTAGAAAAAAATGCTTGACTAAAAGGGGTGTCTGACAAAAACCAGACCCTGACACCCTAATCCACAAGAACAGGAAAAAGAGTCAGACTGCAAGATGAGATAAGGAGCTGGAATACACAAACAAGATGCAAAGACAAAGGCACCACAGGATAAAGGAGATTCCTCGGACCCTAAGCCGGAAGAAACGGATTTTAAAGTCCCCCCCCAAAAAAAAAAAAGCGGCCAAAGGACTGAAAGAGGCATGGAGCTAATTGTAATATGAAGTGAAGACAGGCGGGGTTAGGAAATTAATATGTATTAGGCGTATCGTGTAAACTTGGTCTGTAAAGGATAAAAAGGGAAAACCCAATCAAAAAGGTGTGCATGCTTTCTGGAGGAGATATCCCCATGCACCTCAGCGCTGAATAAATTCATACCTGCTCTTATAACTACTCTGCGAGTTATAGGGTTCCTTTTATTCCGCAAATCACCGTCATTCCTCTCAGCATTAATAACAAAACAGAAAACAGGGCCACTGTGACAGCCTTCTCAGCCGAGACAGGAAAGGATGGAGGAGAGGCTTTGCATCACAAACCCCCTTGGGCAGTCAATCCCGGTGCTCCTGCCGGGCTCTGCGGAACAGCCAGCTGGAACTGCAGGAATGAGCAGAAATCCCAGGCTGGTGGACGAGGTGTATCAGAAACTCCGTGGCGGTGACTGGCGTGGCAGCTTGTCCTGGCAGGATAGGGGGTGCAAGGCCCACAAACAAAGAAGAAGCAGCAGCTCCGTCTGGGTTATGGTAAATTCATTTCTCCAAGCAACAACTGCTCTGTCTGTTCTGCTCTGAAGTCGAAAAAAACCAGCCCCCCAACTCAGACGCCACCCCCTCCCTTTTACCTGCCCCCCTTCCCCCCCCCCCCCCCCCGGACCAGCCAAACTGTCTTTCTCAAGCACCCACTAAGTATCAGCAATCAGGTTTCCCCGAAACTAATGGGAAAAATTCCATAGGTGATAAGGAAGAAAAGGAAGGACACCTAACCCCCAACAAATATGTATAAAGTCTTATGAATATGCATGTACCCCTGTAACAATATATAAAGAACATTGTTTTAAGCTAAAGGTGTGCTTTTGGCAGATAGCAAAGCACCCCAGCACTGGTTTTTATCTCTTTTATCCCTTATTAAAGTTTTACAAATTTTAAAGAGCGAACTTTGTTTTTCACAGAGTGGATGTTTAATATTTGTATGGGTTTCTGACTATGAATATTATAATATATATATGTTGGTATAATTTGCTTTTATTGTACACATATATAACTCAGGTATAAAACAGGTCTTATGAATAAAACATTAACAACTTGGGATTGCAAAACAGGGACTGGGAACCCAGGGTTTTTGCAAGAGAACAAAGATAGCATCGAGAAAAGAGATGGATCCACCCAGGGAAGACGAGCCACTAACGACTCAGTAATCAACGCCTGATACTGATCCAGTCGACTATACATCTCAATGCCCGATTCCCAAAAAACTGTTTAAACTCTCTCTCCTTCTCAGAAAACTCATCAACAGACCAACAGCAGAAATATGAATATGCAACAACGCATCAAGGAGGAAAAAACTGAGACTGTATAGCCTCAGGTATAAAAAACTGTATAAAACTCATCACTCCAATAGACAGTTTGTGAACTTGGGGGAATCAGTGCGACAGAGGCTGATTCAGAGTTCACCCGACACTGACCCCGGGCTCGACGTTGACTTTGATTGTGGCTGTTTCAAAATTCGATTTTACAAATTTTTCAATAAATCTCTTATTGATAAAATTTGGTTGATTTAATTTATAACAATATCATTCTGCAGTTCTCCATTCTTATGCCATAGACATGGATAACAATTGTTTAGGTGAATGGGATGAGTCCTAAATCATTATTGAAGAAAGAAGATGGGAGAAATGCTTTAGTCAGATGTGTAAAATAAGTTTTATTTTCCCCTGTCTTACAGCTGGGAGGAAATAAATGTCTGGTAAATAAAGCTCCATGTTAGTGAGACCAGCGAAGTTTCTCTGCCTTGAGACTCCCAACTTACTTCCTGGAGAAGGGCTGGCTGTGCATGAGTGAGCAGAACAGCGCAAAAATCTAATTTACATAAGACATTAATCAGGTTATCTATAAAAGGAAGCAGATTGGGTCCTCTTGGGTTTTTTTCCCCCTTTTTTGTCTCTTTTTCTTTCCTTGTCTCACAACTCCGTCTCCAGACCATCCATGCAGCAGGACCAATGCAGGATCTAAGACTGGTCATATTCTCTGTTTTTTTCCCCTGCTTTGCCTAGGCAAAGCACAGCTATCATATTCTACTCTCTACTCCATACTGTTATAAATGAGTAGCCAATTTGATCAATAAAAAAGAAGAAATTTATTCTATAACCAAAATACAATCATAAAAAAAGAGAAACCATAAGCAAAAATCAGTTCGGCACTGTGCTGGGCAAACAGCACCGGGTGAGACAGGGAGGCTATCTGCAGCACTTCACCACAATGCTTCACAAACTGCAACTGTCCCAAGGTGCTTTTTATATGTTTTTAGGCTTTTCGGGAGTCCTTTGGAATGCACTTCTTGCAGACAAATATTCATGCTGTTTTGGGCGTATATGTTGTAATTTTATCGGGTTTCTTGGAAATACACTTCTTGCAGACGAATATTTATGAGTGCATATCGTTATAATCTTATTGGATGGAAGTTTCTTGGAAATATGCCCCTTGCAGACAAATATTCATGTTGGCCTTGCTGCATATCACTATAATCTTGTCAGGGAAGGTTTCCTGGAAATATGCTAGGATTCTTGTCAAACAAGATTATAACTTTAGCACAAATTTATTCATGCTATGTATCACATTCCCCCCTTTTTTTATTAATTGTTATAGATACATTTTATAATGTTGGCTTTTCGCAAATATTAAAATGAATGTTATGTGTATAAGAATGAGAAATTTTGTTGTATTAATATAGTTTTCTTTTTTTCTGTTGTTGATGAAATTTAGAAATAGTAGTCTAATACATATATGTTAGGTTATGGCATAGTATTAAAATAAAAACTGCCTTTGTTTGTATAATCCAAAAACTGAGGAAAAAAAAATAGCTAGAGACTCCTGCATTTGTAAACTATCTTATCCAGATGAAGACAGCAGTGACCAGAGCTCTGGGGGAAGAATTTATTGCATTCCTGGTATCAGAGTATGTAAATCTCAATGGCGCCAAGAAGATTGATCTATTGGGAAGGGGGCAAGAGAAAACTAAACAGAAGAACACCAAAGAGCCTAAGAAGAATGTATGAATATGTATGAGAAATTATGGATATGTAGTAGGGTTCTGTTTTTAAGGGACAATCCTTTGTTAGTAAGGTGTGCTCTCTTAGCTGAATGCAGAGACACCCGGCCGTATCTGTATACTTTACTTTATTTTTTCTCCTAATTGTTTTTTTTTTATTAAACTTTTAAATTCTATAAAAATTATGTGAACCTCGTTTTTCACAATTGGGGGCTCTTTGTCTGGGATAAACACCTCGCCTCTGAAGACCACTGAGGGATCCTGAGTGGGGAAAAAGCGCGCACCCTGCTGAGTTCAGCGGACCCCGCTCCGTTTCCCCTGGTGTGAGTCAGCAGTGGCTGCAGGTAAATACCCCGAGGACAAGAAGAAGAAATAAAGCAAAGGAAAGGGAAAAGGCTCCCTAAACCGCGGTATTTGCTCCATAATTCTTGTGCACGAAGACCCAAAGAAGAAAACGGATTGTAAGTAATCTTTGGGGGAGCGGAAAGTGGGGGGTTGCAAAATATCCCCGGGGTCACTGGGACTGGGTGTCAGGGGAGGGGTTAGCCCCTCGGGAAAGGGAGCCGAGGGTTTTCCTGGCACAATCCACTGGGAAAATGGGATAAAAGCGGGGATCCCCAACACAGTGCTGGATTGAGGGGTACAGCCAAGTGCATCCAGGGTTAACAGTGCTGGATTGAGGGGTACAGCCAAGAGCATCCGGGGTTAACAGTGCTGGATTGAGGGGTACAGCAAAGAAACCTAAAACATCCAAGGCCTTATAATACCCATGGGAAGATATCAGTAACTTGAAAATAAAACGTATTTTATTGTTGTTTAGCTTTGAGTAAAAATGAGTGAGAGTGAGTAAAATAGACATGAGTGAATGTGAGTAAATAAATGTGTAATTGTTATTTTAAATAGTTGATTTTGGTTTGTTCAGAAGGAAGTGGACTGTATTAGGTTGTTTGTGTTGTGGTCAGGGGTTAAGGACTGGTGTGAGGCTATCAGAGAGCTCTTTCTAAAGCCAGATGTGCAAGTAGAATGCAGAGTGGTGCTGGTGTTAGTCGCAATTAAAGGGGAATGGGGGGGGGGCACCCTGTAGTTATAGCTTTTGTTTTGTTAAGCCCCAAGACAATTTTTTTGTGAGATTGTGAGTAAGCATTTGTGATAGTGAGCTGTTTTGGGTTTTTTTTTCTGGTTTAAAGTGTAAGATTTCAGGAAGAGCAGAGAAGAGACAAAGAAATAAAAAGAGCGGGTGGAAATGGAGGAAGGAAAATGTTGTTGAATCTATGTTTAATTCTATTTTTTTGGGGGGGGAAAAGTTTATTGTGTTGTATGGTATTGTATAATATTGTATTCTTAAGAAAAAGGGTTTTCAGTGCCTGGGAAGAGGTGGGGAAGAAGGTAGTGTTTGGGTTGGTAGAAATAAATTGATTTAAAAAAAAAAAAAAAAAAAAAAAAAAGTGGGGCAGAAAACCAGTAAGTCGGGTTTGGGGAAAAACAAAGGTAAAAAGAAATTGCTAAAAGAAATACCCCAAGATAGCCCTTTGGGAGTTATGTTAGCTAATTGGGATATTACCCCAAGTACAAGGAAAAAGGATAAAGATGATTAATTTTTGCATGATCGAATGGGCAAACAAGGAAGTAAGATCTGACCACGTTTGTTGGCCTAGATATGGTTCTTTTGAAACTTGGATTTGTCAGGCCTTAAACGTGTTTGTAAATTCAAAAGAACCGTTTAATGCAGAGGAGAAAGAATATGCAGCATGCTGGATGGGGGACACAAACTCTGAGAGAGTAAAAATTTTATAAATATCAGAAATCTCAAAGATAAAACAAGAAGAAAAAAGGAAAGAGAAAAGCTGGGACCCTTTAGAAGTGTTACCCCCTCCTCTCCTGCTTGGCCCCCCGCCTGCTGCAGATGTCCCGCTGGGGGTCCCGCCTGCCCCGGCTGCAGCCGCGTGGCTCGCGGCCGCCCCGCCGGCCCTGCCGGGGGTTCCATCTGCCCCAGCCCCGGCTGCTGTGCCCGCACTGGGCACCCCCGCTGTCCCATCCCCGGCCACTTCTCCCGCAGCTGCCCCGGCCGTCCCGGCCCCGGTGGCTGTGTCCGTGCCGGCTGCGCTGGGCACCGCTGCTCCTGCCGCTAAGAGACACGTGCAGACTGTCCACACCCCGGTTTAGTTTCCGCCGAGAGACTCCGCTCTCTCGGTGGTTCCGGTAACAGTTCCTGCCTACGGCCCCCCCTTGGAGGACTCAGCGGCGGGACGGATCCCTGCCTTCACCATCCCATCAACCTCTGCCATGGACGCAGCGGTCCTAAAGAATTTCTCCCTTAAAGGAGAGGTACCATATCAAAATACAGGAAACTTAGTTCAAAAGCGGGTCTCCCCTGACTCCTCCCCAAAACAATACAGAAAGGCTACTAGTTTATTCCCATTACGAGAAGTCCCAATGGGAGGGGGAAATACAGGATTTGTAAATGCCCCTTTGACTTCCTCAGAAGTCAGAGATTTTAAAAAGGAGCTAAAAGGACTACTAGAAGATCCTATAAGTACAGCAGAGCAATTGGACCAATTTTTAGGTCCCAACATATTTACTTGGGAAGAAATGGAATCAATAATGAAAATTTTATTTTCCCAAGAAGAGAGACAGATGATTAGGGTCGCTGGAATGAAAATATGGGAAAAAGAAAACCAGCAAGGACCACCAGGGGACCAGAAAATGCCAATGGTACCTCCCAATTGGAATCAAAATGATGAGGCAGGACGAAGAAATATGAATGATTATCGTAATCTGATAATCAAAGGAATAAAAGAGGCAGCACCTCGAGGGCAAAATGCAAAAAAAGCATTTGAAGGACAACAAGGAAAGGAGGAGACCCCAACTGAATGGTTAGAAAGACTTCGGAGGGATATGAAACAATATTCTGGGATAGATCCTGAGACAATAGCAGGGAAAACCCTTTTAAGAGTTAATTTTGTCACCCATGCCTGGCCAGACATTAGGAAAAAACTGGAAAAAATAGAAAACTGGCATGACAAACCTTTAAATGATTTATTAAAAGAAGCTCAAAAGGTTTATGTAAGACGAGATGAAGAAAAAGCTAAAGAAGAAGCAAAAATCCTGGTAGCAGCTATGCGAGAAAGTAGTTTCCAGAGAAATTTGGAGCCTCTAAATACTACTCCTAGGCATCCAGGGTTTAGGGGCAGGGAAGAGGAAAAACACAAAACCTCAGTACAAATAGAATCCCAAGAGCGCTTTAAGAACACCTGTTATCACTGTGGAGTGAAAGGGCACTATAGGAGAGAATGTCCTCACCTATTGAAGGACCAGAAAATTTTCCAAGAAATAGGCCCAGAAGAAGAATAGGGGAGTCATAGGCTCTATTTTCTTGGGGACAAATACCATCTGGAGCCTGTGATAACCTTAAAAGAAGGTCCCCAGGAGGAAGAATTGGAGTTTGTTGTTGACACGGGGGCAGAGAGGACCTGTCTATTACGGATTCCAACAGGTTGTGATGTAAGTAAAGAAACTGTAAAAGTAACAGGGGCAAAAGGAGAATGTTTCACAGTTCCAGTCATCAAAGATGTGGTGATTGAGGGAGAAACTAAAATTTGGATGGGGAATGTTTTATTAGTCCCTGGAGCAGGTAGAAACTTACTGGGGAGGGATTTACAAGTGAAGCTAGGAATAGGAGTTATACCTGAAGAAGGGAAAATGACTGCCAAAGTTCTAAAATTGAACCTAGAGGATGAAGATAAAATAAACAAGGAAGTTTGGGCTGGGGAGGGAAATAGGGGAGGACTGGATATTGACCCCATAAGGGTCACGATTGAGAGAGAAGAATGCCCCATACGTGTGCGTCAGTATCCCATATCCTTAGAAGGAAGAGAAGGTTTAAAACCAGTGATAGAAGGACTAATAAAAGATGGGATATTAGAACCTTGTATGTCCCCTCATAATACCCCTATTCTCCCAGTAAAGAAACCTGATGGGAATTACAGATTAGTACAAGACTTACGGGAAGTTAACAAAAGAACTCGGACCCGTTACCCAGTAGTTCCAAATCCTTATACTCTCCTAAGCAAAGTTCCACCCCAGCACCAGTGGTTCAGTGTGGTAGATCTTAAAGATGCTTTTTGGTCTTGTCCATTAGCTGAGGAAAGCCGAAATATCTTTGCCTTTGAATGGGAGGATCCCACTACTGGGAGAAAGCAACAACTGAGATGGACAAAATTACCACAGGGGTTTACTGAATCTCCAAACCTATTTGGGCAAGCTTTAGAAACAGTATTACAAACTTTCCCCACTCCTCCAGGAATACAAATTATCCAATATGTTGATGATCTTTTGTTATCAGGGGAAGCTGAAGGTGAAGTTAAAGAGGCTACTATAAAACTTCTGAATTTCCTTGGGGAAAAAGGACTAAGAGTATCAAAAGGTAAATTGCAATTTGTAGAATCAGAAGTAAAATACCTCGGACATTTAATAAGCAAGGGTAGCCAAAAGCTAAACCCTGAGAGGATTGCAGGAATTCTATCTCTCCCCACCCCCACTTCAAAAAGGGAGATTAGGAAATTGCTTGGATTATTAGGATATTGTAGATTATGGATCGAAGGCTATACACAAGCAGTAAAATTTTTATATGGGAAATTGGTAGAAGGTGAAGAAGTAAAGTGGACCCACGAAGATGATAGCAAATTAGAAGAATTAAAGTTAAAACTAGCCTCAGTATCAGCTTTAAGCTTGCCATCATTAGAAAAACCCTTTTATCTGTACGTGAATGTGGAAAGTGGAGTAGCTCATGGAGTTTTAGCCCAGGAGTGGGGGGGAGTAAAAAAACCAGTAGCATATTTGTCAAAAATGCTGGACCCAGTGAGTCATGGCTGGCCAGTATGTATTCAATCTGTAGCAGCTACTGCAATCCTAGTAGAAGAGAGCCGTAAGCTTACTTTTGGAAGCAAACTAATTGTGTACATACCTCATGCAGTCCGAAATGTGCTAAACCAGAAAGCTGAGAAATGGTTATCAGATTCTAGAATGTTAAAATATGAAGCAATCCTAATAGACAGTGATGATTTGACACTAGAAGTAAGTAAAAGTTTAAACCCAGCTCAATTTTTGTATGGAGAACCAAAAAGTGACTTAGCTCATAATTGTTTGGAAATTATCCAATATCAGACTAAGGTTCGGGAAGATCTTGAAGAACAAGCTCTCTCAGAAGGGGAAATAATATATGTAGATGGCTCTTCCAGATGTTTACATGGGAAAAGGATGTCAGGTTATGCAGTAGTTGATGGGAGAAACATGCAAACTGTCGAGAAAGGAAAATTACCCTCAAATTGGTCAGCTCAAACTTGTGAATTATATGCTCTAAAAAGAGCATTAGAACATTTAGCACATAAAAAGGGAACCATCTACACTGATTCAAGGTATGCCTTTGGAGTGGTACATACTTTTGGAAAAATCTGGGAGGAAAGAGGATTACTAAATTCAAAGGGAAAAGGATTGATACATGAAGGACTCATTTTAGAAGTTTTAGAAGCATTAAAACTGCCTGAAGAGATAGCTGTAGTACATGTTAGGGGTCACCAAAAAGGAATGACCTCAGAAATAAGAGGAAATAATTTGGCAGATCAAGAAGCTAAAGATGCAGCAGAACATGGGATCAAAAGAGTTCTGTTAATTCTAAGTCCGGACATGGAAAAATTGACAATTCCCAAATTCAGTGAAGCAGAAGAAAAGCAGTTAAACAAGATAGGGGGAAAAGAGGATGAGAGTGGAAAATGGAGGCTCCCTGATGGAAGACAGTTACTTAATAAGTCACTTACTAGAAAAATACTAGAAGATATGCATCAAAAAACTCATTGGGGCACTCAAGCTTTGTGTGATCACTTTTTAAGGAATTATGGGTGTATTGGGATTTTTGGAGTGGCAAAACAAGTAACTGAAAGATGCATAACTTGCCAGAAAGTGAATAAAAAGGTGTCCTGGGTTGATTATGATGTTAAATTGTATCCCCATTCGTCCACCTAGCCCAGAGACAGGTTTTATATTCTTAAAATTCCATCTAAGACTAAAAGTGAGTGGAAAAGAAGCACCGAGTCTGTTATCAGAGACTGTACTTGCTCCCCCCCCATATCGGGAGTTTTGACTACAGCACAGACAGACAACAAGACACAGATCGCCTTGGCTTTCCAACTAGCCGGAGCAGAGAGGTCTTCCTGGACTGTTCTCTTTCCCTTTTCTGAAACAAATCGAACCTGCTTTGGACTGGGGACTCGGGGGAGCACCGGGAGCTTGCACCCGTGGACTACCGGGAGCCCAGCCTGGGCAGCGGCATTTTCCAGCGCCAGAGGGACTGATAACAGAGCAAACACCCACAGGAAAGAGACCCTCTGAAGTTTTGTCATCTCTTCTGAACGGCGAGAGGTTTTGTAATTTGATATCATTCATTTTTGTGCTGGGTGGTGCTGTGCCTGTGAAATAAACAGGTTTTTTCCACTTCTCTCAGAGAAATCTCTTCCCGAACCGGTTGGGGGGTGGGGGAAAAGAGCCACGTGAGTTTCCTTCCCGGGGAGGGGGGGGGAAGCCCCACTGGAGGTTTTCTCCTAAATTTGCCCTAAACCAGGACAAAAGGTAATGAGACAGATGACATTTGGAGGCCGTGAGTTAGCCCTCCGACCATTTCAAAGTATCCAAGTTGACTTCACTGAACTTCCCCAGGTACAAAGATGGAAATTTTTATTAGTCATAACAGATCATTTAACCCATTGGGTGGAAGCAATTCCTACTGTCAAGGCCACAGCTAATGTGGTATGTAAAACCCTTTTAGAACAAATCATTCCCAGATACGGGATGGTTAATAGAATAGACTCAGACAGAGGAACACATTTCACATCAAAAGTCTTGCAGCAAATAACTCAAGCCTTAGGAATAAAATGGGAACTACATACCCCATGGCATCCCCAGAGTTCAGGTCGGGTAGAAAGAATGAATCAAACTCTGAAGAGAACTTTAACAAAATTAATAATCGAAACACAAATGTCATGGGTAAAATGCCTACCTCTAGCTTTATTGAGGGTTCGAACACAACCTCGATCAGATTTAGGAGTGACACCCTATTAGATGATGTTTGGGTTACCCTTTCTGACCACCCAACATGAAACTGCTACCTATGAAGTCGGGGAGACAAGTATCAAAGAATATGTGAAAACAATTGCAAAAACCCTTGAAAATTTGCAGTTAAAAGGGATAATCCCTCAAACCACACCTTTAGACTTTAAAATTCATGATATCCATCCAGGGGAATGGGTATTGGTAAAAACATGGAAAGAACAATCCTTAACTCCACAATGGGAAGGTCCTTTTCAGGTACTGCTGACAACGGAGGCTGCAATCCGGACCAGGGAACCAGGGTGGATCCACGCCAGCAGAATCAAAGGACCTGTGAAGAAACCTGAGGAGTGGACTGTAACTTCTGAACCGGGTGATACCAAATTGACTCTAAAGCGGGGACTGGGTGATAATGAACTGGGAAAATCCACATGATCCAAGGAATGTACAGAGAATAGCACCTACCTGGGAAGGAAGGCCAAGCTTATACCAGTGGTTTCAAGTGCTGCCTGGACAAGCTTTAAAACATCTCAGGTACCCACCTTGGGAAGGAATACTCCCACCTCAAACAGGGGGATCCACACTGTTTCAAATTAAGAAATTCCCAAGTTCTGGCTCTTGCCTGTGACTTATACAAAGAGGAGGGAGAATTACAACTCCCATCAGTGCCATACCATATACCCTGTCTCAAACATCTTAATACAAGACACGCTAGCTGGGTTAAATGTAAGTGTTTAAATTGTAAGGAAAATTGGTATTGTAGTACACACAATTGTTGTTCTTTTTGCATGAAATGTAGAGTGCTAAATCGATCCTCTCTCCAGACTGAATTAAGAACAACTGAAATAATAACTTTGCTTTGTGGATGGGAATTATTAGTGCCTGTTGAGTGGGAAATACCTGAGGAACAGTGGGAAATTACAATTAAGAAGTGCCAAAATCGATTTGCCTGGAAACTGACAAAAAGGAGTTGATAAGGAAATAGAGGGCAAGACCGGGTTGGCCGCTGTAGTCGCCACCGAGAAGAGACTATACACCTGCTATGGGTAGCAACCCCATAGGCATGGGAGGTGGGAATACAAGCCATACCGGACCTCTGTTATTCCTTTTTTTGTCACTCATTTTTTGTCTTTTCTCTTTTGGAATACCAGGAAACACGTGCCATAAATGCTACCGAAAGCTGTATATGCAAAGACATCGAGGTTCCTTTTTTGTCACTCATACCCCTATCAACAGTCACTGTTATAACCCATCCAAACTAGCTAACTGTATGCATAATGGGAAAAAATATTGGGTTACAGAAAATTTGGGAGCAAGTGGTAATAGGTTAGGAAGTGAATGTCCAAAAGGGGAGAGATGGATTTGTTTTACACATATTATTGGGAGCAAAACCCAAGATTTAGTAAAAGAACAACTGATAAGCAAAAAGGCAAAACCAGCACAGCAATCTAATCCTGTGTCAGTTTCACTTCAAGATTTGTATACAAAACTGGAACAACAATTAGAAAAAGAAATAGATATCTCAAGACTGGGAAAAAATCAGTTTGTGGAGTTAGGAGAGAGAATCAGTAAGGAACTTAACATCACTAACTGTTGGGTATGTGGAGGGGCTTTGACATCAGAAGAATGGCCATGGAAAGGCAGCAGCTTAGGTCCAATTGAACTCCTAAAATGGAACCAGACAATTACAAAGAGAGAAAACCGTCCTGAAGGGTGGATTTTAAGCTCAACAGTGATAGGGGAAGAATGTCTCTGGCGCACGGGGAGGAATTTCCTTAATGAAGTAGGAAATACTCCCTGTAAGAGATATAAAGTTAGTAATGAAACTTTCACATGGTGGATCCCGGATGAACCAACTTGGTACTGGGCTCCCAGAAAAACAAAGGAAGGAGATTGCATATATAATAATGAAACTAAACTGTTTCAATGTAAGGATAAAGGCAAGAATCCTTACTTTAGTATACCTGAAATCTCCAAACTCTGGGAGAACTTAAATCAACAGAAAATTGATTTTTGGAAAGCACCAGATGGCTTATTTTGGATATGTGGAAAAAGAGCATACCTAAAACTCCCCCCACGATGGAAAGGGAGTTGTACTCTGGGAATTATACAGCCAGGATTTTTTCTTCTGCCAGGACCAAATGGACACAAACTAGGAGTGCCAGTATATGAGGACCTAAAACGAAGCAAAAGGGAGGAAATTGGAGGATTTCAAAAATGGGGAGATGAAGAATGGCCCCCTGAGTGCATATTGGAAACCTATGGGCCAGCCACCTGGGCACAAGATGGGAATTTGGGGATACTGAACCCCAATTTATAGGCTAAATGGCATCATAAGACTCCAGGCAGTTGTAGAAGTAATAACAAATAAAACTGCTCGAGTAATAGAATTAATATCCACTCAGCAACGTCAAGCCAGAGCTGCAATATATCAGAATAGGTTAGCTTTAGACTATTTGTTAGCTGAAGAAGGTGTTTGTGGGAAATTTAATACATCAGATTGTTGTTTAAAAATAGATGACAACGGGGATGCCGTTCTGGATATAGTCAATGATATCAGAAAAATAGCACATGTACCAGTTCAAAAATGGGACCCAATACTAAAAAGCAGTTGGTGGGATAATCTATTGGGAATAGAATGGTGGAAAAAGTTAGGCTTCTTCCTTTTGTGTGCTACAACTGGCTTGATATTTCTTCCTTGTTTAATCCCCTGCTTTATTCAGCTAATCACCAGAGTAGTTCAGAGTATGCAAGTGATAACAATGCCTATAGATCCAAACTTGACTACATCTAGAGCGGCACAAAAAATTATGGTGTTAAAGAAACAGAACAACATAGAAGATCCTCTTGAAGAAGCAAGATTAATTTGGAAAAAAAATGAGCAAATAATAAAGGCTAGAAGGCAAGAAATATTGCTCAAGCCAAATGATTAATGAAAAGAAAAAGGGGGGTTTTGTTATAGATACATTTTATATTGTTGGCTTTTCACAAATATTAAAATGAATGTTATGTGTATAAGAATGAGAAATTTTGTTGTATTAATATAGTTTTCTTTTTTTCTGTTATTAATGAAATTTAGAAATAGTAGTATAATACATATATGTTAGGTTATAGCATAGTATTAAAATAAAAACTGCCTTTGTTTGTATAACCCAAAAACTGAGGAAAAAAAAATAGCTAGAGGCTCCTGCATTTGTAAACTATCTTATCCAGATGAAGACAGCAGTGACCAGAGCTCTGGGGGAAGAATTTATTGCATTCCTGGTATCAGAGTATGTAAATCTCAATGGCGCCAAGAAGATTGATCTATTGGGAAGGGGGCAAGAGAAAACTAAACAGAAGAACACCAAAGAGCCTAAGAAGAATGTATGAATATGTATGAGAAATTATGGATATGTAGTAGGGTTCTGTTTTTAAGGGACAATCCTTTGTTAGTAAGGTGTGCTCTCTTAGCTGAATGCAGAGACACCCGGCCGTATCTGTATACTTTACTTTATTTTTTCTCCTAATTGTTTTTTTTTTATTAAACTTTTAAATTCTATAAAAATTATGTGAACCTCGTTTTTCACATTAATTCATTAATTTGTGCTTCAGGAGAAATTTTATTCCAGTTTGCTCATTTCATAATCAGTATTTACAATTAATAATTTTTCATAAGATTGGTTATTCTAGTATTTGATTTTTTTGTTTGGGTGCTTAATCATATATCAGTGCAGGTGCCTATTGTATCCTGAGTTATATTTTGGCTGCGCAGTAGCTTAATGCTACTTGTGAAATAGTCGCATCTGAGCTTCAAATCTGGCCAGAGCTTCAGCAGCTCTTCTCTCTTTATTTTCTTTCAATTCTATTATTTTAGATATTTTGGGTATTCTCTTGGATTGACCAGTTTTTATTGTAGCTAACTCAGGATCAATGGGCATTGCTGCTATTTGCATGCTTTGGACAACAGAATGGATTAGTCGGATAAAACATGGTATAAGACAAGGCAGAAATAATAGCCCCATTATTGAACATAATATTAAAAATCCTATTTTTTTCCACTAATCTTTCCCCCCAAACAATTGAACCCACCAAGAAGCTTAAAGGATAGAATTCCATTTTTGAACTGGTACATGTGCCACTTCCTTAATTTCTGCCGCAAGGTTTCTTACAGTTTCTCCATAGTCATCTATTTCTACACAGCATTCGGATTCATTGAACTTTCTGCAGACTCCCCCTTCTTCTGCTAATAAGTAGTCTAAAGCAATTCGGTTCTTGTTGTAATGCAGTTAGGAAAAATGGTATGACCCAAAGAATGTACCCCAGAAAATGCAGAATTGTAAGTTTCTTTCCCTTATCATTTTCTCCCCAATTCTCCTTATTGGTTGTGTAAGTGTAACCCACCCTTTCCCCTGCCTTCAAAAAGAGAGGCTTATTTATACCTCTTCCTCTTTCCCTCCTGCTACCTCACTCGGTAGGATCCCAAGAAATAAAGCTGTAACTGCCATCTCAGCAAAGGGAAAGAGCCTTGTTTTTAGGTTCTTCTTTGATAAGCTAAACTATCTCCCCTGTCTCCCTGGCTGCTGCTGGGTGGACAGTGGTAACAGAGAGACAGGGGACATTAGAAATTATAGCAGGTTCTGATACACAAATGCTTGCATTTGTGAGTGCTGTTTAGCTAATAACTCGAGAGCATCAGAAGTATGATTTGATACAATTTCTACCACGACTTGAAGTCTTATTAGTCGGTTCATTATGTAAATTGGGGTCCTATATCCCCAGCTCCTGTCTTGAGCCCAAGTTGCTGGACCATAGTAAGATATTATCGTTTCTGCAGGCCACTCATTTTCTCCCCACTTCTGATTCTCTCCTGCTTTTGGAAATTCAAGATTCAGCTCTCTTTTTTCTCTGCCTAGGGTCTCATATAGGGGTGCTCTTAATAGTTTACTCTCAGACTTTGGTAGTACGAAGGAGGGTCGAATCATTCCCAGAGTGCAGGATCTTTTCCACCTGCGGGGTAATTCACTGTATGCTTTTTCCCCACATATCCAGTATATTCCGTCAGGTGCTTTCCATTGGTCATTTACAGTTTCTGATTTTCCCCAGTAATTCTTTAAGCTCTTTAAGGATCGGTAAGGATTAGCTCCAGGGCTTTTGTGTCACCATAATTTAATCTGATCATTCCATTCAGGATTGGTCTTTTTTGTTCAACTCCAGTATCCAGCGGGGGTTTCTGGTTGCCAGGCTTTGGTATTGTTATTTGAATTCATTGCTAAAGTGAGTATACAAGGAGTATATCCCACTACTTCAGTATATCTTTTTCCTTCTCTGCTGATACAAACTGTTCTAATTATTCGGTGATTTAAAACCCATCCTTCAGGTTGTTTTAATGTTTTGGAAATTTGAGTATGATTCCATTTTAGAAGTTGCTCTGGAGCTAAGCTTTCTCCTTTCTATGGCCATTTCTCAGCTGATTTAAGCCCTCCACAAATCCAACAATTAGATAATCCTAATTCTGTAGCGATCTCTTGTATTAGATCCACAAAAAGGTTCTTGTTTGAGGTAGGTAGGTTCCAATTACCATACTGTTGTTCTAACTCTTCATATTGTTCATTTAATGCTTTTAGCTGCTCTTGTTCTATTTCTTTTTTTGCTTCTTTTGTTTTTCTAATTCTTGAGCTATCTGTTTCAATTTACTTTCTGGATCTACTCCTTCTTCATCTCTTGCAGAACAGAAAGTTCTGCCATATCATAAGCAAATTCGGTCATCATTACTGTTGAGAAGATTAGTTATTATGGGCTCATTGCTGAGAGAAACTATTTTACCATATTTCAGATTTTCTCCAACCCAATACGTCTTCCCTCCCATAGTACACATTTTCAGTTGGTTGTGATTATAGCATGTTGCACTAACTTGGGAATGTGCCATAAATATTGATTTCATTCTCCCTCCGATCCATACTGAATGGTTACATTTGTTACAAGTGGGAACAATAGGCTCTAATCCAACAGTCTGTTTGTGTAATGCATGGGCCAGTATTTTCTTACTTTCTGGTGTAGATTGCACCTCTAACCACCGATTTTTAGGTGTCGCTCTTGGGTCATGGCAGATTACTCCTTTTTTTATTTGGCACATTTTATACCGAGTGTGGTTATGCTCACACACCCCTATTTTGTTGCCAATTTTGCAGTCATAGTGGGTGCAATATGCCAGGGTTTCTGTGACCCTTTGTTTTTCCAGGATGTTTTTTAAACACTGCCTACAGTCTTGGGTTGAGCTTTGCTTCTCAGTGCTGGGGTAACCCTTGGAGAGCAGACTGATAGTCCCGCCCATTATCAGACTCAGAACCACCAGGGTTCCCCACAGATGTACTCCTCTGCCTACGCTCACAGGGTTGCAGCCTGCGGCAAGGGAGTCCATCTTCTCAGCAGCAGGGGTATCCTTCAAGGGTTCCATGGGTGGAATGAGCTGCACATTTTCTCTTAAAGGCATCCCACTGATATTTTGACTGCATCAGCATCACAGGGTACTTTGTTCGCTGACACTCAATTATAAGCACTTGTGCCTTTGACCTCAATTTACTTCTTACCCCTTCTTGATACAATTTATACCACTCTGGGGAATCTAATTTGAATATGCCCAAGTTAGTAGCGACCACTAATGAATTGCTGGTTATAGAGGTTTCTTCTACCCAGCACGCTGGACAAAGCCCTTTAGGTTTATACCCCCACCTACAGTGTTTAACCTAAATTTCTTGACAATAATAGCACTTAAAATGAACAAAAGGATAACATTCACACCCTGGTACCAGACACGTTGCCTTGTCTTCTTCAATCATTAGTATATTGATTCAGCTTTATCTTCAAACTTCCTGGAGGAGAAGTCACTTTCCATTCAGGTGTTCTTTCTTGGTGTTCAATCTTCTTTACTCAGGAATGGTGTGTCCAACCTTTTTCAGCTGTTTGTACTGCTGTGTCTGTGGTTAAAAGCACAAGGAAAGGACCCTCCCAGTGAGGTGTGAGGGAGACTTCTTTCTAAGTTTTAATTAACACTTCATTTCCTGGTTGTATTTTATGTATGGCAAACCCCAAAGGAGTGCTTTGCATTATTAACCCTTTTTTTCTTAGTTCCTGTAAATTTTTTATTGATGGCTATTAAATAAGGCTGGATTTGGTTATCTTCCAGCCTCGGATGCCCTACTGGCATCCCATGCCCATATGGTATTCCATAAAGCATCTCAAAGGGTGACAGTCCATTCTCGGAGTGTGGCATTGTTTGTATGTTTAACAGAGCTAAGGGGAGGCACTTAACCCTTGACGTTTTTGTCTCTAGCATCAATTTTGATAGTTGGGCTTTTAATGTTTGGTTCATCCTTTCTACTCGTCCAGAGCTCTGAGGGTCCCACGGAGTGTGGTATTCCCAGTGGATGCCTAAAGCGTCTGCCAGTTGTTTAATGATTTTTGATGTAAAGTGAGTCCTCTGGTCTGAATCAATCTATTATGCCGTACCATGGTATTATCTCTTCCAACAGTACTTTTGACACTGTTTGAGTTGTGGCTCTGGCGCTGGGAAAGGCTTCTACCCAATGTGTTAACTGATCTACTATTACTAACAGATATTTATACCTCTTCACTTTGGGTAATTCAGTAAAATCTATTTGGATTCTTTCAAACAGTCGATATGCTAAAGGACAGCCTCCTAATGGAATCTGCCGCGTCCTTGTCTTATTTATCTTTTGACATGTCATATACCCTAACACTTCTTGTGTTGCTAGTTCATAGATTCCTTTACACCCAAAAAACTTCAGAAACTACTCTGCAAGTGCTCGTGCTCCTCAATGAGTCTGTTGATGTAACCTACTCAAAGCCTTTTTTGTATAATCTCTAGATAGCAATTCCCTTCCATCGGGAAGTTTCTACTTATTTTCTTTCCACTCGCCCCCCATCTTCTTATATTCTTCAGTTTCTTTTGAAGTGGGATGGGAGGGATATTCCTGAAATTCATATTTTTTAATTTCTGGAAAATCTATTACTAATAGTGCTGATTTCTTAGCTTCCATATCTGCTAAATTATTGCCTCTAGTCCTAAATTGCATTCCCATCTGGTGGCTCTTAACATGGACTACAGAAATTGCTTCTGGTCCCCTAATAACTTCTAGGATTTTTTTTATTAATTCTTCATGAATCAATCCTCACCCTCGGGTACTAGTTAAACCTCTTTCTTCCCAGATTTTTCCAAAGGTGTGGATTACCCTGAAGGCATATTTGGAGTCTGTAAAAATTGTCCCTTTCTTTTTTCTTAACCTCTTAAGTGCTTGTAAAACTGCATACAACTCGCAGGCATGTGCTGACCAACTAGCACTTAAGGGCCCTGATTCTACAACTTCTTCTGTCATTCCATCTATTATTGCATATCCTGACTTTCTTTTCCCTTCTATGACCCTTGAGGACCCATCTACAAACCACTTCTCTCCTTCTTCTAGTTCTTCTTCTAAATCTGGTCTTATCTTTGTAATTCCACCACTTCTGCACAATTATGATTATATACTTGCAATGGTTCACCAAATAGGAATTGTGTTGGATTCTGAGCGGTAGTTATTCACAATTCCAGGTCAGGTGAATGAATTAGTATAGCTTCATATTTTAAAAGCCTAGCATCTGTGAGCCATTTGTCTGCTTTCTGTTGTAAAATGCTTCTTACATTGTGGGGGGTATATACTATTAGTGAGGCTCCAAAGGTGATCTTTTTGGCCTCTTCTACCAATAGTGCCGCTGCTACTATTGCTTGTAGGCAAGTGGGACAGCCTCGGCTTACGAGGTCTAAAAGCTTTGACATATACCCCACAGGTTTTTTAGTTCTGGCCCAATCTTGTGTTAATACTCCATGAGCAGTATGGTCGTTAACATCTACAAACAACTGAAACTGCCTCTTTACATCAGGAAGGCTTAATACTGAAGCTGTTATAAGAGCTTCCTTTAATTCTTTAAATCCTTTTTCATCTTGCTCTGTCCGTTTTATTCTCTAGGTAGTCAATTTTTCATATAAGAATTTTACTTTCTCACTATACTTTTCAATCCACTGCCTGCAATACTCTAAAAGTCCCAATAGTTGTCTAACTTCTCTTTTTGTCTGCGGGGGTGGTAATGCAACAATCCCAGCTACTCTTTTAGGGTCTAATTTCTTTTTCCCTTTTGTAATCCAGTGCCCTAGGTACTTTACTTCTGGTTCAGTAAACTGTAACTTCGATTTTGATACTTTTAACCCTTTTTCTCCTAAGAAATTTAGCAATGCTATTGTATTTGTTCTTATATCTTCTTCCTTTTTACCAGCTAGACTATAACAAGTCATCAACATACTGTATAAGCTTGATTCCTTCTGTAGGCACAAACTGACTTAGTAGCTGCTCCAGTGCTTGTCCAAACAAATTGGGAGAATCGACAAACCCCTGGGGAAGTACTGTCCATCTAAGCTGTTGTTTTCTTTATGTGTTGGGGTCTTCCCACTGAAAGGCAAAGTAATCTCAACTATTTTTTGCTAGTGGACAAGTCCAGAAGGCATCTTTCATATCTAATACACTATACCAGGTGTCTTCTGGAGAAATTTGATTCAAAAGGGTGTATGGGTTTGCAACCACTGGAAAACATGTTTTTGTCCTTTGGTTGACTGCTCTCAGATCTTGAACTAACCTATAGGTGTTGTGGCATTTTTCCTTTGGCTGTTGGCTAGGGGTGTTCCTCCTCCACCCCCTGCGGCCTTACCAGTAGTCAGGGCTTTTTTTTTCCTCTACCCCCCCGCTCCCTGCCAGGGGCTGTGTTTACCATTTTTGCCTGGGTTTTCCCCCCCCAGGCCCCCTTTGCCTGAGTCCCTGCCAGCACCGGAGCTGCGTCGACCCCTCGCCCCCTCTGCCCCACTGCGCTGAGTTGACCTGAGTCCTCACTTGTATTATTTGTGGCCTTATCATTTGTTTCTTCCGGCTTAGGGTCCAGGAATCTCCTTTATCTTGTGGTGCCTTTGTCCTTGCATCTTCTTTGTGTATTCCAGCTCCTTATCTCATCTTGCAGTCTGACTCTTTTTCCTGTTCTTGTAAATTAGGGTGTCAGGGTCTGATTTTTGTCAGACACCCCTTTTAAGCATTTCTTCCTAATTCTTAATTCCTCTGTTTCAATCCCCCCTTTTCTAGAAAATTAGTAAATTCTTTTACTTAGCAATACTAATGCCTTTTATTTTTCAGTCTACTTTTGCAGCTTGCTCTCCTCGGTATGTATCCTTCATTGCATTACCATATGCTGCTGCTAGGGAAGTCAGTACTGCTATCCGTTTTAACATCCTCCAGTTCCAAACAAGCACTGCAATTGAGAGCACCATACTTATACCTACTAATGCCAGTATTATAATGATAGGGTGGCAAAGTGTGTTCAAAATTCCAGTTGCAGTTGGTGACCATCCAAAGAGTGCATCCCACCAGTGATGATTTGTGTCTTGGTTTACTCTTTGTAATACTTTGCTTATTTCTTTTGTATCATGATAGACAGTAATCAGTCTTTTGCCTGTTTTCTTGGATCTCTTTCAGGATTTTTGCCAAATCTTGGTGGTTCATTAGCTGTCTTACTAATGTCAGGTTCATTCTAATGGGTATAGGTAATAATTTATGGTATATTGTATAGTTAGATCTTATCAACTGGTGGGATGTAACCGGTGCTGAATATAAAAAATCACACCCTACAATTTTAACAAAATTACAAATACAAAAGTTAGAATGGTTCTTAATAGGCAAATTTACATTGTTATCATCTATTTCTACAGAAACACACACAGTTCTTAGACATACACAGCCTAGGCCAATATATACAAGCACACTCTTCTGACTAGTATCAGGATGAATCTCAAAGTGGCAGATGCTTTGCTCAGTGTCTAAACATATGTCTTGTGCACCAATCATGTTAGCCTCACAGATAAACCCTTGTTGTTCCTGGGTAACACAAGATTCTAAATTTACAGTTCGCCACCTCCCATTCATCAACCGGGCCCATGCTCTATGCTCCGAGGGGTAGAGCACTGTCCTGTCGTTCTAATTGGGAACAGCAGGAAGAACGACACGGACTCTCAAGGGAGTCAGAACAGGAGAGAATCTCTAGTTTATTGCTACAGCCATGTTATATAGACTAGTTTGTGGAAAGTACAGAAAGGAAACTCTTATTGGTTAGCAAAGTGCTACATTACCATCATTGGTCAGTGGGGTTCACCACCCCCCTGACCCTCTCCTGCAAGGAAAACACGGGAACAGACAAACAGCACCTGCAGGCTGTTTTCTGTCTTTGAGGATTGTTTTGAATCCTCCCATGAATTTCCCAGGCTAGCTTCTCAGGCAGGGCTGGCAGGCCATGGGGCCTGCAGCTTGCTCCAAAGCTAGCCTCCATACTGTTCTTTCATGATTCAGTCCTAATGCAATAATAGGGTGGATATTGTAAATTGTGGCATTACGTATAGTCAGCACAAAGGCAGTAGCTATTTCGGTGGTAGGGTCATAAGTAAAATTTACCAGAGTCTACTAAGACTGAAGTTTTCTTTCTAAATTATTTGCATTGTCCCAGACAATTTTCCTAATTTCAATTGGAAAAGCACCTTCACTTCCTTCTCTTATTACTGAAGCAACTATTGATTGCATCCATAATTGTGCCTGTATGCAGCTAAGGGCTAATGACACATTATTTTGGGCAATATTTAGTGCTTTTATTATTAGCTTGTGGTCTTGGTCCCCAGCCTCTTTCCACTTCGGTAATATTTTAGAAACTTCACATTGGTTAGTTCCTAGTGCTAATAAAGAGGATTGCAGGGGCTGTTTTAGTTTCGTCAAATCACTTGTTGCAGCAGCTAATTTATTCATTAATATTTTTGAATCAATTCCATTTAATACTCCTAACCTTGTTCCTAATATTCCGGTTAAATCTCTTCTCATTCTGCTCCTGAAGTGTATCTGCTTTTGTAACCATGTTGCCCAGCCCTCAGATGATGTCTTTAGGAAAGAGGAGCAGGCTGGCTGAATCTCAGAGATGTTAGTTTGCATTAGTAATTCAATACGCTTGAGAGACTACTCTGGATTAAATAACAGTTGTTGTTGTCCTGTATTCCTTATTACATATGGACCAACTTCATAAATTTTAGGTTCAATCTTAGGTTTAACTTTAGATGGTGTGGTCTGAGCTTGGGTTACAGTTGATTTGGTCGTTGCAATAGGCACGGCTTTCATTCTAAATTTGAATGTTAGCCCTTTATCCCCACGACCTCAGAGGCAGACCACATCCACTGTTTGTACTAATGTAAAATTATACCAACAATCCAATTTACTTAAACAGTCACAAACTTCCCAGTGCTTGCCCGTAGGGGAAGCTGAAACACTAATTTGGACTGCCTTTTCATAGTTAGTCCCATTAATCATCTGGCATCCTACCCTGATTACTTCTCCAATAGTCCCTTGAAGGGTCCATAACCTTTGTTTTTGCCATTCTCATTTTTTATATATCTGGTTTTCATGCATAACTACAGTTGATAGGTTTAAATCTCTTATATTAGAGTGTTTTCCCATGAATCCAGTGGATTGAATGAAAGCTTGAGACCAAGGCCATTCAGCATTTTTCTGGCTAGAGGTGCTTTCCAATTCTTGAATTACACTTGTGGTTACAAGTAAAACAAACAGACTGACTTTATTGACTAGGTTTTTGCAAGCTAAATCATGGAATGCTCCCAACTGCAATGTACTCATTTTGCTCTAGTAAGTTTTAGTTTCAGTTCATTGTCACCCAGTGTTACTTTCCAAGGGGCTTCTGGAGCTTTCTTCACTCGAAAATGGTGAATCCAGGCGCTCTGTTCCTTGATCTTAACTGCAGTGAAGGTGGTAAGGATCACCTGGAACGGTCCTTCCCACTGTGGTTCTAAAGTTTTTTCTGTAAGAGACTTAACATACACATAATCTCCAGGCTGTATGTCATGCACTGGCCCATCTAGCCCTCTGCTCCGGGTTCCAGCCACGTTTCTCAATTGCTCTGAGCTGTTTGCCTAGGGCTATCATATAGGCAGTCAGCCTCTCCTCCCCCACTTGGGTAGACAATCCCTTTTGCACACCGTATGGTCTCCCATAAAGCATTTCAAAGGGACTTAGTTTTTCTTTGGCTCTGGGCTTGGTTCGGATCCGCATCAATGCCAGTGGGAGAGATTGGGGCCAAGGTAAATTAGCTTCTTGTCCCAGCCTCACAATTTGCTGTTTAATTAAATGATTCATCTTTTCTACTTGGCCACTTGACTGGAGGGGCTAAGGGGTGTGATAAATATAACATTGGATAAAAATTCGTGAAAGAGAATAAAGAATTATATGTTTGTAATACTGTAAAGATACAAAATGTAAAATAATCCAGAGATTCCTTCCCGAGTCGGGCAGTAACGATCGATTGACAGCGACGCTTATCAACACAAAATAAAGAGCAGGACACGAGCAATCAAACCAGACAATGAGAGTGGCCCAGTCGAGATATCCATCTCCTCCGTACCCAAACTGGCCACTCCACCCCGGTAGGTGCAATCAGAGAACACTCGGAGCCATTTCGCATGTGAAAGGGACTCTGCTCCGTCAAGATATCCATCTGCTCCCGCACCCAAACTGGACACTCCATTCTGGGAGATGCAATCGGAGGACACTCAGAGCCTCTCGCATGTGAAAGGACTCTGCTCCACCGACCATTGACTCAGCTCAACGGATCTGGGAAGTCTATTCAAACTCTTTGTTGGACGGTGCTTACTCCGGATTTTGCCCCAGGATACGAAAACCCCTATAAGAACCCTGGACTGCAGTTCCTACTTTGTGGATTTGGGAACTCGGTACCTCTGGGTACAGACCCCTGTCCACCCGGCGCTGCGCTGATCTATTTATTGTGTTTTTTTTCTCTCGTTGCTGGTGCTTGAAATTATTTTATAATAAATCGCTTTTATATTAACCCTATTTTGCCATTGCATTTATAACAGGGGTATGGAGCTCTCAATCTATCCCCAGATGTCGACTGATTTGTTGTACTAGCTTTGAGATAAAATGTGGCCCCCTGTCTGAAGATATTGTGGCTGGAACCCCGAAGCGTGGTATTACCTCTTGTAACAATACCCTGGTTACCTCCCGGGCTTTGGCAGTTGTCATGGGGTTACTTTACCTTTAAGGAAGTTGAAGTTGCTGGAGACTGCCTGGAGTCTTTTCTCCTGACCAATTATCGGTCATTGCTGAGAATTGACAGCAGTTTTGGCCATTGAAAAGTGGGATCAACTTGTGAACCCTACCTTAAAGTGTAAAACCAGAGCTCTCTTGTTCTCTTTGTTTTCCTGGCTGTGAAGGGTGGAGGAGCTCCAGGCCTCCCATTCCCTGCCCAGGCCATGCGGCCTGGCGGGGGCTGGGCTGGGCCTGCCGCGTCTCCCGGCCGGGAGATGCGGACCTGCGAAAAGTTTTTCCCGGGCTCTGGCCAGGCCGGGCTGGGCCGATCTCTGGCTCGGCTGCAGGTTTTGCTGTAACTAAATTCACTAGAAACTGCCGAGTGAAGAAGGAGAGAGGCTCAGGACCTGCAGTGAGCTGGGACAGCGACTACACTCTCCAGAGCAGCCATGAGGAACTTTCCATCGCAGACGGCTCCAGCTCCTGCACCGGCCGAGGCCACAGAACTATCTACAAAAGCCTGGGCAAGATTTTAACTCTTTCATTACCCAGATGAGACTTGCCGATTAATCTTTTTATCCAGAGAGAAAAAAAGAGAGTGATCAACATGAAAAGAGACTTTATAAACTACCAGTGACAGGAAAGAAAAGAAGCTTCAGAAAAGGTACAGAATAAGGAGATGCTTTAAGTAAGCTGAAATATCTTTCTGTTAAAACTATGGAGATGGACAATGAAGTCCTGAAAAGAACTCCTTTAATTCATGACAGAGTATGGGGAGGAATAGAGTGTTCAAGGTGTAAAATTTGAGTAAAAAGTAGAATAATTGTGATACAGTGAAGTGCTGGAAGATTTAAAGCCTTGAGAGGCAATGAGAAAACTGTTTTCTAGTGAAGCTCACAGAAACAGATGAAGAAGACTTTTTGCCTTTGAATAACTCATCCTTAAAATGCCATCCCTAGACTTATGGCCCATACACACCTCAGAGTAATGTGAAATGGGAGGAGTGAACTCTGATAACAGCAGTTCTGGGAAACTAACATCAGAGCAATGGAAAACTATAACAAAAATAGTTTTCTTGTGAGAAACTCCATAAATTTACAGGAAGAAACTTCTGTTTCTCTACAAAGACTGGTGAAAAGACTGTAGCAGGAATTGGGACTGTTTTAACCACCAAAGTTCCAAAGTTTTTGTCTCTGTTGTCATGTGAACAAGGGAATAGTGGGTAGATAAGAGATGAAAAGGTTTTTCTGGAAGTTTATTCTGGTGTTCTTATTACTGTAGTTTGTCAATAAACTTTCTTTATTCCTTTTAAGTTTTATGCCTGTTTTGCTCTTGTTCTAATCCATATCTCACAGCAAGAAATAAGTAATTTTTTTTTAGTTACTGGTTTAAAACCACGACAGCAGTCTTGGTGGGAAAAGCCTCTGGCCACCCTGAAAAGGTATCTGTTAAAACTAGCAAATATCGATACCCCCCTTTTCTTGGGAGTTCTGAGAAGTCAATTTGCCATTGTTGTCCAGGCCCATGGCCTTTTCCAATTTGACCGAGTTTTGGTTTGGGGGTATTCTTAGGTTTATTCTGGAGGCAAATGTCACACTGCCGAGTTACCTGAATGACAGTAGAGTATAAATTTCTGGCAGTAATCTTTTCAATTAGATAGCTATACAGGGCATCTATTCCCCAGTGTGTTTTCTGGTGCTCTTCTCTTACTAGTGACCATAACAAATGAGAAGGCATGATTATTGTCCCTTCTGCAGCAATAGCTCATCCCTCTTGGTTATATTTTCCCCCTTGATCTTGAATTAGTTTTCTATCTTTTCTAGTATATACTGGCTTACCTTCAAGGGAGATCTGTCCATCAGGAATTAAGGCTCCCTCAATTGTTATCTCACCTTTTGCTGCTTCTTTTGCCTCTCTGTCCGCCAGCTCGTTCCCTTCCTCTAATTCTGAGCTCACCTTCTGGTGTGCCTTAATGTGCATAATTGCTACCTGCTCAGGTAGCTGGACTGCTTCTAGTAGCCGCAATATCTCCTGTGCATATTTGATGTTTTTCCCTTGTGAGTTTAACAGTCCTCTTTCTTTCCAGATGGCCCCATGTGCATGTACAACCCCAAATGCATATCTCGAGTCTGTATAGATGTTTATTTTCCTTCCCTTTGCAATCTCTAGGGCACGGGTTAGAGTGATGATCTCTGCCTTTTGTGCAGAGGTATCTATTGGCAAGGGTCCAAATTCTATTACCTCTTTGCAGGTGGTAACTGCATACCCGGCGTGTCGCTTTCCATTGATGATGTAGCTGCTCCCATCAGTGAACCAGGTTTCTGCATCATTCAGCTGGGTGTCTTTCAGGTCTGGGCGGCTGGAGTAGGAAGCTTCGATGGTTTCCAGGCAGTCATGGTGCACCGGCTCCCCTTGATTCCCACTGAGAAAAGAAGCTGGGTTGATAATGTTAGTTACAACTATCTCTACATCATCTTGTTCTACCATGATGGCTTGGTATTTCAGGAACCTTTGTGGGGAAAGCTAGTGCCCGCCCTTTACTTCTAGGACTGCAGACACTGTGTGAGACACCAATACAGTCATTTTTTGGCCCAGGGTGAATTTGCGTGCTTCCTGAATATTCAGCACCACTGCAGCAACAGCTCTAAGGCATCCTGGCCATCCCTTGGCTGTTGCATCTAGTTGTTTGGAGAAGTAAGCAACTGCTCTTCGGTACGGACCCAAGTCCTGGGCCAGTATTTCCAGGGCAATTCCTTGCTTCTCATGGGAAAACAGGAAGAACGGTTTACTTACATCCGGGAGTCCAAGCACTGGAGCCGACATTAGGGCATTCTTCAGCTGGTGGAAGGCTTGTGTGGCCTCTTTTGTCCACTGTATTTCTCTGTTCCCGCTTGTAATGAGTGCATACAGAGGTTTCACAAGCAACCCGTAGCTGTGTATCCAGTCTGCACCATCCTGTCATTCCTAAGAATGTTCGCAGCTCCTTCACTGTTTGAGGTTTTGGGGTTTGGCATATCGCTTCTTTGCGATCTTGCCCTAGAGTCCGCTGTCCAGCACTGATCTCATAACCCAGATAAATTACTTTTGGCTTCACTACCTGGGCCTTTTTCTTTGATACCCTGTATCCCTGAAGTCCCAGAAAGTTTAGCAGGCTTACAGTCCAGGCTATGCATGCCTCTTTTGTCCGGGTTGGTATGAGGATGTCATCCACATACTGCAATATCTTTCCTTCTTTTGGGGGAGCCTCCCAGGATTCCAGATCCTTGGCAAGTTGCTCTCCAAACAGTAGGAGAGTTTTTAAATCCTTGAGGCAACACAGTCCAGGTGAGCTGGGATTTGCGCCCACTTTTGGGGTTTTCCCATTCAAATGCAAAAGTTTTCTGGCTGTCCTCATGGATAGGGAGGCAAAAGAAGGCATCTTTCAAGTCTAAAACAGTAAACCAAGTTAGCTCGGGTGTCAGGCATGTTAGTAGAGTGTATGGATTTGCGACTATAGGATAGAGATCCTCAGTTATTTTGTTAACAGCCCTTAGATCTTGTACCATCCGATATGACCCATCAGGTTTTCGGACTGGCAAAATGGGAGTATTGAACTCAGATGGGCACTCTTTTAACAAGCCTAACTGCAAAAAGTTTTCAATTATGGGACTAATTCCTTCCCTATCTTCTCTTTTCAGGGGATACTGTTTAATTCTAACTGGTTGTCTTCCTTCCTTGAGTTTGATTAATATTGGGAGTGCATTTTTCGCTCTCCCTGGTACATTGGAGGCCCACACTCCAGGAAATACTTGATTTATTATTTCTTCACTAATTTCCCCCTCTGTGTGGACAGCTGTTAACATTAGACTCAATGCCTCTATGTACTGTTCATCATTTACCTCCAGAATAACCTCTCCATTTTTAAATTTAATAGTTACTTGTAATTGTTCTAACAAGTCTCTACCTAACAGATGTCTCGGGGATCTGGGCAGATATAGGAATTTATGAATACCCCATTGCTTTCCAAGCTTATACTTTAATGGCTTGCAAAAATATGCTTTTTCAGGTTGACCAGTTGCTCCTATTACTGAAACATAATCCTTCCCCACAGGTGCCAAAGTCTTATTCAAGGCTGAATATGTTGCCCCCTTGTCAACCAGAAATTCCACCTCTTTCCCTCTTTCCCCCAGTTTCAATTTTATAACCAGTGGATCTTCTGGGGTGAGATCTACCGGTCCTCTTCAATCTTCATATGCAATCATTTTCTCTTTTCCCCGGTCTCCCTTTTCCTGAAAGCCACCCCGTCTCCGCTCTGGGCACTGATTTTTCCAGTGACCATATTTCTTACAGATGGCACACTGGTCTCTGCCCAGTCGGGACGGGCCTTGTCTATATGATCCCTGTCCACGTTTTCCTCTCTCTCTCACAACAGCTACAAACTTCCTCATTCTTTGTTTATATCCTTCTTCCCGGTTACTAAAAACTCTTCATGCCTCATCTAACAAAGTCTCTAAGTTCCTCCCATCTGCTCTTCGAAGCTTTTGGAGTTTACGCCTTATGTCACCCGTAGACTGGCCCAGGAATAAATTAACTAACTGCTGTATCCCTACTTCAGACCCAGGGTCCAGTGATGTGTGACGGCGCATGGCATCTCTTAATTTTTCGAGGAATTCAGATGGTGACTCAGAGGGCCTCTTCCTGATTGCATATAAGGCTGACCAATTTATAGTTTTGGGGATGGCTCTTTCCATCCCCTTTGCGATCCACTCTTGATAGCTTTCTAGTTTTTTTAATTTTGCTAATCTGTTTGGATCCCACTGTGGGTTTTGGAGTGGGAAATAATCTTTCACATTTAATTGTTGGGTTTTATAATAATCTTCTGCCAGATCCTCTGCCGTTTTTATAATTAATTGTTTTTCTGTCTCGGTCAGTGCATCCAATAATAATTGCATATCACTCCAGTCTGGATTGTGTTGTTTTATTATATATCGCAGACTTTTAGCTGTGTTAACTGGATCATTGCGGTAATTTTTAGCAACCTTCTCCCATGCCTCCAAATCGATTGTGGAGAAGGGAACCTTAACCAATACCACTCCTCCCTCTGGTGCCACTGCCTCTCGCAGCGGTGCCTGTAATATGTGTGTCTGTTGTCTAGTGCAGTGTGCAACCGGAGGGGTGTCTACATCTCCTGAGTCCACATCCTCATCCTCATGTCTTTCTGGTCTTATGTGGGGAGGCTTAAGCAAATCATCTGCCAGATTTTGTTCTTGGGCCACAGTCTGGTAAACCTTATCTGATTTTGTGCATCTTTGCCCCATGTTACATGTTGAACAACACCGCTTAAGCCTTCCCCTCTTAGTCTTATTCTCCTTCTCCAGGGCCAATACCAGAGGGTCAGAGGGAGCCCTGATCCCACAGTCCCTCTGCCATTCGGAGTGATTTCGAAGGGAGAAAAACATATCAGCATATGTTACCTCTGCCCATTTCCCTTCCCTCCTGAGAAAGAGCATGAGTTGCAATAGCATGTTATAGTCCAAAGTTCTACTAGATGGCCACTTCGCTCCCTCATCCAATTTATATAGCGGCTACTAGTTCTTACAGAATTTGATTAAATCCTTCTTGTTCTCAGTTCCTCCACGTCCAGCAATATTTTTCCAATGTGCAAGAATACAACCTAGCGGACTTGCTTTAGGGATTTCTTTATTTTGTCCAGTGCCCATTGTTTCCCTTTCTTGTCCTGTCCCGTTTCCACCCAAACTTTTCCTCACACACAATTGCAGTTAGTGGGCACCCAATGTGACTTTTCACACACAAAGTTTTCACTTTGCACGTGAAGCATATGCCTATTAAAGCAACAATACCAGCGTCTACCCACGGTTAAAACAAATATTAATCACTTCGCACTCAAGCACAACACTCCTCATTTACATTTGGGTTTGCCCCACACTGACTCCAGTCGCTTCGTCTTTTTCCGGCCGCCTCAGTCGCCTGAGGTCGGAACCGCGGATAGGGCTCCACACTCGGTCCGCACCTTTGGCGCGTCTCACTCACTCATTCACACACCGCACTCACTCAGTGACTCAAAGTGTCCGGACTTAGCATTCACACAAAACAAGGGTTCGCTCGACTCACCCCCAGAGTCGCTAGCGGGCTGCCCTATCAGCTCAGCGAGAACCCCCCCTTGTCGGCCTCGCTATCGGCCAGGATGGATCCCTTTCCCTCTGTCCCCGGCCCCTCCTGGCCGGGTGCTTGCGAGCCCACAGGGACTGTGCTGTACGACAGACGTCTCTGGTCGCTTTAACTGCAGCCCTTCCCTTAATATTTAATTCATACCTTTATCTGCAGGCCGGCAGGTTGTTGTGTGTCCCCGTGGTGAGCGGACCGAGGCTCGGTGTCCCTCCCGGAAAGTCCTGGGGGCGCGCCAGGGAATCCGTTCCTCGGCTGCTCCCGCAGCCAGACAGAGATCCTCCTGCCTGGCTTGCCAAAATGATTTGCGAAATAAAAGGAACCCTATAACTCGCAGAGTAGTTATAAGAGCAGGTATGAATTTATTCAGCGCTGAGGTGCATGGGGATATCTCCTCCAAAAAGCATGCACGCCTTTTTGATTTTGTTTTCTCTTTTTATCCCTTACAAACTAGGTTTACATAATAGGCCTAATACATATTCATTTCCTAACCCCGCCTGTCCTCACTTCATATTACAATTAGCTCCATGCCCCTTTCAGTCCTTTGACCACCTTTTGGGACTTTAAATCCGTTTCTTCCGGCTTAGGGTCCGAGGAGTCCCCTTTATCCTGTGGTGCCTTTGTCTTTGCATCTTGTTTGTGTATTCTAGCTCCTTATCTTATCTTGCAGTCTGACCCTTTTCCTGTTCTTGTGGATCAGGGTGTCAGGGTATGATTTTTTGTCAAACCCCCCCCTTTTAGTCAAGCATTTCTTTATGTTTATTTCCTAATTCTTAATTTCTCTGTTTCAATACTCCCTCACGGAAAGTTTCCCTTATCTCAGTTCTGTTTCTGGAAGGATACTCCAAAGGCTCGTTAGGCTCTTGTTTCTCATGTTTATTAATATATAATCAAAAGACTTGGCAGGTCTTCCCCAGACTTTCTGCTCAAGTTCAACCCACCATTGCCTGGCTCAAATTGGTTCGAAAGGCACAAAATATGCAGTTATTTTATCTTTATACTTATTTTCACCCAATTAACTATAGACACGTAAATTATTTTTCTTAATGACCCAATGACTCAACACCTGTGTGCTGCACTACGGCATTATCTATCCAATCACTTACTATTACCCAAAAACCTCTAGAAGAAGAAGATAAAGAAGAAAGAAGGAGGACAAGAGACGACATCCTAAATCCACCATCTTGTCTTCTGTTCTCTAAACTAGTTTAAACTCTAAAATGTTTTCACCTAGTGACTTAAGAAAACTCTCTAATCTACACACTTACACTTTTAGTTTTTCTATTTAACTTTAACAGTTATTTTCATGGTGTTATATGAAATTCAGTATTTTCTTGGATGTCAGAGCCAGGTATCAGAGATAAGGGCATGCACTCTGTGCCTCAGACTCCAACACTTGGAGCAACCCTCTCCCTCCTTTTTCACTGACCTTGGTATCTGCAGGTTTATTTTTCTCAGATATTCTCACTCCTCTCTCTCGCTGTTGTCATGTACCTTTTTTGCCCCTTCCTAAACATGTTATCACAAAGGTGCCACTGATGCCTTAGAATTTAGCTTTTATATTTTTCAGATCCTTTACTGTTTTAATGTATAACTCTAAAACTCCATAGCCTGTCAGCTACTGTTCTCCCATTTTATTCAGACAAAACAATTCCTCTCTTGACCTGAAAATCAAGGACACCTTACTGTCTCAGGCCCTGAAAAGTATAAACAAAAGTGAGTTGGGGGAGGAACAAACTGGGGGTATATGACTTCATTATCTGAAGCTGTAAGTGGAGGATTAACTCCTGATATGTAAATGGACCAAACTTATAATTGTGTGAAAAACTCATGATCATCGTCCATCTTGGGTGTAGCCCCTCAGAGGCTTATCATTGCCCAAGGTGTAACTATTGAAGGCCTTTAATAAATACCCGCTTTTACTCTCTTAATCTTGTCTAGCCTCTGTTCTACATAGCCACTCCAAGGCATCACCACCACTGTTGCTGATTAGCTCAGCTTTGGCCAGCAGCACATCAATCTTAGAGCTGGCTGAAACTCTTTGTTGAACTGCTTTGAGTGTTTTAAGCTCTCTGACTGAAACTATATGTTACTATAAACCAAATTTGCAAAAAAATAAAAGTACATTTGCCTCACTTATTAATCATTGGAAGGACATATGTAAGTTACCATTGGTGGTTTAATGATGTGTCACATCAGGAATGTGATTCTGTGCACTGTATGTACCAAAGACTAGGG
This sequence comes from Poecile atricapillus, assembly GCF_030490865.1. Lineage (NCBI taxonomy): Eukaryota > Metazoa > Chordata > Aves > Passeriformes > Paridae > Poecile > Poecile atricapillus. The sequence continues at coordinate 65,436,082 of NC_081288.1, forward strand.
GAAAAACAACAACAAACCATCCAAACTTGAAAACTGGGAATACAGATGCTTCATCAGGAGGATGTGATTTTAAATTGAACCCAGTCCTACACAAAGCTCTGCATGGGCAGGGCTATCTTGGCATCATGTGGGCTCAAGGTTTTCATAGAATCATAGAATCATAGAATATACTGAGTTGGAAGGGACCCACAAGGATCATCAAATCCAACTCCCAGCCCTGCACAGGACAGCCCCAAGGATCATACCATCTTCCTGAGAACATTGTCCAAGTGCTTCTTGAACTCTGTCATGTTTGGTGCTGTGACCACTTCTCTGGGGAGCCTGTTTCCATGCCCAATCACCCTCTGGGTGTGTTACGTGCTGGTTGTGGGTTGGGAGACAGAAGCTACGACTCGAGTCCTCTCGTTCATCAGACAAAACAGACTTGTTTTATTGTTTAGAACTTATATAGTTGGTTCAAAACTCCCAGGCTTAGATAGCTTATTGGCTGGGATCTCTCTCTGCACAGATCTCTGGCCAGTGGTGTGCTTGCAACTAAGCTCGAATGGGGTTGGCTGAGGGTCCCCTGTAACTTGTCTGGGGACTTGTTCTGGCATGAACTAGGCTTGCCGAATTGAATTTGTGTTATGGCCAGATTTACCTTGTCCAGTCCAGGCCAGCTGTACTGCGACAATATTGTGACATGCGTGGAGAAATTTTTCCTAATATCCAATCTAACCCCCCCCAACACAACTTCATGTTGTTCCCTTGGGTCCTGTCACTGAGCACCAGAAAGAAGACATCAGTCCCTGCCCTTCCACTTCCACTTGTGAGGAAGCTGTAGACTGCAATGAAGTCTCCCATCATTCTCCTCTTCTCCAGGCTGAACAAACCAAGTGACCTCAGCTGCAGCTTTTATGGCTTCCCCTTGAGAGGAATGAAGATGTAGCTATCAGTGAGAGACACAGAAACAATGGGATGGATTCCAGTAGAAGATCAAAGGGACACTAAAAGAACACTATGAATTCCATAAAAGTTAAGAAGGGATTATGCATTGAGGGTGGTGGGGGGGAAGGTATCACCGCCGGTATCAGGCGTTCCGGGAAGCCTGTACCTCTCAAGTACCTCAGCCTATGGGGAAAGAGAGAAGGGACAAGCGGCCGGAAATTAGGATAAAAAGGAGGCTGTGCCCTCCAAGAATTTGAGAGACCCCAGGGGAATGCCCCATGGCCTCTCCCTTTATTCGAATAAAGAAAAAGGACTCCTCTGTCTCCTTTTTGGACATAAACCTCTAGTGTTTGTGGATTAATTTTCCTGACAATTTTGGGGGCTCGTCCAGGATATTTCCACCGTCCGGGGCGGCGGGCAGCGAGCGGAGCTGAAGGCGCGCCTCACCCAGTTTCGGTGATCAGCTCCCCTTGGTGGCGGCCAGCACCGGGCGATCGATTGGGTTCCCGAGACTGCCCAGGAGACAGACGAGTGGCGGACCAGGGGGGTCCGTGAAGAGTCCACAGGGAAGGACCACTGAAAACCTCACCAGTGAGTAAAATGGGATCTTCGGGGAGCAAGCCTGGGAGGGCACCCATGGAGGGTAGCACAGGCAAGCCTGGGAGGGCACCCATGGAGGGTAGCACAGGCTAAACAGGGCACCCAGGGAGGGTTGCAAGGGTACAGCCAGGAAGGGGTCTCGGCAAAAGGGATGACGATCCCATAATAGCCCCGGAGAGTTCCTTGAGGAGAATGCTGAGATCTTGAGACAGATTATGCATTCACACAGAAGTAACTATGGAGATGATGGTGAAATATTTTTATTATGTATGGCCAGAGTATAAGTTGCCGAATGGACTTATATGGCCACCTTAGAAAACAGAATTCATTTGTGTTGAGTTCTGTGAAGGTGTCTAGAGGAGAGTTGGAAAGGATGGATTGAAAGAGAATGTGGATTAATGTGGTTTGTACGAGCAGCAGGGGAGGTCTATGTGTTGAGAAAAAAAAGAAAGAGGAGGAAGGAAGGGGGGGGAAGAGAAAACGGTGAGGATTGGGGTGTTTTTCAGCGCTTTCCCCCGTCTTGTCTTCCGGTGTTGCCAGCTGGCCTAGGGCTGGCTGCGGGTCCCTGTGTCCTCACCTTCCAGGGCAAAGGGATCAGGGAAATGCTGTCCCTACAGCTCCACCTGAGAATAACAGTGGTGTAGGGGGAGGGGAGCAGCATATCATATCACCCGCTGGAACTAGAAGGGATCTTGAGAATCCACGCCCGGGGTGGGGGGGACAATAAAGGGAGTCAAGAAAGAGTCTTTAGCAGCAGGAGATGGATGGATTGTGTTAGTGTGCTGGAAAAGAATTGGTTAATGGAGAGTGTGAAGAGATATGTTGAAGCAGGGACCAGGAGTGGAGGTGCAGGACCAGGAGCACTGGCTGGAGGCCTGTGAGGCTGCTGGGACTCAGCACTGGGCAGTGCCTGACCCCACCAGCCCCGGGCAGGGGCAGCAGCAGTTGCCGGCCCTTTGAGGCTGCGGGATGCCCTGGCCGCCTGTGGTGCTGCCGGCCGTGCCCGCCGGGAGCACTGGATCAGGGAGGAGCTGTTTGGACAATGTGGCAGGACAGGAACTGGCTCTGGTATTCGGTGTGTGGTAAATAGAGTGAGCACAAGGAGGAAAGGCGAAGGTGATGGCCTTTTTCAGGCCAAAGAGGGAAAAACCGCAAGATCCAAGGGGTCCCCCGGGACAGAGGGGACGGGATCGGGGACAAGGAAGTGGCAGAGGTATTGCTCCCCAGCAGGGGAGACCCAAGCCAAACAGCAGTTGGGAAAGGATCAGTGTGCTGCCTTCAGGGCGTAGGACACTGAAAACGGTAACATCTGCAAAAAAGCCAAAACAGCTGGATTGTCGAGAAAGTCCAGAAGATAAGAGAAATGGATTGTTAAGAGTGTCAAAGGCTCTCATTATATCCACCAACCTAGAGCCGTTGTCAACTTTTAAAGTGAGTCTGGATCGAGGAGAGGTGTGTGTCTTAGTAAAAACAAAGACCTCTCGATTCACCTTAATTTTTATCCCCGAGGGGGAAAATTGTCTAAAGAATTTTTTTGATCGTTCAAAAGAGTTGTGAGAATTGTGGTTTCTTCTGTGTGCTCAGAAGTTTGAACACATCTTTCTCTGAAAGAATTGTAAAAATTGTAGTAAATTAATTTGGAGATTTAATTAATTTGTCTACATGAAGTTTTGTGCGGAATGGCTCCAGTTTGGAGTGGACCACATCCCTCTGCTTTTTGTATGTTTTGTTGTAAAAAGCCAGAATTGGCAAATTTCAGTTATGAAGCCAATGCGGCAAGTCATACCTTGTGGGGAACACGCCCACCACTCTGTAGTTTGTTGTAGCCTTAAAGCAAATTCTGTAGCTACAACCTTGTGAAAATAGTGTCCTATGGAAGGCCTGGGTATTTGTCATGCACTTCCTCTGTGGAAGTTATGGGAAAACTTTAAAGGAAAGTATCTTGTTTCTTTCCTTAATAAAAGTTTTAAATGTTAAAGGTTATAAAATGTTATAAATATTAGAGTTTCCTTAATGGAAGTTAATTTGTTAGTCACCTCCATACGCCTAAGATGGACTTGATGCAAAAAAAATTGAGATGAGGAGTGGTTAGTTACTAAAAAATAGAGAAATGTAATGTAATTGGCTTGAAGCAGTAGCATTACTTGCTGCTGAACTAAATCATCTTTATACAAAGTCACCTGTTTTGTTTAAGCAAACTTCACAAAAGAAAAATGTTAAGAGACTTTGCTCCACCCTCAAAAGTTAAGTTGTTGCAGTATGTGCATGATTTGCTGTTATCAAGAGAACAAGAGGAGAAGTCATGCAAAAGAAATTTTAGTTCAGGAGCATGGGAGAACACAGAGACCTGTTGCCTATTTTCCTAAAATGTTAGACCTGGTAGCCAGAAGCTGGCCTCATTGTTTGCAAAACTGTGCAGCCACAGCTCTGATGGTGGCTACGGCTCAAAAGCTGACAAGGGGGGGTTACCTGATTGTTAAAGTTTCACACCAGATTAAAGCTTTGTTAACTGAGAGAGCCTCTAAGTAGATGACCAGCTCTCAGTTGTTGTAATATGAGTCTTGTTTATTAGAACAGGAAAATTTAGAATTTAAAAGCAGGGAAAGTTTTAACCCAGCCTCCTGTTTGAATGGCCCTGAAGAGGGGAGCCAAGGCAAATTCCATGATTGTATTCAAGTAATAGATCTACAAACTAAGGCAAGGAATGATTTGCGAGACATTCCATGGCCTGAAAGAGAAAATGTGTTTATTGATGGGTCTTCAAAAGTGATAGAAGGAAGACGCAGAGCTGTGTGCTCTTGTGAGTGGCTGTGAATTATACCAAGACAAGACAGTAAATGTTTTTACTGATTCTAAATATGTATATGAAGTGATACATGCATTTAAGAAACTGTGAGAAGAAAGAAGTTTATTAACCTGCAAAGGAAGGACGTTGGTTCGTGAGAGTTTAATCTCCTGCCTGTTAGAGGTGGTGAATTTGCCAAAAGAAGTAGCAATGATGCACATTAGAGGGCACCGGGCAGAGTGCGCGGGGGAGGCAAGGAGAAGCGGACTAGTTAATGGAGAGGCGGGGAGCTGCATTGTTGCTGGAGGTTTCTGAGATGTTTCCCTTGCTCCCGGTGGCTGCCCCCTTGCCAGAAAAGTAGTCTTTTTCACTGAAAGACCTTGAGATAGTTGTGGAGAGTGGGGCAGAGAGAAAGGGAGGTGGTTAGTTTGTAAGGGATGGTGAGCGGATGCCGAGAGTTCCGACATCGCAGTTGTTAAAGCAGCTTAATGGGAGAAGTGCCGAGGCTCCCGAGAGATGGCAAAGACCTTCCTCAAAATGTATACTGCTGTGAGTCTTTTTGTTCTGGCAAAATGAGCTGTTAATAGTTGTTTGATTTGTGCTAAGACAAATAACAAAGTTACAAAGAAACTGGCCAGAGTGGGGAAGCCTTGGGCTGTACGTCCAGTCCAAAGAGGCCAAGTGGATTTTACTGAGATGCCCCGAGTGAAGAAATTTAAATATCTTTTGGTAATAATATGTCAATTAACAAGATAGCCAGAAGCCTTCCCTGCTGTTTCAGCAACCACAGGGTCAGTTATTAAAGTATTTTTAGAACAAATAATTCCAAGATAGAGGATGGTAGAAGCAATAGACTCAAATAGAGAAACTCATTTTACTGGAAAAATTCTTAAAAGAGTAATGACTGCTTTAGAGATACCATGGCTGCAGCCCTTACCACTAGCTTTAGCAAAAATAAGAGCCAGACCCAGGGAAGATATTCAACTATCTCCCTTTGAATTGATGCTTGGAATTCCTTATCCTTGTAATTCTCAGCCTGGGGCGGGAATAGAGATAAGTGATGTATATCTAAAACAGTATGTGGCTCGGATACTGTCTCTTGTGAAATCTCTTCGACAGGAAGCTCAGCTGACACAGACCCTGCCTTTGGACTTCAGTGTGCATAATATCCAACCAGGAGACTAGATCCTAGTTAAGGAGTGGAAAGAAGCACCCCTGGTGGCTAAGTGGCGTGGACATTTCCAGGTGTTACTGACTACAGAAACAGCCGTCAAGACAGCTGAACACGGGTGGACACATCCCACTCGAGTCAAGGTCTCTAAAGCTCCAGAGATTTGGACATCTCAGCTGGAGGAGAAGGATGGGAAGCCGCGACTGACACTCCGCAGGAGTGGACTGGAGCAGTAGCTGGTGCGTCGACATCAGGGGAAGCCCTGAGTGCCTACCCACAGACAGACTGCTGAAATAGTCTGTACGGGCATCCCTGCTCTCAAATCTCCAGACACTGGGAGCCAATCCAGGCTGTCACTGCTTTCTTTATGCTAAACTGTTTCTGTGCTTTCACTTGCCACAGGTGGTGTAGAAGACAACGTGAAATTGAAAATTAGAAATTAGATTGTAACACTATTAGAATGTTTCTCTTAATAATTTTACCTTTATATTTTCAGTTAAGTTAGAGTCTAAAGTGAGAAAATAATTTTTTTACTTTAGGAAAACAAGTAGCAAAGACCTTTAACCTTAGGAACTGTTGGGTCTGCGGGGGGCCTGGGGGATCTGAAAGCTGGCCATGGGTGGCCAGCCCAGTCGAGCCTAAATAGTGAGTTAGCACCCTGAGTGAAGTCCATAATGGAACAGGATTTTGAGACAAAGAAGGAAGTCCATGGCAGCTTCATTCTCCTGAAAGAGGCATTTATTGCCTAAACAGAACAGGGAGCACATATGTGGGAAAGAGCGTTTGTGACTGGACTTTATCTTTAAGTTTAGATTGTTGGACCCCCAACTGCCCTCCTTATGACTGTTCCAGATATCAAGGCAGATGGAATCAAACACATGTTAAGCTCACTAATGGTAGCTGGGTAAAGTGTTCCTTCCATAATTACCAAAAAGATTTTGAAGGCTGTAAAGCAGTGGGGAAAGATAAGTTTTTTGACCCTTTATTTTTAAGCTGCCCCCGGGATAATTCCACAAGTCCGACACATGTTGTCCGAGACTATCAGTGGAAATGGCAACACCGGAATGGAACTCGAACCCTTTTCAGTAAGTTCTGGTCCAAATCTAATAAAACAGATCTAGGATGTGATTGCAAGTGGAAGCCTCATGTAGGAGCTTGGAAATGTAAATATTGTGATTCTTATGGCGAGGCAACTATTGTTGGTGGGCCACTAGGCCCTGGAAGCAAGCTGTATTTTGACCCACCAGTTGATGATGAAAATTAGAAAGGTCCCTTCGCTAATGGGACCTGAGCTCTAAAGGGGCATTACTAGATTTGTGGCCAAAATGCTTACCGCAAGCTACCTCCAAACTAGTCAAGAATATGTTATGTAGAGTATATTAGACCATTGTTCTTTCTGCTACCACAAGTTCAAGGAAATCAGTTAAGAATCAAAATATATAGTGATCTAATTAGAGACTCAGACGAGAAATGCAATATTTCAACATTGGATGGTATTAGACTATTTATTAGCAGAAGAAGGGGGGTGGGTGAAAAATTTAATGACTCAAACTGCTGTTTGCAAATAGATGACAATGGAAAAGTAGTGAAACAAATAACAAAAGGAATAAGAAAGTTAGCCCATGTACCGGTCCAAACATAGAAAGGATGAGAATGGGACATGTTTTCATGGTTACCTGGTGGCCTATGAGTCAAACAAATGCTTTTTTTTCCTCTTATGTGTTGTAGCAACTCTAATCTTTTTACCATGCATGATCCCTTGCTTAATACAACTCATTCAACATGTGATCAAAGGAATGCAGGTAGTAGCCCTGCCTACTGACCCAGAGATGGCTACAAAAGAGCAGAGAGTGATGCCCCTGCAAGTAATTGCAAAGCCAAAAAAGACCCCAAACCAAGAAATTAAGTCAATGATAACCAAAGTTTGTAAAGACAATTATTAACATAAATTAAAAGAGGAGGGATTGAGAAGAATGACAGGTTTGTCTTTACAAACAAGCTGTGGGTCAGTTGATAAGATGTAGCTATCAGTGAGACACACAGAAACAGTGGGATGGATTCCAGTAGAAGATCAAAGGGGCACTAAAAGAACACTATGAATTCCATAAAAGTTAAGAAGGGATTATGCATTGAGGGTGGTGGGGGGGAAGGTATCACCGCCGGTATCAGGCGTTCCGGGAAGCCTGTACCTCTCAAGTACCTCAGCCTATGGGGAAAGAGAGAAGGGACAAGCGGCCGGAAATTAGGATAAAAAGGAGGCTGCACCCTCCAAGAATTTGAGAGACCCCAGGGGAATGCCCCATGGCCTCTCCCTTTATTCGAATAAAGAAAAAGGACTCCTCTGTCTCCTTTTTGGACATAAACCTCTAGTGTTTGTGGATTAATTTTCCTGACACCCTCCAGACCCTTCACTGTCTCCATAGCCCTCCTTTGGATACTAATTTGTGGGCAATTATTTTACTGCTATGGTGCCTTAGCTCCCACTAGTGCTATACTGAAAAACCCAACCAAACAAACAGAAATTACATTAGCAGAATCAAAATTGTCATAAAGCCTTGTGGAGCTTTTCTGCCTTCTTTGATGTGTATAATCCAGGGAAGATGGAGATAATTTCAGCCTGCATTATGGGCTTTTATGCAAAGGAGCTAATTTCTCCAGATCCCAAAAATCATAAAAAAATAAAATCTTTTGGCTTGCTCTAATTGAGAAGTACAGAATATGTAAGTGAACTCTGACATCTGAATGTTTATTTAATTTGCTTTTAGCACCAACATTTGAGCATTTGTTTCTTCTACTTTTACAAACTATTCAAAGTTTTCATGTTCAGTTAAGAATTGTAGCAGGATGCTTTTCCCTGATAAAGCTTATCTGCTTGGCCTGAAATATGGTCAGGAGACAATGCAAACTATCTGTGGTGAGCTACTGGTAGTGCCATAGTGGTACTTTTAGTGTTGTGTCTTGGAGTGACTTCACCTTTAAGATTTGCTTTGGGAGCTGGGGGGAAGTTGAAGCTGCTGGAGGCTGATGGGAGTTTTTTCTCCTGACCAATTACTAGCCATATCTGAGAACTGACAGTGATTCTGACCATTGAAAAGGGAGATTAACTTGTGAACACTACATTAAGATGTAAGGCCAGGAATCTCTTGTTCTCTTTGACTTCCGGCTTTTGAAGAGGTAACAAGGCTCCAATTCAGCCTCCCTCCCCCCACCCCCGCCCTCGGCTGGACAAGGCCGTGGAGGGATGGGGGGGTGGTGGGGGGGGAAGAAGAGCAGAGCCGGCCAGCCTGACTCAGGTTGCAGTTTCTGCTGCTGCTGCTTTTTTTCCCAGAGACTGCCGAGTAAAGAGAGAAGTCATTGCAGACAGCTCCAGCTGCTGCTCTGGCAGAGATAACAAAACCAGCTACAAGGCCTGGGCAAGATTTTAACTCTTTTATTACCCAGATGAGACTTGCAGATTAATCCTTTTTCCAGAGAGAGAAAGAGAGAGAATGATCAACATAGAAAGAGACTCTATAAACTATCAAAGACAGTGAAGAAAAGAAATAAGTCTCAGAGGGGGTAGAGAAAGAAGGAGATGCTTTAATAAGCTGAAATATTTTTCTGTTAAAGCTATGGAGATGGACAATAGTGTTCTGAAAAAAACTCCTTTAATTCATGACAGAGTATATTGGGAAGAATGGAGTGTTTCAAAGTGTGGATTTTGAGCAAATGGTGAAGTGGTTGTAATACTGTGAGATACTGAAACAGAGGGGGAGAAGTAATAGTTGAAGATTTGTAGCCTTTTGAGAGGCAAAGAGAAAACTTCTGTTTCCAGGGAGGCTCACAAAACCAGATGAAGAGAACTTTTGCCTTTGAATCCTTAAAAATGACATCCCTAGACTCATTTGACCCATAACACACTTCAGAGTGATGTGAAATGGGAAAAGACAACTGATGGCAGATTTTCGGGCAGCTGGCATCAGAGAAATAGAAAGCTATGAAGAAAAATAGTTTTCTTGTGAGAAACTCCATAAATTAGCAGAAGACTTCTGTTTCTCTACAAAGACTGATGAGAAGACTTTAGCAAGAATTGGGACTGTTGTAAACACCAAAGTTTTTTGTCTCTGTGTTGTCATGTGAACAAGAGAATAGTTGGGTAGTGAGGGAGAAAAGGGTTTTCTGGAAGTTTTATTCTGGTTTTCTTATTCTTATAGTTTTTGTTAATAAACTTTCTTTATTCCTTTTAAGTTTTAAGCCTGTTTTGCTCTTGTTCTAATCCATATCTCCCAGCAAGAAATAAGTAAGTTTTCTAGTAATTTTTTAGTTACTGCTTTAAAACCACAACATGTTCTATATGCTAAAAGGCTGGCCTCACTTCGCATGTTCAAATACACATCTGTCCCTTTAAAGTAAGACTTGACTGTGGACGATTTTCTGAACCTGAGTGAATTTCAAGCTCTCAGGGGCTGATTGTTCCCAAGGGAAATTCTTTCTGAAGTCTTTTCTTCTCTCAAGGACTGTTGTGAAAGACAAGGGAAAACAAGGTTTTACTTTCCCAAAATAAGAAACAGATGTTCTGAGAGTGTTTTCTCTCTTGTCCCACCAATGGGATGAGGGAGGTGTTGTTCCTTCTACCAATCAGGATAACCTGGATCAGAACACCTTATAAAAGGGTTGAGAAAACCCCAAAATAAAGCCTTTTTTGCCTCATAAAAACCTGTGGCTGTGTGTGATTCTCAGAACCCTTCGCTCTATACTTCGTGTCCTCAAGCAACACTTGACAGATAAGCTGCTAAACTGACCTGGAGGCATATGACTGGCAGTGAACTTCTTTATGCTATAAAAGTCCAGTGTACTTTCATACAGTTAGATTTGTCCACATCCTTTTCTTGAAGTGTGTGAAATTTCTCCCATGGAGTTTGGGGCGCCTCTCCATGGTTACTTCCCAGGGATTGGGAAAAAGAGGAACAAGTACCCCATGAATGGAGTGTGGTGAGATACATCAACCTCTACTTAATGTTTCTTTTGCAAGCTTTAATTTAATTGCTTTAATTGCTTTAATATAGTGCACTATACCATTTATGTTATACTATAGTTGACTAAAATTAGTTTTAGCTTTTATACTGTGTAGTAAGTAATTCTGATTAAGATCTTCTGTCTATCTGTCTTAATGAATAATTAATCTTTTATAAATCTATCTGATTTGCCATCATTAAAACTTGCGGGACAAATTTGCAAAACTTAAAACTTGGCAGTCTGAGGCTAAGATTGGCTCCATCCACCCCTGGAGTCCTCTCTCTGATAAAACAGAGGACTTCTTTAACACAAGCACCTTAGTATAAAGGTTAGTATATAGGTTAATAAAAGTTAGGTGTTAGCTGCTGTTCAATCACAACTGTTTTTGCAAAACAAGAAGCCTAGCCCCAGAAGGGACTATGATGATAAGCAAATCACAGAATCACTAGGTTGGAAGAGACCTTCAAGATCACTGAGTCCAAACCATGCCCTAACACCTCAACTAAACCATGGCACCAAGTGCCACATCCAGTCTTTTTTTAAACACATCTAGGGATGGTGACTCCACCACCTCTCCACCATTCCAGTACTTTATCACTCTTTCCATGAAAAACTTTTTCCTAATATCCAACCTATATTTCCTTTGGTACAGCTTAAGACTGTGTCCTCTCGATCTGTCAGTTGCTGCCTGAAAAAAAAGTCCAACCCTCACCTGACTACACCACCTTTTAGGAAATTGTAGAGACTGATAAGGTCACCTCTGAGTCTCCTTTTCTCCAGGCTAAACAACCCCAGCTCCCTCAGTTGTTCCTCATAGGGCTTGTGTTCCAAACCCCTTACCAGCCTTGTTGCCCTCCTCTGGATATGCTCAAGCATCTCAACATCCTTCCTAAACTGAGGGACCCAGAACTGGACACAGTACTGAAGATACGACCTCACCAGTTCCGAGTATAGGGGAAAGAATGACCTCCCTGCTCCTGTTGGCCACACTATTCCTGATACAGGCCGGGATGCCGTTGGCTTTCTTGGCTACCAGGGCACACTGCTGGCTCATGTTCAGTCAGCTGTCGATCAGTACCCCCAGGTCCCTTTCTGCCTGGGCACTGTCCAGCTACACCATCCCCAGCCTGTAGCGTTGCAGGGGGTTATTGTGGCCAAAATGCAGGACTCAGCACTTGGACTTACTAAACTTCATCTTGTTGGACTCTTCCCATCCATCCAACCATTCCAGGTCTCTCTGCAGAGCCCTCCTCCTTTCCAGTAGATTGACACATGCTCCCAACTTAAGGTCATCTGCAAATTTACTAATGAAAGACTCAATACCCTCATCCATGTCAACAATAAAAATATTGAACAGAACTCACCCCAGCACTGATCCCTGGGGGACATCACTAGTGACTGTCTGCCAACTGGTTGCAGCACTGTTCACCACCACTCTCTGGGCCCAGCCATCCAGCCATTTCTTAACCCAACAAAGAGTGCTCCTGTCCAAGCCGTGGGCTGCCAGCTTTTTCAGGAGTATGCTGGGGGAAACAGTGTCAAAGGCCTTGCTGAAATCCAAATAGACAACATCCACAGCCTTTCCTGTATCCACCAGGTGTGTCACCTGATCATAAAAGGAGACCAGGTTGGTCAAACATGACCTACCCCTCCTAAACCCATGCTGGCTGGGTCTGATACCCTGGACATCCTCTAAGTGCTGTGTGATGACAATATAAACTATTCTATTACCTTACCAGGTACCAAGGTCAGGCTAACTGGCCTATAATTACCAGGATCCTCCTTGCTACCCTTTTTGTGAATGGGCATCACATTGGCCAGCTTCCAGTCATCTGGAACCTCACCAGTGAGCCAGAACTGATGATAAATGATGGAGAGCAGCTTCACAAGGTTATCTGTCAGCTCCCTCATCACCTTGGGATGGATCCCATCTGGTCCTATAGATTTATGAACATCCAAGTGTCTCAGCAGTTCTCTGACTGCCTCCTCCTGGATAACGGGGGGACCATTCTGCTCCCTGACACCATCTACCAACCCAGGAGGACAGTTGTCCTGAGGACAAGCCATCTTCCAACTAAAGACTGAGGTAAAGAAAGTGTTAAGTACTTCCACCTTCTCATCTGCAATTACTAAGTTCCCTCCTGCATCCAGTAGAGAACAAAGGTTGGTCTTACCCTTCCTTTTGCCGTTAATATATTTGTAAAAACATTTTTTATTATCCTTTACAAAAGTTGCCAAATTAAGTTCCAACTTGAGCTTTGGCCTCCCTAACTTTTTTCCTACATGCCGTAGCAATCCCCTTAAATATTTCCTGAGAGACCTGACCCTCCTTCCAAAGGTGATACATCCTCTTTTTATTCATAAGTTCCTTCAAAACATCGTTGCCCATCCAGGCTGGACGTTTGCGTCATTGACTCATTTTCTGGCATACAAAGATAGCCTGTTCCTGTGCCCTCAAGATCTCTGTTTTAGCATAGTAGATGCTATGCCTAATGATAACTGCTCTCGGAGAAAAACAAAACCAGTCGAACTAAGGTGATAAGGGAAAGGAATGTGAGCTAAAGGGTTTGGCCAACCCCTTTTTCTGCAGGATAAGGGCTTAACCCTTTTGGACTAAGTGATAAGAAGGAAGACGCATACTAACTGCCATTTTATTGACAAATAGAAGAACTATCACAAAGGATAGAAAAATGTAATAAAATAATAGGAACATAATAATACCCAATTATAGATGAATTATAACTAATATAGCAATAAAGTGTGTAATAATAAAATTAAGTAAGCATTAGCAAAATAGGTGTCATGAATGTATTAAATAAGAATAGTGTACCATGTTTGTAGCCCTAAGATAAGAAAACCATAAGTTATATAAGACCCCAATCCCTTAAGACTGTAACTTTTAGATAAAGGAAGAAACAGGGTGGATGCCAAACTTGTAAACATAAATAACTTTTGTAAGATGAGCATGGTGGAGATGCACAATGGAGGTGTGGTGTTAACCTCCTGCATGCTTCATGGTCCCCCTGGCTTGGCCAATAAAGGTGTGCTTTACTTTACAGTACCTTACTGTGGAGTAGATTTCTTTGAATCACTGAGGAGTTGTCTTGGTTTAGAGACAAGTTTAGGAGAAAAGCGCTCTGGAATGAGTGTTTCCTCTAATAAAAAGGGTTCTAACAATCCCTTTCTGCCAATGAGAGATTAACACTAGTGTATGAAAGTGAAAAAAACCCAACTGTTAATTGACAGAATGCCCACATGGCACAGAAAAAAAATTTAATAAATGCTAGATATTGAATTGTCCAACCTTACCTCCCCCCCCCCCCAGAAACATACAAGAAAAACCACCCCAAAATGCCACAGCAAGGGGAAAAAACCCACAATGGCCACAACATGTTGGGGAGAAAAAAAATGGCACCGATCCTGTCTCAGAGAAGAAAAAAACCCAAAGGCTTCATGCAGCGGCTAGGGCAAAACAGATGAGAACCTGGTGAACCTCTGGCATCAGTCCCCTCTTTACAGCTGATGAAGGTGGTGGATTTGATGTCCTTTCTCTTGTTTTGGCTTTTCCAAGGTCTGAGGCTGGGATGGAGCAGCCCCTCACCTTCCTGCTGGTCCCCAGCCAACTTGTCCCGTCAATTGTTCTCTCTGATCTTGGACTGAAACCAAAACCATCCAATTCAAGAAAGCAAACAAACAAACAAACAAAAAAAAGCCACCAAAAGGATTGCTGTTGTAGTCTCCAAGGCCAGGGAAAGGGAAAAAAAACCCTTTTTGCCTAAGCTAACAAACACCCCCCCCTCCAACCTAGCTAAGTGAAAAAGGGAATGTAGTCTGCATGGCACGCCGTACACCTTGGGAGCCTTTGAAAAAAGCCTGCAGATGTCATAGTATTGTCACAGTACAGCTGGCCTATACTAGACAAATTAAATCTGAGCATAACACAAATCCAATTCAGCTAGCCTGGTTCATGCCTAAACATGTCCCCGAGTAAGCTACAGGGGACCCTCAGCCATCCCCAAACAAGCTAAGTAAGCACATCACTGGCCAGAGATCTGGGCGAAGAGAAATCCCAGCCAATAGCTATCTAAGCCTGGGAGTTTTAAATCGAGTATAAAAGTGAGCTCTGCATAATAAACAAAGCTGTTCATGAACCAGAGGTTCATGAGTTGTAGAGTTTTCATCTCCCCACCCAGACTGGCACATTACACGCAGAAGAGTCCCAAGGCTACCCATCTGCCAGACCCACCTTAAAGCTACAGCAACCATTTCTGGTCATAGAGCAGATGATCAGGGAATAGAAAAACCACCCCAAGACAAGTTTAGAAAGCAAGGGTGTCTTCTCGGTACCTTGTGACTCAATAGCAGGGTTTCCTTAGTAATTTTTGCCCTAACCTCCCACTCCACCTGTGACAATTGGCATAATTGACAGGATGGCAAACAATTCTGAGAAACAAACAAAAGGTTTAGCAGATTACCTAAGGAGGCACAGTATTCATCTTGAAACTGATGATCCTTGGTCAGTGGATAACTAGTACTGATGTCATTTTGGGTTTTGCCTTTTTCTTCTTTTATATGTTCT
This sequence comes from Poecile atricapillus, assembly GCF_030490865.1. Classification (NCBI taxonomy): domain Eukaryota; kingdom Metazoa; phylum Chordata; class Aves; order Passeriformes; family Paridae; genus Poecile; species Poecile atricapillus. Next base: position 65,451,139 of record NC_081288.1, read on the forward strand.
TTGTATTTTTTGCACACATATTTGTAGCTCTGTAGCCTACTGTATTAGTGACAAGTTTTCCCAGTACTTTTTCATGGACTTTCCCTAGGCAAAAATACAAAACAAATTTCAAAGCTCCAAGCCCCAGCGAGTACCATGCCCCTATGGTATCTTGGTTCTTCCTGGGAACCAAGGCTGAGAACAACTCTTCAAGATACATTTTCATGGACAAAGTGCAACTAGTGCCAAAGGGGGGGGGGGGGGGGGGGGAAGAGAAGGGGTTTGACCTGGGTGCATAATTGTATCACCAGTTGTCCTCCTAATTGGTGCTTTTTATCAATTATGCTAATTTCTTAAAAACTATACAGATGCACTCACCCTTGTGGGGGTGGGCTTCTGTAGACATCTTTCCATAACTGCCCCTGAAGGCCTTCAAATAAAGATCCACTTTTATGTTACCTCCATCGCTAAAATTATCTCAAGTTTCATTTCCAGGTTGGGAAAAAGGCAACAATTATTGTGGCACACCCAGACAGGACAAGGGATCCTGGTACCCTTCCTCTGGAACGGAAACATCCTGCAAGGAATTCTTTCCTGCCGGTGATCTTAACAATTCCCTGCAATGGCCTGAGGTTGAGACACCATGGTTCCAAGATCCCGCAGAAGGTAATATAAAGGTAGCTCTTTACACTGTGTAGTATATAGTTTGTATCTATGTGTGCATTGTGTATTATGTATCTGTGTGTCAGGAAAATAATCCACAAACACCAGGAGTTTATGTCCAAAAAGGAGACAGAGGAGTCCTGTTACTTTATCTGAATAAAGAGAGAGTCCATGAGGCATTTCCCCTGGGGTCTCTCAACTTTTTGGAGGATGCAGCCTCCTTTTTATCCTAATTTCCTGGATGCATTTCCCTCTCTCTTTTCCCATTGGCTGAGGTACTTGAGAGGTACAGACTTCTTGAAATGCCTAAGACCCCTTTCTAATGTATACCCCCCTTTGTCTTTTCCTTGTGTCACTCAGTGGAATTCCTTATGAAATTTATGTTTTTTTCCTATTGTTTCTTTCTTCTCTCAGTATCCAGTTTTATTTGTCAGCAGACCTACAGTTTGTTTGTAAAGACAAGTCTCATTCCATTTATCAATCAGTGGAATCCTTCCCATTGTTTCTTTTATCTCTCAGTGCTAGTTTTACCTACCAGCAGACCAACAGTTTGTTTGTAAAGACAAGTCCCTCATTCCTTTCAAGCCCTCCTCTTTTTTTTTTTTTCAATAATTGTCTTTACAAACTTTAGTTATTATTGACTTAATTTTCTGTTCCTGGCTCTTTTTTTGGTTTTGCAATTATTTTCAACAACATAATTTTCTGTTCTTTTGTAGCCATTTCTGGATCTGTAGGCATAGCTACTACCTGCATCCCTTTGGTCACATGTTGAATAAGTTGCACTAAGCAAGGTGTCATGCATGGTAAAGAGATTAGTTACTACAGCACATAAGAGGAAAACCCAGAGTTTAACTCAGAGTCCACCAGGTAACCACAAAAATATGTCTCATTGCCATCCTTTCTGTTACATATGGTAACATATACATATAGGTACAACATTATAAAAGAAAGGCCTTGTAAAATCAGGCCTTGCTATTTTGGCTAAGCTAGCAACTAGTCTGAGGAGTTCCCATGAGAAAAGAATTATAAGAATGAGAATCAGTTTGCATAAAAATCTATTCTTGTGAGAAGATAGCTTGCACCTGCAGAGAGGAAAATTTTACCTGTGTGAAACATTTACTTCTCAGGAGACAAAAAATGTAAATATATCTAGAAAGATAAAAGTTTGATAGACATGTACACTAGCCATTACCAACCAATGAACTGAGTTTCAATGGATTTCTGACTAATTAGATTCAAACACGGTGCCCTCTGATATTCCTATAAATATGAGCTATGTGAATAAAGATTCAGCTATTCTGCATGAAGTGTCTTGTCCGTCTCTATTGTGACACCTTTCCACATTTGGACCGGTACATGAGCTAACTTTCTCTTGGGAGTTTGGTTTCTTTCTTTTGTACTTATGGAATTTTTTCCCATAAGTTGATAGGAAACTAACTATTGGGTTCTTATGGGTACTTAAACAAAAGAGTGGCCAAACTCAGGGGAGAGGGGAGGGGATACCTGGAGATTTGGACAGGCAAAAAGACAGGGGTTGGGGAGCTGCTGGGGCTCTTGCTTTGGATTTTGGAGGACAGGCAAGCTGTTGCTTACTGCGAACAGAATTCACTGTCACTGCTGGACCCCAGTCCTGTACTGCCTTGTCCTTTCTGTGGGTGAGCTTTTGTTCGTAAGAGCAGCCATTGGACCGAGATCTTATTAACATCTGCCCCACTAAACGAGAGACCTATCCTCATCTGCTTGGGTGCCCAGGATCTTGGGCTTGCCCTTCTCTGCCCTGCTGGGAGCTGGGCTGCTGCTGTCCCATCTTTGTTGTTTCTTTGGAGCTATTTCAAGTTTTCGCTGCACTGTAGCCCCCCACCTTCTGCCTGCCAAGACGTCCTGTGGTTCCAGCCACAGCTCTGGAGCATCTGATACATCTTGCTACCACCTCAGAATTTTTGTTCATTCCTGCCGGCCCAGCTTGCTGTTTCCTTAAGTCCTGCTAGAACACCGGGATCAACTGCCCCAGGGGGGTTTGTGAGGTAAAGCTTCTCTTCCATCCCTTCTTGTCTTGGGGGAGCACCCTCTGCAGCCGCAGGGAAATCAACACACCTGCCGTGTCCACCAGGAGCACCAGCGTCCCTGCTGGCTATGCCCAGAACTGCACCAAAGTGGAAAGTGTCTGCAGCCAAGAAGGCTGTCACTGGGTCCTGGTTCTGTTTGTTGTTAATGCCAGAATTGTTGTTTTTTGCTGTATTATACATACTAGAAAAGAACTGTTATTCCTATGCCCATATCTTTGCCTGAGAGTCCCTTAATTTCAAAATTATAATAATTTGGAGGGAGGAGGAGGTTTACATTTTTCATTCCAAGAGAGGGTCCTGCCTTCCCTAGCAGACACCCATCTTTCAAACCAAGACACTTTGTTATTCCCTTTGTTATTTGTTTCAATATTTTTCCATTGTCATCTATTTGCAAACAGCAGTTCGAGTAATTTAATTTTTGACACACTCCCCTTTCTTCTGCTTATACATAAATCCAAAGATAAACTCCAGTCACAAACACTTTTTCCCACGTATACACCTCCACTTCTATTTAGACAATAAATGCCTCTTTCAGAAGAATAAAGTCACCATGGACTTCCTTCCTCACCCCAAAATCCCATTCTATTATGGACATCACTCAGGGTGCTGACCCACCACTTAGGTTCAACTGGGCTGGCCACCTATGGCCATTCTTCAGGTCCTCCTGGCCCTCTGCAGACCCAACAATTGCTAAGGTTAAACATTTTTGCTACTTCTTCTCCTAGGATTAAAAAAATGATTCTACCTCTGACCCAAACCTGACAATGTAAAAGTAATATTATTAAGAAAAAATATTCTAATGGTGTAATCTAATCTAATCTAATCTAATCTAATCTAATCTAATTCTCACATTGTCTTCCGCACCACCTGTGGTGAGTGAAGGCACAGAAATAACATAAAGAAAACAATGACAGCAAGTATTAGCCCCCCAATGACTGGAGATCTGAAAGGAAGGATGCCCAAACAGACTATTTCAGCAGGCAGTCTGTGGGCAGGCACACGAGGCTTCCTCCAATGTTGATGTACCTGGCTACTGCTCTGGTCCAGTCTTGTGGAGTATCAGTCGCAGCCTCCCATCCTTCTCCAGCTGAGATGCTCAAATCTCTGGGGCCTTAGAAACCTTGACCCAAGTGTGATGGGTCCCAAGTGTTCAGCTGTCTTGACGGATATTTCTGTGGTCAGTGACACTTGGAAAGGTACATGCCACTTCACCACCAGTGGTGCTTCTTTCCACTCCTTAACTAGGATCCAATTTCCTGGTTGGATGTTATGAACAGCAAAGTCCAAAGGCAAGGTCTGTGTCAACTGAGCTTCTTGTAGTCCAAAGTCCCAGTCAGGTATCTTCAGGAAGGCTTCTTTGGTTGCAGCTTCTTTACACAGTTTTTCTTATAATGGGCATAACTCTGTTCTTTTCATCTGTCTTTGTGAGCCTCCCTGGAAACAGAAGTTTTTTCTTTGCCTCTCAAGGCCACAAATTTTCAACTATTACTTCTCCTCCTCTGTTTCAGTATCTCACAGTATCACAACCACTTCACTATTTGCTCAAAATCTACACTTTGAAACACTCCATTCCTTTTAATATACTCTGTCATGAATTAAAGGAGTTTTTTTCAGAACACTACTGTCAATCTCCATAGCTTTAACAGAAAAATATTTCAGCTTATTAAAGCATCTCTTTATTCTCTACCTTTTCTGAGGTTTAATTTTTTTCTTTACTGTCTTTGATAGTTTATAAAGTCTTATTACATGTTGATTACACTCTCTCTCTGGAAAAAAAGGACTAATCTGCAAGTCTCATCTGAGTAATGAAAGAGTTAAAATCTTGCCCAGGCCTTGTAGCGGGTTCTGTTATCTCTGCTGGAGAAGCGGCTGGAGCTGTCTGCGATGACCTCTCTCTTTACTCGGCAGTCTCTGATAAACTCGGCAGCAGCAGAAACTGCAGCTGAGCCAGGGAAACTGGCCTGACCCGGCCTGGGCCCTCTCACCTCCCAACCCTCCCACCCCCCACCCCCCACCCCTCCCCTCCACGGCCTTGTCCAGCCTGTGGGGGGGGAAAGCCGAGCCGGAGCCTTGTTACCTGTTCAAAAGCCGAAAACCAAAGAGAGAAAAAAATTCTCGGTCTTAAGTCTTAAAGTAAGTATTCACAAGTTGATCTCACTTTTCAATGGTCAGAATTACTGCCAATTCTCAGAAATGGCTAATAATTGGTCAAGAAAAGAACTCCCATCAGCCTCCAGCAGCTTCAACTTCCCTAGCTCCCAAAGCTATTGTAAAAGTAAAGTTACCCCAAGACACCATGTACTTTAGACCTGATTAGCATAAGAGATTTGGTAATCAGGATGCCTTGGCAAGAACAAAGCTTTGAAGATTGCAAGAAGATTGGATCAGACTAGTGACAGGGAAGAAGACTGAATTAATTTCTGCAAGTAGAAGAGATGGTGCAAAAATGTATAAGCTTGTTTGTATGATGTTTAACCAAATCATTGTAGTAAAAAAATTACCAGCCTTCCTAGAATGGTATATAAGCATATGCAGCCCACAGTAAATTTGGATTCTGATCACCACTCAGTTGTCCTTGTCTCTCTCAACTGCCGATAATCATGAGGAAAGATAATAGGAGAAAAGGTAGAAACAGCAGAAATTACATATGAAATTAACACACAAAACATTTTAATACAAAGTGCTCTCATGCAAACATATCCTTACATCAAGGCTATGCTCTGTTTTCTGGGAGACAGATTATAGCACTGTTGTAATTTGATCTTGATACAAACCAGAAACTGTGGCTTTATTATAGTTGGGATTGCAAATGAAATTAATTCCCTTTCAAAATTAGCTTAATTATCCCAAGTAGCTTTTTCTTTTGAAGTTTAGTGAGTAAATTGCTGTCCTAGTTTAGGGCAAATTAGGAAGGAAAATTCTAAATGGGGATTTCCCCAGGGAAATGCCCCTCCCCACTTCCTGGTCCGGGAAAAGAGGAAAAAAAAATTTTTTTGGAGAGAAGTGGAAAAAGCTGTTTATTTAACAGAAATTGAGTAATATTAAATAATAAAACCTCTCGTTGTTCGATGGGATGGCAAATCTAGGAAGAAAAGTCCTTTTCATGTGGTGAACGGCTCGCTCAGGTTCTTATCAGTCCCTCCGGCGCTGGAAAGTGCCGAGGCCCAGGCCCCGGTGGGCCACAGGCGTGAGCTCCCGGGGTTTGGCTGGGTGTTCAGTCCAGAGCAGGCTTGCACAGATCCAAGAAAAGGAGAAAACAAAGATCCAGCGAACTCCTCTGCCTCAGCTAGCTAAAACTAACTAAAAACCAGAGAGAAGCTCTGTCCCGCTGTCTGGCGTGCTGCAGACACCACAGTCCAGGAGCGAGATGTGTGGGAGTGATGTTTTTCTTTAACACAAACTGTGCGCTTCTTCTTCCCCCTCTCTTGCTCTCAAAGACAGTCTTAAAGGTGCAGAACTTAATATATAACATAAAAAATTGGGGATACCAGTATCATAAAGTCACCCCAGGACAATTGCCTTCATCACATTCTTCACCCACAACTGAGATGCATGTATATTGCAGAATGTGCTAAAGTCACTACACTGACTGGCATAAATAGGAGAAGTGAGGCAAAATTAAAATACTCCCTTAAGACACGTGGCATGAAATTCAACAGTACATTAGTTTGAGAAATGGTAAAAGGCTTTTCTGTATTTTATTCATGTTCTATTTGCAGTCCATAGTGACACCGTCTGGTTTAGGAAAGGGGATTCAGTAATTTCTCATGTATCATTTGACTGTGTTTTGTTAAGATTCTTTAATTCACTAATTAGTAAATTTGAAAAATTTAGCCAAATTATAATAATTTTGAAGCCTTCTGATGCGGAACTAGGAAGGTTAGTACATATCTGTATGATTTCAAATATGTATAAATTCATATACCATCTCTCAGGATAAAATTGATTGAGACAAATTATATATCCGTAAGACCTTTAGCCACACCATTTTTCAGTAAAAAGACAAAACGAGTTAGACAAAAATCAAAATCAAGATTTGTGGGGGCCGGGGAACCCGCTGGCTCCGCGATCCTGGGTCTCCCCTGGAGGCAAGACACCTTTCACTCAGAGAGAGACAATGTATCGCTCCCAGGGATCTTTGAGTTAGTTACGTTAAACTGTTGTGCCCCATTGGTGTTCCCCCCTGCTGTCCCACCCCGATACATGTATCTCGGGCTCCCCCCGCCCCTCTCCTCCCCTATAAATATCCCGGGTTTTCCCCTGTTTGAGCCATCTGTTGCTGGCTCCCTTCACCAAAGCTCTGCCTGAATAAAGGTTTGTGCTTAGTGGAACGCTAGACCAGCTTTCTAGTCCCTTCTTCCTGTGTCGCCTGCCCGCCGCCGCTGAGCCGAGCTGGAATCACTCGCCTGCCCGAAGCCACCCACACGCGCTTCGGCCCAGCCCTTTTCAGGGCTGCTTCTCTAGAGAAGTTGCGGCACTCTGACCTTTCCATCGCCGCAGCAGAGATTATGTAGAATAATGTCATGGTTTTAAAGCACTAGAAAACTTACTTATTTCTTGCTGTGAGATATAGATTAGGAGAAGGACAAAACAGGCTTAAAACTTAAAGGGAATAAAGAAAGTTTATTAACAAAACTACAAGGACAAGAAACCAGAATAAAACCTACAGAAACCTTTCTTCCCCACCACCCAACCATTCCCTTGTCTAACTGACAACATAGAGACAAAACTTGGTGGTTAAAACAGTCTTAACTATATAGTGGGCTTTTTATCAGTCTTTGTAGAGAAAAGAAGTTTCCTTTTGTCATTCCATGGAGAGTTCTTCAGAAGAAAACCGTTTTCTCATGGCTTTCTATTCCTCTGATGCCAGCCACTCAGAAAACTCTGCCATCAGGCCTCTCCTCCCATTTCACACCACTCTGAGGTGTGTTCATGGGCCATGAACTCAAAGGGTGTCATTTTAAAGATGAGTTATTCAAAGGCAAAGGTTCTCTTCATCTGTCTCTGTGATCATCTCTAGGAACAAAACTTTTCTCTTTTTCTCTTGAGGGCCAAGTATCTCTATCAACTCTCACTTCTCTTTCTCTGTTCCAGCATTTCATAAGATCACAACTACTTCACTGTCTGCTCAGCTTCATCAATGGATTACCTTTGCTCAGATCTACACTTTGAAATACTTCATTCCCCCCAAAATACTCTTTCATTAATTAAAGGAGATTTTTTCAGAACATTATTGTCCATCTCTGTGGCCTTAACAAAAGAATATTTCAGCTTATTAAAACATCTTCTGATTCTCTTCCCATCTGAGGCTTAATTCTTTCCCTCACTGGCTTTGATAGTTTATGTTGTCTCTACATGTTGATCACTCTCTCTTCCCCTCTCTCTGGAAAAAGGATTAAATCTGCAGGTCTCATCTAGTTAGTGAAAGGGTTAAAATCTGGCTCAAGCTGCAGCAGGTATTCATGGTGCTGGATTTCAGCTCAGCAGCGCCTAGAGCTGGGGCCCCCCTGGGAAAAGCTTCAGCCATCCTGAAGGCTTCTCGGGAGGGCTGCAGCAGAGCCCAGACCTGGCCTGGGAGGAGGGAAATTCCTGCAGGCTTCATCCCCTGCCCGGGAACAGTGGCAGGCCCAGCCCAGCCCCTGCCCAGGCCGCATCGCCGGGGGGGGGGGGGGGGGGGGGGACGGACACAGGAGCCAGCTGGAGTTCTGTTACCTTTCAAAGCCGGAAACCAAGAGAAACAGAAATTTCCAGGCTTAGGTTTTAAAGGGTAGTGTTCACAGGTTGATCTCACTTTTCAATGGTCAAAACTACTGTCAGTTCTCAGAAATGGCCAGTTATTGGCCAGGAGAAAAAACTCCCATCAGCCTCCAGCAGCCTTAACTTCTGTGGGTGTTTCTTACTTTTTTCTTAAATGCCAATCTATCACAAATGCTTTAACTAATATTCGATCTCCCACCAAGTCACTTGCAATGAAAACACAAACAAATTACAAACATTAACAAACTGACAATGCAAGCACTTATGGTGGCACTTAAAATTTCATTGGTTTTCACGCAGCTCCATGTCATGGGTTGGTAGATTCCTATAAAAGAAAAGTGAAAATTTGGCCCACTAAACCGATTATTAAAAATAAGTAAAAACTTACTGTGGTTAATTCAGAATGACAGAGTCCATGTCAAGAAATGGCTATCATATTTAGGTGTGATTTTGCTGGTTGCAGTTTCTCTGCTCTCAAACTATTTTCCTTATCTTCAATGCAGGGATGTTTGACATTCCTAGAAAAGAGAAAAGAAATAAACTTCCCTGGAAAAATATGCCAGAGTGAAACAGTTAATTGCATTAACTTATTCAGGTGGAGTTCTAGCTTTTATTCTGTGAAGTGATTGTTGCACCACTTTTGTTGTTTCTCACAGGTTTTCTGTGGGGTTTCTTCCAATATATTGTTCAGTGGAGGGAGTGAGACTGCTTTTGAAAAGTTCTGCAAGAAGTGCAGTCTGTGAATTAGGCATTTGAGTTGCTTTTATTTCAGGATTTTTGCAGGCTTCTGCTTTATGCCCTAGAGCAATTCGCCTTATCAGTTTGCTCCTTTTGTTCCAGTGATTTTTCCTTTGGACATGATTTGAGTTCTGTGGCAAGCAATGCCACTGCTTAAAGCCTTTCTTAATAACCAATCACTTTTTTTTAGTAACCAATTGCCCCCAATCCCAATTTTTTGCATCAAGTCCACCCCAAGGGTAGGGAGACCACTAACAAATTAACCAAGCAAGGATAACAAAATATTTTCACTTAAACTTTTTCTATAGCCCTCACAGAAGAAGCTGCATGATAAATACCTAGGCCTGCATAGGGACAACACCATCCCCACAAGGCAGCAGCTGCAGAATTGGCCTCAGGATTAGAACCTGCCAGTTCTAGTTCTCCACAACAAACCACAGACTGGTGAGGGGATTTCCCCACAAGATAGGAGTTACAGAATTGGTTTCAGGACCGAAACCTGCCAACTATGGCTTTTCACAACAAAACACACAAAAGCACTGGGGCACAGGTCTCCAAACAGGACACTTTCAGCTCTGCACAAAAGCCCATGTAGACAAAGTAATTAAATCCCCAAATTCATATACCACAATTTCCATAATTCCCTCAGAGAAAGATGCGTTCAAACTTCTATGCCTACAAAAGAAACCACAATTTCCACAACCCCTTGAATAATCGAAGATCTTTTTTAACAATTTCTCCCCCTTAGGGATAAAATTTAAGGTGGATCAAGAGGCCCCTGTGTCTACCAGAAAACACACCTCCTCTCGATCTGGACCCACCTTAAAAGTTATCAAAGGCTCCAGAGTGGCGGGTCCTTGATATAATGGGAGCCTCTGACACCCCTAGCAATCCATCTCCATTATCCTCTGGTCTTCCTTCTCCTGAGGATCCAGCTGTCTGCAGATATTATCGCTTCTAGTGTCCCTCTGCCCTGCAGACAGCACACTGATTCTTTCCCAACTGCTGTTTGGGTTGGCTCTCCCCTGCTGAGGAGGGAATGCTTCTGCCACTTCCTTGTGGCCAACCCCCATCCCCTCTGTCCTGGGGAACCCCTTGAACCCTGCAGCTTATTCCTCTGGGGTGGTAAAAACTCTACCATCACCTTTGCCTTTGCTTTCTCCTTTTCCTTATCCCTTTTTACGTACAATTGCTGTTTCTTTCTAACTAGTTCATCCAGTGACTTATTCTGTTCTTCCTGTAGTCCCCCCTGCTACTGCCTGTGGGTACTCATTTTCCCACAGCTCAAAACCATTCGTTTTCCCAGTGAACCAAATAAAATCCTTAAAAGAAAATCTCAATCTTTCCACATACAATCTACATTTCCCATATATTTATTCCTCCTTGTGCTCACTCTCTTTATCACACAGCGCACACCAGAGTTGGTTCCAGTCCTGCTACAGTGTCAAAATGTGTCCCTCCCTTTGCCCCGGCACACCCAGCAGGCACAGCTGGCAGCATCACAGGTGTCCAGTGTCCTGCAGCCTCATGGGGGCTGGAGGCCACTGCCGCCCCTTGCCTCACCCATATCTCTCCACACTCCCTTTCAACCAATTCTGTTCCAACACACCAACACTATCCATCTATCCCCTGTTGTCAAGACTCCTTCTCAACTTTCCTTATTGCCAGCCCTGGACGTGGATTGTCGAGATCCCTTCTTGACTTTCCCTTATAGCCCTCCTTTGGGCATCCATATCTGTAGTTACTTCTGCAAGAATGTGTAAACCAACTCCACATTCTTCCAAGGGATTCTTCAGAGATATTTTAGGATCATCATCCATTTTGCTGAGGCCCCTTCCTGGCTTTACCTTTGCTACCTTTTATGGGTGCCTACCCAGGTTTACTCCCCAAAGATCTCATTTCACTCACTGGTGAGATTTTCAGTGGTCCTTCCCTGTGGACTCTTCACTAGCCCCCCTGGTCCGCCATTCATCTGTCTCCTTGACAGTCTAGAGAACACCATCAATCGCCCAATGCCAGCTACTACCAAGGGGAGCTGTTCACCAAAACTGGGTGAGACGCACCTTCAGCTCTGCTTGCTGCCCGCTGCCCCCGGACAGTGGAAATATCCCAGACAAGAGCCCCTGTTTTGTCAGGAAAATTAATCCACAGAGGTTTAGGTCCAAAAAGGAGGCAGAGGAGTCCTGTAACTTTATTTGATTAAAGTGAGAGGCCATGGGGTATTTCCCCTGGGGTCTCTCCAGTTTTTGGAGGACGCAGCCTCCTTTTTATCTTAAATTTCCTGGCTGCATGTCCCTCTCTCTTTCCCCATTGGCTGAGGAACTTGAGAGGTAGACTTCCCAAAACACCTCAGACCCCCTTCTAATATATACCCCACCTTTGTCTTTTCCTTGTGTCAATCAGTGGAATTCCTATGTAATTTATGGTTCTTCCCATTGTTTCTTTCACTTCTCAGTATCTGATTTTTTTATCAGCAGACCCACAGTTTGTAAAGACAAATCCCTCTCACTCCTTTAATCAATTAATGGAATCCTTCCCATTGTTTCTTTTATTTCTCAGTATCTAGCTTCATTTGCCAGCAGATCCACAGTTTCTTTGTAAGGACAAATCTCATTCCTTTCAAAGGCCATACTCTACAAAGGGAATTTCGCTGTCCTTTGACCTGATGCAGTATATAAGTGCTTTCATGATTTATTTGCATTGTGGATTGACACTGGCCAAACGCCAGGCACCCACGAAAGTCGTTCATTCTCTCTCCCCTGCTACAGCTGGTCAGAGGAGAGAAAAAAATAACCAAGGGTTCATGAGTTAAGGACTGGGAGAAAACACGCCAACAGCAAAAGAGGCTCACCTTAGAGGTACAAAGTGAATTTATTACTAACATGTCGCCCTGAAAACTCAGCTTCTGAGCTTGCTAACATAGTTTTCTAAAGACTTTCCCAGGACAGTAACTGTAAACATAGATATGTGTACATTCTTTCTGTTACACGTCTTGTGATGGACATCTTTCATGGCCAGTGCTGTGAGAAAGTGTTATCCTGACCACCCAATCCCTGGCTGTGGTCAGGAGCCTATAAATCCTGGAGGGAAAAATAAACTCTCTCTTCTCTTCACCACACCTCGACCTGTGTCCGTGTGATCTATTCATCTTCAGTGGTAACACTAACAGAGTCAGAGGAGGATAATGAGAAGTAAGATAAGCCCTTAAAACACCATTTTTCCCCCAGCCTCTCCCTACTTCCTACTGACAGTGCAGGGAGACAGGGCATGGGGGTTTTGGTCATTTTGTCCCCTGAGATTTTCTTCTGCTGCTCAGGGAGAGGAGTCCTTCCCCTGCTACACTCTGGGGTCCCTCCCACGGGAGATAGTTCTCCATGAAATTCTCCAGCATGGCTCCAATCTCATGAGCAGCAGTCCTGTCAAAACTGCTGCAAGGTGAGTCCCTCCCACAGGCACAGTCCTCCCAAAACTGCCGCAACGTGGGTCACTCTTCCATGGGGTGCAGTCCTCCAAGGACAGGCTGCTCCAGCCTGGAAGCAAGGGCCCCCTCTGTCCACTGGGTCTCCCACTGGACCACAGCCTCCTCCAGGCACCCACCCACTCCAGCGTGAGCACCTCCCCCATGGGCTGCAGGTGGATCTCTGCATCCCCTGTGGATCCCCATGGGCTGCAGGGAAACAGCCTGCTTCACCATGGTCTTCACCACAGTTTGCAGCAGAACCTCGGCTCCAGGGCCTGGAGTACCTTCTCCCCCTCCTTCTTCACTGACCTCTGTGTCTTCATGTTGTTTCCCTCACATGTTTTCACATCCTCCTCTTCTCTGGTTGAAGAAAAACTGTGTGTACTTTTTGATTTTCTTCTTAAATATGTTGTCACAGAGGTGTTAACACCATCTCTAATTGGCCCAGACTTGCCCAGTGGCATGTCCATCTTCAGAGCCATCAGGGATTGGCTCTGCTGGACATGGTGGAAACTTCTAGTAGCTTCTCATAGAAGCCACCTAGGTGGCCCGCCTTGCTACCAAAAACTGGGCTGTGCAAAACCAACACAATTTGCTTTGTATCATAGTGTCAGGTATGTCTTCTATGACTCAATTATACAATCACAAGCCTTTTAAATTGTATTGGGATAAGATTGTTAGAAAGAAGAAAGCACACACCTGAAGGGCTATGATTTTTTTGGCATTCCAGAGATGTGATGAGATGGATTCTGTGACTGGAGTGTAGGAATGGAAGGATACGGGCTCTTTAAGAAGGACAGTGAGTAGAGATGAACAGAGGGTGTCTCCCTCTATGTCAAGGACCAGCTGGAGTCTGGAGCTCTGCCTGGGGATGGATGAGTAGCCAACCAAAGCTTATGGGTCAGGATTAAAGGGAAGACTAGGTGGTTCCAGACCTGTGCAGTGGGTAAGAAGGCTCAGGATCCAGGCAGGGAGTCTGTACCAGTACTTTAGGGATCCACAAATGTGTGTTTATGAATCTGGAGAGTGTGGGGCAGTGTGCTTTCTACTAGTGACTATAACAAGTCCTTACCAGTGTAAGAGAAGGGAGGGGACTTGGCTGTTTATACTTGGGGTTTTTGTGAGTCCTTGAATGTAGGTGCTATTTAAAGGAGTGCCTTATCTGTGGCAGTCTCTGTAGGTGGCTGTACCAGTGTGTGCATGGTGTAAGTGCATGCATGTGCATACGCTTAATTTCAAAGGGAGGAGATGTTAGTATGGGGTTAAATGTTTTTGAAAATCACATAAAAGTAGGCCACAAGAATGCTTGGTATTTGGGATGGTTTAGCAAGCTAAGATGTTTGTAGTAACGGGAATTGGTGCTTGGGGTCTCTAAGATACCTAGAGATAAGATTCGTACATATTCGTACAAGCTCGGGCTATGCTCTTATGAAGTAATATTAATAAGGTTTAATGAGATAATATTGATAAGGTTGTTATAGTGATTATTGCTACAGCTGAAATTGTAAAAATATGTGCACTTTGAACAAAGACGATGAAGCTAGATTTGGGTCGTTGATACCCCTAGTTCCCGCATGCTTCAATAAAAGCACCTGCATATAATCATTCTGTGATTATGTGTGTTCACGAATGCTAACATTTTGGCGACCCAGATGGGACCCTGTGAGTGCTGCTGAGTGAGTTCGCGACCCGATCACGCTCCAGCCGGCACCAAGGGATTCTCGGGGAGCCCACTGGCTGCAACCGTCTTCGCCACTCACAACGTCCCTCTGGAGAGGTAAGGTGGTTTTCAGTCTGGTCTGGTGCCTGCCAATAAGACCCAGCGAAAGCTACGCTTTGTTGGGCTAAAGGAATTCCTGGTATTGTCTAGGTACCATTCATCAGACAACTGCGAAAGTGTTATAGGTTCGTCATCAGTGGTGTACTGTAGCTGTAATATGGAGAAGCTTAAAGGGATTTTGGGCGGCAATGCCCCCATACCACGTACTTCTCCTTTGGGGTGCTTATTAGCACATTGGAAACGGTAATTTTGGGCAAGATTTACATAAAGTTGATTGATTATTGTAATACATGGTGGCCAGAATATGTCCTGGATAGTGGGGAAAAGTGGCCGAGAAATGGATCTTTGCAATATAACATCATTTTACAGTTGATGTTGTTCTGTAAGCGAGAGGGAAAGTGGGATGAAGTTCCGTATGTTGATTTGTTTTCCTATTTGCGAGATAAGCCAGAATTACAGACTGAATGTGGATTGATGGTGGTTAAGGCATGTGTGAGTGATAAGTGTGAGGTTTGTGTAAAAGGGCAGCATTGTTTAGAACACCTGGCATTGAAAGAAAGTTTGTGTCGGGGGAACGATATGGATGTTGATTTACAAGTGGTTCCAACAGGATCAAAAGAACCTGACTATTTCGTCTGCCCTTATTTCACCCAATCCTATTTCATCTAACCCTATTTCACCTAATCATACTTCACCCTTCTCTCTTTACTCTCCTCTCCCGCCTTCACCTGATCCTTCTTCCCCGGGAGACGATCAAAATTTAACTGTGATACAAAGAAACAGGAAAAATGTGGGTGAAGAAGATAGCAGTAGTGGGAGTGATGATAATAAATCAGCAACACCAAAGTCAAAGCTTGCCCCAGTCCTGTGTAAAACGGGAAAAGACTTGGACAGACAAAAGCAGACTGTGATTGCCCCCTTGAGACAAGGAGTAGGAACAGAGGGGCTGGTGTTTGTAAAAGTACCTTTCTCCTCTGCGGATTTGGTAATTTGGAAACAATCAGCTGTGACTTATAAGGAAAATACTGATAAAGGAAAACCACTCGGAATATTCACAGAGTCCTCATAGAGGTAAAAGTGAATTTTGTTTATTGCTATATTTAGTACATTCTTATAGGGTCTTACAGGGTTCAAATGGCTTAAACAAGGCTACTATTGGCTACTACATTTTGTTTATCATTCTTTTTCTTCTACACAACATCACTGTTTTTCTTCATTCTTACTGCTCCAGGAAATCTCAAGGACACTGTCTCTGGAATTGTACAGTGGGTTGTGCACACAGGCTCTGACTAAAATATCATGTCCTTGCTCTGTTAGAATGTTCTCTACATAAAGTGGCAGGGGTGGTAAAAATGATCATGAAAACTCAGAATCTGGATTGGGATGATAAACAATGTTGGGGATTAGATGTCCATCACCCAGATGGAGCTGATGTTTCTTCTCCTTCTTCATTGGTGGGCCTCGCAACCCCTGTCCTGCTGGGATGTGCCAGTGCCAGCCACTGCTGCGGAGCTGCTGATATACCTCATCCACCTGCCCAGGATCTCTGCTCATTCCTGCCCTTACAGCTAAGTGTTCCTCAGAGTCCTGCAGGAGCACCGGGACTGCCCGCCCGAGGGGGTTTGTGAAGCAAAGCCTCTCCTCCATCCTTTCCCATCTCAGCTGAGAAGGCTGTCACGGGGTCCCTGGTTCTGTTTTGTTGTTAATGCTGTAATTATTGTTGTTTGTGTGTTTTGTTACACATACTAGTAAATAACTGTTATTCCTATCCCCAGATCTCTGCCTGAGAGCTCCTCGATTTCAAAATTATAATAATTCAGAGGGAGGTGGTCTACATTTTCATTCCAAGGGAGGTTCATGCCCTCCCTAGCAGACACCTGTCTTCCAAAACCTAGACAACAAGTAATATTAGATACTTTAATGGACTCTACTGAGAAAGAGATGGTGCTTAGAGCAGCCAAGGAGAGAGCGAGATAAGATCTCAGAACTGGGCTGGCGACAGGGACTTTAAATGAGAACTTTCCAACCAAGGACCCGGGGTGGGATCCTAATGAATTTGGGGATATGCGGAGGCTGAAGAGATATCAATAGTGGGTCCAGATAGGGATTCAGAACACTATGCCTAAAACTATGAATTAGTCTAAATTGTATGAGATAAGACAGGAAAAGAAAGAATCCCCTACTGCATTTTTGGAAAAGCTTAAGAAAGCAGTGAGAAAATATACAGTTCTCCAAATAGAAACAAAACAAGTGGAATTTCAGTTTGCTCCCACTTTCCTTGTGCAGTCGCAGGATGATATTAGGAGAAAAATGCAAAAGTTAGAAGGGGAGAAATTAAGGAATTTGGATAAACTACTTGAGGTAGCCTGGAAGGTATACAATAACAGGGAAAAAGAAGCTAGTAAGAAGCAGCAGCAAAATCCTTTGGCAGTAATACAAGGAAGAGAGAATCCAAGTTTCAGAGGACGTGGCAGAGGTGGTCATGGACTGGGGAGGGGCGGACTTGGCAGAGGACAAAGGGGATCGGTTTTGCCAAGATTACGGTTAAACCGATGTGCTTATTGTAAACAGGAGGGGCATTGGAAAAATGAGTGCCCAAATCGGTTTAACCAGGGCAGTCAGTTCAGTCAGGATCAGGATGTTTCAAAATTAATGGTGTTGGGAGAGTACAGCAGCTGACTAGAAGTGGAACAAAAATCAGTACAGGAACCTTTAGTAACTATAAAATTGAGAAATAAAGAAGTAAAAATCCTGGTGGATACGGGGGCTACATATTCTGTATTAAATTATTTAAAAGGGCAAATTTGGGACAGAACAACAATAGTTGGAGCTGCAGGGAAGGAGCAAAATCAACCATTCCTGCAACCCCTAGATTTGTGTTTTGGAAACAAAGTTTTAACACATGAATTCTTCTATGTGCCTGAGTGTCCAATTCTACTTTTAGGATGAGATTTATTGGCAAAACTTGATGCAGTAATAACTTTTGCGAACGGGGAACTTTTAATGAAAATACCCGAATCAAAGACAGGACAAATTTTAATGATAAAAGAAAAACCAGTCCCTACTATCCCTAAGGAAGTAGAGGATGCAGTAATTCTATCTGTATGGGAAACAGATATACGAGGAAAATCTAAATTGGCACAACCAGTACATGTGGAATTAAAAGAAGGGGCAAAGGCTGTACAGGTGTCATGGTTTTAAACCAGTAACTAAAAAAAATTACTTATTTCTTGCTGTGAGATATGGATTAGAACAAGAGCAAAACAGGCTTAAAACTTAAAAGGAATAAAGACAGTTTATTAAAAAACTACAAGAATAAGAACACTAGAATAAACTTCCAGAAAACCCTTTTATCTCTCACTACTTGACCATTTCTTTGTACACATGATAACATAGAGACAAAAAACTTTAGAACTTTGGTGGTCAAAAACAGTCTCAGTTCTTGCTAGAGTCTTTTCATCAGTCTTTGTAGAGAAACAGAAGTCTCCTTCTGTCAATTTATGGAGTTTCTCACAAGAAAACTATTTCTGCTATAGTTTTCTATTGCCCTGATGTCAGCTGCCCTGAAATCTGTCATCAGAGTTCACTCCTCCCATTTCACATCACTCTGAGGTGTGTATGGGCCATGAGTCTAGGGATGCCATTTTAAGGATAAGTTATTCAAAGGCAGAAGTCTTCTTCATCTGTCTCTGTGAGCCTTCCTGGAAAACAGTTTTGTCTTTGCCCCCCAAGGCTTCAAAATCTTCACTCTACCCATTTCCAGCAACTCACAGTATCACAATTACTCTCTCTTTTCTCAAAAGTCCACACTTTGAACACTCTATTCCTCCCAATACTCTAGTCATGAATTAAAGGAGTCTTTTTAAACTACTATTGTCCATCTCCATAGCTTTAACAGAAAGATATTTCAGCTGTAAAGCACCTTCTTATTCTCTCTTTCCCATTTAAACTTAACTCTTTTCCTCACTGTTTTTGGTAGTTTTAGGATGTCTTTTTCATGTTGATTGTCTCTCTCATTCTCTGTCTTTCTGAGAAAAAGGAGTAATCTGTACATTTTATCCAGGTAGTAAAAGAATTAAAAGCTTTAGAAAGCTGCAAGCGTTCATGGTGTCAGGTTTCAGTCCAGCAGCAGAAACTGAAAACCAAACCAGGCTGCCAGCTCTGCTTTCCTTTCCTCCCCCCCCTTCCCTCTCGTCCTCTGCGGCCTTCTCCGGCCAAGGGAGAGGGGGGGGGGGAATGGAGGAGGCTACCACAGAGGTAGGTTACCTTCTCAAAAGCCGGAAACAAAAGAGAGCAAGAGAACTCTGACTGTACTTCTTAAGGGGGTGTTTACAAGTTGACTTAACTTTTTAATGGTCAAGACTGCTGTCAATTCTTAGAAATGACTGATAATTGGTCAGGAGGAAAAACTCCCATCAGCCACCAGCAGCTTCAACTTCCTTCTCTCAAAGCTATCTTAAAGGTAAAGCTACCCCATGACAACAGGTCAAACAGTATCCCATAAAGCCAGAAGCACGGCAAGGAATAGTAAAGGTTATTGATAAATTTTTGAAATATCAAATTCTAGAAGAATGTGAATGAGAATATAATACACCAATATTTCCAGTGAAGAAACCAAATGGTGAGTACAGACTAGTACAGGATTTGAGAGCAATAAATTAAATAACTAAAGATATTTATCCAGTGGTTGCCAATCCCTACACGTTGTTGACATCCGTAAAAGAGAAATATAAATGGTTTACTGTAACTGATTTAAAAGATGCCTTTTTCTGCATACCCCTCAACAAAGAAAGTAGGAAACTGTTTGCCTTTGAGTGGGAAAATCCAGAAAACAGAAGGAAAACTCATCTCACCTGGACATGACTTCCACAAGGATACAAGAACAGTCCAACCCTATTTGGAAGCCAACTGGCGAAGGAGCTGGAGATTTGGACTGAGAACGGGCAAGTACCGAGAGAACAATACCTGCTGTTACAGTATGTTGATGATACACTGACAGCTACAGAAGAGAAAACAACCTGTATAAAGGTAACAATTGAAATTTTAAATCAACTGGGAATGGGAGGATATAAGGTGTTACCGCTGAAGATGAACAGATCACATGGACACAGGTCGAGGTGTGGTGAAGAGAAAGAGAAAGTTTATTTTTCCCCCCAGGATTTATAGGCTTCTGACCATGGCCAGGGATTGGATGGTCAGGATAACACTTTCTCACTGCACTGGCCATGAGAGATGCCCATTACAAGACGTGTAACAGAAAGAATGTACACATATCTATGTTTACAGTTACTGTCCTGGGAAAGTCTTTAGAAAACTATGTCAGCAAGCTCAGAAGCTGAGTTTTCAGGGCGACAATAAGGTGTCTAAAGAAAAGGCACAAATTGCCCAGCAGACTGTGATTTAACTGGGCTGTGAAATCTCACAAGGGACAAGGGCAACGTAAGCTGGGTACTAACCATATTCAAGCTATTTGTGCTATTTCAGAAACCCAAAACCTACATGATCTGCGAGTCTTCCTTGGCATGACAGGGTGGTGCCGCCTGTGGATTATGGACTATGGACTAATTGCAAAACCCCTGTATGAGGCCCAGAAGACGCAGAAGTTTACCTGGGGCAAATCACAGAAAGAGGCCTTCCTCAAACTAAAGGAGGCATTGACAACTGCTCCAGCATTAGGATTACCTGATTTTCCGAAGATTTTCGGCTGTTTGTGCATGAAAGACTATGCCTAGCACTAGGAGTACTGACCCAATGTTTGGGAAGCTGGAAAAGGCTGGTAGGCTACTTTTCCAAACAACTTGACAATGTGAGTGCCGGATGGCCTTCATGCCTGCAGGCAGTTGCAGCCACTGTGATGCTGATACAAGAAGCTAGAAAACTCACGATGGGTAGACACATAGATGTCTAGGTGCCATATATGGTAACCACTGTTTTAGAACAAAAGGGGGGCCCATTGGTTATCCCCAAGTCAAATGATGAAATTCCAGGTAATCCTAACAGAACAGGATGATGTATCATTAAAAACACTAACCTTTTGAATCCAGCCTTGTTTTTAGGTACAACAGTTGAAGAAGGCCCATTGGAGCATGATTGTCTGGAAGTGATAGAACACACCTGTTCAGCTAGAGTGGATCTGAAAGATGTCCCACTAGAACAGCCAGACTGGGAGCTGTTTACAGATGGAAGCAGTTTTGTGGAAAACAGGACCAGATACACTGGATATGCAGTAACAACAATAAGTGCAGTAGTAGAGGCAAAGGCTTTACCACCAAATACATCTGCCCAATGAGCAGAATTGGTTGCCTTAACCAGGGCATTAGAGTTGAGTGAAGGGAAGAAGGTAAATATATGGACCGATTCAAAATACACTTTTGGAGTGGTGCATGTACATGTGGCATTGTGGAAAGAAAGAGG
The DNA here is from genome assembly GCF_030490865.1 of Poecile atricapillus. Taxonomy (NCBI): domain Eukaryota; kingdom Metazoa; phylum Chordata; class Aves; order Passeriformes; family Paridae; genus Poecile; species Poecile atricapillus. The sequence goes on from NC_081288.1 coordinate 65,471,996, forward strand.
ACTGCTGTCTTCTCAAGGCATGTACATTAAACATCAAGATGCAGTCCTGCAATTAATAAAAGCAGTACAAAAACCTAAACAAGTAGCAATTATGCACTGTAGAGCACACCAATCAAGAAGCTCCAAAATTCATGAGGGAAATCAAAAAGCAGACTCGACAACCCGACAAGCTGCTTGAGAAGTGCAAACTGCAATGGCATTGATACCTTTAAAAACTAATGTATCTCAATTCAATTTGCCTCCAAAACCAAAATATTCAATAGAGGATGAGAGACTGGGACACTCGCTGAATGCACAAAATAATTCAGAAGGGTGGTATGTGACTACACAAGGACAAATAGCGGTACCCCCCTTGATTGTTGTGGCAAGGTTTGTTAGCGTATTAGCAGTGTTCGAAACTTTTTTTTTATTTTTTCTTTGTCTGTCGGCTCGGGGCGTTTTCTTCCCCCACCCTCCGCGGCCGCGCCGAAGCCCGTCGGGGCTTTTTTCTCCTCTACCCCCCGCTCCCTGCCGGGGACTGTGTTTACAGTTTTTGCCGGGGTTTTTCTCCCCCCGGCCCCTTTGCCTGGGTCCCTGCCGGCGCCGGGGCAGCGCCGATTTCTTCTCCCTTCTCTGCAGTACCGCACCGATGCTGCTGCCGCGGGAAGCTCGAGGGGGCGGGGGAGGGAGGCGCCACGGCCATTACCAGCAGTCGGGAGCGCCCCATGTTTCTCCGGCGCGGACACAGAGACCTCGGTACGGCCCGGCTTGTGCCGGGGTGCCGCGGTTCGCTCCGTGTCCCAGCACGGGCTGCGGTCGCCGCCGCCCTGATTAAGCTCTTTGTTGTCGCGGCGGGCGGACCCCGATCCCGGAGCGCGCGGGAGACTCATCTCTTTGTTTTCCCGATCACAGGGCGGGGCTGCCGCCGCTTGTGCCCGGGCATTTCCGGTTCTCTGTGTCCCATCTAAAAGAGGTCGGGTGAATGCCTTCGCCGTCTCCTCTTTCCCCCGAGCTCGGGTTTACCCCGCGGCCCCTCCCGCGGTTTCACTCTCTAATGCTTGGCATTTGAAGATGTCCATGTCTGTTATTTCTTATCTTAGCTTGTCTATCCCTGATTTGTAGAAAGTTTGTGAGCTGGCCAGCCGTGAATAGTAACTGGTCCCTTTTTAAACTCCCATCCTCTGAAAGAGACCCCGTTAAAAGAAGCAGCCCGACCCCTGAATCCTTTGTCTCTTTCTCTTGGAGTTCCCCTTTGCAGGAATAAACTGTGAAATATAACCCAGAAGAAGAGTCCTTCCTGCTTCTTTACTCGTTCGATGGACTTGGGCTCAAGGTGAGCCGGTGAGCTCAAATCCTAGTCCAGAACCAAACAAGTTCTGGCTAGGACCCCTCCTGGCCTTGAGCTGGAGAGAAGAGAAAACCCATATTTGAGCCAGCCGGGAAGCTCTGGCCCGGGTCACTTGATAATGAGACAAATTCTACAAATTAAGCATAACGAATGTCATTGGGGTGCAGAGGCATTGGTGAAATTGTTAAAGCGAAATTTGATCTCGGTGCAGATGTTAACAATGGCAAAGTCAGTGATGTCAAAATGTGAAATTTGCTTAAAGAAAAAAACAGTGGCTAGACGACAGGTACAGTTAGGAAGAATTTGGGTAGGAATAGAACCAGGAGATTATTGGCAGGTAGATTTTGTAGAATTACCAAGAACTTGAAGATACAAATATCTATTGGTAGGGGTTGACACATTTTCTGGATGGCCAGAAGCCCTTCCCTGTCGCATAAACCAAGCAAAGGAGACAGTCAAGTGGTTACTACAAGAAATCATTCCAAGATTTGGAGTGCCTCTAGGAACATCATCAGATAGGGGCCCACATTTCATAGCCACAGTAGTAAAAGAAGTAAGTAGGTTGCTGGGAATAGCTTGGGATCTCCATACACCATGGAGACCCCAATCCAGTGGACAGGTAGAAAGGATGGATCAGACATTGAAGAGGCAAATCAGTAAAATATGCCAAGAGGCCAAACTGCAGTGGCCACAGGCTTTACCAGTAGCACTGTTGAGGATTCGGATAAAGCCTACGAGTGGGATGTCAGTCAGTCCTTATGAGATATTGTATGGGAAACCATATGAATCTCCTGAACCTAATCCAAATGTACATGGTACAGGGAAGCAAGAGGTATATAATTATGTTCTGTCTCTCGGAAAAACTCTAGTTCAACTTCAGAGCACCCTCGTGGAATAGGCTGCTGACTCTTGAGAATCCAGTTCATGACATACACCCGGGAGATGAAGTGTACATGAAGACCTGGAACAAGGAACCATTAAAAAAAAGGTGGAATGGACCCTATCAGGTACTGTTGACTACCTTTACAGCAGTCAAAGTAGCTGGACTGGATCCCTGGATACATTACACCAGAGTGAAGGTTTTTCCTGTACTGTGGACTGCACAAACTGTATGACCAACAAAGCTGCAGATAATATGTGTTTAATTGTTTCAAGTGTCTGAGTTGTTAGTGACTGTAACAGTGGTCATTTTATGGCCTTTAGTGCCATCAGTTGGAATCAATGTTACTTTGGGATGTGAAATGCAAAAGGATCAGCTGACAACTCTTCATTTTAAAATGAAGAGGGATGTGGGGGTGCAGCCAGAAACACAAGTGATAAAAGTCTCTAATACAATTCAGGCATAAAATGTAATGATTGGATTAGTTAAAGATTTTGCCAATATGCAGAACACTGGCAGAATAACTGCTTGTCTGCCAATACCAAAGGCAGCAGGAGATCCAATCAATTTGGGTATCATAACATCAAAATTACCCAGAATACAAAAGAACAAAACAATTGCATGTAAACAGGTACCAGAGACAAGACACGCAATTAAAGAAACCTGGAAAATAGTGGGAGAATGGATGAAACCTTTAAAGAAACAAGATTGTGCTATAAGCCAAGGCAAAGTGGGGCAAATCATAGATTGGGACCTTTCCATGACTTCAAATGATGATGATGCAAGGTGGGAATGTGTCGTCCTGAAAACTCAGTTTTTCGATCTTGTTGACATAGTTTCTAAAAACTTTCCCAAGACAGTGACTGTAAACATAGATATGTATACATTCTTTCTGATACACGTCTTTTGATGGACATCTCTCACAGCCAGTGTGGTTGGACCTGACTATCCAATCCCTGGCCGTGGTCAGAAGCTTATAAATATTGAGAGAAAAAATAAAGGAGCTCTTTATTTCACCACACCTCGAGCTGCATCCATGTGACTCATTTCATGTCCAACAGTGACAGGAATGTGTCTTGCCAAAATATGAAAAGGTTATAGAAAATGTTTCAGATACTGTTCTTGTATGGAGGTGTGAAGGGCAAGAGGGGAAAGATCGAGCTCAGGCTTGGGACAGTGCATGGTCAGTGAGTGTGCTTCAGAAATTCCAATATATGGCAGATAACCCTTGATGCATTAAGTGGGAAAGTTCTGAAAATGAAACAGATGCAGGGGTATGGAACATTGCAACCAGCAGGAGAATAGAGGCAGGCAAAGTGAATTGGTGGGCATGTAACAAAACTTATGACTGTACTTCTGATGAGGAGGAAATAAAATAAATGCCACCACTGGTGGTAGCTCTGCAAGTTGGATGTGCCTGCAGAGGAATCAAACATAAATAAGGTGAAACAAATTATAAAATAGGACAAGTTATCCAGAAAGTAGTATGTAGTAGAAGTACAATCCAGAGTCCAGGTGTCGTGGTTTTGAACCAGTAATTAACAAAAAGGGGAAAAAAGAATTATTTATTTCTTGCTGTGAGATATGGATTAAGATAAGAGCAAACCAGGTATAAAACTTAAAAGGAATAAAGAAAAGTTTATTGACAGACTACAAGAATAAGAACACCAGAATAAACTTTTAGAAAAACCTTTTCATTTCTCACTGCTCACTATTTTTTCGTTCACATGACAACAGAGACAAAACTTTATAATTTTGATGGTTTAAACAGTTCTAATTTTCTTATAGTCTTTTCCTCAGTTTCTGTAGAGAAACAGAAGTTCTTTTCTGTTAATTTATGGAGTTTGTCACAAGAAAACTATTTTTGTTATAGTTTCTCGTTTCTCTGATATCAGCTGCTCAGAGCTACTGTTATTAAAGCCCACCCCTCTCATTCCACATCACTCTGAAAATGTGTTATGGGTCATGAGTTTGAAAATAGCATTTTTAAGGATAAGTTAGTCAAAGGCAAAAAAAAGTATTCTTCATCTGCTTCTGTGAGCTTCACTAAGAAACAGTTTTTTCTCATTGCCTCTCAAGGCTTCAAATTTCTCAGCACTTCACTATACCACAATTACTTCACTTTTTACTCAAATTTACACTTTGAACACTTTATTCCTCTCCATACTCTATTATGAATTAAAGGGGTTTTTTTCAGGACTTCATTGTCCATCTCCATAGTTTTAACAGAAAGATATTTCAGCTTAATGAAAGCATCTCCTTAATTCTCTACCTTTCTTGAAGTCTCTTTTCTTTCTTGCCACTAGTAGTTTATAAAGTCTCTTTTTATGTTGATTACTCTCCTTTTCTCTCTCTGGATGAAAAGATTAATCCGCAAGTTTCATCTGGATAAGAAAGAGTTAAAATCTTGCTCAGGCTTTTGTAGATGGTTCTGTGATCTCTGCCGGAGCAGCAGCTGGAGCTGTCTTCGATAGAAGATTCTTCATAGCTGCTCTGCAGTGTGGTTGCTGTCTCAGCCTGCCGCAGGTCCAGAGCTTTTTTTTCCTTTCTTTACTCGGCAGTCTCTGGTGAATTCAGTCACAGCAAAAACTGCAGCTGAGCCAGGGACCGGCCTGGCCTGGCCAGAGCCCGGGGCAGGCCCCGCAGGCCCCATCTCCCGGCCGGGAGCCGCTGGGCCCAGCCCAGCCCCCGCCTGGGCCGCATAGCCTGGGCAGAGAACGGGAGGCCAGCCGAAGCTCTGTTACCTTTCACAGCCAGGAAACAAAGAGCAACTACAGACTTCTGGGTGTACACTTTAAGGTGGGGTTCACAAGTTGATTTTACTTTTCAATGGCTAAAACTGCTTTCAATTCTCAGCAATGACCGATAATTGGTCAGGAGAAAAGACTCCCAGGAGACCCCAGCAACTTTAACTTTCTTAAAGGTAAAGGAACTCCATGACACCAGGACAATTTGTATGGGCAGCAAGCGATGGCACCTGGACAACACACCTGCCTGTAGATGGAAAGGTAAAAGAAATTACTTTAGGCCTCCCCACCTTATGCCCCATTTGTTTGGTCCAATAGCAAATTACAATAATAGGAAAATGCTGTACAAACTTACAGGTCAGGTAGAAAGATTGGCAAGAGTCACCAAGGAAGGACTTAGAGAAGTAAATGTACAATTACAAGCCAGAACTAAAATGACTTTGCAAAACAGATTGGCTTTAGATTTGTTACTTTTGAAAGAACACGGAGTATGTGGATTCCTAAAAGGACAAATTGATCACTGCTGCATCTACATCCCAAATGTAACTGCAAATGTAGAACATGACATTAATCAATTGAAACAAATAGAGCATGAGGCACAGAAAGAACAGGAAGATCTGACCATAAGTTGGTTAGATAGAATCTTTGAAGGGTTAGGATGGAATGTGAGCTCATGGATCAAATCTATTATTGAGAATTTGATAATCTTACTGATTGTGTTCTTAGCGATTTGATTAATTTATGCTGTTCTGAAAAGAGAGATAAAAAGAAGAGTATCCTGGAACCAGAAGTTAATAACGGCACTGACGCGAGATGGAGATCCACATCTGCATTCATCATCTCCAGTCTACAACAACACTCATGGCAACTGTGGACTTGAAGACAAACATCAAGTATAAACTCAGAAGCTAAAGGACTGTATATAATGAAAGCATTACACTTATTGTAGTAAAGTGAAATACTTTCAAAGGGAGGAGATGTTAGTATGGGGTTAAATGTTTTTGAAAATCATATAAAAGTAGGCCACAAGAATGCTTGGTATTTGGGATGGTTTAGCAAGCTAAGATGTTTGTAGTAACGGGAATTGGTGCTTGGGGTCTCTAAGATACCTAGAGATAAGATTTTTACATGTTCGTACAAGCTCGGGCTATGCTCTTATGAAGTAATATTGATAAGGTTTAATGAGATAATATTGATAAGGTTGTTATAGTGATTATTGCTACAGCTGAAATTGTATAAATATGTGCACTTTGAACAAAGATGATGAAGCTAGATTTGAGTCGCTGATACCCCTAGTTCCTGTGCGCTTCAATAAAAGCACCTGCATACAATCATTCTGTGGTTGTGTGTTCACGAACGCTAACAGTTGAACCTGCAAGCTGGAAAGCAGCATCTGTGTCCCTCAGTGGATTCCTGCCCCCAGGCTTAGCTCCAGCTGTCGGGCAGGAGGTGCAGCAGGTGGTCTTTCACAGTTCTGTTCAGTATTCCTATCAATGATCTGGATGCAGGAGTTGAATGCACCATTAGCAAGTTTGCTTATGATACCAAACTGGGAGGTGCTGTTGACTGTCTTGAGAGACAAGTTTCTCTGCAGAGGGTTTGAGATGGATTGAAGCATTGGGCAATGATTAATCCCTGGTGGGAGCATGGCATAAAACAAGAAATTGGAGTAAAGTGAGAGGATGTCAGCATGGTTGACAGAGCACCCATCTGATTTCCACACTGCCATGGAGTTACTTTACCTTTAAGAAGGTTAAAGTTGCTGGGGTCTGCCTGGAGTCTTTTCTCCTGACCAATTATCGGTCATTGCTGAGAATTGACAGCAGTTTTAGCCATTGAAAAGGGGGATCAACTTGTGAACCCCACCTTAAAGTGTAAAACCAGAGCTCTCTTGCTTTTTTTTTTGTTTTCTGGCTGTGAAAGGCAGCAGAGCTCCGGCCTCTCGCTCTCTGCCCAGCCATGCGGCCGGGCGGGGGCCGAGCTGGGCCTGCCGTGTCTCCCGGCCGGGAGATCAGGCCTGCGGGGGGCTTGCCCTGGGCCAAGCTGGGCCGGGCCGGTTCCTGGCTTGGCTGCTGGTTTTGCTGTGATGGAATTCACCAGAAACTGCCTAGTGAAGAAGGAGAGGGGCTCTGGGCCTGCAGCAAGCAGAGACAGCGACCACACTCTCTAGAGCAGCTATGAAGAACTTTCCATCGCAGACAGCTCCAGCTCCTGTTCAGCAGAGATCACCGAACCATCTACAAAAGCTTGGGCAAGATTTTAACTCTTTCTTACCCAGATGAGACTTGCGGATTAATCTTTTTATCCAGAGAGAGAAAAGGAGAGTGATCAACATGAAAAGAGACTTTTTAAACTACCAGTGACAAGAAAGAAAAGAAGCTTCAAGAAAGGTAGAGAATTTAGAAGATGCTTTAATTAAGCTGAAATATCTTTCTGTTAAAACTATGGGGATGGACAATGAAGTCCTGAAAAGAACTCCTTTAATTCATGACAGAGTATGGGGAGGAATAGAGTGTTCAAAGTAAAATTTGAGTAAAAAGTAGAGTGATTGTGGTATAGTGAAGTGCTAGAAACAGTAAAGCAAAAATTTGAAGCCTTGGGAGGGCAATGAGAAAAACTGTTTTCTGGTGAAGCTCACAGAAAACAGATGAAGAAAACTTTTGCTTTTGAATAACTCATCCTTAAAAATGCTATCTTTAAACTCATGGCCCATAACACACCTCAGAGTGATGTGAGATGGGAGGAATGAGCTCTGATAAGAGCAGCTCTGGGCAGCTGATATCAGTGAGAGGAATGATGGGTTTGTCTTTACAAACAAGCTGTGGGTCAGTTGATAAGATGTAGCTATCAGTGAGAGATGACAGAAACAATGGGATGGATTCCAGTAGAAGATCAAAGGGGCACTAAAAGAACACTATGAATTCCATAAAAATTAAGAAGGGATTATGCATTGTGGGGGGGGGGGGGAAGGTATCGCCGCAGGTATCAGGTGTTCCGGGAAGCCTGTACCTCTCAAGTACCTCAGCCTATGGGGAAAGAGAGAAGGGACAAGCGGCCGGGAATTAGGATAAAAAGGAGGCTGCGCCCTCCAAAAATTTGAGAGACCCCAGGGGAATGCCCCATGGCCTCTCCCTTTATTCGAATAAAGTAAAAGGACTCCTCTGTCTCCTTTTTGGACATAAACCTCTGGTGTTTGTGGATTAATTTTCCTGACATCAGGAAAACGGAAAACTATAACAAAAATAGTTTTCTTGTGAAAAACTCCATAAATTAACAGAAAGAAACTTCTGTTTCTCTACAGAGACTGGTAAAAAGACTGTAGAAGGAATTGGGACTGTTTAAACCATCAAAGTTCTAAAGTTTTTGTCTCTGTTGTCATGTGAACAAAGGAATGGTGGGCAGTAAGAAATGAAAAGGTTTTTCTGGTGTTCTTATTATTGTAGTTTGTCAATAAACTTTCTTTATTCCTTCTAAGTTTTATGCCTGTTTTGCTCTTGTTTTAATCCATATCTCACAGCAAGAAATAAGTAATTTTTTTTCCCCTTTTGTTAATTACTGGTTTAAAACCACGACACACACTTTATTTGCTTCACAAATTAGAATGTTTGGAGGGTCCAACCCTGAAAATTGATCATTACTTGTTTCCCTTTCTGTTGACCAATCCACTCCTGATATCTGCAATTATTCCTCCAAACATGCTCCAGGCTGACAAAGGAAAGGAATAGATGAAATTGTTAATATAACAATTTTGTCTTTACTGAGAGGGTGGTCAAACCTTGAAACAAGGCTTCTTAGAGAGGTGGTTGATGCCCCAAGTCTGTCAGTGTTTAAGAGGCATTTTGACAAGACCCTTAATAATATGCTTTCACTTTTGGTCAGCCCTGAAGTGATCAGGCAGTTGGACTAGAGGATCACTGTAGGTCCCTTCTTAACTGAGCTATTGTATTGTATTGTATTGTATTGTATTGTATTGTATTCTATTCTATTCTATTCTATTCTATTCTATTCTATATAATTTTTTCAAATGTTTTTTCCTATGGGTATATGTATTTGAGTAAAATTATTTATTTTCATAAGTATTGGGAGATAAAGAAGAATATAACTTCTATGATAAGATTATAATAAAATTAGCACAAATTAGATATTAATGGTTATGGATTAGAGCAATTTTATGCTTATATTCAGAGAGCAGAAGAGAGAAGCATGTACTTTTTTGGTATAAAAAAGAATATTTAATACAGCAGGAATAGGCAGGTAGTTTTGTCACTTCCAGAAGTGTTTTTTTTTTTATGGCAAGGTAAGTTAGTGACTAAGAAATAGGCCAGGCTGTAATATCTGAGAAAACATTAATGTTTGTACAATATTATTTTGATTCCAGGAGATTGGTTGTAAGGGTTCTTTAACTTTTAATCCAGGTACTCTTTTGAATATGGACTTTGTTCCTACTCCTACAATCTTGAAAACCAATCTCTATTTGTTTTCTTTCCTAATTTCTTTTGCCACCATCTGCTGTCATTCCTCTTTTTCTTCCTATACTCATCACTAAAACATTGAAAATAAATCTATTTCAAAGAAACTTCAATTTACTATTGAGGAAAAATGTCTCTATTTTTCAGGAGAATTTTTTAATAGTATTGGTTCTATATTTCTTATTGGATAATAGGGATTCACATTGGGAGAGGAAAAGAATTTGATGTCTTAGTCTAATATACTTTTTTATGTGAACTGGGAATAGCATACATAATTTTACCTGGCATGTTAAGTCAGATACAGCAATTATCGATGTCCTTTCTGTCATGTTGTCTTAAATATCCCTTTCCATACAGTTTTTAAAACTAGGTTAACACAGAAAGGATTTTTATTTAATGGTCTATTTCAGTGCTTCAGATATGTTTCTTGATAAGATAAAATCAAGTATTCCTGCATATGTCCAGAATTTTTCACAATTTATGTGTTCTTTAAGCATCTGCGATTTTCTCATTTAATGTCCAAAATTGTATTTTCAGTACCTTTGTCTATAGCTTCTCAGGATCTATGTCACTATAGAACACGAAATGATTCACACGGACATGGTTCAGTGTATGACAGGGAAAAGGATGATTTTATTTTTGTGATTCTAGTATTTAGAGTTTCTTGACAATGACCAGGGATTGGATAGTTAGGTTACTACCTTCTCAATCACACTGGTTGTGCAAAACCTCTATTAAAAGACGTTTCTTGGAAAGAATGTATAGACATCTATGTTTATAGTTACTATCTTGGGAAAGTGGCTAGAAATTATGAAAACAAGATCAGAAGGTTTAATTTTCATGGTGACAGATCTAGGGTATCCATTCAGGATCTTCTATCCATGTATTTCAGCAGTATTTGGTTGTCTAAAATGGTAATTTGTGTTAAATTACTTTTAGTTGGAATATCAAAGAAGCTACCAGTATTCTGTGATTATTGCTATTTTATATCAGATTTTAACTCTTCATAGATTGATTAATGGATGAGGTGAGTTGAGAATGTGAGATAAAAATACAAAATAGCTTTAAATTTCTGATGTGCTAAACTACAATGATATTCAAAGAGTTTTTGTTTTCTGTTCAAAACTTTTCATCCACCTGCTTCGGTGCAGGGTCCTCCGTGGGCTTCAGGTGGATATCTGCTCCGTTGTTGTTGATCTCCATGGGCTGCAGAGTCACAGCTGCCTCACCATGGTCTTCACCATGGGCTGCAGGGGAACCTCAGCTCCGGTTTCAGTAGCACCTCCTCCCCCTCCTTCTCCACTGACTTTTGTGTCTGCAGTTGTTTCACATATTCTCACTCCTCTCTTCTGACTGCTGCTGGTGTTGTGAAGGCTTTTTTTCCCCTTCTTAAATATGTTATCACAAAGGGTCTACCAAGAGCTCACAGGAGGCTTGGGAAGAACAAATTCTGTTACTTAATCTGTTGGAACCCTGGGCACAGAGAATTTCAGGATTTCTGTGCTAACAGGCACTGACCCACAGGAGAACACTGTATGTGACCTGAGGCCATGGAAAAGGCTTCCAAAACATAGTGATAAAACTGAGATTGTGGGTGTGTAGTTTGAATAGAAGTGTGTTATATCACATGGTGGAAATTTTAGAGTTTAAGTTTTGGGATATAGTAATATACATGTAGCAAGATGGAGGTTTTAGGGCACAGGCTTGTCTTGCTTTTTCACCTTCTTCTTCATGGGTTTGGGTGATATTGTGTGATTGGGTGGAAAGGTCTGCAATGCGGAACACAGATGTTTGGTTATTGGGTTAAAAGTAAAAATAAATTAGTTGGCATTTTATAATTGGGTAATTTACACTTAAAAGCCCTTGTAGAGAGAGACCTGGGGCTCCATTTTTTGTCTGTTAGCTTGGTGTGCTGAAGAACTCACCATCTGTGAGACTGTAATATAGATAAGAAATAATAAACATCTGAGTCCAAACAAGAAAACCGTCTCTAGCTCATTAATCTCGACCCTGAGGTATTGAGAGACCGCCAGCTCTTCACCAGTCTTCACAGAAGTAATTGTGAATGCCAGTTTATTTCTATCTTTAGCACACTTTTATAGGGTTCTACAGGGTTTGCGGGCAGAGTGAGCTACTATTGGTTAACACACACAAGTTTACATTCTTTCTCTTACACACAGGGATATTGTTTTGCTTTACTCTCTCTTCTGCATGAAGGTTTCAAGGACTTTAGCCCTTAATATCATGACTTATTTCAAAGGCTGGTTTGTGCATACAGGCCTTTACTAATATATAAAATATAGCAACACTGAGGAAAAAAACCAAATAAACCACGAGACATTTTATATTAATCTACAAACAATAATAGGAATTGAGACTGTGAAATTGATGCAGATTTCAGAGGAAGACATTTACCCACCTATGTCAGGTAAGGCATGCAATGAATATTACTAGTTGTTTATGGATGCTAACTATGAAACAGGGAGCACAGTGCCTGTGGAATAGCAGGTCACAACTTTCTCAGTCTCGCCTGAGAAAGTAGCCTGAGACATCATAAGGAGGAATTAAATCAATCCTCAGAGATAGAAGACAGCCTTGCAGGTGCTGTTTGTCAGTTTCTTGTTTTCTTGCAAGAGAAGGTCGAGGGGTGGTGTACCCCACTGACCAATGATGGTGATGTGTTAGTTTACTAACCAATAAGAGTTTTAATTTTCTCTACTTTTGTGTATATATCTATAAAAAAAGATCTGAAGTAATAAACGAGATAGGAACTCTCCTGTTCAACTCACAAGAGAGTCTGTGTCATTCTTCTCGCCGTTCCCAATAGAAAAACATCTGGTGACCCCGACTTTCGGTGTAGCCGACTGTCTTGGTTCTAGAATACAGGTGTCTGCTAGGGAGGGCAGGAGCCTCCCTTGGGATGAAAGAATGTAGGCCCCCCTCCCTCCGAATTATTATAATTTTGAAATCAAGGGTGTTATAAATGGGATGGCAAAATGAGGTTAAATAGAAAACAATTTATTATAAAGCAATTTCAATAAAACAAACAACAAAAGGAAAAACCACAATAAAATATATCAGCGCAGCGCTGGGTGGACAGGGGTCTATACTCAAAGGTACAGATTTTCCCAAATCCAGGCAGTATGTGTTGCAGTTCGGGGTTCTTATAGGGGTTTTGTGCCCTGAGGCCAAAACTCCGAGCAGTCACTGTTCAACAAAGAGTCTTGATGGTTGGTTGAATGGATTTCCTGGAACCGGCGAACTGAATCAATAGACAGTTGGGCAGAGTCTCTTTGCATGTAGAAAGGTTCTGAGTGTCTCTTGATTTCATCTTGGGTTGGGCTATCAGGATGAAGTGGTTGGGTCCGGGTTGGAGCAGATGAATATCTCGGCTGGGCTTCTCTCTTTGTCCAGTTTGATTGCTTCTCCAACTGTGGCTTGCAGGGTGGGGCGTTTAGGTCCAGTGATGAGTATCTCGTCCGGGCTCGTTTCTTTGTCCAGCCTGATGGCCCGTGTCCTGCTCATTCTCTTAGGTTGATGGGCACCGGCTAGAGTCGTTATCTCTTGAATGGGTATTTGCTGCTGGGTCTGGAGAGGAATCCTTGGGCCACACTATACTTTATATTTTCTTATATCATTATAAATACAGATATATTTATTTAGGCTTTCACAAATTTTTATTCATAGATACATTTATCACAGTCCCCCGCCTAATACTTTATCACATTAAAAATTCGTGTTATTTCATTCAATCTTACTGAGGAAGAACTGTGAAATTTTAACCACATTCATCTTCTTCCCAGTCCAATAGCGAATTCCCACAATATTCCTGAGACCGGTTATGTTTATTTTCAAAATTCTTTAAGGCCTTAATTGCGTTCTTGTTCTCCTTTTCCTCCTCTAATTTCATCAGCTTAGAGAGAGAAGTAGGTTTCCCTTGTGCTTTCTCTGGATCAATTGGAAGGGTGGCAATCTGCATTCCTTGCACAACAGAGTGAATTAATCTGATGAAGCAAGGAATTAAACAGGGGAGGAAAATGATTCCGGCAATTGAACAGGCTACGAAGAATACTAACTTTTTCCACTAAGCTCCCTGCCCAAATATTTGATCCCACCAGGAGGCTTATAGAATTTAATTCCACTTTTGAACTGGCACATGTGCTACTTTCTTTATTTCAGCAGCCAGTCCTTTTATCGTTTCTCCATAATCGTCTATTTCCATGCAGCACTCGGACTCGTTGTATCTACCACACACTCCTCCCTCCTCGGCTAGCAAATAATCGAGAGCTAATCTGTTTTGGTATACGAAAGCTCTCATTTGTGAGTGCTGTTTTGCTAGGAGTTCTAGGGCTTCTGAGGTGTGGTTGGAAACTACTTCCACTACCACTTGTAACCTGATAAGCCTGTTGAGGAGATAAATGGGGGTTCTGTAACCCCAACTGCCATCATTTGCCCAAGTAGCGGGCCCATAATATTGAATGATCCTTTCGGCAGGCCATTCTTCTTCTTTCCATTTCTGGCTGCCTCCTGCCATTGGTAGTTCCCGTTTTAATTCCCTCCTTTGTCTATTTAATGTTTCAAAGAGGGGGGCCCCCAATGATTTACTCTCTGTTCTGGGTAGAGTAAAGAAAAAGGGCCGAATTATTCCGAGTGTGCAGGATGCCTTCCATTTTCTAGGTAGCTCACTATATGCCTTTTTACCACATATTCAATAAATGCCGTCAGGAGCCTCCCAGCCCTTGTTCGTTTTTGCCAGATCATCCCAATATTCTTTTAGGCCTTCTAGGGCATGGAAGGGATTGGCCTCGGAGCTTTTTTACCAACATAGTTCAATCATTTCCATCCATTCGCAGTGATTACCCCGGGTGCGACTCCAATAGCCCGCGGGTGGTTCAGGTTGCCAAGTCTTTGTTTTACTGTCAGAATTCACTGTGAGTGTGTTTATACATGGGGTATCACCCACTAAATCAGTAAATTCTCTCCCTTCTCTGCTAATGCAGATAGTACCGATTATTCTTTGATCTATCACCCACCCCTCGAGTCTTCTCGTTGTTTTTAACATCTTTAAGCCCTTCCATTTTAGGAGTTGCTCTGGGGTGAGTCCTTCTCCCTTCCATGGCCACCTTTCGGCCGATTTTAAACCACCACATATCCAACAATTAGACAGACCTAATTCTGTGGCTATTTCTTGCATAAGGTCTATGAATAGATTCTGGTTGGGGTTTGGTAATCCCCAGTTGCTGTATTGTTTCTCTAATTGTTCATAATGTTCACTAAGAGAGTTAAGTCTCTCTTGTTCTAGCCTCTTCCTTCCAATTTCTACTTCTCGCTTCTTTAATTCCAGGGTTAGTTGTTTTATTTTACTTTCAGGGTCCAACCCTTCCTCATCTTTGGAGAAGCAGAATACCTGATCAAACTGTAAACATACCCGGTCATCATCACTTTGTAACAAGTCCAGAATTATTGGTTCATTACTAAAGGAGGCTTTTTCTCCGTGTTTTAAATTTTTACCTTCCCAATATAATTTCCCTCCTATAGTACATGTTTTCAAGTTTGCTTTATTGTAACACAAAGGATTGATTTTGTAATATTGCTACAAAGGTGGATTGTCGCTTTCCTCCGATCCAGACAGTTTTGTTACATTGGCTACAGATAGAAACGGGAGGAATCACTCCCACTTCTCTTCTATACCTGAAGTGGGCAGCTCTGGTCTTTTGTCTCATAGGAATCTGAAACTGCCCGTCCTTAAAACTTGCCCCTGAGCGAAAACACCAAACCTCCCCCTTTAAATTACAGAGATTATACTAAGTGCCGTTAGATATGCAAAACCCTTTCTGTCGTTCTGGAGGACAGTCCATCATTCATTCAGTTTCTGTGGCAGTCCGACACTGCTCACACTTCCCCAGGGGACTCTCCCCCGGAGGTACCTTGGGACTCATTCCCTCGGCCAAGCACACGGCTAGATTCAGGACTATCAGGATTCCCCACCGTTGTATCCCTCTGCCTTGCCCTTCGCCCGTATAAGAATATACGGCGGGGATTACCATCTTCTCGGCAGCAGGGATAATCTTCAGGGGCCCTTGAAGTCCTAATGGCATACCTTCTTTTGAAAGTAGCCCACCAAGACGACCTGATTGTGTCTGTGCTACACGGAACTTTGACTGTCTTCCGGCACTCGATTTCCAAAGCCTCTGCCTTGGAATCTAGTTTACCTCCTAATCCTTTTTGAAAAAGCAGGAACCACTCAGGAGAGTCTAGTTCCAAAAATCCCGCCCGGGTGGCAAGTGATAAGAAACGGCTAGTTTCCTCCTGTTTTTTTTCCAGACACTTAGTAAACAATCCTTTAGGCTTGTGCCCTCCCCAATAGTGGGTTACCCAAATTTGTTTACAATAAACGCACTTGAAATGAATAAATGGAAAGCAATCACATTCAGGGTTAATACAACTTATCTGGTCGTCACTTGTCATTTGTGATGACGCCGGAGTTTAATTTTCAATTCTCCCGGAGGTGTGGTGACTTTTCACTCGGAGGCATCGTAATCCTTTCCTTTTTTTACATGGGATGAGTGTGTCCAGCCTCTTTCTGCAGTCCGGACAGCTGTGTCCCTGGTCAGGAGAACGAGAAATGGTCCCTCCCAGTGGGGGTTGAGGGGGAGTTCCTTCCAAGCTTTGATCAGGACTTTATCCCCAGGCTGTATCTGGTGTATTGCAAATCCTAGTGTTGTGCTTTGGGGAATTAGTCCTCTTTTCCACAGATCCTGCAAATTTTTGTTTATAGAAATGAGATATGGTTGTATCTGCACATCCTCCACCTGAGGGTGTCCCACCGGCATTCCATGTTTGTATGGCATCCCATATAACATTTCAAAGGGAGACAGACCTGTCTCAGAGTGTGGCATGGTTCTTATATTTAGTAAAGCAAGGGGAAGACACTTAATCCAGGACATCTTTGTTTCAATTATGAGTTTTGGCAGTTGGGATTTCAACGTTTGATTCATTCTTTCTACCTGTCCTGAACTCTGAGGATGCCAAGGGGTGTGATATTGCCATCAGATACCTAGAGCTTCTGAAATTTGTTTAATAATTTTTGACGTGAAATGTGTTCCTTGGTCAGAATTAATGCAATCTACTATCCCATATCTAGGAATGATTTCCTCTAATAAAATTTTTGACACGGTTTGGGCTGTTGCCCTTGCTCTGGGAAAAGCTTTTACCCAATGTGTCAATTTATCCACTATTACTAATAAAAATTTGTATCTACCGATTTTTGGTAGTTCGGTGAAATCCACCTGAATTCTTTCAAATGGCCTGTATGAGAGAGTGCGACCTCCCCAAGCCGTTTGCCTAAATTTGGATCGGTTTACTTTTTGGCATATCACACACCCTTGTACCTCCTGTTTAGCGAGTTCAAAGATCCCTTTGCACCCGAAAAATTTTAGAAACTTCAGCTAATGTCCGAGTTCCCCAATGAGTCTGTTTGTGTAATCTTCGCAGTATCCCCCTTGCCATCCCTTTTGGAATTAATTCTCTCCCATCAGGCAACCACCATTTTCCCTTTTCAAAGGTTCCTCCTACCTTTCTGAATTCTTCTATCTCCCTTTCCGAAGGGAGCGTGGGGATTTCTGGTGATTCCTCCGGGGTTATTTCAGGAATACTTACGGTTAACAAAGCCGCTCGTTTTGCCTCTTTGTCTGCCAGGTTGTTACCTCGGGTGTGGAACTGCCATCCTGTCTGGTGTCCTTTTACATGGACAACCGATATTTCCTTCGGTTCTCTGACAGCCTTTAGAATTTGTCGAATGATCTCCCCGTGGATTAACCCTTTTCCTTTCGTATTTATCAGACCTCTTTCTTCCCAAATTTTTCCAAAGGTATGTACTACTCCAAAAGCATACCGCAAATCTGTATAGATGGTCCCCCTCTTTCCTTTCAATCCCCGGAGGGCTCTCAGGAGAGCATAAAGCTCGCAAGCTTGTGCAGACCAGCTTGCTTTCAGGGGGCCTGATTCCACAATGTCTCCTGATATGCCATTCACTATAGCATATCCTGACTTTCTTTTTCCCTCAACAACTTTCGAGGATCCATCTATAAACCACTTCTCTCCCCCTTCTAACTCTTGATCTTCTAAAACTGGTCTAACTTTAGTTTGCAATTCCACAGTTTCAATGCAATCGTGTAACAGTTTTTCTGTTGGTTCCCCAAACAGGAACTGCGCAGGATTCTGCACGGTAGTGGTTCTTAATTCTAAACCAGGAGAGCTGATTAAGATGGCTTCATATTTCAGAAGCCTCGAATCAGTCAACCACTTTTCCGCTTTTTGTTGTAAGATGTTTCTTACATCATGTGGGGTGTAGACTATCAAAGGAGTTCCGAAAGTTACCTTTTTTGCTTCCCCTACCAACAAAGCCACTGCCACAATTGCTTGCAAAGTAGGCCAACCCCAACTAACCAGATCTAAAATTTTTGAGAGAAACCCTATGGGCTTCTTCTTTTCTGCCCACTCCTGGGTCAGAACTCCTTGTGCTGCTTGTCCATTCACATCCACGAATAACTGAAATTCTTTATTGGTATCTGGTAAAGTTAGTACGGGGGCAGTTATAAGGGCATTCTTTAATTTCTGAAAATTAAATTCATCTTGTTCAGTCCACTTCAACCTGTCAGTGTTCAATCTTTCATACAAAAATTTCACTCCTTCACTGAAACTTTCAATCCATTGTCTGCAATATCCCAAGAGCCCTAAAAATTGTCTAATTTGTCTTTTTGTTTTTGGTACAAGGAGTGCAAGAATCCCTGCCACCCTCTCAGGGTCTAATTTCTTTTTTCCCTGAGATATCCAATGACCAAGATATTTTATTTCGGGCTCTGTGAATTGCAGTTTGGATTTCGATACTTTTAACCCCTTTTGTCCCAAAAAATTCAACAAGGCAATCGTGCTTCTCCTCACTTTCTCTTCAGTCGTTCCAGCTATCAATAGGTCATCAACATATTGCAGGAGCTTTGTCCCGCCCTCAGGAACAAATTGCGTTAGCAATTGTTCCAAAGCCTGCCCGAAAAGGTTCAGGGATTCCACAAACCCCTGAGGGAGGACTGTCCACCTCAGTTGTTTCCGGTTTGTGTCTGGGTCCTCCCACTGGAATGCAAAATAATTTATACTCTTTTCATCCAGAGGGCAAGTCCAAAAAGCATCTTTCAAATCGATTACACTATACCACACATCCTCAGGTGAGAGCCTGTTTAGTAATGTGTAAGGATTGGCCACTACTGGGAAGCTGGTTCGGGTTCTAGCATTTACAGCTCTGAGGTCCTGAACCAATCGGAAACTGCCATCCGCCTTTCTTACAGCCAGGATGGGGGTGTTATGCTGAGACATGCAGGGTTCCAGAGTACCCCCTTTTAGGAGGTCGTCAATTACTTGTTTCAATCCCCTCCTCCCTTCCATCGGGATGGGGTATTGTTTGACCCTTATAGGGTCTTCAGGGTCTTCGATTTCTATTTTAATGGGTTTGATGTCTAATTTCCCTACTTCCCCTTTTGAGTGCCACACTTTAGGGTTAATTTCTTCTTCGTCCTTGGGAGTCAGTTTGATTATTTTCACTACTAATTCAGAGTTTTTAACACTGATATTAATTCCTAAAGCAACAATCATGTCTCTTCCCAACAAATTATAATCTGCTTCTTCTACAAGCAACAAATTCCCTAAGCAAATTTTATTTTCCGATTCTATTTCTACATCTTTTATTAGATACTTTGAAAGGATCTCCCTTGGCACCGATTACAAAAACCTTTTCCCTGCTTGCCACACATCCCTCTGACAATTTCTGCAAAGTACTTCTCTCTGCTCCAGTGTCCACTAGAAAGCTTACCTCCTGTCGCTGGGGACCCACTTTTAATTTTATCAAGGGCTCCTTGGATGTTCTTGTCCCCAAATTAAAGAGCCCCAGACACCCCTAATCTTCTTGAAAAATTTTTTCATCTTTTATTCTTTGCCTACAGTCCCGCTGAATGTGTCCTACCTTCTTACAGTAGTAACATTCAGGGAGCTCTCTCCGCGGGGTCGGGGCTGCCCTGTGAGGGCCTCTCTGTTTTCTAGGCAGTGTTTTAAACTTACCTTGTGTTTGCTCTTGCTTTTGGACTTCCTTGACCGCAGTTACTAAAACCTTAGCTTGCAGTCTTTGTTTCTCATCCTCTCTCCTCATGTATATTTTCTGAGCTTCCCTTAGAAGCTCCTGGAGGCTTTTATCCTGCCACCCATCGATCTTTTCCAATTTTCTCCTGATGTCCTCCCAGGATTTGGCAACAAATTGTGTTTTTAGCAGAACCTCCCCCACGGGGGAGTTTGGGTCAGTCACAGAGTAAATCTGGAAACTTCGCCACAATCTCTCTATCCATTCGGTGGGCGATTCCTCCTTCCCTTGACACTCCCCGAA
Organism: Poecile atricapillus; assembly: GCF_030490865.1. Classification (NCBI taxonomy): domain Eukaryota; kingdom Metazoa; phylum Chordata; class Aves; order Passeriformes; family Paridae; genus Poecile; species Poecile atricapillus. The sequence goes on from NC_081288.1 coordinate 65,491,845, forward strand.
AACTTTACTAATATTCTGACCCCGGGGAACCACCTCTCTTATTCCCTGAATAATCATGTTCCTCAAATCTATCATGCTTCGCCTGCTCTCCTCCGTCTGGGCATTCCAGCTCGGGCTCACACTAGGCCATTTCTGGTTACCTGGTGTCCCCTGTGGATTGCGTCGGTCCCAGTCTCTGATACCAGCTTGTTTAATCATCTCTCTCTCCTCTTGATTAAACAATGATATCAGGATTGCCGTAAGATCATCGAATGTATAAATACTACTCCCCAAAAAGTCATCCAACCTTTCAGCCACACCGAAAGGATCGTCCAGCAATCGCCCCATCTCTTTCTTAAACGCCCGTACATCCCCGGAGTTAAGGGGAACATTCACAAATCCAATCACTCCTGGAGCTGTCGGTACTTCCCTGAGAGGGAGTAACCGGTGCTCGCTCTCACTTTCTCTCCACTCCTCACCCACCATTTTTGCTTTTAAACGGGTTCTACTTGCGGGAGGGGAACTGTGGTTTGTGAGAGTTTTTCCTTTTGTTAATTGTGGGAACTCTGCCGCCACCCGGTTAACGGGAGGGGCCCCTTCTGTTATATGGGAGGGTCCCGGCTGTGGCGGCCGGACTGGAAATTGTGGATAGAGTGTTCCCCAGCCCTGCGCAGGACGAACCTCTGAAGAGGCTACGGTGGCTATGGTATCCGCAGGCGGGGGCAAAGGGAGTGCTGCCGGCACGGCTGCCGACACCGATTCTTCCGCTCTGGATACATACATCTCAGCGGGTTGTTCCTGGGAGCCTGAAGGTGCCGAAGGCACCACTTGGTCTCCGGAAGGGGGCTCTGCCAGTCCATGGTACGGGGGTGGTAAATGGTCGAGAGGTTCCCAGGGTTCGGTTTTTGACCCACGTTTTTCTTTTTGCTTTATTGGGAATAACCCTACCCTGGCCATTAACCAGAGTTTAGCATATTCCCTCTCCTCGGGATCCGAGAGGACTTTGCTCTCTACGTAGGAGAGCAATTCGTTACACGTCCATCTTTCAAATGTGCCTAACACTGGCCAAGTGAGGTGATTCCTCAGCTCCTGCCCTCCCCAGATCTCTGTGCAATACTGAATCATTTTCGCCTTAGACTTTCTCTTTCTCTGGGGACAATTTTCCCAGTATTTTAACATCCATCCCAAGGGACTTTCCGGTGGGATGTCCAGCGATCCCTCTGCCTGAACGGAGGGACCCTTCCCGGTGGTCTTTCTTTGTATCTTACTCTTCTTCTGCCCCATGTTTAGTAAAAAAATTTCTTACCTTCCTTCGACTCCTCTGTGAGTCTTTTTTCGTCTCTACGTTGTGTCTGTTCTGCTTTTACCTGAGAGATCAAAGTTTGCTAATACTCACCTCTCAGCTAGCTGAGCTGAGGTCTCTTGTATTCAGCACTCCGATCCTCTTCTGGACCTTTCCCTGGGTCCATTGACTGAAAGGGTTTACCAATTCCTGAGCTCGACAGGACGTATCCTTCCCCTTTAGCCCCTTGTGATCGGTCCCCCGAGACTCCCTTTCGTCCCAGGTTTTTTACAAGTGTGTGGAGAGAGAACTTTCTCACACCGAATCGCTTCCTTCCAATTCCCTCGCGGGAGGATGGAAACGCGACCTTGAAGTCCGCACTCGCTCTGTGATCAGATCACGTCTCACACATTCGCCCAATCACCCGCTCAACCTCACAGTACTTACAGCTATTTCCTGCGAGGGTGTCTTCGTGCACAGTAGACTTTTTACGAGCAACCAAGCCGCGGCTTTCCGAAGGCTCCGTGCCTTCCCGAGCTCACTGCTCCGGATCCGTCTCTCTTTTATTGTGGTTTTTACCTTAGCCTAAATTTGGTTCAGATATCGGAATGGGCTGCGGAGGTTCTCGACTCACCAGGCCGCCAGAAATCGACGGGGGTACCCGTCCTGGGCAGCGAGATTCTTCCGCAGTTTTCTCCGATCCGAGTTCACGGCACCAATCTGTTATAAATGGGATGGCAAAATGAGGTTAAATAGAAAACAATTTATTATAAAGCAATTTCAATAAAACAAACAACAAAAGGAAAAACCACAATAAAATATATCAGCGCAGCGCTGGGTGGACAGGGGTCTATACTCAAAGGTACAGATTTTCCCAAATCCAGGCAGTATGTGTTGCAGTCCGGGGTTCTTATAGGGGTTTTGTGCCTTGAGGCCAAAACTCCGAGCAGTCACTGTTCAACAAAGAGTCTTGATGGTTGGTTGAATGGATTTCCTGGAACCGGCGAACTGAATCAATAGACAGTTGGGCAGAGTCTCTTTGCATGTAGAAAGGTTCTGAGTGTCTCTTGATTTCATCTTGGGTTGGGCTATCAGGATGAAGTGGTTGGGTCCGGGTTGGAGCAGATGAATATCTCGGCTGGGCTTCTCTCTTTGTCCAGTTTGATTGCTTCTCCAACTGTGGCTTGCAGGGTGGGGCGTTTAGGTCCAGTGATGAGTATCTCGTCCGGGCTCGTTTCTTTGTCCAGGGCTCGTTTCTTTGTCCAGCCTGATGGCCCGTGTCCTGCTCATTCTCTTAGGTTGATGGGCACCGGCTAGAGTCGTTATCTGAGTGCCAGCTAGAGTCGTTATCTTTTGAATGGGTATTTGCTGCTGGGTCTGGGGAGGAATCCTTGGGCCACACTATACTTTATATTTTCTTATATCATTATAAATACAGATATATTTATTTAGGCTTTCACGAATTTTTATTCATAGATACATTTATCACAAGGGGCTTTCAGGCAGAGATCTGGGGATAGGAATAACAGTTCTTTACTAGTATAACCAGGCAAACAAACAACAATAACTACAGCATCAACAAGAAAACATAACCAGTGACCCCGTGACAGCCTTCTCGGCTGAGACAGGATGGAGGAGAGGCTTTGTTTTCACAAACCCCCTCGGGTGGGCAGTCCCGGTGCTCCTGCAGGGCTCCAAGGAACAGTCGGCTGCAACAGCAGGGACGAGCTGAGATCCTGGGCTGGTGGCTGAGGTGTATCAGCAGCTCCGCGGCGGTGCCTGGCACTGCCACACATCCCGGCAGGACAGGGGGTGTGAGGCCAACCAACGAAGAGGGAAGAAGGAGAAGCAGCAGCAGCTCCGTCTGGGTGATGGCGAAATTCCCTTCTCCCTACCGCAGCAGCTCCGCAACCAAAAAAAAAGAATGTCTCTCCCCGAAGCTGAAGAAAGCCAGCCAAAAACTGTCCCCGCCCTCCTTTCCTGCCCCCTTCCCCCCCCTGGGCCAGGCCACTCTTTGTCCTTTGTCGAGCACCCACTAAGCACCCACAGTTAGGTTGTCCCCACAACTAATGGGTAAAAATTCCACTGGCAAGCCAGAACAAAAAAAGGACACCTAACCCCCAACACTATCCACCCCGAATTTTTTCCCATACCAAAATGTTACATCAAATATTAAACCTTTAAATTATACACGAACACATACTACTTTAACTATATACATATGTACATGCAGATACATATACTACCACAAAGTCATGGGTAGTTCACCCCAAAACCAGGTCCCCTTGGGGTGTGCACCGGGTCTCTCCATCCTTTTGCATCACCCACCAAGTGCAATCCGGTCCTTGAGCAAAGACAACCCCACGGATTGGATTGTCTTTGCTGGAGGCAGAATTAACCCAAACAATTTTTCCCAGCATACCTCTCATATGTACCACTGGAACTTTATCTCCATCTGTCGTTCTAAAGGGCTCAGACTGGGCAGGGCCTGCTTGGTTAGTGGAACCTCGGGTGTCCACCAACCATGTGGCCTTTGCTAAATTAATCTTCCAGTTCTTGAAAGTTCCCCCACCCAGTGCCTTCAAGCTGGTTTTAAGCAGGCCATTGCACCGTTCAACTTTTCCAGCAGCAGGTGCATGGTAGGGGATATGGTACACCCACTCAATGCCATGTTCTCTAGCCCAGGTGTTTATAAGGCTGTTCTTGAAATGAGTCCCATTGTCTGACTCAATCCTCTCAGGGGTGCCATGCCTCCAAAGGACCTGCTTTTCAAGTCCCAGGATGGTGTTACGGGCAGTGGCATGAGGCACAGGGTAGGTTTCCAACCATCCAGTGGTGGCTTCTACCATCGTGACCACATACCGCTTGCCTTGGTGGGTTTGGAGCAGTGTGATGTAGTCGATCTGCCAGGCTTCGCCATACCTATATTTGGACCAATGCCCACCGTACCATAGCAGCTTCAACCGCTTGGCCTGCTTGATCATGGCACATGTCTCACAGTCATGGATAACCTGAGAAATACTGTCCATGGTTAGATCCACCCCTCTGTCTCGTGCCCACTTATAGGTGGCATCTCTACCCTGATGACCTGAGGCATCATGGGCCCATCGAGCTTGGAACAACTCTCCCTTGTGTTGCCAATCTAAGTCTGTCTTTGACACCTCTATCTTTGCAGCCTGATCCACCTGCTCATTGTTTCGGTGCTCTTCATTAGCCCTACTCTTGGGGACATGGGCATCTACATGATGGACCCTCACAGACAGTTTCTCTACTCTGGTGGCGATGTCTTTCCACTCATCAGCAGCCCAGATTGGCCTTCCTCTGCGTTGCCAGTTGGCCCTTTTCCACCTTTCCAGCCATCCCCACAGAGCATTGGCTACCATCCATGAATCAGTGTAGAGGTAGAGCTTTGGCCACTTCTCTCTTTCAGCAATGTCCAGGGACAGCTGAACAGCTTTGAGTTCAGCAAGTTGGCTTGATCCACCTTCTCCTTCAGTGGCATCTGCGACCTGTCGTGTGGGGCTCTATATGGCTGCTTTCCACTTCCGGTTCATCCCTACGATGCGACAGGAACCATCAGTGAACAGAAACACCAGGCGTGTTTCTTCTGCTGGCAGTTGGTTGTACGGTGGAGCTTCTTCAGCCCGCGTCACTTGTTCCTGCTCCTCTTCATCAATGAGACCAAAGTTTTCACCTTCAGGCCAGTTTGTAATTATCTCCAAAATCCCAGGGCGATTTGGGTTTCCAATATGGGCACGCTGTGTGATGAGGGTGATCCACTTGCTCCATGTAGCTTCGGTGGCGTAGTGGGTAGCAGGAACCTTTCCTTTAAACATCCGCCCCAGCACTGGCAGTCGGGGTGCCAGGAGGAGTTGTGCTTCTGTGCCAATCACTTCTGAGGTGGCTTGAACTCCTTCATAGGCAGCTAAGATTTCCTTCTCTGTGGGAGTGTAGTTGGCTTCGGACCCTCTGTGGCTTCGGACCCTCTGTAGCTTCGGCTCCAGAATCCCAGTGGTCGGCCTCGAGTCTCCCCAGGCACTTTCTGCCAAAGACTCTAGGACAAGCCATTGTTCCCGGCTGCAGAGTAGAGCACGTTCTTCACGTCTGGTCCTGTTCTGACTGGGCCAAGGGCTACTGCATGAGCAATCTCCTGCTTGATCTGAGCAAAGGCTTGCTGCTGTTCAGGGCCCCAGTGGAAATCATTCTTTTTTCGGGTAACCAGGTAGAGAGGGCTCACGATCTGGCTGTACTCAGGAATATGCATCCTCCAAAAACCTATGGCACCTAGGAAAGCTTGCGTTTCCTTCTTGCTGGTGGGTGGAGACATTGCTGTGATCTTATTGACGACCGCAGTGGGTATCTGACGCCTTCCATCTTGCCACTTTACTCCCAGGAACTGGATCTCTCGAGCAGGTCCTTTGACTTTGTTCTTCTTGATGGCAAAGTCAGCTTCTAGCAGAATCTGGATGATCTTTTCTCCTTTCTCAAATACTTCCATTGCTGTGTTCCCCCACACAATGATGTCATCAATGTACTGCATCTGTTCTGGAGCCTCACCCTTTTTCAGGGCAGCCTGGATCAGTCCATGGCAGATGGTGGGGCTGTGCTTCCACCCCTGGGGCAGTCGGTTCCAGGTGAACTGCACTCCCGTCCACGTGAAGGCAAACTGAGGCCTGCATTCTGCTGCCAGGGGAATGGAGAAAAATGCATTAGCAATGTCAATAGTGGTGTACCACTTCGCTGCCTTGGACTCCAGCTCGTACTGGAGCTCCAGCATGTCTGGCACGGCAGCGCTCAGCGGTGGAGTCACTTCATTCAATGCACGATAGTCCACAGTCAATCTCCATTCTCTGTCAGACTTGCGCACAGGCCAAATGGGGCTGTTGAAGGGTGAGTGGGTTTTGCTGAGCACCCCTTGGCTCTCCAGCTCTCGGATCATCTTGTGGATGGGGATCAAAGCATCTCAATTTGTCCTATACTGCCAGCCGTGCACTGTCGAGGTGGCAATTGGTACTTGCTGTTCTTCCACTTTTAGGAGTCCTACTGCAGATGGGTTGTCTGATAGTCCAGGCAAGCTGTTCAATTGCTTAATGTCTTCTGCCTCCACAGCAGCTATTCCAAAAGCCCACCTGAGTCCCTTTGGGTCTTTGTAATAGCCATTTTGAAGGAAGTCTATGCCCAGAATACACGGGGCCTCTGGGCCAGTCACAATGGGATGTTTCTGCCACTCCTTCCCAGTCAGGCTCACCTCGGCTTCCAACAGAGTCAATTGCTGCGATCCCCCCGTCACCCCAGCAATGGAAACGGGTTCTGCCCCCACATGTCCTGATGGCATTAGGGTACACTGTGCACCAGTATCAACTAAAGCTTCGTATTTTTGTGGCTCTGATGTGCCAGGCCATCGGATCCACACCATCCAAAAGACCCGGTTTTCCCGTGCCTCTTCCTGGCTAGAGGCAGGGCCCCTCTAGCACTGGTCATCCTCTCCTCCCTGGGCATACATGCTAGAGGTTCCTTCAAGGGGATCATCCTCTTTTCTGTAATATCTGGCAGTTTGGTCACGGGAGGTTGAGGCTACCTTCACTTTAGTGGAACCTTTCTGGTTAATGGTTCCTTCCCTGAGTTGACGCACTCGTGCTGCCAGGGCAGAAGTGGGTTTCCCATCCTACTTCCCCATGTCTTCCCCATGGTCACGCAGAAAGAACCACAACTCAGCTCGTGGGGTGTACCCTCTCTCTCTAGCTGGGGGACGCTGGGCTTGGAGTTTTGGGCTTGTGACCCGCACTGGTGCCATATGGGAACTGCTCTTCCTCATCTCTTCCCTCGTTTCCCTCATCTCCTCTTTGAGTTCCTTAATCACAGCAGAAATCTTAGCCTGATGTGGGCCATGGACCATACCGTTGAAATTTCTAAGCCTGGTGGCGACAGAGCCCACCGTCTCTCGGCTGTTATCGGCATTAATCGTCGCAATGAATGTGGTGTATTCACGTGGCCCTAGATTTGCCAGACTCCACAACATCTGCCCAGTGCACCTGACTTTGTCGGGGTCATTATCATGCTGTCCACCCCTCCCAAAAAGGACCTCTAATATCGCCACTTTTCTCAGCTGTCGGATCCCTTCCTCAATGATTTTCCTGCCCCTTCTATGATAGTGCTCTTCCATTCTCTCTCTGTGGACAAACCTCTCTCTTACACTCATCAAAAGCCGCTCCCAGAGGGGAAGGGGCCCTGGCTCCCTGACGAATACCTGATTCACACCTGAGTCCTGGGTCAAGGGTCCCACATTCCTTGCCTCACCACCATCCAGCTGCACGCCTGTATCCATAAGGTCCCAGACCCAAAGTAACCAGGTGGTATAAGCCTCATGCCCCCGCCTCACAATGTCTTTTTGTAACTTACGGAGACTGTCATATGTCAGAGACTCAGTAATGATTTCAACTTCTGGCTCCCCTGTGGGTTGTGAGGGCCCTCCTTTCTTATCCTTATCAACAGGGTGCTGTGATTTCACCTTAGACTTCCACAGGGGCAACAGCTGCTGGCTGTGACTGCCCTTGTGGTTCAGCTGGAACCTGGACGGTTGTAACATCTGTGGGTTTCACTGCTGCACCATCAGACTCTCCCTCTTCGAGGCAGGGGGAGGGTTTCCCAGCAGCTGAGGAAATGCACTCTATCTTCTGGCTCATCTCAAGTATCTCCTTCACCAGAACCCCCACCCACTCTGGGTGGTTCATTTCTGAGGTGGGCTGTGGGGCAGGGGCAGGCTCTGGAGCAGCACCCCCTGTCTCTGGGGTTGTGCCAGGCTCTGGAGCAGCCCCCCCGTCTCTGGGGCTGTGCCAGGCTCTGGAGCAGCACGCCCTGTCTCTGGGGCTGTGCCAGGTTCTGGAGCAGCACTCTCTGTCTCTGGGGCTGTGCCAGGTTCTGGAGCAGCATCCCCCATCTCTTTCCCTTTGTCTCTGAAGGCTAAGTAGAACAGGCCTATCAGCAACACCAGCCACTGTATGATGTCATTAGCATTCAGAGAAGATTTTAACCCTTCGAAAACTGGTGGGGTAGGCCCAAGGAACTGGGTGAAAGGTTGGGAGAAAATTTCCCCAGCTGTCTTTTTCTCCCAGTAGGTACTGTTATAAATGCAAAGGCAAATTTAGGACAAAAATAAAAAGAGAAATTTATTATTAAACAACAAAGAACAAACAACGAGAAAAAACCACAATAAAATGGTCAGCGCAGCGCTGGGTGGACAGGGTCTACACCAAAGGTATAGGATTCCCAAATCCACGTTTGAGGGTTCTCAAGCCTGGGTTTTTATAGAGATTTGTCCTCAGGCTAGAATTCCAAGCAGGCTCCATTCACCAAGTGTCCTTGATTGTCAGGTGAATGGATTTCCTGGCATGGAAAAATAGAGCTAACAAGTGTCCAGACAGAATCTCCTCATATGTAAAGAGATTCTGTATGTATTTCAATTTGTGTCATCAGGGCAGAGTGGTGTGATCCGGGCCGGTGCCGATGGATATCTCGGCAATGCTTTTCCCTTTGTCCCTTTTGATTGCTTTTCCAACATCGGTTTGACAGGTGGGGTGTTCAGGTCTGGCGATGACTATCTTCTCGGGGCTTGTCTTTTTGTCGACCTGATTGTTTCCCAACAGAGATCTGCAGGGCGTTGCTCAGGTCCGGAGATGGATATCTTCTCCGAGCCAGTTCTTTTGTCCTCCTGATGGCCCTCGTCCTGTCTATTTTCTGAGCTGATGTGCCTGCTTGTGTTCGTTATCTGGGTGTTGGTTGCAATCTGTTGCCTCTCGGAGGGAAATCCCGACCAGACCCGGAGAAGGATTTTTTTACATTTTGAATTTTATATCATTACAACACATATATATCTTATTTATACTTTTTACGAATTTTTATTCATAGATTAATTTATTACAGTACCATTATTAAAGTAACCCGAAAACCTTCCAGTTAGCGTGTGTCAGCTGTGAATCCATGAGCCCGCTGTCCAGAGGACGTTAAACTTCCATGAATTCCTCACCTTATCAACCCACAAAACAAACTAGATAATAGCCACAGTAGCCTTAGTTATAGGACCCATATTTAGGTAAGGTGCAGCAAATGGGAGAAATATAGCTGTGACCACATGCCCCCCAAACCTGGGTAAGCTAAACAACATGGTTCTACCTAACAAGGTTTCTAAATCCAGCATAAAAAAGTTAGGTTATTTAAGAACTGTTATTCCTTTTTTGCCCTTTTTCTCTCAGTGCCCCACGTTGAGCGGCCAAAATCTGTCTTGGTTCTAGAAGACAGGTGTCTGCTAAGGAGGGCAGGAGCCTCCCTTGAGATGAAAGAATGTAGGCCCCCCTCCCTCCGAATTATTATAATTTTGAAATCAAGGGGCTTTCAGGCAGAGATCTGGGGATAGGAATAACAGTTCTTTACTAGTATAACCAAGCAAACAAACAACAATAACTACAGCATCAACAAGAAAACAGAACCAGGGACCCCGTGACAGCTTTCTCAGCTGAGACAGGATGGAGGAGAGGCTTTGTTTTCACAAACCTCCTCGGGCAGTCAGTCCCGGTGCTCCTGCAGGGCTCCAAGGAACAGTCGGCTGCAACAGCAGGGACGAGCTGAGATCCTGGGCTGGTGGCTGAGGTGTATCAGCAGCTTCGCGGCGGTGCCTGGCACTGCCACACGTCCCGGCAGGACAGGGGGTGCGAGGCCACCGACAAAGAGGGAAGAAAGAGAAGCAGCAGCAGCTCCGTCTGGGTGATGGCGAAATTCCCTTCTCTTTCCTGCAGCAGCTCCACGACCCAGAAAACGAAATGTCTCTCCCCGAAGCTGAAGAAAGCCAGCCAAAAACTGTCCCCGCCCTCCTTTCCTGCCCCCTTCCCCTCCCTGGGCCCGCCTTTGTCGAGCACCCACTAAGTACCCACAGTTAGGTTGTCCCAGCAACTAATGGGTAAAAATTCCATGGGCAAGCCAGAACAACAAAAAAAAAAAAAAAAAAAGGACACTTAACCCTCAACAACACTGCACTAGCATCTTATAGTCTGCAAACAGACAACATAATCAGTGAAGGATTGGATAACCACCTCTGGAAATGATTCTCCAAGCCCACTTTAAAATTGATCCAGCTCTCATATTAATAGGGTCAAATGGCCAAGTCAAAAGTGACTCAAATACTGATTTGGTGCAGAAAACTTCTGGATCTGTTGGCAAACATTCTATCCAGGTAAAGTCAAGGCTTGGCCAGGGCCTTAGGCTTTAAACTGGAAAAATGTCTCTTAACTCATTTTCAAAACAAGACTATGAGATGTTTAAAGCACAGCAAACTGTTAAAGTGCATTTTTATAAAACAAATAATCAAAAGTCTTAGGTAACAAACCAATTAAACCATTTAGCAGTTGGTTTAATCTAAAGCTTTTTTTGTGGCATCTGATTTTCAACAATGATAGATTTTCTTGGAATTCTGGAAGCACCTCTATCCACAAGCAGGTCATCACTAGTGTTCTATTACAGCTGTTTTAGTTGTAGTCATCCTCATTTCTCTAGGAAAATAACTATACTTTGCCATTTAAACAAGTGTCTTCAACAAAATATGAAGCAATTTAAATTAAACAATATTTAAACCTGGTAAAAATTAATTATTACAAAAGGAAATAACAAAACTTAACCTTAAAAGAATATTAAAGTTGTGATAAATATAACATTGGATAAAAATTCGTGAAAGAGAATAAAGAATTATATGTTATATTTGTAATACTGTAAAGATAAAAAATGTAAAATAATCCTGAAATACCTTCCCGAGTCGGGCAGTAACGATCGGCAGCAACGCTTATCAACACAAAATAAGAAGCAGGACACGAGCAATCAAACCAGACAATGAGAGTGGCCCGGTCGAGATATCCATCTCCTCCGCACCCAAACTGGCCACTCCATTCCGGGAGATGCAATCGGAGGACACTCAGAGCCCCTCGCATGTGAAAGGACTCTGCTCCACCGACCATTGACTCAGCTCAACGGATCCAGGAAGTCTATTCAAACTCTTTTGTTAGACAGTGCTTACTCCGGATTTTGCCCCAGGATACGAAAACCCCTATAAGAACCCCGGACTACAGATCCTACTTCGTGGATTTGGGAACTCAGTACCTCTGGGTACAGACCCCTGTCCACCCGGCACTGCGCTGATCTATTTATTGTGGTTTTTTTCTCTCGTTGCTGGTGCTTAAAATTATTTTATAATAAATCGTTTTTTATTAACCCTATTTTGCCATTGCATTTATAACAAAGTTATAAAACTTAAAAACACTCAAACTTAAACATAGAAAAACTTAACTTTGCCTAATTCTATTAACACTTAATCTATATTAAATAAAAGCATAACTTAATTTTACTCTATTATTACAAAAAAGGCAACTGAAAGTTTGGTACATACCTTTTGAACACAATATAACAGTAACATGGATTCATTATAAAAATTATGAAAATGTAAGAAATACATCAAAATTTCATGTCATCTGTATTTAAAAATAACTCATAGTAACTGCAGATGTTACTGAAAATACTTATTCGTAGCAGGAATTTGCTTGGTATATGCTTAAGTTGGTTAGGATTTTTAAAGTGCAGTTTTACTAGAGAAAAACCACAACAACACAGGATTTGGTAAGTTGCCATTCAGCTTTTGTAGCACTTTTTAGAAACATCAAGTCCAATTCTTAATTAAAATCTGAAGTCCAAATCAATATATATGATGTTATATGTTATATGCTTTATAAGAAAAGGACTCACATTGAAATTACCTTATTAAAATTATGGAAAAAACAAGCAAATGGATAATATATGCTTAATTTTGTCTTTTGCAGTAAAGTTCTAGCTAATTATTTTTAAACCATGAATATATTTTATAAATAACATTAATTGGAAGGTCGTTTTATTAGTAGCTGTAAATCATTCAATATTTTAACATTAGGTTTTAAAATTAATTATTATAAGGTGACTTATTTCTGTTAATATTCACTTTAAGCATTTTTAAAAAAGATATTTTTTGAATTTTTTAAAGAAGCACAATAATTTCTCTAATAAAACTCTAAATAAACTGCAACTGCATAAACTCATAATTACTTAAAACACAAAATTAACTCCAAAAGGGTGTATAAAAACATTTTTAAAAAACCAATTGTCCTGGTTTAGGGCAAATTTGGGAGAAAACCTCCAATGGGGGCCCCCCCCAGGAAGCAAACCCACGTGGCCCTTTTCTCCCACCCCCCAACCGGTTCGGGAAGAGATTTCTCTGAGAGAAGTGGAAAAAACCTTTTTATTTCACAGGCACAGCACTACCCAGCACAAGAATGAACGATATCAAATTACAAAACCTCTCGCCCTTCAGAAGAGATGACAAACTTCAGAGGGTCTCTTTCCTGTGGGTGTTCGCTCTGTTATCAGTCCCTCTGGCGCTGGAAAATGCCGCTGCCCAGGCTGGGCTCCCGGTAGTCCACGGGTGCAAGCTCCCGGTGCTCCCCCGAGTCCCTAGTCCAGAGCAGGTTCGATTCGTTTCAGAAAAAGGGAAAGAAAACAGTCCAGGAAGACCTCTGCTCCGGCTAGTTGGAAAGCCAAGGCGATCTGTCTCTTGTTGTCTGTCTGTGCTGTAGTCAAAACTCCCGATGCGGGGGGGGGGAGCAAGTACAGTCTCTGATAACAGACTCGGTGCTTCTTTTCCACTCACTTTTACTCTTAGATGGAATTTTAAGAATACAAAACCTGTGTCTGGGTTAGGTGGACGAATGGGGATACAATTTAACATCATAATCAACCCAGGACAATGATGACTTTTTTACAAACTGGGTACTATCCCGATGCTTTTTCTTAGACAGGCAGTGGAGGGGGGGGGGGTGAACTGCCCACTCTGCTGCTTTTCTGCTGCTGTTATCTCTAAAATGTTTAAGTGAAGTCTTCGTCATTCCTCACATACTCTCACAGAGGGGAAAAACAGAGAACAAAAAAAAAACTTATAAAGTTAACTTTAACAAATGCAGTTCTTTCTCTCAATATTTCTCTCATTGTTCGCAGACAGAGGGAAAAGGACATGATTTTACAAAAACAGGTGATGTTACATGAAAAGCCTCTCAGGGCCAGGTGGTAACAACGGTGATCATTGTAGTTTATCAACTTTTAATTACAGTAATGAATTTTGAACTAGATATCATATAGTTAGTGATATTTGGCTATTTTGTCTTTCTTTGAAGCTGTCTGAGACACCTGTTTCTGCTCAACTGTTTCTGTAATTGCTGATATTTGTCCAGCGTGGCCTTGGAGCTTTTTCTGCAGTGCCTCTGCCATGGGGATGCCTTTGTTCTCTGCGCACATTTCAATGCTCCCCCCATGCGCCCCTGGTTTGGGTGGAAACCGATCTAAATCTGACTTCTCTTCTTCCAGGGTAGTAGAGTTGGAACTTGAATAATATTGTGGTGTTAGAAGTGTCTCCAAAGGTGGAGCAGTTGGTTCAGGACGTATCATATCCTGCTGTTGCTGAGCAAATTCTGTTCGTTGTTTCAGCATTTGCTGTGGAGCTGCTTTCTCTTGATGATGCTGAGCTCCACTTGTACTTAATGACTGCTCAAATATGAGCTTATAGTTGTTGCACAAGTTTCTCTATTTGTTATTGCCACTCTAATAGATCTTTTTTAGATGCATCATTACAATTTACTGGTTCTTCTCCTGCCGGTGGTCGTCCGTCTTCTTAATGCATTGACACATCATCGTCTGGGGGGAGAGTGATGTCCTGCGGCTTTCCGCAGTGAACAGTAGATGATAGCTGGCAATCTGGGGCTCTTATTTCTGCTGATGTTCGGGGCTCCGCCTGGCTGGGGCTGGCACTGTCTCCTTCCAGAGACACCATTATTTCTACATCCACATTCGGTGGAGTAACTTCTGGCTTGGGCTCCGCTGGCACGGTCTCGCCCGTCCTGGCACACTCCTGAGTTTTTAAATGTTTCGTGACCTAGCTACATTGCTTCCCCATGAGCCCCTTCACCGGCCGAACGTGCCCAACCCCAAAGAAAGCACCCAGACAGCTGATTTTCCCCATGATCGCTTTTTCCCACCACAAATCTCTTATGTCTTTCCATTCGTCCGCTGCAAAAAGCAGCAGTGGGACCTGGAGGTGCCCACGCCTATTGTCTCTAGCCCATAAAACGAGCTTTTCAAGGTCCTTATCCTTGACTGCCTCACCTTGTTTAACTATAATGTTTAGAAGCAGTATCCATGCTGCAACAAATTCATCCATGCTAGGAGTCCTGCAGGCGGGGGGAGGGGAGCGACCCCTCCTCCTGGGTGCCGACGCGCACTGGCCTTTGGTCTTTGCCCCAGCTCCTCCACCCTGGTTTTCCCCAGCTAGGCTTGCTTCCACGTCCCACCGCATGCAAACCTGCCTACCCGGTGACGACCCGCTTCCACGTCTCTCCGCATGTGGACCCACCGAATTCCCTTTGCCCGCAAAGGGTTCCTGTTCAGAGCGCCAGGTATTGAAAAATCGCTCAGACTATTCAGAGTCTTCACAGACATATAGCGAACATCGTTTATTTCTATCTTTAGCACACTTTTATAGGGTCCAACAGGGTTTGCGGGGCTTAACAAACTACTATTGGTTAATACATATTGTTTACACTCTTTTCCATGTACACAATTCCATTGTTTTTCTTTATTCTCTCTGTTCCAGGAGAGTTTCAAGGACACTGCCTTTAATATTGTCGCCTGGATTAAAAGCTGGGTTGTGCAGACAGGCTTTTACTAAAATATCATGCTTTTACTCTGTTAAAATGTTTCTCTACAGTAGCCTAATTTATCTAACTGCTTCAAGGTTTCTGCTGAAGCTACTTGAACGGAGACTTGTTATCAATCTCCATCTGAAATTCCATGAGTCAAATTCTTCATTATCAGGTGTGACTAAGATTGACATAAAGTTACCCTAAGATGTTGCCTCTTTGTATAAAGCATGTTTTGGAGTGACATTTATCATATCATCTTCATTCTGTTTTAACACAGAAAAATTGAATATTATACAAAAATCCATCCTCACTGAGATAAGGTACATTTTCTTTTAACTAAAATAAGTGATGCAGGTAAAATCACATCACAAAGTGATCAACAAAATGATACAGCTCAAAGGTGATACCTGATTCACCTTCATATTCAATGGCTTTATCTTTCGTGCAAGATTCTGAATCTTGACACGATTCACACCATGCTTTAACAAATGAGGCTTTACAATATCAATTTTCCCACTCTTTCACATGAAACCCAAAGTTCATTGCTTTTGCATGTGGAATAAAAGCTGTTCAGCTGTCAATTGCAGCCTTGATACAGTTCACATCTGCGTCCTCACTCTTCTGCTCTTTGGGTTGTCTACTTTTTTTTGTAGCTGATAAGTTTCCACATTCTTCACTAGAAAGCTACTTCTGCTTTGAACCTGTGAATATACAAACATATACTTTCCTCCAAATTATTAATTGAAATAGATTTTTAATCTGTCCTGCTTCTCAACCTTTGACCAGAACCAAAGAATTCTCTCTCAACTTTGCTTGAGTACTGTTAGAAGAATACCTGATGGAATTGGTTTTGTAAAAGACCTGTTTAAAAAGGACTGTTCAGAGATTATTTGCAATAGATATAAGATTTTTACATTTTTTTCAAAAATCCAAAGTACATAGGGTTTCCATGCTTCTGAGGTGCAGCCTGTTTCTCCCCCTCTCTTGTAAGCAAAGTTAAGATATCTGGTTTTTTGTTATGTCAATGAAAAACCGTCAAAGTAAAACACATGCACATGTATACATATAGAAAATAACACTTTTACAGCAATCAAGAACTTGTTAAGAAGATGCATAATTATGTGATATTAAAATTATCTAAATAGTCTATAGTATGGATTACTGAATGTACTAGATACACTCTCATCCCAAAGTCTGCCACAGCTGATAAATCAATGACAGATTGGAAAATCATGTCCAGATAACAATTTTCCAAGCCCACTGAAAAAATCCAGATGCTATATTAATTCACTAATTGCCAAGTCAAATCGACCTGAATATTGTTTTGATGCAGAAAACATCTGGATTTATTGATAAATGCCCCATCCAGGTAAAGTCAAGGCTTGGCCAAGGCCTCATCTTTAAACTGGAGGGATGCCCTTAGCTTACTCTCCCCAAACAAAATTCTTAACAATGAGAATTTAATCAGCTCTTTGTTATTTGGATCTCTTTCAGCTTAACTTTGAGATTACTGAAAACTGTGTTGAACCAAATCCACAATACACTTGCTCAAATGAAAGAAAAGGTTAAAAAATGAAAGAAACCTGTCATTCAATCCTTTTTCTGTAGGGTTAACCATATGATCTTTCAGTTCAATTTTAAAGAAATGCATTTTTCAGAAATTGTCTGTAACTACAGTAGTAATATCTGATGATCACCTTATATCATACAATGTTACATTATCAGAAGATGTATAGAGAAGATAACATTTTCAAAACCTTCATGTACTGAAAATACTGAAACAAAGCAAAACTCTTAAATTTCTTGGGATCATGGCTATCATAATTTTCCATGTTATTTGTAAAAACAAAACCAGCAGATATAATTCAAAATGCAATATCCATATATTTTCCACTATATAATATCTATAAACTTTTTGATCTATTTTTGAAGGCACTTCATTCAGTAGGGACTTCTTTTTAAAACTTAATCATGACTACAACAATTTGCAGATTAATCAGCAATGCAATTTACAAAGCTTCTAATTTTTGAATTACCTAATTAAAAATCTCCTTTTTTCAAAGGTGGATAAATCATTACAAAACTTTCACTTGTTATTGCTGATCATTTCATTTTCACCTCAAATATGATGTGTATTATTTTTATTGCTGTGAAAATTATTTCTCAAGGACTTGATCTTAGCTTTCCATTGTCTCTCTTTTTTCCTTTTTCTTTTTCTTTTGTTGCTTGCTTTCTGTCTTTCGGTTATTTTGCTGAAGCTGCTGTTACTTTTTTGCAACTATGGTTGCCATGGCAACAGCATTTCTGGCAGTGCCTTGACTGCCACCCCCGTCTGTCCCTCCGCGCTGGGCTGGTTTTGAATCTGAGAAAAAAACTCTAAAAACTTATATTTAGGAAGAAACTCCTTTCCAGGAGACAAATCCATTTTTGGGCGATTGCTGCTTGTGCCAGAAACCGGACTCCAAACGAAAATCGCAACTCTTTGTCCCACTCCCGGGCCGACATCCCGAATGAACTGCGCAGACTCGGCTTCAGTGCCGAAACGTGCATGCATGGCTCGACGCGGGGCCCCGCCAATCTCTCCCCCAGAGGGCCGGGGCTTCCATGTCATGGATCGTGTTACGGGTCTCCCTGCGGGGCGTGCCTTTATAGCTTTGCTCAGCCCCTTAGCTTTCGCTGTCTGTCTACGGCAGCATCCTAATATTGCTTCTAATCTCTCCCCCCCCCTTTCCCGGGGTCAGTCCGCGGCTGGGCTATCCTGCTGTAACACACCGCTCCTTGTGGTCCCTCCTCTTGGGCAGCCTCTGAGTCTGCCCCTTGGAGTCCCCCTGAACCCGCCTGATGGGCGGGTACCTCTGGGGTCGCCTGATAGGCGAATACCCCAGTGTCCCCCTCCTGGGCGGACACCCCTTCACCAGCCTTTTCTGACACCACCTTTAGGTGATCAATTTCGTCAGAGGGCAGGGTAGGCTCCCTCCCTTGCTCTGGCTCTGACGTACATGGAGAGGGTGGGGGAGGGGGCTGTTCTAAAGGCGTGATTCCAGAAGCAGCTTGAGCTTTTTCTAGCTTTTTCTCTACCCCCCACCCCGCCCCCGCGATTTGCTCGGAATATAAAGATTCCAAAAAGACTCCATACAACCCATCATGTCTCCCCATGCAATTTTTTCACCTCGAACAATATAACAAACTGCTCACTTTGCTTTCTGAAGTAATCACGAAAATCTCCCGATGTTCAGCCTCCCCCTTTTCCTCTGAAGGGTTGGTTGCAGGAAAGACCACGCTGCTGGGGAATTTCTGGGTTTCCTGCGCTTTCAGAAAGGGCAGTTCATCCACCCCCATTCTCGGGGTTCCTAACTTTTTAAACCTCATATTTACCTTTTCCCCCCCCATATTCTGGGTTCAAACAATTCCTCTTTAGAGATACTTAATCCCATTATCTAGACTGGACACAGCTTACCAAACCTGTTGGCTATCTTCAGATTACTGACCAGCAGAATCCGATGTTCCACAAGTCCCGGGCCCTTTGAAGTCTGGAATTTGATAGCAGATGTTCTTCTCCAGACGGATTTCTTTCAGGAACTGGCTGCTCTGATCCAGGCAGGTGTTGATTGAGGCTTTTGTGAGCTCTCTCTGACACTCACGGAGCACCACTTATAACTTTTTAAAATTATTTTTTTCTTTTTTCTCTTGAATCTGTTGCTGTGCTTCTTCTGCACTTCTTTTCACTCCTGGATTTCTCAGCTTCTCTGAGCTGAGCTCCTTGGGTATATTCCTTCACAGGGAGTCCTGCTTATTTCAGTTCTCCGGGTCAGGACAAAAACTCCAAAGCCTGTTAGGATCTTGTTTCTGGTGTTTATTTGGATGTTATCACAAAACTTGTCAGGTTTCTCCAGACTTTCTGCACAAGTTCAATTCACTGCAACCTGGCACATTTTGTTCTCATGGTACAATATGAATGCTAACTGTAAAACAGAGAAGCACAGTGCCTGTGGAAATTGCAGGCCGCATAGCTTTCTCAGTCTTGCCTGAGAAAGTGGCCTGGGAAATCTTAAGGAGGAATTAAAACAATCCTCAGAGACAGAAAACAGCCTTGCAGGTGCTGTTTGTCTGTTCCTTGTTTGCTTGCAAGAAAAAGTCGAGGGGTGGTGAGCCCCACTGACCAATGATGGTGATGTGTTAGTTTACTAACCAATAAGAGTTTCTTTTCTGTACTTTTCACGTATCGGTCTATAAAAAAGACCTGAAGTAATAAACTGGGAGAAATTCTCCTAATTGACTCCTGAGAGAGTCTGTGTCGTTCTTCTCGCCGTTCCTAATAGAGCGACAGTACAAAGTGGCTTTGTGGCTAACTTTGGCTTTGAAGGCACAAAATAGCCTTGCAGTTCTTTTATCTTTATACTCATTCTTATCCAATTAACAATAGACACGTATATTATTTTTCTTAATGACCCAATGACCCAACACCTGTGTGCTGCACTGTGACATTTTCTATCCAATCACTTACTATTACCTAAAAACCTCCAGAAAAACACGAAGAAGAAAGAAGGAAAAGAAACAACCATTTAAATCCTACATCTGGTCTTCTGCTTTCTAAACTATTTTAAACTCTAAACTGACTTTTTCACCCAGTGATTAAGAAACTCTCTAATCTACACAATCACACTTTTTTCTATCTAGCTTTAACAGTTGTTTTCATGTATCACCATGAAAACATGCTCAGAAATTTCATATTGTATGAAATTCAGTGTTCTTCTGGATCTCAGAGCTAGGTATCAGAAACAAGGGCACACACTGTGTTTCAGACTACAACACACACCTCACTCTCTTGGCATGATGTTCGCAGCCACCCTTCTATTTGACCAAAGGGCAGATAATAGCCCAGGTGATCCTTGTTCCAGCAGAGGTCCCAGTAGCTGACAAAGCACCAGGAGTCTACTGGGCAGAAGTGGTTGGCGAGGATAAACCCATTATTGGATGCAACCTAACCCACGGATCTGATCATCTCCATGTGAAAGGGCTGATTGGCAGATGTGACTATCATATCCGAAAGGGTGTGACCTTCACACTGGGAATTGAAACCTGTGGCAGGCAAAATACAGGGTGTTGGAGGGGTAAAATTGGAAAAGATCTCTATGAGCATTATTCAGATCGAGAGCCCAGATGGAAGATTGGCTAGTGTCTATCAGTTTGTCACCAACTACAAGTGCCCCCTGTGGGGGAGAGACACCATGTCCCAGTGGGGACTCAAACTAACCATTCCTGAGACCCTCCTCAGGACTTTTAGAGGGGGCCAGTGTGGAGTGCTCCACCCAAAAGTTAACGTGGCTGGATGATAATCCACTGTGGGTAAATCAGTGGCCTCTCAGTAAACAAAAGCTCAGGGCACTTGAAGAGCTTGTGGAGGAACAACTAGCCAAAGGCCATATAGTAGAAACAACCAGCCCTTGGAATTCCCCAGTCTTTGTAATAAAGAAGCTAGGGAAGGACAAGTGGTGCCTCCTTCAGGATTTGAGAGAAATAAACAAGAAAATTAAGGACATGGGGTCACTCAAACCTGGGATGGCCTTTCCAACAATGCTCCCACAAAACTGACAATTGGCAGTTCTGGACATTAAAGACTATTTCTTCCAAATTCCCCTACACCCGGCAGATGCACCACAGTTCATTTTCTCAATCCCAGCAGTTAATCGGGAAGCCCCAATGAAGCAATACCACTGGAGGGTATTACCTCAGGGGATGAAGGTCAGTCCCTTCATCTGCCAGCGGTATGTGGCATCATTATTTTCCCCTGTTCGTGCTGAAAAAAGAGATGCCATCATCCTGCACTACATGGATGACGTGTTAGTGTGCTGTCCCAATAACAACATGCTGCAAGACACACTTGACCTAGTGGTTAAAGTTTTAACCTCTGCTGGGTTCCAAATGCAAGAAGATAAAGTTCAAAAGATGCCGCCTTGGAAATACCTGGGCCTGGAGATCACTGCGTGGACCGTTGTGCTGCAGAAATTAGAAATCATTACTAATCCTAAAACCTTAGCAAATCTTCATTCCCTGTGCGGGTCCTTGAACTGGGTATGACCCTGGCTAGGTCTCACGAATGAAGACCTGAGTCCCCTGCTCAATTTATTGAAAGGGGAGAGAGAGTTGCTGTCTCTCAGGGAACTGACTTCAGAAGCAAAAACTGCAATTGAGAAAGCACAAAGGGCCTTGACAGAAAGACAGGCACATCACTTCACGCCTGAGCTGCCTTTCAAAATTATTGTCCTGGGGAAATTACCACATTTACATGGGATGATATTCCAGTGGGCCGAGGGGCAGAGAGTGCACTCTTAATCATAGAGTGGGTCTTCCTCTCCCATCAATGACCCAAAACTATGACCAAGCCACAAGAACTGATGGCTCAGCTGATCCAAAAGGCCAGGGTGAGGCTGCAGGAACTGGCTGGTTGTGACTTTATGTGTATTCACCTCCTGGTCAGACTTTCTGGGAAAGGAAAACACTCTCCTCAGAAACTGACCAGAGAGATGTTTGAGCACCTGCTGCAGAGCAGTGCTAACCTCCATTTTGCTCTGGACAGCTACAGTGGGGAAATATCAGTCCATGCACCATCACACAAATTGTTTCATGAGGAATTCCATCTCATTCCTTGTGAGAAAAGGAGCCGTATGCCACTCAAAGCTCTTAGAGTGTTCACTGATGCATCTGGGACATCCCACAAGTCGGTGATGACTTGGAGAAATCCTCAGACTCAGCATTGGGAAGATGATGTTGAGTTTGTAGAGGGATCACCCCAGCAACTGAACTGGCTGCAGCCATGAGAGCCTTTGAGAGGTTTCCGGAGATGATCAATTTGGTTACCAACTCAGCCTATGTAGCAGGGGTAGTGTCCAGAGCAGAGCAGGCAGTTCTCAAGGACATCGAGAACGAGCATCTCTTTAGGTTGCTCTCAAAACTTATTTATTTGGTTTCAACTCGAGAACATCCTTTCTATGTGATGCATGTGAGGTCACATACTGATTTGCTAGGCGAAATAGCAGAAGGGAATCGCAAAGCTGATTCCCTATCCGCCCCAGCCGAAAAGGTACGTCTTCCAGATGTATTCCAGGAGGCTAAGCTGAGCCACCAGCAATAACATCAAAATGTGCCAGAACTGATCCGTCAGTTCCAGCTGACATGGGATCAGGCTAAAGCCATTGTGGCCACCTGTCCCAATTGCCAGCTCCAGGCTTTGCCATTGCTGGGTATCAGGGTTAACCCCCGAGGCCTTGGGAGCTGTGAAGTGTGGCAGACAGACATCACACACATTCCCAGTTTTGGTCACCTTAAGTATGTACATGTGAGCATTGACACATACTCAGGGGCAATGTATGCCTCTGCTCTTGCAGGAGAAAAAGCTATACATGACAAACAACACTTAGTACAAGCCTTTTCCGTGCTGGGGATCCCTAGAGAAATTAAAACTGATAATGGCCGAGCATATAAATCCAAGGAATTCCTGGAATTTGTCCAGCAGTGGGGAGTGGAACACAAAACTGGCATCCCCCACTCCCCCACAGGTCAAGCTGTGATTGAGCGTACCCACCAGATGCTCAAACAAGTCCTAGCCAGGCAGAGCAGTGGGACAGTGTGGATGTCTCCACAACAAAAGCTCTGTAAAGCCATGTTTACCATCAATTTCCTGAACTGTTCATTTGAAAACATGAGTCCTCCAGTGACTCGGCATTTTAACAGTGGTGATCAATTTAAGTTGTTACAGCATCTGCCGGTCTTAATCAGGGACCCAGAAACCTGGCAGAACAAGGGCCCCTATTAACTTGTCACCTGGGGGCGCGGCTATGTGTGTGTGTCCACCCCTACAGACCCCCGATGGATAACTCAGAAATGGGTAAAGCCTTTTGTTCCCAAAAACCCAGCCCCGGCAGAAAAGGAGGAGAGACAAGTAGTAGTTGCTTCCAAAAGAAGATGCTGCCGGAAATTGCAAGAAGAAACCTTCCTAACCTCTGGTTGCTCTTTGACCTGCACACCTTGACTGTGAATATGCTTTAAATATGTTTGTTTCTTTTCTTTTAGAAAAAACCTACCTCACACTCAAACCTATGATGAGCGTTACCTCAGCTGTCATCCTGCTCGCGCTGAGCAGTCTGGCAGCTGCCTGGATCGTCCCTCAGCCACGACAGAACATCTGGGTGACCCTGGCACAAGCACTCCAGCAAGAGAATATCTGCTTGTACACTGCAGCAGCAAAAGACCCTATGTCCACCTGTCTGGTAGGGATCCCACTGCAGGCTGGAGACTTTCCAGGCAGCTTTGACACTCCCAGGCCTAACACAGTTCCCAAAACACACAGCGCCCAGCACGTGAAAGCCTTAAGCGGCGGGCTGTAGTAATTAAGATCCCTGTGGAGGAGTGGTTACCAAAACTGCCCAAAGCAGATAAGGAACCTTAAGAATTAGAGCTATTGGGTTCTTCCCCTGCACCTTATTGTGTCTACTTCACTTACAACTCACTGTCTGATACTAAACTATATCACCACATAATCTAGTATCGAGAGGAATTCAAAGCAAAAAAAATGGTGCAGTATGCTAAGTCATGTCACAGCAGATGATCCTCTCCGCTCACATCCAAAAAACCTCTCTAAAGGCATATTTCTGATTTGCGGGGATAAAGCATGGGCAGGGATCCCATCTTGGCTTCGAGGAGGACCGTGTACTTTCGGGCAGCTGTCCCTGTTAGCACCCAACCAAACTCAAATCACTAAATGGATTTGGAAAGACAAATCGACCCACAAAGTCCACAAAAGAAGCGCTGATATTTTGGTCCCAAATTGTGATTCCGAAATTTTCCATTGGGCAAAATCAAAAAGAATTGTTGCATCCATATTTCTTCAATGGGTTGCAGCTGCCAAAGTACTAGGTGAAATAGAACAATTAGAGTGCTGCATGGTTAAACAGGCAAATTTAACATCCACCCCCCCTTAGCTCCTTCCTAGAAGACAAGATCACCAGGCAGGCCATGCTCCAGAACTGAGTGGCCATAGATTTCCTTCTGCTGCTGCATGGGCATGAATGCCAGGAATTTGAAGGACTTTGCTGTTTAAACCTGACCTTGAAAGCTCCCAATGTCCACGTAGCCCTCCAAGAGATGAAAAACCTGATTGGACAAGTGAAGCAAGAATCAGAAGACCAGTTTAGTGAGCTGTTCAAAGGCTGGGGACTCACAGAATGGTGGACTTCAATAGTTAAAACAATCCTGTTGTTTTTTGTTGTTCTGTTTCTAATCGTGCTAGCATTCGGGATTCTTCGTTGTTTGATTTAAAAAACTCTCAGTAGTTTAATCCCCTCTACCTCAGAAGTTAACCACATAGAACTAGCGAACCGAAAGCAACCTAACCAGCCCACCAATCACGAGTGGTGGACAAACTTGTGTTCTGTATCAGGATAAGCCCAAAGCCCTATCTTTAATTTTATATAATAAAAAAGGGTGAAGTGTTGTAATACATTAAGAAACATGGTATGGTCTGGAGATATACCCTCTGAGCTGCAGAATGTTAGTCCCTTCCCCTGACTCCTCCCTTGTAATGTTTTCCTATTGGTTATAATATGTAACCCTTCCCCCTTTCCCCTCCCTTCAAAAAGAAGTGCAGGGTCAGTCTCTTCCTCTTTTCTGCACCGGGTCCCCTGAGTAAAGCCAGGACATTGTCCCAGGAAGGAAAGAACCTCATTTTTACCTCTAATCCTTGCTATTTAGATATAACTCCCCTCTCTTTTGGCCCATGGCTGGGCCGAACACGGTCCCAGGGGAGCAGGGGGACAAAAATAGCACCAGCCTGGCCTTGAACACTGTCACTCACTAAGGTGAACAGCTCTGGTGCAGGCACTTCCCTCAGCAGAGTGGGGGATCGGGGATCGTTGTAAATGGGGCAAGTTTCTAGAGTCAGGGGAACAGTAGGAGTGCCAAGATCCATATGGTTGGCAGTTCACACTAGAGCAGTGACTCAGCATGGGCAGAGCCAGCAGAGACGGTGTCCACCCCCACTTGCTCATAAGGGGCCCCTAAGAAGCATGAGCAACTCTCAGCGAAACCAAGACAGCTGGCAAATAGGGCGTGCCATATCAGCCAGGGCATGGCACGGCAGTTTTCAAGGAAGGGCACATAGGAAAGGCTCCTGTCTGTAAGAGGCCACTCCTCCAGCCCAGTGGGAGAATCAAGGTAAGAGCAATCCAGCAACCAGCCACCAGTCTGTGACCATATGGGAGCAGCTAAAAGAGGCAGAGAACAGACCCCATAGTTGCTGAAGAAGGGCAGAAAGAGAACTTTTCATCCCCAATCTTACTAGTGTAGCTTCTAATGTAGGCTCCCTCAGTGGTCCTACACCTGGGTCATAGCAATCCTAGGCACACCTACAGGCTGGGTGGAGAAGTGATTGAGGGCAGCCCTGTGAAGAAAGACATGGGGGTGATGGTTGAGGAAAAACTCAACATGAGCTGGCAGTGTACACTCAGAGCCCAGAAAGCCAACTAAATCCTGGGCTGCATCAAAAGGAGTGTGGCCAGCAGGTCAAGGGAGGTGATTCTCCCCCTCTATTCTTGTGAGTCCCCACCTGGAGTACTGTGTACAGTTCTGGTGTCCCCAACATAAGAAGGATATGGAACTGTTGGACCAAGTCTAGATGAAGGCCACAAAGTTGATAAGAAGTTTGGAGCACCTCCCTTATGAAGACAGGCTGAGAAAGTTGGGGCTGTTCAGCCTGGAGAAGAGAAGGTTGCATAGCAACCTTCCAGTACCTGAAGGGGGCTTACAGGTAAGCCAGAGAGGGAGTCTTCATCAGGAGCTGTAGTGATAGGACAAGGAATATTGGGTACAAACTGAAAGAGGGGAAATTTAGGTTAGATATTAGGAAAAATATTTTTACTGTGAGGGTGGGTGAGACACTGGAGGAGTTTCCCCAGGGAAGTTGTGTATAGAGAGTTTTTTAGCAGAGGGTGGGCACGATATATTAGTAAAGGCCTGTCTGCACAAACCAGCCTCTGGAATAAGTCATGATATTAAGGGCTAAAATCCTTGAAACTTGCCTGCAGAAGAGAGAGTAAAGCAAAACAATATTCTTGTGTACAAGGGAAAAAATGTAAACTTGTGTGTATTAGCCAATAGTAGCTTGCTTTGCCCACGGACCCTGTAAAACCCTATAAAAGGTGTGTTAATAATAGAAATAAACGGTGTTCACATTTACTTCTGTGAAGGCTGGGGAATAGCTGGTGGACTCTCAATATCTGGCACTCAAACGGGACACCCTGCGGGCAGGGGGGCTTCGGTGGGTCCACGCATGGTGGGACGGAGCCTTGGACCGAGGTTGGTGGAGCGGATCTGAGCGCAGATAGACACTGCCTTGGATCGGTACCAGATAGGCGGCTCACGAATCAACGGGGGCGAGTCGCTGGGGGAGTCCGAGGGGCAGGGGTGTTGTAGAGGGGTCGCGACCTTCCCCCCCATTGTTCACCGTTAGCATGGATGTGGAATTTGCGGCGGCAAAAAAACTGCTTCTTAGCATTCTCGTTAAACGAGGCGAAGCAGCCAGGGAAAAGGACCTGGATAAGCTCATTATATGGGCGAAAAATCATGGGCATTTTGCAGTGCCCCCACTGCTTTTTGCAGTAGAAGAATGGATGGATGTTTGGAATCTGATGTGGGAAATGGCAATCACGGGAAAGAGTAAAGACGTAATAGCCCTCGGTTCAGTATGGAAAATTGTGTTAAATACCTTAAGGGATATGAAGGCAGAGTCCTCAGTAGCAGCCGCTGCTTTAGTTACCCAATGTGCAAACATAGCACAGCCTCAACAAGAGAAAACAGCTCTGCAGCAAACACCGAGACAGAGAGCAGAGTCAGTTCAACAACTGCAGGATATGCTCCGTCCTGAACCATCTGCTCCACCTTTGGAAACACTGTCAACGCCACAACCTTGTTCTAGCTCTATCACCTTGGAGGAAGAGAACAGAAAACACAGAGCACAGCAGAGGTGGTCCGGCATCATTCGAGATGCAATCCTTGAGGGAGAATGGCAAGCAGTAGGGGCAGTCGCTTGTCCCATTTTATATGATCAGCAAAATCCCTGTTATGAACAGCACGACTGGAAGATCTTGCAGCAAGCCAAAAAGACAGTTACTGAGAATGGCATTAAATCTGAAGCTGCAAACACTGCATTGGATTGGCTGTTCACCTCTGATGTTAATAGTCCCACAGACAGCCAAAATCTCGCATGTCTGCTTTTAACTCCATCACAGCTTATGGTGTGGGAGAAGGAATGGAAAAGGTTAGCAGTTCTAGAAGCCAATTGACCTCGAGATCAAAATGATGTATTATATGGACTTAATCCTGACATGCTCACCAGTTCAGGAATTTACAGTCATGGCTGTACAGTTAAACTACCCTCTTGCAATGCATCATTTGTCTGCACAGCTTGCTTGTCAAGCCTTTAATGCTGTGCCTGATTCAAAACCTCATCCTTCCTTCACAACAGTACGGCAAGGCCGCATGGAACCATATCCCCATTTCATCGATTGTCTGTCAGCAGCCCTAAAAGCTCAGAATGACATAACTGAAGAGGCAAAACAGAACATGTTTAAACTGTTAGCTTTTGAGAATGCTAACTCGAAGATAAAGCCTATCCTTGCCACACTCCCAAAGCAAGCAGATGTGGGAGACATGTTAGATATTGCCCTGCGAGTAAATCAGACGCAACAAGGACAACTAGTAGCCAATGCAGTTGCAGAAGCCATCAAGCCAACTTCGAGTCTACTTGCTGCTGCAGTTGGTAAACTGGGAAGCGGACGCAAACCTTCCACCACACCTCCAGCCATCTGTTATCGATGTGGCGACAGAGGGCACTTTTGAAAATCCTATCGAGTTCCTCTGTGGTGTGACTGATGCCAAGTAGACAATCATGCCACTGCTGCATGCCAGCTCACAAAAAACGTGAACAGGAGCACGAAGAGCTGCCGCGCGGGGACACAAGTTGCCGGCCCAACTCTATTCAGCAGCTCAACCCACCAGCAACCAGGGGAAGCCTGGGAATAGATTTGGCAGAATCAGTAGATGTCACTCTCATCAACAGCACCATCCGTAAAATCCCAACTGGAGTTACAGGACCTGTTTATTCTGCCACCAGTGCACTTGGTGCTTTGTTGATTGGGAGATCATCTGCTGGAATGGCAGGACTTATTGTTCTCCCAGGAGTCATTGACGTTGATTATACTGGTGAAATCCAAGTTTGTGCCTACACCTTAGCTCCTCCACTTACAATCAAAAAGGGAACAAGAATTGCTCAACTGGTGTTATTTCAAAAGGTGGCAACTGAGAAAGACATTTTTCGAAGTGCTCCTAGATGCGGAGCCAGAAGATTTGGGTCAACAGGAGACACAGTGGTGAATCTCATTCAACAAATGAGTCATCGGCCAGTAGTTGAAATCACCCTGTGCCACAGATCAAAGCAGCAAAGAATTAAGATGATGCTAGACACAGGAGCTGATGTTACCATCGTCAGGCGAGTTTGGTGGCCAAGAGAATGGCCTCTCCACAGAGCCTTAAGCTCGGTACAAGGTGTAGGAGGATACTCCACACCGCTGAGAAGTGTACACCCGATCCAGTTTCGATTTCCTGAAGGACAGGAAATACGTCCATACGTCATGCCTTTGCCTGGAAGCCTTGGAGGGCTCGTTGGTCGAGATGTTCTCAGCCAGCTTGGGGCAACACTAACTCTTCCTAATCAATCGCTTTTTCAGTAGTCGCCACTGCTGACAGGCCGCCAACCCCAAGGATTCAGTGGAAATCTAATGAGCCTGTGTGGGTTGAGCAGTGGCCTCTCAGGAGTGGCTGGCAATTGTGCATGAACTTGTCAAAGAACAGCTACAAGCAAAGCACATCCAACCATCACTCAGCCCATGGAATACTCCAATTTTTGTCATCCCAAAGAAGTCTGGAAAATGGCGATTGCTGCATGATCTGCCCAAGGTAAATGACCAGATGTGGGCAATGGAAGCATTACAACCAGGGATGCCCTCTCCCACAATGCTGCCACAAGAATGGCATCTTCTAGTCATAGATTTGAAAGACTGTTTCTTCACAATACCCCTGCAAAAAGAAGACAGTGAGATTTGCCTTCACTTTGCCATCAATCAACAAAGAAAGTCCATCTCAGAGATTTGAGTGGGTAGTCCTTCCACAGGGGATGAAAAATTCTCCAACAATGTGCCAGCTGTTTGTGCATTGGGCACTGACACCTGTGTGGGCCAAGCTCTCCCAGACAATTATCTATCACTACATGGATAACATCTTGTTTTGTCAATGTGATCCATTCCAAGATGAAGATCTCACATTTATCACCGCCCAGCTCGCAGCAAAAGGCTTGGTGGTTGCCCCAGAAAAAATTCAAAAACAAGCCCCATGGAAGTATCTGGGGTGGATTCTGACATATTCATCAGTCCACCCACAAAAATTGGAATTAACCACTGAGATCCACACCCTTAATGATGCACAAAGGCTTGTTGGAGATCTGCAATGGGTACGATCCATTGCCGGTATCCGAAATGATGAGATAGCACCCTTAATGAGCCTTTTAAAAGGTACAGACCCGCAAACTCCAATTACCCTTTCTGCAAATCAGAAGAGCTGTCTCTATCTAGGGAAGAAACTGCTTTCAACACTAGCAAACAGAAGATTGCCAGATGTGCCTTTAGGACTTCTGATTTGTAACCACTCTGTTGCACCATGTGCTATCATATTTCAGTGGCCTGCTTGGCAAAAAGAGAAAGGGGAAGAAGGCCCACCTAAGAGCTGTCGAGGTGCCAAGCAGCCTGCCAAGAAGCTACAGTTAGTGCAATTAGCGAAGAAATATGCAGAGCCTTTAGTGATCCTTGAGTGGATTTTTGCGCTGTATATGCCACCAATGAGTATTTGGCAAAGGACAGAAGCAATTGCTTGTCTCATCAAAAAAGCAAGAACATGAATTGTGGAAATTAGTGGTGCTGAGCCAGAACATATCAGTCTGCCAATAACGGTAGAAAATTTTGAGTGGATGCTAAGGCACTCAGAGCCAATTCAATTAGCGCTGCTCAACTATCCAGGAAGTGTACACAACAGGCAACCTAGAGATCCACGCCTGCAGATCATCTTAAAGCAGCAGTGGTTGCAACAGCCCAAAGTCGTGAAGCAGCCAGTAAAAGGCCTTACAGTATATACTGATGCAGGAAGTCGGCAGAAAAAAGCAGCCTGTACCTGGCAAGAAGACTCGAGTTGGAGAAGCAAAACTATAGATGGAGATACACATGACTCACTGCAGACATTAGAACTTACAGCCGTCGCATGGGCACTGTCTCATTGGCAAGACAGTAAGCTGAACATTGTATCAGATTCATTGTATGTGGTAGGAGTGGTACAACTTATTGAAGATGCTCTCATCAAGCCACCAGATAATAAGCGATTGTGTCAACTATTTTTTCAAATCTAAAGAGTTATAGAGGACAGAAATGAGCCCTATTGCATCATTCACATTCGCAGTCATCAAACAGAATTAGGTCTCAGAGAAGGCAATGCAAAAGCTGATACGCTTGTCAGTCCGGTTGTAGCAGCACCAAGAGACTCTTTCACAGCTGCAAGAGAGAGTCATGCTCTCTTTCATCAAGCCGCAAAAGCCTTACAGAGACAATTTAATATAAGCTTGTCATGGTTTTAAACCAGTAATTAACAAAAGGGGAAAAAAAAATTACTTATTTCTTGCTGTGAGATATGGATTAAAACAAGAGCAAACCAGGCATAAAACTTAAAAGGAATAAAGAAAGTTTATTGACAAACTACAATAATAAGAACACCAGAATAAACTTCCAGAAAAACCTTTTCATTTCTTACTGCCCACCATTCCTTTGTTCACATGACAACAGAGACAAAAACTTTAGAACTTTGATGGTTTAAACAGTCCTAATTCCTTGTACAGTCTTTTCATCAGTCTCTGTAGAGAAACAGAAGTTTCTTTCTGTTAATTTATGGAGTTTCTCACAAGAAAACTATTTTTGTTATAGTTTTCTGTTTCCCTGATATCAGCTGCCCAGAGCTGCTGTTATCAGAGCCCACTCCTCCCATCTCACATCACCCTAAGGTGTGTTATGGGTCATGAGTTTAGGGATAGCATTTTTAAGGATAAGTTATTCAAAGGCAAAAAGTCTTCTTCATCTGTTTCTGTGAGCTTCACTAGAAAACAGTTTTCTCATTGCCCTCCCAAGGCTTCAAATCTCCCAGCACTTCACTATACCATAATTACTCTACTTTTTACTCAAATTTACACTTTGAACACTTTATTCCTCCCTACAAACTGTATCATGAATTAAAGGAGTTCTTTTCAGGACTTCATTGTCCATCCCCATAGTTTTAACAGAAAGATATTTCAGCTTAATTAAAGCATCTTCTTAATTCTCTACCTTTCTTGAAGCTTCTTTTCTTTCTTGTCACTGGTAGTTTATAAAGTCTCTTTTCATGTTGATCACTCTCTTTTTCTCTCTCTGGATAAAAAGATTAATCCGCAAGTCTCATCTGGATAAGAAAAAGTTAAAATCCTGCCCAAGCTTTTGTAGATGGTTCGGTGATGTCTGCTGAACAAGAGCTGGAGCTGTCTGCGATGGAAAGTTCTTCATAGCTGCTCTAGAGAGTGTGGTCGCTGTCTCTGCTTGCTGCAGGCCCAGAGCCCCTCTCCTTCACTCGGCAGTTTCTGGTGAATTTCATCACGGCAAAACCTGCAGCCAAGCCAGGAACCGGCCCAGCCCGGCTTGGCCTGGGCAAGCCCCCCGCAGGTCTCATCTCCCAGCTGGGAGACACGGCAGGCCCAGCTCGGTCCCCGCCCGGCCGCATGGTTGGGCAGAGAGCGCAAGGCCGGATCTCTGCTACCTTTCACAGCCAGAAAACAAAGAGAACAAGAGAGCTCTGGTTTTACACTTTAAGGTGGGGTTCACAAGTTGATCCCCCTTTTCAATGGCTAAAACTGCTGTCAATTCTCAGCAATGACCGATAATTGGTCAGAAGAAAAGACTCCAGGCAGTCCCCAGCAACTTTAACCTTCTTAAAGGTAAAGTAACCCCATGACAAAGCTTAACAGATGCACAAGGCATTGTAAAATCCTGTCCACAATGCAGTCAATATGGAGCCACTCTAGGCTTAGGTGTTAACCCTAGAGGTCTTCAAGTCTGTGAAATTTGGCAAATGGATGTAACACATGTGCCTGAATTTGGTCGCCTCAAATACATACATGTTACAGTAGATACCTTTTCAAAAATGGTTTGGGCCACTGCACAAGTAGGAGAAAAAAGCATACATGTAATTCGACATTTGGTAGCGTGCTTTTCCATAATGGGAGTTCCGAAAGAAATAAAAACAGACAATGGGCCTGCATATGTAGGAACACGAGTTTCTCGGTTCTTACAAAAATGGGGAGTCAAACATGTAACTGGAATTCCCCATGTGTCAACTGGACAGGCCATTGTAGAGAGAGCCCATAGGACCCTAAAAGAGTATTTGAATAAGCAAAAAACACCTGAACTATTAGACCCTACCATTCGATTGCAGCAAGTGCTATTCACTCTAAATTTCCTCAGTTTAGTTGGAGATTTAGAACAACCCCCGGTGGTAATTCACAATAGTCAAGTAAAGATGCAAGCTACCCCAGAAGTTAAGTTGTACTACAAGAACCCAAAAACAGGTATCTGGGAGGGACCGAGTCCATTGCTATTTAACGGGCGTGGTTACAGTTGTGTTTCCACAGATGCTGGACCGCTGTGGGTGCCTAGCCGATGGACCAAACCAGCCACGAAAGATCTGAGGAACAATCAGAACGTGGATGCCCTCAGTCAGTCTCTGATCGGCTGCCAACTGACACCACGAGAACAACAGATGTTTCAGGACTGAATCGTGTCAAGTCATAGTCTGTTTGTGAGAAATTCCTGTAAAGATCTGAGAAGAGTGCAGAGACTCTATCTAATTGTGCACTAAACAAATTTTAGCTGTGTGTTTACCCTTTTAGCAAATTGCTTTCACGCTTAGACTACATATATACCAGAGCACATGTGTTAAAAGTAGATAGATAATAGTTAAGATAAGGAGTTTAGCTTGTGTAGTGATTATTATATTAGTATAAAGTATAAGTATTCCCCCTTCAAGAGCTAGTGTAAGCATCTTTGAAAGTTCATTTAATGACTGAAGTTTTAGCCGTGAGTTTGCAAATATGTCATTTGCATGGGACAAACTGCTTATGGTAATTGTGCTGTGTGTAGTCCCAACCAGCTGTCTGCTGACTAATATCCAAAAGCAACAGAACATATGGGTCACCTTAGCACACCTGACCGGTCAAAAATCAATGTGTTTAAGCCTAGCCACACCTGGAGATCCTTTTTGCACCTGTCTCGTAGGAGTCCCTGAACGGGATCCTCAAGCATTTAAAGGGTTAGTTAGTAACAAGACTCGACTGAATCGATCGGTAATGCTGCAAGAGTGCAATCGCACCATTGGCTTCACATCTAGACAGCTTGAAGCCTGCTGGCAAGCGAAAATTATTGAGGTTCTTAATGTTACCATGGAGCCCCCAGAAGAATTAGATCTGCTAGGTTCCACCAATACCTCGGGTGGATGGATGATGTTTGAGCCCCCGACGAAAAGTCATCCTGACAACGTAACACAGCGCTGGGCTACAGTCAACCCTATAGTTGATCTCGTTACTGCCACTGAGAGTAAAGCTTTTTATTCACAGTGCAATCTCACAGGACGATTACCAAAGCGATTACCTAGTTCCATATTCCTAATCTGTGGGAATAGGGCATGGAATGGAATTCCAGCTAGTCCACATGGAGGGCCATGTTATCTTGGGAAACTTACTTTGTTCCACCCAAGCTTACATCAATTGCTAAATGTGGCTAACAAAATGAAAACCATCAGACGGTCGAAGCGAAGCCTAAATGAATTACAATGTGATGATGTTAGAAACCCAGACTTTTGGAATTGCGGTATAATATGGGCAACCTCCTTCTTCATTCCAGGAGCAGCTGCTGCTAAAAGTCTAGCCACTCCAAAAAGGCTCGCTTGCTGGACTAGGAAAGAATTAAACTTAACATCCACAATGTTAAGTGAACTTTCGGCCGATGTGAGTAGTGTACATCATGCAGTATTACAAAATCGAGCTGCAATTGATTTTTTGCTCTTAGCGCAAGGACACGGTTGTGAGGAATTTGAAGGCATGTGCTGTTTGAATCTTACTGATCATTCAGCTTCCATCCATAAGCAACTACATCAGCTACAGGATGGGTTGCATGCCCTGAAGGAAGATAGTGACCCCATTGGAAGTTGGTTCGCCAGCTGGGGCATCACTGGATGGTTGAGGTCTCTTGTGCTGGAGGGGGGACGGATGCTACTTATAGGGTTAATGGTGATAATGCTTGTAAGTTGTGTTATCTTGTGTTCGCAAAAGTGTAGAACGAGCCGCATCCAAAGCCTGGTTTGTGCAAAAAGAGAAAGGGGGAATTATAGAGAGTTTTTTAGCAGAGGGTGGGCACGATATATTAGTAAAGGCCTGTCTGCACAAACCAGCCTCTGGAATAAGTCGTGATATTAAAGGCTAAAATCCTTGAAACTTACCTGCAGAAGAGAGAGTAAAGCAAAACAATATTCTTGTGTACAAGGGAAAAAATGTAAACTTGTGTGTATTAGCCAATAGTAGCTTGCTTTGCCCGCGGACCCTGTAAAACCCTATAAAAGGTGTGTTAATAATAGAAATAAACGGTGTTCACGTCTACTTCTGTGAAGGCTGGTGAATAGCTGGCAGACTCTCAATAGTTGTGGATACCCCAAACCTGGTAGTGTCACCAAAATTCACCGAAAACCAGTCAAATAAGACTCCTTAACACCAATTTAGTGTTAAGAAAGGCATTATTTATTACAGGCCTCTGGGCCTTGCATGCACAGGATCTTCTACAAGAATATTGCTTATATGCAGTCACCACGTGCATATTATGATTTTCTCATTACTATAAAACCCTCCTAAAGTTCCCAGGTTTAGTTCTTGTTTTTGCTGTGGCTGCATTCCTAAGACAGATGTCTTCCCCTTATCTTCCAACTGTCCTTGCTGAGAAAGCAGATCCTACATACCCTGTTTGTTGCTAAAAGTACACAGGCACAGTAGAAAGTGGATTAAGTCTTTTTGTATCAATTCCCCCCCTTTCAAACTTCTCAGATTCCTTTAGGCCATTTGACAAGTTTCAAATCAGGTTTTATCTATAGTCACATACATTCCTGCAAGATTATGACTGATCATTTTGTGAATACAACCAATAGCAAGACCAATAATTATTGCAATTACAATCACAATTATTATAGTTTCCAGTATTCCAGACAGCCATCCTTTCAGGGATCATCTTCTTATTCCTTGAAGAATTTTATTGAACCAATTATTTTCAGAGGCCATTTGGATAGCATTGCTATCTTCAGCAACTTGCCGCATTTTGTCAAGTTGATTTTGGAGATCTTCTGTTACATTTGGTATGTGTACACAACAATGCTCTCTATTCAGTTTTAAATACCCACAAACCCCTTGTTCAGCAATAGATCTAAGGCCAGTCTGTTTTGTAATGTCAATTTAGTATTTGCCTGTATTTCCCTATTTATAATTTGAAATCCCCTTTCTGTGGCTTAGGATAGTTTCTTTACTTGCCAAGTTAGATTATCTAACAAAATTCTGTTTTCCAGAGCCATGGCTCCTGTCAAGAGGAAACTCTGCAGGGCCCATCCAAACTGTGTGGAAGCTGAAGGCCGTGTTCATTCATCCTTGGTGTCTCGTTTTACCATACCCCAGTACTGGGCTTTTATGTGGCTTCTTCTCCAAGTTGGGCATAAGGTTAATAACTTTAAGGTAACTTGCCTGGTGATGGGTCCAAACAGTATTCAGGTGGTCCAATATCTGCCTCAGGTAGCCCAAACAGTATAACCTGGGGAAGGAACTTCCAGAGATTTAACACAATTTAAAGGTTGGTTACTTCAGTTTACAAGTAATTTGGCCATCCAGTTTATGGTCCTGGGCTGACTTCCATTGTTTTGTTTTTCTCCATACCTCTGTTGATTTTTACATAGATTATACATAGGTGTGATTCCCCAATCTAGACAACATCCCCCCCCCCCCCCCCCCCCGTATTTCCATTGTCCTTCTAAGGGCTTCATCCAGGTATGAGGTTTGGTTCAGAGAGTTTGATACTCTGGCACATTTGAAACATTTTGGGTGTGATTTTCAGTAACACATAAATCTAACAACCTGGTTGCTTCTCCTCCTTGAGCTGCTAAGGCAAATTCTAAAAAATGTTGGTCAAGACTATGGGACCCTGTTGGACATTCTTTACCTCATTTTTTCCCAGAAATAGTTCTATTATCTCCTGGCCTCCAAGCTGTTAGATCCTCAAGAATACCATCTCCTCATTGCCTGCATCTCTCTTTCTCATCCAAATAGTGGGTGATATTTGCCTTTGATATTGCATTAGTCAGATTATCATATTGAATCACTATTGACAGATCTATAGGGATAATTCCCCAAGGAATAGGTTCCCCTGCTGAACTGGGGATAGGGAGGCAGACTGTAATGCTGGACAGATTTCCCATTTTACCAAACCCTTGGATTAAAGTCAGTATTAAATTTTCTTCAACACCTCCACCTAAAGATAAAAAGATTCCCATAAACATTAGTCTGTATGTTTTACTGCTCATTTACAGATGTCTTTGAAATTTCCAGCCACGGGGGTCTGGTGTTTTCCGCTGTCCACTCTGAGTTGGGAGCCCTCTTAATTTGGGTGCAATGTATCCAGGAGTTAATTCCTTTCACCTTCACTGCTGTTCTTGTAGTCAACAGAACTAGATAAGGTCCTTTCCACTGCTCCTGAAATGGTTCAGATTTTCAGGTCTTGATGTATATGTGATCTCCAGGCTGAAATGAATGAACTGGGGTGTCTAGGGTAAGAAGTTCTGAGAGAATGATAAATCTTTTTAGTTCATTCAAGGATTTCCCCAATGAAAATAAATATTGTTCTATTTTCTGGTTCCAAATTTGTTCTTCAGATACAGGGAAAGTTGCAACAGAATACAGTCTTCCAAACATCAACTCATACAAGCTCACCATCAGTTTACTTCAGGGTTGCACTCTAATTCTTAACAAAGCTAATGGTAACACCTGTGACCATTTCAAGAAAGTTTTCTGACAATTTTTTCTAATTTGTCTCTTTAAAGTTTGATTCATTTGCTCAACCCTTCCAGTAGATTGTGGTCTCCATGGAGTATGTACATACTGACTTAACTGTTTACTAAGTTGCTGCAACACTTCGGATATAAAATTAGGTCCCTTATCAGATAACATCCCTATAGGCACTCTGAACCTGAGTATGATCTCTTTGAGGAGTGTTGTGAAGTGCCTCAGGGAGGCAAAGAGTTAGTTTCAGATAAGCATTGTTAAAGTGAGAGGCATGGCTGTAAGCCATGTGTGTGAATTTTTGACCCCCTGCATTGGGGGATGGGCAGTGTGAGCCCTGGATGAAGTTACCCCACCCCAAACCCCTTGTGAAGGGTGGCCCAGGAGTTCTGATTGGGTTTGAGTCCCTGGGGGTTTCTCCCTTGTTGTGTTTCTAGAGGTCCCTGACCCTCAACTCCACCCTCAAAGGTGGAGACCCTCGGGAGTTCTGTCCCTCAAAAACCCCTGCTCAGCCTTTGTTCGGGGCTCTTTGTTCTGGATCTGAGTTGTTCGCATGCTGAATAAATGGTTTCATGAACAGACGCCCGTCTCGTTGGTGTTCCATGCTGGTCCCCAGAACCTGTGGCTTCCCTGGACATGATCCTGCAGTTGTGGACTGCAACAGAGGAGTACACTGGAAACTTCTCTAGCCCTGTTGGTGTAGCAGGGGAAAGCTTCTGGCTACCCGGAAAAGGTATCCACTAATACTAGGGGATACCTGTATTCTTGTTGGCATGGTAGCTCAGAAAAATCAATTTTCCAGCACTCCCTGGGAGTGTTTCCTCCTTTAGTAATCCCCATAGGTGATCTTTTTGAATTCAAAGGATTATTTTTACGACATATTAGGCATTTTTCTGTAATAGACCTGACAATTTTTGTCATCCGAACACTGAGTATCTGAATCTGTAGACTTGTCATCATAGCATCAATTCCCCAGTGGGTTTGCTGGTGTTTCTCTTTTACAATTTATAACATCAGTTGTGGTGGGACTATGACCTGGTTATTGGGAGTTCCCAGTCATCCACCCTCTTTATTCTGGGGTTTTAGATAAGTAGCTAATTTTAAATCTGCTTGACTATATCCAGGGCTACCTTCTGGCAGTGACATAGCTTTATCAGGTATTAATGCTAGGATGTCTTATTGTGCAACCTCTCATGCTGCTTTATCTGCAAGTCTATTTCCTGTATGAATTCAGGAATCCCCACACTGGTGTACCTTGCAGTGTAGTACAGCCACTTCTTTGGGCAGTTGGATAGCATCAAGAAGGGACAATATTTCTTGTTTATATTTAATGGGAGATTCTTGTGCTATTAATAGGCCTCTCTTCTTCCATATAGCTCCATGGGCATGAACAATGCTAAAAGCATATTTCGAGTTGGTCTTTTTCCTGCTGCCAATTCCAGGTCTCTTCATAGGGCTATGAGCTCTGCCCTTTGTGCTGAGGTGTCTGTGGGCAGCAGTGCAGCTTCTGTTATCTTGGTTGACATGACTACAGCATAGCTGGCTCTTCGTTTTCCATCTTGGACCAAGCTACTTCCATCTGTAAAGAACTCTGTCTCTGGATCTTCAGTGGGTGTGTCTTGTAGGCCTTGTCGCCTTGCATAAACTTGCTCAATTGTCTGTAAGCAGTCATGGGTTACCTGTTCATCCCCTTGTATCAGGGTGTTCAGGAATTAGGCTGGATTTACCACTGTGGTTAATTTCGACTCCACGTCTTCTTGCTCCATTAAAATAGTCTGATGCTTCAGCATATGACTCAGGGAAAGCCGATGCCCCCTTTTTTGTCCTAATACAGTGGTTACTGAGTGTGGAGTATACACCGCTGTCTTTTGTCCCAAAGTCAATTTCCTGGCCTCTTGGATAGCAAGAGTTGCCACTATGGCTTGCAGGCATCTGGGCCATCCCTGGCTGACCTTGTCAAGCTGTTTTAAAAAGTACTCCACAGGCCTCTTGAAGTCTCCTACCTTCTGAGCCACAACTCTGAAGGCTAGGTGCTGTCATTCATGCACAAAAAGCTCAAAGGACTTTAAGTCTAGAAGTACTAAGGCAGGTGCAGACATCAAGGCCAGCTTTAAGTTACAGAACGCATGTTCACTCTCGGGAGTCCAAATCAAAGGTCCTTCTGGGGCCTCCTTTAAAAGTGCATACAATGGTTTAACTAAAAGTTAATAATTTGAAATCCACAATCTACACCGATCCAGCCATGTTGAGAGACCGCCAGCTCTTCACCAGTCTTCACAGAAGTAATCGTGAATGCCAGTTTATTTCTATCTTTAGCACACCTTTATAGGGTTCTACAGGGTCTGCGAGCAGAACGAGCTACTATTGGCTAACACACACAGTTTACATTTTTCTTCTTACACACAAGGATATTGTTTTACTTTACTCTCTCTTCTGCATGAAGGTTTCAAGGACTTTAGCCCTTAATATCACGACTTATTTCAAAGGCTGGTTTGTGCATACAGGCCTTTACTAATATATAAAATATAGCAACACAGCCATACCCAAGAATGCTCTTAAATCTCAGGCAGTCACAGGTTGGGGTACCTGGCAAATGGCTTATTTTCTGTCCGTTCCTAATTTCCACTGTCTTGGTATTATTTCAAATCCTTGGTAACTTGCTGCTTCATGATCTGAGCTTTTTCCAAAGACACTTTGTAGCCTCCTTGGCCTAGGAAATTTAGAAGACTGATAGTCAATTCCATATACTTTTCATTACTTTCAGATGCTAGCAAGATGTCATTAGCATACTGCAGGACCAACCCTTTGGGGTTGTCCTTTTTCCAGACCTCTAATTCTTTTGCCAGTTGGCTCCCAAAAATCCTTGGACTATTTCTAAATCCTTGCAGTTACACAGTCCAGGTAAGCTGAGTCTTCTGGCCAGTTTGAAGATTTTCACATTCAAAGGCAAAAATGCCCTGATTTTGCTTATCAAGAGGTATGCAAAAGAAAGCATCCTTCAGATCTATTACTGTAAACCATTGGTGATATTCCATAAAGGCTGTTAACAACGTATAAGGATTGGCTACAACAGGGTGTATATTCTGAACTGTTTGATTGATCGCTTGTAGGTCTTGTACCAGCCTGTATTTATTCATCCCAGGCTTTTTAACTGGCAAAATAGGAATGTTATATTCTGACTCACATTCTATCAATAATCCAAATTCCCTGAAATTTTCTATTAGACTCTTGATTCCCCTTCTAGCTTCTAATTTTAAAGGATACTGCTTCTGCCTTACTGGCTTTGATACAGGTTTTAGGGTAATGCTTACAGGCTGAGCTTGTTGGGAATGGTCTGGAGTTCTACTGGCCCAAATCAAGGGTGTTACTGCATTTTCTACTGCTCATGGTATTCCTCCAGAATTGTCTGGTTCTGGTGTTCCCTGCAACATAAAAGTCCTTGCCTCAATAGCATTAGTCTTGGGTACGAATAATTGTACTTTTCCATCTTTAAATATAATCTGAGCCTTCAATTTACTTAACAGGTCGCTTCCCAAAAGAGGAACCAGACACTGACATATATAAAAGTTGGTGTGTTAACTTTGTTGGCTTAAATTTACAATCTTGCCTACAACTTTTCCACACAAACCCCTTTCTTGTGAAAAGCCACATATGCACAGTGTGGTATGATGCTTTTAAGAGCGGATACCTGTAGCTACATACAGGTTTCCTAGCATGTGTAGCTGCAATCTTGGTCCTGTTACAGTCACAGTATGCTATTAGTTCCTGTAGGAAACAATTACAAGAGAATATTGCCTTTTTAAAAATGCCATTTCCAATCTTTTGTGAGTTTTGAGGGAGGTGTGACTCAAATACATCCCGAGGCCTCAGAACCAGCTGCTGACACAAACCCAAAACTTGTTTGCTGTTGGAAGTCGGGCCCATGCTGGGGGAGAAGGGAGAAGCTGACTCATCAATTCTGAATAGGTTTAGGTTGGCTACGCAGCCCGACATCCAGGAGAGAGCCTTTAACCCCTAGTAGCCGAGCTGATGGGGACAACTCTCACAAATACCACGCCTGACCCAAACCTGCGGGTGACAATGGCGCCTGGCGGGCCGTGCTCCTCCCCCTCCCGGCGGCGGGTGGTGCTAGGCCTCAGCGCCACCGAGGTTGCTATGGCGACGGGTATTGAGAGGTAGCGAGGGGGCGCTGTGAGCAGGCCTAGGTCGCGACCATCGTGGCGGTTTGTGGGGGGGGAGGGGGGATAAAACTGAAAGTGAAGTGCTCGGGCCGCGGCGAAGCGAGATTGAGTCGCTGGCTTCTTCCTATGAGCGCCTGAGCTACCCCGACCTGAATATGTCGGATAGTTTCGACCGAGCTCCAGGTGCTGGCCGGGGCCGAGGTCGCGCTGCTCTCAGCGGCGCGGACGCGTCGGAGAGCTGTGGTGGGGCCTGTCTTGGGGGTAGTGGTTCCCACAGTTCAGTCTCGGCCGAAAAGCAGCATAAAACGGGTGGCCTCTTGCTGCAGCAGGAACCGTTGCGACCTCCGAAGACAGCGCCGCTGAGCACCGGAAACACAGGTACTGGCCGCCGTGCAGTGGCCCCTTCCCCGCCCTTCCAGAGGCCCCCGGTGCCGAAGGCATCGAGGAGTAGCCCCCTAAAGTCCGCTGTGCTCCCCTTGTGCCCAGTGCCCTGCTCTTGCTTCGCTTGCTGCTCCGGCACCCCCCCACCCCCATTCCCGTCGCTGTCCCACTGAGAGTGGAACCCTGGGGCTTCCCCCACACACCTCCCTTCGGCCTAGCCACGGGGACACGTACTTTCTTCCACCCCACGTACCTAGGGGCTTAGAGGCCACTGCATGGAGGTGAGCTTCGTAGGGGGCCTGGCAACTGCAGTTTTCCTTAGATGAGCAGTCGTGTTTCTGGGCTATGGACCTGTGCCCAAGTAAAGGTATGATGTACCGTTGTAGCCTGCTTGCAACGTTTCTCTCTCTGTCCCTCCCTCCCTTTCTGTGCCCACACATCTGAATGTATGTGTTTTAGCCATTTGTTCATCTGGCTGCAGATGTTCTCATTCTTCCCCTTACAGAAGAATTCTCTAACTCTGGACTAAAGGTTTGACAAAAAAATAATGCCAACCCAACAGTAACATAAAGCATTATTTGTTGGTTACCTTTTTCAGGTAGATCCAGATTATGTTTTCAGTAAATTTAGGAGCTAATTTATAAATATGGATTTGGAAAATGTGGTTTAAAAAACACTGTTTCATTGGATTAATTTTTAAAATTGTGTACAAAAATTATAGCTAAGTGTCTTTAAGGATTATGTTAAGAAATAGTGATTTCTTCCATTTATTGACCTTTAGAGTCTTGACTTTACATATAAAATCTATGAGAAAAACCCAAAAGCAGCAATAATATAAGAAAATTTACTACTTTCTCAGGTTAGCTCTTAGAAAACATGTTTTCATGGGGAAAGAGAGGGCTCACCCTTTTTTTGGTCACTTTCACATGAACATCGATTGTGTTCACTTTCTATCATGTAGAAAGGTGCCTAGAGTTTGTTCAAGTGAAAGCTTTATCCATATTAAATATATATATTTGAAGTATAGGATGACAGAATGGTTTGGGTTGGAAGGGACCTTAAAGACCATTTAGTTCCACCCTCTTGCCATGGGCCAGGACACCTTCCACTAGACCAGGTTGCTCCAAGCCCCATCCACCCTGGCCTTGAACACTTCTGGGGATGGGGCAGCCACAGCTTTTCTGGGCAACTTGTGCCAGGGTCTCACCACCCTCACAGGGAAGAATTTCTTCCTAATATCCAATCTAAACCTACTCTTTCAGTTTGAAGTCATTCCCCCTTGTCCTATCACTCCATGGCCTTGTAAAAACTCCCCCTCTGTCTTTTTTGTAGGCCCCCATGAAGTACTAAAAGGCTACCGTAAGGTCTCCCCAGCCTTCTATTCTCCAGACTGAACAATCCCAACTCTCTCAACCCGTCTCCATAGCAGAGATGCTTCTGCCCTCTGATCATCATGGCCCTCCTCTGAACTTGCTCCAGCAGGTCCCCATCTTTGTTGTGTTGGAGGCCCCAGAACTGGATGCAGTACTCCAGGTGTGGTATCACAAGAGCAGCATAGAGGGGCAGAATCACCTCCCTCACCCTGCTGGTCATGCCTTTTTTGATATAGCTCAGGATAGCATTGGCTTTCTGGGCTGCAAGTGCACATTACCAGCTCATGTTGAGCTTCTTGTCAACCAACACCCCTAAGTCTTTCTCCCCAGGGCTGCTCTCCACCCATTCTCTGCCCAGCCTGTACTTGTTCTTGGGATTGCCCCAACTGAGGTGCACAACCTTGCACCTGGCTTTGTTGACCTTCATGAGGTTCCCACAAGCCTATCTCTCAAGCGTCTCCAGGTCTTTCTGGATGGCATCCCTTCCCTCCAGCATGTTGACTGCACCACACAGCTCTGTGTCATCAATGAACTTACTGAGGATGCCCTTGATCCCACTGTTCATATCACTAACAAAGATGTTAAACAGCATTGCTCCCAGTACCAACCAACCCTTGGGGAAGGTCACTTGTCACCGGTCTCCACTTAGACATTGAGCTGTTGACCACAACTCTTTGAGTGTGACCATTCAGCCAGTTCTTTATCCACCAAGTGGTTTGTCTGTCAAATCTGTGTCTCTGCAGTTTAGAGACAAGGATTTTGTGTGGGACAGTGTCAAATGCTTTGCACAAGTCCAGGTAGATGATAGTAGCTGCTCTTCCCTCATCCACCACTGCTGTAACCCCATCGTAGAAGGCCACCAAATTTGTCAGGTAGGACATACCTACAGAGGCTTTTCTTGTTGCCCTTGATGTCCCTGGCCAGCTTTAATTCTCTCAGGGCTTTTGCTCTCCTAACCTGATCCCTGTCTGCTCAGACAATGTCTTCCTCTCAGTCTACCTGTCCCTTCTACCCTCTGTAGGCTTCCTTTTTGTGTTTGAGTTTGTCCAAGAGCTTGTTCATCCATGCAGGTGTCTTCTGGCAATTTTACCTGACTTCCTCTTTATTAGGATGGATCTCTCCTGAGCTTGGAGGAAAGTCTATCTATAGTATAAGTAAAAGTATATTTAAAGTCCAAAAAGTGATGTATTTGTTTTTGTGTACTCTGTGTGAATACATACTACTAATTTAGTGGTTTCTAAGAAAAACCATTAACAAAATCCATTTATCAAAAACTTTTCAGAACATCTGCAGCAGGCAAGAATTCCATCTGGATCACAAGAAAAAGTTTCAGTTCCTGATTCTGGACTGGAAATGGCTGAATCTCAGGTGGCTGTGGCTCCTGTGGTAACATCAAAGTTGTCTGTTAAAGCACCTGAGTTTTATCCATCAGGATATAACCAGAACTTTGCAGTGAGTGTTAGTCTTTTCTTAGTATATGCCAATTTACTTATATTCAGTTTAACAATGTTGTGCTCTTGTGTATCAGTTAACTTGAATGCTGTATTTGCTGAAGAGATTTCAAGAATTTGGATGATAACCTCCGGAGACAGTCAGAATATTGTGATAAGTGAATGTTATACTGTGAGAGCCTTTAGT
The DNA here is from genome assembly GCF_030490865.1 of Poecile atricapillus. Taxonomy (NCBI): domain Eukaryota; kingdom Metazoa; phylum Chordata; class Aves; order Passeriformes; family Paridae; genus Poecile; species Poecile atricapillus. The sequence continues at coordinate 65,536,682 of NC_081288.1, forward strand.
ATTTTGCTTGAAGTTTGCTCCAGATGACTACATTCCTTATTGATTACACCCAACATCAGCGTAAGCTGTCTTTTTCACAACTACCTCTGTTATAGTTACATTTGCACTGCATTTTCATTAAAAACTTAGCTGTACTTTTATTCAGATTGCAGGGGTTTTTGAAGCAAGTGTGGGAGAAAACTTGAACTTTAGCTTTTCTAAGCATAACCTTTACTTTTCCTAAATTTACTGTGCCATGGGTATGATTTGCCATGACTGCCTAACTTTATGTACCATCATGTATCTTTTAATTCCTTCAGGGGTATTGTATCACCAGAGGGCAAAAAAGTAGGTTTCCTAGCAGCACACCTAATATGAAATGTATTTGCAGCCAGGCTAAGGGTAATCTCCAATCCATATTGTACACTCATCGCATAATAAAAGTTGGTACTTCTTATTTTCTACTCTCAAGGTCTTCCATACTGTTGCTACACTAATTCTACTCTAGGGAAGAGCTATGTGAATTCTTGGCATATCTTTTTGTTATGCAGGCAGATAAACTGGTACTGGTATAAGTAGGTGGGAACTATTGCTTTTACAAATACAATCAAATGATTATAAACAATTATACTGAAACAAATATATTTTTAATAACTTAGGGAAAAATACTTGATTTGAATGCTAAACATGGTGGTTTGGAATTTTGAAGGGTTTTTTTCTCACCAGTAAAATCGATGTTATCTGGATATTACCAGCTTTGCCAGCTTACTGAATAAAATCACTGTTGTGAATAATAAAAGCCCATAATCATATACAACCACTGACAAATGCCAGTACAAACATGCTTCTGTGAATGGATAATCTAGGAGGAAAAAATACTACTTTGCCCCAGTACGTTACATGCTGTCTATAAATAAAGAAAAAATGCCATTTGGGATGGCATGGGTGTGCATATGTATAATTACAAAGTTTTGAGTCCAGCAATGTTGCTTTTAAGCTGTTTTGCAAAAGCACACAGATGTTGTAGGAATATGTTATGAATGCAAGTGACTCATTTGTTAATGAAAATAACTCTTAAAATGGTAGCAAAACCTAGAACATTTATTTGGAAGTATGTCGTAGGAACGCTAATGTAATCAGAATATACTAGGGATAGAATAGTGATGCTTCAGACTTGTTAGTCCTTCACTATTACCAAGTTTAGGGATTTTTTTGTTTGTTAGTTTTTTGTTGGTTTTTGAGTTTTTTAATTTGCTTTTTTTTCTTTAATAGCTGAATTAATTTTGTAAACTGGGTCCACCTGTAATAAAAATAAGGAATTTAGCACACTTTACTGTTACAGATTTTTCACCATGGATTTTAAAATTTGAAACAAAGTAGTTTTGAGAAAATTCAGTTTTTCTTACAAGTAATACTTAGCTTTCATTTATAATGTTCCCTGAAATTTTTAGATCTGAAAATTCATGTTGTTTTCTGCTATTTATTAAACATTTATTGTTTTAGAAATAATGTGTTGATTGATTCCATGTTTGATTGTACATTACTGTAATTACTATGTATGTCCATATAACATTTGATTGTTAGATTATTTAATCTCCAGTTAGTTCTGATACTCAAAATTATCAGCTACCTTTGAAGATACTTTAAGGGCTACAGCATCCAAGGCATACTAGATTTTTCAGAAAAACTTTACCAGGACTTTGGGGAGGAAAGATCTCTGGGATTCTGTTTGCATACAGCTGTCCATCCCATTGAAAGTGGTGTATATCTGCAGTAGAACTGGTGACTAGATTGCCAGTAGGAAATGTCAGACTTGTTCTCTGACATGGATATATGAGAATAACATGACTGTTATTCTATCAGAAGGGCATAATGATCTCAATTAATAGTTTTAGGAGTGATATTTGTATTATCTTAGGTGGAATTTCCCCTCCACCTCCTTTTTTTTCTTCAAATAATTTCCAAAAGGAGGCTAAGCAGCCTCACTAGTGGGGTTTATACTTTTAGTCAAACATTAAGGTGCCAATTAAATCACCCATTAATGTCATATGAGGTTTGTACCTGTAACAGTCTTTATACATAATTTTGCATTAACTATTGTATACTTGCTGGGTAGGTATAATCTGAAGATAAAACCCCAAAACTTAGTTGATATAGTACGTTGTTCTATCTCTTTTGTTAAAATCTGCCAGTGAAAAACATGAGAGGTTTATGTCTAGAAGTTACTGGACTAAATCTAATTAGGTTTTTAGTATTGAGTGCTAATTTAGCAATATACAGCATATAATAAAGTTTGAATTATTATTTTTTTTTCTCTCCCATTTGTTCTGTTCCCTGGCATAATTACTAAAACCTAGACTGCCTTTGAAGTTGCATAATTAGTAGAGGTAGATGAATGTGGTGCTGAGTTTAGCCTCTGTGGTTAGCCTTTTAATTACAAAATGGGAAGAGGAGTATGAATACAAGGACACCAGTATACCAAATGGGATTGGAGTCCCTTGCAGAACAAGGACGTTTCCTCCAAGAGTGAATTTTTTATCAGGTGAGGATGAGAGGAATATGCCTTCCTCTCTACTAAATGTGGGTCTCATAACAACCTGATGACTTTCAGAAAGAGCAGCTTTTATTACTAGCTACAGCAGCTGCATCCCCTGCAACTTGGCTGGAGAGTTTTCAAACAGGTTGTTTGAAGAGATACTAGTTGTGCTGTATGTGACTAAGCTGCAGTTGTTGCAAAATAATGTCATAGTTCTGTGGACCAAAATAGTTTGTTGTACAAAACTTTTTCTGAGCTGTTTGAAATTGCCTGGTAAAATTTGATTTTCTTTAGAGAAATAGAATATTTAGCAAGTTAGAGGCTTGTTAGCTTTCATTATTTGGCTTCATAAACTTTAAACCATTAGAATAATAGAATAATTTAGGTTGGAAAGGACCTCTGAAGTTCCTCTGGTCTGATCCCAACTCAGAGCAAAATAAACTTGGATCAGGTTGTTGAAGGCTTTATCCTTATGAGTAATAATGATTTGCCAGCATTTCCTTAAATCCATACTATTTCTGCTGGGCCACATTAACTTTGTCTTCAGTATTATTCACTGGGCAATTACACATCATATGAAACCTTTCTAGTTTTTCTTCTGTTATATATTGATGTGCCCCTCATTAGCTTAAGTTGTATACTCTTACAACATGGGTCTTTAAAGATTTTTGGAAAATCTGAATTTTTCCCCACACATTTTTTACAGGTTGTGAAATTAATGCCAATACTTGATTTTCAGCAATGTGTATCTTTCTCCACAGTTCATATCCAGAGCTTTTATCTTTCACAGATCTATGTTGCTTTGCAGTAGAGAAGAAAATGAGGCATTTTGAAGACAGAAAGTGAAGGATTAACCCCTCATTAAAGGAGGGAAGGTGGGAAGAGGGAGAATGTAATTATAAACCTTATCAGTGTATTTATGTCTACTAAGTAAAGTGGTTATCATTTTTAGCTTGATTTTTCATTACAGTAGATGTATTTAAATTTATTTCACATTAAATAGTAGATCAGTTGAGAATTCTGATATCTTGTATGTTACTCTTATGTCTTGAATCACTAATTATGTCAGCTCTTTAGCAGTTCCCTCTTCAGGTTCCTGCTTGCTCTTCTGAGATCTCATGAGATACTTTTCACAATCTTTTGTACAGTATGAAAATTATTGGTACTGTGTTATTACTAGTTACATCACAAAGTATGTTCCTTCCTATGCTATTCTTCTCATATTGTAATTATCCAGGACACAGCATTGACTTTAGAGACTGTTACATACATCCATTTTTGAATGGACAAAATTAGTGGGTTGCCCCTGGCTGAATGCCAGGCACCCACCAAAACCTCTCTCTCCCTTCCCTCTGCAGCTGGACAAGGGAGAGAAAATATAACAAATGTTCATGAGTTGAGTAAAGGACCGGATCACTCACCAAATACTGTCCATGAGCAAAACCGGCTTGAATTAGAGATATGAATTTAATTTACTACTAACAAAAATCAGAGCAGGATAATGAGAAGTAAAATAAGACCTTAAAAACACCTTCCTTCCCTTTTCCAGCTCTACCTTCTCCACCCCCATCAGCACAGGGAGACCGGAATGGGGGTTATGGTCAGTTCATCACCCATTGTTCCTGCCACTGCTCTGGGAGAGGAGTCAGTCTTTCCCTTGCTCCAGCATGGAGTCCCTCCCATGTGAGACAGTTCTCCATTAATTTCTCCAGTGTGAGTCCATCCCACAGGCAACAGCTCTCCCCAAACTGCTCCACCGTGGGTCCCTCTTACACAGGGTCAGTATTTCAGGCACAGCCTGCTCCAGTGTGGGTCCCCCATGGGGTCACAAGTCCTACCAGGAAACCTGCTCCAGTGTGGACTCCTCTCTATGGGTCCATAGGTCCCTGCCAGGACCCTGCTCCAGCACAGGCATCTCATGGGGACACAGCCTCCTCTCAGGCATCCCCTGCTCTTGCATGGGCTGTTCCAGAAGCTGCAGGAGGATCTCTGTATCCCTGCGGCCCTCCCTGGGCTGCAGGGGCACAGCTGCTTCACCATGGTCTTCACCACGGGCTGTAGGAGAATCTCAGCTCCAGTGCCTGGAGCACCTCCTCCCCATCCTTCTGCACTGACCTTGGTGTCTGCAGAGTTGTTCTCACATATTCTCACTCCACTCTCCTCTGTCCCCAATTACATCTGCACAATAACTTTTTTTCTTAACTATGTTATCCCTGAGGCATCACTGCCATCTCTGATTGACCCAGCCTTGGCCAGTGGCAAGTCCATCCTGGAGCTGACTGGTGTTGGCTCTGCCAGACATGGGGGAAGCTTCCAGCAGCTTCTCACAGAAGCTACCTCTGCAGTTCCCCCCACTACCAAAACCTGGCCACAGAAACCTAGTAGAGTGGCTTTCTGTTCCATCAGCAGGAGCAAAAACTGATAAAGTATGCATTATTTCCTGCCTGTATTTTATACATGGGAACATTACACTGTATTGTATTTCTGTAATTTCTCTCCCTCCTGCATATTTTGGAGCACTTTTGCGCTCTAGGTAAGCTCAAAATATTTTGTTTCAAATTTTCAATTATTTTTTCTTCTACAGTTCATATAGCTGTAGCACAGTTTGTGTGTGCATCAGGAAAGGGTGTTGAGCCTCAGTTTGGTAATTTTACTCTTAGCAGGTATACTTATGTATTTGTTAGTTAATCTTACAGTCAACTTGGCAAACTAATTTCTTTTTAATCTGTCTTTTGATGTGTTTTGCTGGGAGACAATCTCTATAAAAACATGTTATCTAGTTCTTGACTACTAGAGTTTTTTTGATGCAAAGGTCTATATTTGCTAAAAATGTTTAAGTGAAATGTGTAATAAAGATCACTATCAAGTATGCAGAGCATCAGGAGTTACTCAAGACTAAGGGCTATATGGTTACTTCTGGAGATAGTAAGTGTGACAACTTTATTTAAGGTTCCTTTTAAATAGCTGGTATATTCTTTCACTGCTATAGGATTCTTCCTTTGAAGATGAATATGATGGCTATCTGACTTTGGCAGAATATGTACAAGACTTTCTAAATCACCTCGCCGAGCAACCAGGTTGTTTTGAAACTGAAATAGAGCATTTTGCTGAAACAGTGAATGGCTGGGTCACTGCGGATGAAACTTTGCAAGAACTTGTTGAACTCATATATCAACAGGTAGCCTGTGTATTCTGTCTTAACATGGATGTTATACCTGTGCTACCTAGTGTGCAAGATATGCATGCTAGTATTATTTGTTCTATCATTGGGCTACATAATATTTTAATGGTTTGAATTTTTCTTTTTGGACTGAAATGTATAGGGAAAGATTTTTCTCAATAAACTGTAATGATAGCTCAAGTGAGATATACTTGGCTGGTTGATAATTTTCCCTAATTTACTCTGTTTCCTTTGTTGTGTATTTGAATCTCTCAGTTCACATACTAGAGTTGAAATTACAGCAGTTCATTGAAGAAGTTATATTTGAATTGCTGGATTTACATAGCAGAGACTGTCAGTTGTACATTTTTATTATATCCTACAAAAATATTTTTCATAACAGATATTTTTTGTTCTTTTGTATTTTAAAAAAAAACTATACCTACTTTGGAAAATGCTCTTTTTACTGACAAGCTTTGTTCTTCATTTGGTATTATAACTATTTCAGAACATCATAATTAGAGAAAAGGAAAGCTAGTCTGCTGGTAACTAGGTCTAGTCACATTGATGATCATGGAAATGAGGACAGAGACCTTGAGCTGAACTCTCTACTAATTGGGGGAGCCATTGGAAAAAACAGCTTAATCTGTGTTGCTTAGCAAATGAGCTGTTGCTACTGTCTTCTGGGCTTGCTGCAGAAAATGAAGTCACACTTCTGCTTGCTATTTATTACATTAGGTATCTCCCATTATCCTGAGTTGCTTTCAAATTCTGCATTGAAGAATGTAAACTTTGTGCACCTTTTAAGTGCAGATACTTGCAGATTGTTTTACTGTGAAATAATCTGGGGTATGTAGAACCTGCGTAATTGTCACGCATTGTGTAGGATCTTAAGAACTGTAGAGTCTTAAGTTTCTTACTATAATACAGAATTGATACACATTTAATTCAGAATAGTTTAGTTAGACATTAAGATTACTTGTGCTGTGTTTGGCAGCATAATTTTTTCATCCTTTATTTGGACACATGGAGAAAAGTTAATAAAAGATGAAAATATTCCATATAACTTTATTTGAAGAAACTTCATAGATGTTTAATAAATTGACTCTTGTTTAATATAAGTATTTTAATGTTGCCTCTTTTTCTCTCCCCCTATTTAAAACAAGTCCAATGTTACGGTTGGATGTGCCTTCTTTAACTGAGAAGCATTGAATGTTATCAGTCTGAAAGATAATTTTTCTGGAAAATAAAACTTAGTGCAAAATGCTGTCCTGGTATCCAAAAGCACATGATTTCAGCTTCATTGTATGTCAGGATAAGACAGTGTTTGAGTGTCAGTCAACTATGCTTATTCTTCTATCTTGACCTTCTGCTTAAGTATTTGTTTTTACTTGTCCTGGTTTATCTCAAAACTTCATTTAAAAATGCTGAAGTGTATTTATAAGAATCTGCACCAGTGATGTTTGAGCAGATCTACAGATGTTAGGTTTGTGAAGGAAAAAAGGCTAAAATAAAAGAAACCAAAATCCTGTACAATCTTCCCTTCATCTGGGTATCAGGTATCTTAGCCTGTCTGTAAGATTTAATTATATACTTCCCCCTGTTCTTCCTAATCCATTTATGTCTTGACAGAGTGAAGTGCCAGTTAGCTTGTTTTCCAAAAGTTGAACACTGACTTCATAGCTTAAGAGTCTTGACTGTTGTGTAGTTAGTATGGTGTACTGTTGCTGTTACAGCAAGTAAAATTTCTCAAGGTATGTATTGATAGGCTAGCCTTCATGCTTAGATTTTTACTTTTTTGGAGTTGGAGATAAACTGGGATTACAAAGCAACAATAATTCGGGGAAGACATCATTGTACTATAATATTTGGTTACTAAGATATGAGATTTATTTATTTATTTATTTTTGTCTCTGTGTACTATGCCAGGTCAGAATACCCCAAATTGCATTGTTTCAGTATTTGATGCAACCACAAATACAGACCAACTAATTGGGAAGATAATGGGTTAAAAAAATACAGATGATGTTTGAAGTAGTTTTTGGTTTTGACTGTGTGGTGGTTTGTTTTGGTGGGATTTTGTTGGTTTGTTTTGTGGTGGTTTTGGGGATTTTTGTTTGTTTGTTTGTTTGTGGCTTTTTTTTTTTTGGTTGAGGTTGGTTTTGAATTTGTTGGGTTTTTTTCCCTTAGGAAAGAGAAGTGTAATTTAAGTAACATATTTTGCCTTATAAAAAGGGGGCCACCTCTTCTAGTTCAAGCAACTGATTGAACTAAAGCACCAAAAAGCTCGTTAGCTATTTCATATGCCTCTTACTGAAAACTAAAGTTGATTTAACTTTCTTAATTACTTAAATTTCTTGTATCTTTCAAAGATATCTCAGTTCTTTCCAGTAGTGTAATGCATATAGTACAGTTATGTTTAGTGCATATTTTCCTCTGCCTGTAGAAGGTAAGTAGCTATAATGCATTCACATGATAATGGCAAGATACTTTTTCAAACATGTTATAAGCAAAGCATGCAAACATTTATAGCACTGATAGATGTAAAAGTAATGTTCAAAGATGATAAAGCCAAAGGAAAAGTTTAATGAATTCTTAGTATCCATGGGTGGGTTTTTTTGGCAGAGCTGATCAAATTACTTAGACCAGAGCCTCTTTTCACTGAAGCTATAACTGAGAAATAATATCAAAGTCTTGTTAGAAGAGACTCCAAAAAAATGAGCAGTAATAAATTGCCAAAATAAGGGAATGTTCTACTTGAAGTTCTAAGAGAGGTTGAATGTAAACACTAATGGATTCCAAATTACTTTTACCACCTCTTGTAATTTTCAAGTATCAGTTTCAAAGCAAAATATTTTTCAGACAATGTATAACTTATGTTGTGGAATTTGGTTGCCACCACCTGTTTTTAGATTATAAAAGTGTAAATATTCAAAGTAAATGGACTTGTTTTAGAAAAAGGACTTATCAAGAACTATTAACTGTAATGATACAGTTTTAATATCTGAATCAGATGTTTGCTATTCTGCAGTTTGCTGGAGCATGTACAGGAGAAAGTATTTATCTTTACTTACCATGTTCTTGTACTCTTTCCCTGAGTGTTCCTTATTGTCAAAAATAAATATATCAACTTCATTCAGTATAAGAGCTATTTATCCCAGATTTTTATTTTAACACACTGGTCCTTAAAAAGTCTTAATGTCCACTCTTGGTTTTGGTGGGTTTTTTTGTTTTGTTTTGTTTTGGGTTTTTTTATTAACAGCTTGAAAGTGACTTTCAGATACTCTTTCACGTAGGTCACAATGGAGAAGTAGAATTGAGGACAAATGGCACAATGCTGGTTATTTTCTTAAAGCCACAAAATCAGTATAATGAACTTCAAAGTGCTGAAATGCATATAGCAAAGTGTTTGAGAGAAAAAAATAACATGAGAAATAGTAATTATTAATCTTCTGTTCTTCAATTGTCTAGTCAACTGTTGCTAGACAGATTTTCAAAAATCTCTTAAAGATATTTCCTGATAACCTAATCATGAGTGCTATGAATAATTTATTTTTCCACTTTTATTTTGGAAGGCCACATCTGTCCCAAATTTTTCTTACATGGGAGCACGGTTGTGTAACTATCTATCTCACCATCTAACCATTAGTCCACAAAGTGGGAGCTTTCGGCAGTTGTTACTTCAAAGGTCAGTAACAGTGTGTCATTTTAATCCTGTTACTTTCTCAGGTTGTCTTCCTTTTTTGTATGTAACTCTTAACATAGTGTGAATATTTAAAAGAGAAATTTAGATTGAGGATTATTAAAGCATAGGTACATACTAGATATCTAACATATATATTTTTAAATTTTTATATTTTTAATATGAAAATAGGACTCCAAGTTCTGTAGGCTCCTTTCAGTTGAGTATATTGTACTGATACCAAGTTATAGTGTAAATTCAGAAGGTAGTGAACTTTAAATATATACTAAATGCATATATATGTACTGTCTTTGTCCTCTGACTCTTGCCAGGGCTTATTTCATTGTGTTTTTTCTTTAATTACTCTTCTGGCTGGAGTTGCTGTGAAAAGTTTATTTGTTGGTTTGCTAACTGACTGTACATCTATGATGCATAAAATCCAGAAGGATAAATTTCTTCAATTTTCAGTTACTACAGAATTTGGGGGATTAAGGTTTAATAATGATTAGACTTCACATTTGACAAAAATGCAACATTTTTTAAATGGATATATTTCCTTTTACATCTTACTGTATGACACTTGAAGGAATCGTACACTTTAATACTTCAGAATTCTTTAGAAATTAGTCTTTTTCTTAAAGGACTTTTGTCTTCCTAAGCTCCAGACTTGATTCTTACTTTAAAAGTTTCACTTAGTCCACCTATGTTTAGGAATAAAGGCATGATAAACTTAAAAGAAGACAGTTGTTGAATACTAAAAATTACCTCACTGTGATGTTATCTTAATCCCCACTGTTTGCATTTATATCTAAATTTTGCTTCTGTCACTTAAAATGGTAGGATAAAGAATTTATCGAATAAATGTTAAGGCATCTAAAACAATGTGGGCAGCACCCTGAAAGGGGGAAAACATCTTTCAGAGTACACCTATTTTATTTCTGTTGATGTTTGTCTGCCCATGTTAAACTTCCTGGACCCATATTCTAATATATAAACTGTGTAACTGTCTTTTAATTTTTACATGTTGCAATTTTCCCTATTTCATTTTGCTTTCTCAGATATCTCAGTGCTCACCTAGAAGAACAAAAATCTGCATTCTTTCTGAAGTCCTCTCACTTCACAAATCAAACTTCCTACTATTCAGCATTTAATAGTTAATGCAGTGAATAAATTCTTAGCATTCTATTAAATAAGTAGCATGTTGCATATGTTGGGTTGTCTATAGATTATATGATTTTTGCTTTAATGTTTTTAGGTGCCAAACAGAGTATGAAAATAGAGATGAAGCTGCCAAAGGAGATGAAACTGCTCAAAAACAATTTCATGCTTTTGTGTTGTTCTTAGCTGAACTTTACCTTAACCTAGAGGTAAGAAGAAAGTTGTATGTCATTCATATTAATTAATTTTTGTTGTGTTTAAGTGAACACTAAAATGGAATATCATTTGAGGTGTGGGGGTTTTGAGTTTGTTTTTTTAAAGGGAAAGGGGAATAAAATAAAAGTGCTTTAGAACAGTTGCATTATAATTTGTGTCCAAGAAACAGATAAGCAAAAAAGGACAAGATCATCAGAAGAGAAATATATAAAGATTAAAAAAAGGTGTAAGAATACATAAAAATAACCAGCCATAAACCACCTTTGGAATGAAGCTTTTGGTATTTTCTTTTGTCTGGTAAACACACCAGATTACTACACTTAACACAGAAAATGTTGCAACCTAGCAGAAATAGGTATTAATAATCCATGTAATTCAGTATTCAGCCACTAGTAGGCACTATTATCAAATGCTTGATGAAGGCATGGGATTCTTCAAAATGAACAATAAAAATGCAGACCTTGAAAGATATTTCTTCTGAAGGTTGGGTCCTTGGCTTATACATGAAGCATGAAATTTTGTATTTAGATCAGTTTTTTGTTTCTGATAAGTACAAAAAAATGTATGTACACATGAAAATTATTTGACTCTTATACCCATGAGTTCAGTAAGTTCACTGACTACTGTAGTGTCCTTAAAATATATTTTTCACTGAATTATTTCAAAGGTTTGATTTAAGCAGACACTACTAAAATATTCTGCTGACATGAGGGAAGAAAACTCTGAGTCTTCCATTTTTATTCATAAATGGGCCTTGAAATCTAATTTTCACTTACTAGAAGTAAAAAGGAAGCTTTCCAAAGGATTTGGTGGAGGGGAAGTTTCCCAGTTTGCAGTACCATTTATTTTTAAAACATTTTTTTCTAATTTTTAAATATATAAAGAATGCCTTCTAGAAGTAAGGTACTCTGCAGCTGCAGAGAATGCATAAGGTAGGATGGGAAAAGAGCATGGGATTCTGAGAACTTGGGATGATGTGGATCACTTGCCAGGCATTTTGCAGCTTTTCTTAGCAATTTATGAGCAAACAAAAAATGCTAGGCAGGCATTGTTATGTATATTTCAGAATTGCAAGGATACGACTCTATTCTAGAAATAGTTACGGTATTTGACATGTTCTTTCAACTGAAGAGCTCAACTATGTTAATCACAAACCAAATCATACAGCATCTGAGTGAGAAAATGTGATTAAATTAATTTCTAAAACTTAAGTCTTTTAAATGTAGTTGGGTTTTAGGTTTTTTTAATATATTTTGCAGATTAAAGGAACAAAGGGACAGGTCACACGAGCAGAAATTCTTCAAGAAGGCCTTCGGGAATTACTAAATGTGCTGTTCTCTAACCCTGTGGATAATAATTTGATGTGTGCAGTGAAACTGTTGAAGGTGAGACAGTAGTTTTAAAAGAAGAAAAAGAAAAAAACTTCATTTTTTATTTTTTGTAATATATCATCATAGTCCTGAATGAAGAGGGAAGCTCCAAGTACCTACAAATGTTGAAGTGTATCTGTGGCTAGACTGGGCTACCTCATGAAACACTGGATTCACTACTGAAGCAATAGATGTCTCCTGTTGTCCTTTCCCTTTCATATAGTGATAGATACAGGCTTTTCACCTATTTGCTTTGCAGTATATTTCTTTTTAATTAAACTTTTTTAGAGTTATCTAATTACCTAGGTTCAATGCAGGACCGCAGTAGAAAACTGGGAATGTGAAACAAGTGCTTGCTTTTATCTTTGCATTTTATTCCTTTGTATCATCAGACACCATTCCAAGCATTTTTAGATCATGTAGTATTTATGCTGAGTAGATTAGTGTCCTGGTTTAGGGCAAATTTGTGAGAGAACCTCCAAATGGGGTCCCCCCAGAAAAGCAAATTCAAGTGGACCCTCCCCCCAACTTGTTTGGGAAAAGAGATTTCCTTGGAGAGAAGTGGAAAAAGCCTGTTTATTTAACAGAAATTGAATAATATTAAACAATAAAACCTCTCGCTGTTCAGTGAAATGGCAAATTCAGAAAAATGTCCTTTTCATGTGGTGTAGCTTGGCTTGCTCAGGTTCTTATCAGTCCCTCTGGAACTGGAAAGTGCCAAGGCTCAGTCCCTGGTGGGCCACAGGCATGAGCTTCCAGGGTTTGTCTGGGATTTTTTCAGTCCAGAGCAGGTTTGAAAAGATCCAAGAAAAAAAAAGAAAAATGTTCCAGGGAACTCCTCTGCCTCAGCTAGCTAAAAACTAACTGAAAGCAAAAGAGAAGCTCTGTCCTGCTGTCTGTCTGTGCTGCAGACACCATAGTCCAGGAGCAGGATGTGAGGGAGTGATGTTTTCCTTTAACACAAACTGCACACTTCTTCTTTCCTGCCTTTGCTCTCAGAGCCAGTCTTAAAGGTGCAGGACTTAATATGTAACATAAACAAGGCAATTGGGGATACAAGCATCATAAAGTCACCCCAGGACAATTAGGAACTCCTGTTAAGTTTGACCATAGTGGCAAAATTAATTTTTTGTAGTTTAACTCTTATCTCCTACGGTGCAAGTAATTATTGGACAATGAATTAAGTACCTCTTCTTAAAAGAAAAGGCTTTCATCCATAGCAGTTCTAGACCGCTGCTAATGCTCTTTCAGCAACAGTTTCAGTCTCACAGATTTTATGTATTAAAACTCAAGTTGGCTTGGTCAGATAATTCTTGGCTCCTCTTTACACATACCCAGGTAAAATTCTGGCATATCTGATTCTAGGTATGTTGACTGAAGTCTTTCTAATGTTTACTAGCGTATTGTTATTATCAGGTAAGCCTGTGGCATCATCTGCAAAAATATGGTCTCTTTGTTCATAGCATGTATTTAAAGCAATTAAGATCTGACAAATGCTGTTAATCCTTTCAGCAGGATTCAGAATATTGCAATATTTTTGTGTCAATGTGACACAAGTAATAGTATGGTCAAATGCAATCTCCATGTCCCACTGATACACAATCTAAGAAAGATGATGAAATGTAATGCTTTTTTACAAGAAATCATTGCAATATTAAAAAATGCATTTTGTTGTAATGTGACTGTTTCACAGTGTAATTAAATCACTGGAGAGTTGTTTCAAAATTACATTTCAAGACTGAAATGAGGGAAGTGGCTGTGAAATTCTGGGCAACATTTGACATAGAGTTACCATACTGTCTGTAGTCTAAAATAAACTATGTGGTCATGAATCTGTTCAACAAAAAGATGTTGGAGATTGGGACCTTCAACCCTCAGGTAGTCACATAATGCATCTAAATGCTATGGATTGTTAAAGAAAGTCTTCTGTTGACAGTTTCTTAAACTTTTATAATTCACTTTAAAAGAGAAAAAAATACTAAGCAAAAAAACCCCCAACAAAACCTAATACCTTGTCTTTAGTTGGCAGGCTCAGTTTTAGAAGATGCCTGGAAAGAAAAAGGAAAGAATGATATGGAGGAAATGATTCAGATAATTGAAAATGTTGTGTTGGATGCAAACTGTAGCAGGTGAGAAGATAAATTTATTTGCAGTATTTTGCTTTTATATTAAACAGAACATCTTAGAAATCTTCAAGAATAATGACCATATCCAAAATATTTCCTAAAAAACTTTCATTTACAAAAAGTAAGGTGATATGTTAGTCACTTTCATGTAGGAATTGTGGGGGGAATGGTTCTTTCAGTTTTGGTTTTGTTCTGTTTTTTATCTTTTACTAGAGATTAATGTTCCACTTAATGAGATGGTTATGTATGTTTGTTTTCTGTTTGTGTTTTCTGTTTCTATGGTTTAAGTCCTTCCCCTCCCCTCCTCCATTAGCCAACCATTAGCCCAATTATTGTTTTGCACAAATAATTGTAACTTTTGTGCTGTTTTTGTTTATTTCAGAGATGTGAAACATATGCTTCTGAAAGTAGTGGAACTACGATCAAGTAACTGGGGTAGAGTTCATGAAAGTTCTCCACATACAAAAGCTACTCCTGAAAATGACCCTAACTATTTTATGGTAAGAATGTACTGGTATTTCAGTTCTTTAGTTTAATATGAATTTGACTCATAGACAATCACATTGCTAAAAGCTACAAACATCTGTCTCTGAACTCATATAACTTGCTGTATAACTTTATTCATAGAATGAACCAACATTTTACACTTCTGATGGCATTCCTTTCACTGCAGCAGATCCAGGTATGTCCCCTGTTTTATCAGTCTTTAAAAAGTTGCAATTATGTCCTGTTGAAGTACATAAAAAGTTGTTCTTAAGATATCTGAAACTCATACAACTTAACAGACAAAATTATAGCTGAACTCCTGGCTTTGTGTAACACATGCCTTATTCTGTGTTAAAAGAAGGTAAATGTTTGAAATGGAAAATGTGCAGTTGAGTTCATATAGTTCAGAAGAATTTGTGCCATAGTCTTCAGCACTTGGTTTCCACAGGTCTTCTTTTGTTTGTTCATTGTTAGTAGCAAAAGGGTTTGTTTCTTTGTTTCCTATAATCTGAGTGCAACATGGCACAATATCATTTGAGGTAAAGACAACTGTGACTACCTTTGTTTCTTTGGGAAGGTAGGTATCATTCTTGGAGATTGATTGATGTCCTGAGAAAACACTGTAGTGGGAGTTTTTTTGATGTTTCATACCATTTATTGTTTCATTAAATAGGCTACTTTCAAACTGTATAGATGCACATTAATTTAGAGGACTAATATATTACTGGGTCTCAATTTTACTATGGCAGATTACCAAGAAAAATACCAAGAACTGCTTGAAAGAGAGGATTTGTTTCCAGATTATGAAGAAAATGGCGTGGCTTTATCAGGACCTGGAGATCAGTATGTTTTCTTTTTGAGTGATAGTTGTTGCGGGGTGGTGTTGGGGTTTTTTTAACACTAGTTATTTTTACTGCAAATTTAGGAATCCAATCTTTTAAAAAATGAAATTAATAATTATTATTTAGTTTTACAATGGAAATTATGTGTTTGTTCAGGTGTAAGTTGGTTTGTAATCACACAAGTTTGAAACATTTATCCAACTGAGTAGGGCAATTAAACTAAATATATTTTTGCACATGTGCAAACATACTCTCTTCTGTATTTTAGAAAAAAATTTGCAAGCAAAATGATGCATCATACCTTCAGGTGTTGGTAGTGAGACAACTGAATTCATTCTAGCTAATTACAAAATTTTCAGTATCTTTCAAAGGGAGAAGGTTGTTAAGGTTCTCTTCAGGATAAGTGGTATTCCCTCAATTAATGGTAAAAGGGGAAGCAGTAGATGGGAATATAGTCTCACCTTCTGACAGCAGTTTATAAGAATTTGATAGGAAATCAGTGAAAGAAATACAGTCTAAAATAAATTGCTCTGAGCTCTGTACTGGTTGAAGGAGGACTTTCAGATAATAATTTGATACTCAAAAGCATTTTCAGTGTTGTGTTTATGTGTGATAAGAGTGCTGGTCTGGATCAGTGTTTTTGTTAGTAAGTTAGAAAACTTTGAGACAGCATCTAGCTGAGGGGAGTTACAGGAACTTTGGAAGATAAATTAGTGATGTCACCAGAAATCAACAAGATCATACTGTAGAAAAAACTACCCTTGTGAACTGTTGTGTTTAGAACAACTTAAATGCAAAATGAATACAGACAGCAGTTAAATACAGCAAGTCTGAAAAGTGGCATGTGAAAGACTGAGTCAATCTTGATGCAAGGTGACTGTGGAACCTTCTTTGAAGGCTTAAGAAAGGCTTAGACAAATCTATCCTGATCCTCTATCAGCTATTTCTCATAACTGACATCAGGGAAAAGGGTTCTTGAGTTTCTTCTCAAGTCTACAGTTCTACAGGAAAGAAAGAGCAAACTAAATGTGATATCTGCTTTAATGTGCATGCTGATTCCCTTGTTTGGGACTAAAGCACAGAAGATAATAAACTGTGCACCTGAAACTAATGCACCCTTTATGAGAGTCAATAGCTGCTAATTTAAGACTGTTTAAAATTATATACACTATTGATGCCTTGGGAAGGCTGACCTAGAACAGAGGCTAGACAGTTAAGAATAAAGTAGGTATTTATTAAAAGGCCTTAAAGGATACACCTTTGGTAGTACAAGAGCCTGGCCAGGGCTACACCCAAGATGGACCCAAAATGGTCACAAAAAAAATGGATGACTGGTCACAAGGTCTCACATTTTTATAAGTTTTGGTCCATCTGCATATTGGGGTTATTTGTCCAATTACAGCTTCAGATTATGAAGTCACATCCTTCTTGTTTTCTCTCTTCAGTCAACTGTTGTTTATGCTTTTGGGCCTGAAACTTGTAACGATTGTCCTTGGTATCAAGCTGGAAAAGGAATTGTTTTGTCTACCTACTCTGTGAAGAGATTACTGACACTCAATATGAAGCTCAGAGCTACATACCTAGGCAGCACAGAATCTGAAAAATATGAAAGCTAAAACTTAAGGCATCACTATCATGTTCAAGCTACAACTCTGTTGTCCTAGTTTATGGTGATGAAAACTCTAGTTGGACCTAGAGAAAACAGGGAATGCTCAAGTTACTTCTCAGTAACTGAGGAGAATAAAAAAGCTATTAAGTGATCCCTATCACTTCCCATCTTGATTTTTTTGAAACTCTGTTAGTCTCCATTCTGCACAATACTGATTGTCATTAATGGGATACAGTCTTTCCTGTGACCTAAATGAGACAAATCTTTTCCAAAAGACTGGTTAACCTATAATAGAAGGTAATATAATGCAGATACAAAAGGGAGGTAAAGTAAGGTCACCTTCTTTCATATATCAACAAATAGGAATACAGGTTTTCTATATAAATATATTTTTCTGACTAGTGTGCAACCAAGAGAGTTGACACAGTGTTTGAACTGGGATGTTAACCAACTGAAATTTTGCTAATATTATTCTAATAATATTTTTTGTAAATGTATCTGTGCAAATGTGTTATTACATTTTTGAAAGCTTGTATTACATTATTGCATTTTTCTGTCATCTTGGAAATATTTCTGTCTTTTAACCTGTGGACAGCCTAAGATTATCTAAACTGGTGACAAACACTGTAGTAATTTGTGCATATCTATGCTGCTTTGGGATTTCTGTTTGTTTTCCTAGGGCCCATAAGCTCTGTTTTATCCTCGACCTCTATGTAAATATTTCACTTATTTACTGTTTCTGAAAATCTGTACATAAACTTAACAATTTTGGTGGGGGGGGGGGTTGTTTTTGTTTCTTTAGGTATTTTCATGACCTTGATAACAAGATGGATCCAGAAATTGAAGAAGCATATGAAAAATTCTGTCTAGAATCAGAACATAAGAGAAAACAGTGAGATGTTACACAATAACGTTAGTTTAATAAACCAGACTAGGTCTGGTTAGAGTACAGGGAGGCAAAAAAACATTTGTACCAAAATAAGGAAGTTCACTTTCTCCAAGTACTCGAGTTATTCAATTTCCGTTTGGTTAAACAGAATTTGCCAAAAGTTGTAAACTCTGTAACTTAGTGTTGTGTATATATCACAATTCATTTTATGAACAGGTATATGAACAGTGTTTGGCTGCAATAAAATTGATTTTAAAAGTATCATAATGGAAATGAAAATTTAATGGAGAGCTGTCCCATAGGATTACCCTTGCAGGGGAAAAAGAGGAAGAATAAATCAATTTCAGTTTAATTGCTTGCTTGGTTTAGTATACACTAGGACATATCCTTTTTACCATATACAAGATCTGGTATTTATTTTTTTTTCCTGACTAAAGAGCACATGATCAATGACTTTTTTGGGTTTTTTTCTATAGATCACAATCATGAAATCACGATAAGTGGTTTGTGAAGGTTTATTTTTGTGGGGAGTTTTGGTTTTCTTTTTCCTTTTCCTTCCTCTTCCAAAACACGTATATGTGAGGCCTGAACTCTTTCCTAGAATAAACGTTACATGTTGATATGTGAAAAACCAGGCAGTGTTTTGGAAGTCAGGTTCTTTCAAGACCTTTGGTTCAGGTAAGCTTATTTTCAACTTTTACAAACAAAAACTATCCTGTAATTTGCTGTGTTCTTCAAGATTACATGAATATATTTATGTTTTAACCCGTGCTTCTCCAGGAGTATGTGCAGTGCTTGATATATTTTTTGAAACTATCTAGCATGTCCAATCTCTCAGCAATCCTTGTCACTTTCTCCATTATTCTAATTATTTTATATAGTTTAATTTGGTATTTTGAGTAAACTGATATTTCATAAATGTTGACATTTGAAGTCAACTGCTAGTTTTTTGAACACTAATCGTGTTAGTCTTCCTAGGATATATCATTGTAGTTGTTGCCAAATTCAGCTCTATTTCTTTCTATTACCTGTTACTGGTTTGACTGAGTAGAACCCCTTATCAAAAGCAAATGGGAAATATTTCCCAAAAGGCTATTGTAAAGAACATGTGTTATAAATATGCATGTAAATAATTTTTACTCATTTGTTGAAATTACTTGTGTATCTGCTAATACAATGAGTATTGACTGTTCTCTGGGTGTTTAACATACTCATTTAAGTTGAAGTTTTAAGAAAAAAAATTAACCAGCTTTATTTCCTTTCATATAGCTTTCACTATCTTGTGTTTTTGCTTTAAAAAAATATATATTATTTTTTGTATTAAAATATGCATTTGTTCTGCTTGCAGAGAGGAGGAGTTCAGAACCATGTGGGCATGGCTAGGTTGCTATTCTATATCACCTACATCATTGCTGGGGAGCGTAGCTTTGGGGGGAAGAAAAGGTGAACACACCCCTGGAAATGGCACCGTTTATCTCCCTCTCTTCATTGGAGGGGGTTTCAGGGATCAACCCTGTGCACCTTGTCCTCTGCCACAGCTGCTGCCCATTCTCTTTCCATGCCTCTGAGGCACAGCTCCAGAATGCAGTTCTGAAAATAAGCAAATGTGGCTCTGAGGCGTAACTGAAAAGCAACAACAGCCACAGAATGGAGCCCAGTGGAGCAGTCCGAAGCAGTGGTGAAACAGAGTGGAGCCAATCCCATTGTAGCAGTCTGAAGCGGCAGCATGTTGCAGTGCGGATGATCTAGCTTTTAGGGGTTTTTCCTATAATTGTTTTTCATTACCTCAAGCTCAGGGACTGGGAGAGCCAAGTGCAGGGAGTGCCTGCCATCTTGTCTTTGTCCCAGGGAGCCACATGGACACGACTGATACCTGTGACTTACAGGGAGCATTTGCTTTCTTGTCTTTGTCCCAGTGGCCACATGGAACTAAGTTGAGGCGATGAACACATTTTGTGTGTAAAGCACCTTTTTTTTTTTTTTTTCACATGCTTTTGTTATTAATATTTCTGCTGTCACTGTGGATTTCTTATTCCATCGCTGTTTGCTTTCAGTAAATTATCTCAACCCAGTCTCTGCCTTTGTTCCTCTCTTATCAAAGGGGATGGGGGGAAGGGGAGTGCCTTATTTGGAGTATAGTTTCAAGCTGGTGTTAAACCATGTTCAATTGGTGGCCAATGTGTGGCATGATAGGGTTGAGATAACATCTTTCATCTACATATTTGTCTATTAGCTACAAAACTCCCTGGTTACAAGGCTGCTCAGTCTGTCCACATGGTTGTGGTACCTAACCCTGTATATACTCCCGTATATGTATTATGTGTCCACAGCAGTGCTCTTTTTCAGAGCAGGGAGCGAGATCAAGATTGTTTTGTTGTTGCACTGTGCTGTCGCTCTATTAGGAACGGCTGGGAAGAGACGACACAGACTCTCTAGGAGTTACTCCAGAGAATTTCCTTGTAGTTTATTACTTCAGCTCCGTTTTATAGACTGATACGTGGAAAGTACAGAAAGGAAACTTATTGGTTAGCAAATTACTACATTACCATCATTGGTCAGTGGGGTACACTACCCCCTGACTTTCTCTTGCAAAGAAAACAAGGGACAGACAAACAGCACCTGGCAAGGCTGTTTTCTGTCTGTGAGGATTGTTTTAAATCCTCCTTAAAACTTCCCAGGCCACTTTCTCAGGCTGGACTGAGAAAGCTATGTGGCCTGCAATTCTACAGGCACTTTGCTGCCTGCTTCAGAGTTAGCATCCACACTGTGCTATCAGTTTATGACATGATAACATCAAGGATAATGGGGGTCATTTGAGATGTGTATTCAGTGTTGCTCTCCTGTCCTGGCTTTGGCTACTACCTCTGAGAATTCATTAATAATTGTACCCAGCCTGTGGTGGGAACCAGGAGAGGATGATTTTTCCCAGCCTTTCACCCCCTTTTCTTCCTTCAGGCCTGTTACAACAGCTTTTGAGGATTTTGAATTCCCTTTGGATGTTAAGGAAAGCATGTTCTTGTTGCTAAGTCTGCCAGGTCTCCTCAGTGTGGTCCACACCATGTTTAGAGTGAGGACAGAGATTTCTAGGGAAGTTGTCCTGAGACCTGCCCCAGGGATGGATAGTCATGAGTGGCATAGAATGTGGGAGAAAATGGGCCAGCTTTTGATGGAGTATTTTGCTCAAATGGTTTGGAAATTCACCCCTGAAAAACTACAGGACCCTGATAAAGTGGCAGAATATTTGATAAAAAAATGCTATGGCAGTTCCAAAGAGGCACAAAGTTATGCAATATGCTGGGTCCTGGCTACTACTTATCAGACACTGCTGAATACTAGATAGCACCCTCAGGGGAAGGAGGAAGAAGAGAACAGAACAGGCACTCAAACTCTGCAGCTGAACCAGAGAAACAACCCATGCTGGTAGCAGTCACCCCTATACAGAAGAAAAAATCCAAGACCAAATCAGTTTGCTTAGTGAGGGATGAAGAGGAAAGAGGGCCCTCACAACTAGTGGAAGAGACAGAGCCAATCACCTGATCCCTGTTCCTGGTAAGCTGCCAGATATTCAAAAACATTTCAGCCACAAGTCAGTTGAGCCCCTGGTGCCCTGGCTGCTCCAATGCTGGGATATCACAGCCCACACTATGAAGCTGGATGGTAGTGAAGCCAAGCAACTTGGGTACCTGTCCTGGGACATGGGCAACGACAAGGCGATTGGGAAAAGGACAGAAACAGCCTCTGGAGGTGATTCCTATCAAGCGTGAGAGAAAGGTATCTTTACAAGGATGCTCTATCAGTGCACCAAGACAAGTGGAACAACATGGAGAAAAGTATTGAGTACCTGAGAGAATTAGCTGTGCTGGAGATAATCTATAGGGATTCAAATAATGAGCAATGTTATATAAATACAGATGACCTTCAGTGTACACAAACCATGTGGTGGAAATCCTTACAGAGCATGGCAGTGTCATATGCCAACTCATTGAGAGTGATGTCATTAAAGGAAGGTAAACAAAATGTGGACACTTTTCTTAGCAAACTCCAGCTATATGAAGAAACCATCTCCACCCCAATACAGGCCTGTGTCTCATCTGTGGAAAGACTGTCCAAGGACTTCTAGCCATTTAAAGAGGAAATTAGAGGACCAACAGAAATCTAAAGAGGACTACCAGAAATTTAAAGAGGAAATGTCCCATGACCCACCAGTATGGACCAGAGCCTCTGCTATTGGGAGCAAACACCTGTAAGGCCCAAAAAAACAAAAAAAAAGGTTTAGTGCAACATTCAGTCAACATAAAATACTTCTCAAAGCCTTAACTTAGCCCACTCAGCAAACTCTAAGCTCATTCAATTCTAAATTACTCAAAAATTCTGAGAAGAGGAAACTGGAAGAACAAACAGAGAAAGACATAAAAGATATGGAAGAGGACACATATAGCTACCAACTCCTGGGTTCCAGTGGTGTTCGGCTAACAGAAATTCCAAGAAAAGGTAGGATTGTCAGGAAAATTAATCCACAAACACCAGA
Organism: Poecile atricapillus; assembly: GCF_030490865.1. Taxonomy (NCBI): domain Eukaryota; kingdom Metazoa; phylum Chordata; class Aves; order Passeriformes; family Paridae; genus Poecile; species Poecile atricapillus. Next base: position 65,559,263 of record NC_081288.1, read on the forward strand.
GGTTTATGTCCAAAAAGGAGACAGAGGAGTCCTGTTACTTTATTCAAATAAAGAAAGAGGCCATGGGGCATTCCCATGGCGTCTCTCAAATTTTTGGAAGATGCAGACTCCTTTTTATCCTAATTTCCCAGCCACATGTCCCTCTCTCTTTCCCCATTGGCTGAGGTACTTGAGAGGTACAGACTTCCTGGAACGCCTAAGATTCCCCTCTAATGTATAACCCTTCCTTTAAATTTTTAATTCTTATGGAATTTATCATTTTCCCCCATTGTTTCTTTCATCTTTCAATATCCAATTTCATTTATCAGCAAACCTACAGTTTGTTTGTAAAGGCAAATATATTTTTTTCTATTCTTCAATTAGTGGAATCCTTCCTATTGTTTCTTTTATCTCTAAGTGGTAGTTTTACCTACCAGCAGACCCACAGCTTGTTTGTAAAGACAGATCCATCATTCCTCTCAGGGTCAAGACATGTTCACCTCCTGTTCAGCTTTAAATACCCCTTGGCCTTCCTGGGCCCTTCCCCCAGGAGGGATTGCTGGTCATTTGGCCACTCAGGAGCTGGGTTAAGGGCCCCAGTGGCAGGTGTAGAGCATTGTCTCCAGAATGCCAGTGATTGGCAGACACTGTGGGGCTGGGATACAGGCTCTAAGAGGGAGGGTTGTCGTGGTTTGACACTGGCCAAACACCAGACACCCATTAGAGTTGCTTGCTCACCCTCCCCTGCTACAGATGGGTAGAGGAGGGAAAAAGGAAAAAAAAAACAACAACAATGAAGGCTTCATGAGTGAGATAAGGACTGGGAGAAATATTTCAAGGACAAAGCAGGCTCAACTTAAAATGCAAAATGATTTTATTACTAACAGAGTCAGAGAAGTATGATGACAAGTGGAATAAGCCCTTATAAAACCGTTTCCCCCCCAGCCCCTCCCCCTTTCCCACCAACAGTGCAGGGAGACAGGGAGTGGGGGTTTTGGTCAGTTCATAACTGAGATTTTCTTCTGCTGCTCTGGGAGAGGAATCCTTCCCCTGTGAGGCCGTGGAGTCCCTCCCACAGGAGACAGTTCTCTGTGAACTTCTCTGGTGTGGGTCCACTCTCATGAGCAGCAGACATACCACACCTGCTGCAACATGAACTCCCCCCACAGGCAGACAGTCCTTCCAAAACTGCTGTGGTGTGGGTCACTCTTTCCATGGGGTGCAGTCCTCCAAGGCTGCTGCTCCAGCCTGGAAATAGGGGCCCCCTTTCTCTACTGGGTCTTCCGCTTGAAAGGAATGATGGATTTGTCTTTACAAACAAGCTATGGGTCTGCTGATAGATAAAACTAGCACTGAGAGATAAAAGAAACAATGGGATGTGTTGCCGCTGAAGATGAATAGATCACACGGACACAGGTCGAGGTGTGGTGAAGAGAAGAGAGAGGTTTATTTTTCCCTCCAGGATTTATAGGCTCCTGACCACAGCCAGGGATTGGGTGGTCAGGATAACACTTTCTCACAGCACTGGCCATGAGAGATGTCCATCACAAGACGTGTAATAGAAAGAATGTACACATATCTATGTTTACAGTTACTGTCCTGGGAAAGTCTTTAGAAAACTATGTTAGCAAGCTCAGAAGCTGAGTTTTCAGGGCGACATCTCACCCTTTTCGGTTTAATAAAAAGAAAAGAAAAAAGAAAAATGAACAAAGAAACTAGCCACATTATAAACAATCAAAATAATAAATAATAGAAAAATACAATACTCCATACAATCAGAAGGCTGTAATTTCAGGGTGATATCTCACCCTTTCATTATTATTAAAAAAAAAAAACAAAAAACAAAAAACCCAAAAAACAAGAACCAGAAAAAACAACAAAACTCAAAAATAAATGACACAATTGTCCAACATCAACACCTGCTCGTGGATGGGCCATCGGGGTGAGCACGCATGTCATCTACATCTGAGTCCTCATCCGATGACCCACCCATCCGCTGACTTCCAATTTGGTCACGGTCTCCAGCCCGCTCGCCGGTCGAATGCTGCCTCTGTGGTTGCAGGTCAGGACGGACACACTTCGCAGGTACCCAGCGTACCCCAGTATCTGTGGATACACAAGCATGCCCTTGCCCCGAAGCAATGAGGTCATAGGGACCCTCCCACAGCTTTGTGACGAGATTCCTCACTCTAACCTTTGCCCGAGGCTGAGGCATCTCATCCGAAGCCCGCAAAGAAAGGTGGTGGTTCAACATGACCGGGTTACTGGAGTTCTGCGGCACCGTGACATGATTGAGGGTATATAAAGCTTTCCCCAACCGACCGTGCGGGGTCTCGCCCTGCATTCCCCGTTTCTGCTTCTGCAGAACTCGCTTCAGCGTACCGTGAGCGCGTTCTACGATAGCCTGACCTGTCGGAGAATGAGGGATACCAAACTTGTGTGACACACCCCACAACTGCAGGAACTGCCGCACCTTCTGAGAGGTGTAAGCAGGACCATTATCGGTCTTCACAGCAGAAGGCATGCCCAAAACAGCAAAGGCCTGCTTCCAGTGGGCAATGACATCGCAGGTTTTTTCTCCCGTGTGAGCAGAAGCCCACATGGCAGAGGAGAAAGTGTCCACACTGACGTGCACATACCGAAGCCGGCCGAACTCGGCAACCTGAGTGACATCTGTCTGCCAGAGCTCCAAGGCCCGAAGGCCCCTGGGGTTTACCCCTGCCGGCAGAGGTGCAGCAAGTGCATGACAATCGTCACAAGACTCAATGATGTCATGGGCCTCAGCTGACATCAGCTGAAACTGTTTCTGCAAAGTATGCGCATTCTGATGGAAGAATCCATGCGACGCCTTGGCCTGGCTGAGCGTATCAGGCTGAGGCGCAACCCAGGCAGGGTTAGCCAACTTGTCAGCCCTTGCGTTACCCTCTGCAATAAACCCTGGCAAATTGGTGTGACTCCGCACATGCAGAACGTAATATGGATGCACTCGGGCCTGAATAGCACTCCACAGGGTCTTCAGTAAATTAAACAAGGCAGGATTGCTGACCTCCTTCAAGACTGAATGACCCAACCGCTGGGCTATATCGGCCACGTAGGCAGAATCCGTGACCAAATTGAAAGGTTCCTGGGAAAACTTCTGAAACGCCATGATGGCAGCCCGTAATTCCACCAATTGGGCTGACCCAGTCTCACGACTCTCCAAGACTTGCCACTCAGATCCTTCCTTCCAGGTAGCAATGGCCTTTCCAGTCCTCCCTGAACCATCAGTAAAGACAGTGGGGCCTTGCACAGGCTCTTGACTATGTTTGGGCCGCAAAGAAAGTTTTGTGAAGTTTGCCACTTGCAGCAACTTATGACTGGGCAGATGGTAAGTGATGTGCCCAGAAAAATTCTCCAGAGCACTTTGCATGGAAATACTGTTTGCAAAGCTCCAATCAAAGTCCTCCCGCGGTACCGGGAGCACAATCTTTGCGGGATCTGCACCCATCAATTGTAAACACCGTTGTCGGCATTTAATTATCAAATGAGCTATCAGCTCAAACATCGTTGTCGCCGTCTGTCATGGGTTAGCTTCACCTTTAAGACCAAGTGAAAAAAAAGAGGAAGTTGAAGCTACTGGTGACTGATGGGAGTTTTTCTTCCTGACCAATTACCAGCCATTTCCAAGAATTGACAGCAGATCTGACCATTAAAAAGTGAATTCAACTTGTAAACACCCCCTTAAGAAGTACATGCTGAGCTATCTCACTCTCTTTCTGGTTTCCGGCGTTTAAGAGGTAACAAGCTCTGTGTTGGTTTCCCCCCCCCCTCCCAGGCCCGGGACAAGGCCGCAGGGATGGGGGGGGAGGAGGAGAGAAAAAGCCGAGCTTAACACTTTTGTTTAGTTTTCAAGGTCTGCTGTTAGACTGAAACCTGACACTATGAACTTTTGCAGCTTTCTTAAAACTTTTAATTCTTTTACTACCTGAATAAACAAACAGATTACTCCTTTTTCTTAGAAAAGACAGAGAGAGACAATTAACATGTAAGACATCATAAAACCACCAAAAACAGTGAAGACAAGAGTTAAGTTTAAATAAGAAAGAGAGAAAAGGAGATGCTTGTTGCTGAAAAGTCTTTCTGTTGCAGCTATGGAGATGGACAGTAGTTTAAAGACTCCTTTAATTCATGACTAGAGTATGGGAGGAATAGAGTATTCAAAGAGTGGACTTTAAAAAAAAGAAGAGTAGTTATGATGCTGTGAGTTGCTGGAACTTGTGAGTGAAGTGAAGATTTTAAAGCCTTAAAGGAGCCAAAGGGATGGCTGTTTTCCAGGAAGGCTCACAGAGACAACTGAAGAAGATTTTTACCTTTGAATCACTTATCCTTAAAAATAACATCCCTAGATTCAATTTGACCCATTGCACACTTCAGAATAGTGTGAAATGGGAGGAGTGGACTCTAGAAACTCCATGGATTAGCAGAAAGAGACTTCTGTTTCTCTACGGGGACTGATGAAAAGACTCTAAAATTGAGACTGTTTTTGACCACCAAGATTGTAAAACTATTTTTTTTTTTTTGTCTCTATGTTGTTATGTGTACAAAGAAATGATCAAGTAGTGAAAAGTAAAAGGGTTCTCTGAAAGTTTATTTTGGTATTCTTATTCTAGTAGTTTGTTAATAAACTGTCTTTATTCCTTTTAAGTTTTAAGCCTGTTTTGCTCTTATTTTAATCCATATCTCTAGCAAAAAATAAGTAGTTTTTTGTTACTAGCTTAAAACCACGACACCGTCTTCTGCGGCTGATGGGGCAGGAAAATCCATTCTAGGACATGCAAGGGATCAGACCACTCATCATTCCACTGGCCAATGATACCCGCAGGATGCAAATCTGGAGTAACAATGAACACAGCGACATCAATGGAAGGGTCAATGCGATGAACCTGACGAGCGGAAACCGCTCGCTGAACCTCCTCCAGTACCTGCTGTGCCTCCGGGGTCAGTGTCCGAGGTGACTTTAAATCAGAGTCCCCTTTCAATAGACCAAACAAGGGGGATAATTGTGCCGTGGTCAGTCCCAAGTAGGGACGCAACCAAGTAACGACACCCACCAATTTCTGAACATCATTCAGTGTCTTCACCGAATGCACAAATTGCACCTCCTGGTGTTGGACTGTCCGTTCCAAAATTTTCATCCCTAAGTACTTCCAAGGAGGTTGTTCCTGAACCTTTTCTGGAGCCACTTGCAGCCCATAAGAATGCAAAGCAGTGAGCAGCTGAGGCCGTATCCTCAGCAGCTCATCCTGGGTGGGCGCAGCCACCAAGATGTCATCCATATAAGGATAGAGATGAGCATCAGGAAACTGCTCGCGAACTCCAGACAGGGCTCGAGCCACATACCATTGGCAAAGGGCCGGTGAATTTCTCATGCCTTGCGGCAAAACCCTCCATTGATATCTCTGTGCAGGCTCAGCATTATTGATAGCCGGCACTGAGAAAGCAAATTTCGGTCTGTCATCGGGATGCAAAGGAATTGTGAAGAAACAATCCTTCAGATCCACAATGAGAACAGGCCAATCAGCAGGAAGCATGGTGGGTGATGGCATTCCAACCTGCAATGCCCCCATGCTTTCCATCACGACATTAACTTTCCGGAGGTCTTGCAATAACCTCCATTTCCCAGACTTCTTCTTGATGCAGAAAACAGGAGTGTTCCAGGGACTGGTTGAAGGCTCCAGATGACCCTGGTCCAACTGTTCCTGCACCAATTCACGGAGGGCGACTAACTTATCTTGAGAGAGGGGCCACTGATTTTCCCAAACGGGTTTGTCCACCAACCAATGTATGGGAGGTGTAGGACAATCTGCACCCTCCAACACAGTGGCCCCCATCAAAAATCCGTTCCCATACGCACCCCCCATGCAGCCAGAACATCCCTCCCCCAGAGTGTTAACCGGGAGTCTTTCGTGACATACGGCCAGACCATGGCCGTGTCCCCCTCGGGGTTCGTGATGAACACAGGCCTTCGGCTCACATAGCATTGCGCAGCTCCTGCCAGCCCCACAACTGACGTCTGCACCTGGTCCAAGGGCCATTCCGGGGGCCAGTCGGCAGACCCAATGATCGTAACATCTGTGCCAGTGTCAAGAAGCCCGCGGAGACTGACTTCCGATGGCGTCTCACCAGGGTTGGACAGGATGCAGAGCCGCTCAGGACGATCCTTGGCCGCCAAAACTGCAGTCCAGTGAACCTGAGGTGGCCCCGTGGATCCGAAGCCGCCAGTTCCCCGCTGCTGACCTTCCGCCCTGCGAATACAAGACTTAAAGGGCACAAGTTGAGCAAGTCTGGTTCCCGCAGGGATAGTAACAGGAGGGGTGAGTGTGGAAACCATGGCATAAATCCGCCCCGTGAAGTCTGAATCAATGATTCCCAGGTGCACAATGATGCCCTGAGCAGTGGCACTAGATCTCCCCACAAGAAGAGCACTCATGCCTCCACCCACTGGGCTCGAGGCATCCAAAGGAACCCTGTGCACCCTACAAGAGTCCAAGACAACCGTGTCTGCTGTGCAGACATCAAGGCCTGCAGAGACGGAGGTGCTGGCTACAAGCTGGCTGAGCAGACCTCCATTGGATCCGGAGTGTGAAGAGAGACTTGTGTCTGAGCGCGTCTCCCTGTCGCGCTCGGCTTCTCGTTTCCCGAGCCCGTCAAAGACTTACCATTGACATGGACCATCGCCCTGCACACATCCGCCCCATGATTGGCCCTACCACACCGGGCGCAGTAATACAGAGGAGCCGAGGCTCCCTGCGCCTTCTTCTTCTGCTTCTTGCCGGCCTGAGCAGTCCCCCGTTGTTGCTGCCCACCCGGCGGCTTCACCCAAGGTGGCTGCTGCGCAGCAGCCACAGTAGGGGTCTCTCCAACATCGACACCAGCCTCTACACAGGCTCGCGCCATCTGTGGCAGCGAAAGATCACCAGGGATCGCACTAATGACCCTCCGACACATGGCATTACAATTAGTCTTTGCGAGAGTCTTAAGCATCATCTCCCTCGCCATACCATCCTGCACCTGCCACTCCACAGAATCAGTCAGCCGATTTGCAAAACGCAGAAAAGACTCGCCATCTCGCTGGACAACAGTTGCAAAGGGCTCCTTGGGGGCGGCCAGTTCTAAGGTCCGCACCAACGCCGCCACGCCGGTCTCCTTACACTGCTCAAGTACAAGAGGGTCAAGGTTAACCTGCCTATTAACATCAGCAAAGACATCCTTACCCAGCAGAACATCTGAACCGGCCACCCGCCTGGGATCTCGCTGACCCAAGGCAGCATTCTGCAGTACCACTTGACAAGCCATCTCAGCCCATACCCCCTCAAAAATGCCATACTCCACTGGCTGAAAAAAAACACGGGCTATATTCCGAATGTCATAGGGTACCAGCACACCCCCCACAATGCCTCGAAGAGCCTGCATAACCTCGTTCGATCCAAGGCCATGCTTTTCAGCCGTCTCGCGGAGATCTGTCAAAGCCTTCCAGGGTAACGGCTGATGAGTCTTTTGAGTCCCATCCTGAAGCACAGGAAATGCCTGGTACCCCCCTGGAGGAGCGGCCTCACTTGCCGCTCCCCGTCTCGGAGAGTGCCCCGAGACAGGATCAGGCACCGGGCTGGAAGACCGCACCACAGCATCCGGCGCCACAGCCACCGTAACACCAGTGGAGTCTGAGGAGGCATCCTCGCCGTCTAGGGGGCCGCCCTCAACCTCATCAACCTTAACCCTCACAGCACCCCAAAAGGCTTTCGGACGCTTCGGCCGCACGGTCATCTGGCAGGATGGCAAGGTCCACCGGGTAGCTGAAGAAGCCTTAGCAGCCCGGGATCCTTTCCCCTTGGGGGCCACCGGCTTCGTCCCCGCGGCATCACCACCCGAACCAATGGTAAACAGTGCGGGACCTCGATCCGCCCGGGCCGCCGGAGGCGACGGGGGGGGCTGCCTCCAGCCGCAGGCGCCGGCGATGCCCGAGAACGCGAGGCGGGGCGAGGTGAAGCCGGCGCAGCGCGGCCCGCCTCCCGCGAGGGGGGGGAACGCGGCGCCGGCTGGGGCGTAGCCCGTGGAGACGCGGCACCGTCCCGTTCCGCCCCCAGGGGCCGTCCCGGGCTCGCAGGGGGAGAAACCCGCGCCCCGGAGCTGGCAGCCGGCCCAGCATCTGCATAATGCGCCGCACCCGGCCTCACGTCGCACAAATCCGGCGCGGGAGGGACAACGCTCGGCAGCGCCCCCAGCAACATCCCGTCGGGAGCGCAAAAGCCAGGAGCCGGTACCGGCCAGCCCCCCTTTGGAGCGGCGTGCGCATGCACTGCCGCAGAGCCCGGGCCTGCCCCATCCCCCACAGCGGGATACGACACAGCCCAGCCACAGCGGGGACAGGGGACCGTCCCTGACATCGCCCCCAGGGGCGGCGGCGCCCCCTGCTCAGGCGGCCCCCCATCGGCCTGTGCCGGGAAAGCACACCAAGGAGGCGACCCCACCCCAGCCCGACACCGCCGGGGTGCCGGACGCGGCGGAGTTACATCCCCCCGTTCCGCGGTGCCTCCGACAGCCCACTGGCCGGAATCCAACCCTGCCCCAGACCGGCGCCGCCGGGGTGCTGGGCGAGACGGGGCCTCATCCACCCGCTCCGCATCACCGGGGGAGAGGGAAAACTCCGCCTCGCTGCCACAGCTGGAATCAGAGTCACCGCTCTCATCCAGATCAGAGAGAGCAGCCACAGAACTCACAGAAGAGGGCGAGTGACTATGCAAAACACGGGCGCACTGCCGCCAAGCCCTTAGCAGCTGGACCAGCCGGGGCTCATAATCGAGCAGCAGAGCCTCGAGCAGGGAATCGCCTAAAGCATCCCAAGCCGACTTCGAAAACAGGGCCTCAACCACAGGGAAAAAAACCCTCATCTCTGCCATACTCACACAATCGCTGGAACTCAGCATTCGAAACATCAATCCCTCTCTGATCCAACACCGCATACCATATCTCCATCGCCAGGCCCCCTGTAGGAGAGAGCCCAAAAGGAGCCATAGCCACAGGCTAGACAGTACCCTTTAACACACGTGCAAGACACGTAGGGGTTCACCAGATGTTGCCGCTGAAGATGAATAGATCACACGGACACAGGTCGAGGTGTGGTGAAGAGAAGAGAGAGGTTTATTTTTCCCTCCAGGATTTATAGGCTCCTGACCACAGCCAGGGATTGGGTGGTCAGGATAACACTTTCTCACTGCACTGGCCATGAGAGATGTCCATCACAAGACATGTAACAGAAAGAATGTACACATATCTATGTTTACAGTTACTGTCCTGGGAAAGTCTTTAGAAAACTATGTTAGCAAGCTCAGAAGCTGAGTTTTCAGGGCGACAGGGATGGATTTCACTGATTGAAGAATGGAAAAAAATATTTTTGCCTTTACAAACAAACTGTAGGTTTGCTGATAAATGAAATTGGATATTGAAAGATGAAAGAGACAATAGGGAAACACTATAAATTCCATAAGAATTAAAAATTAAGAGGGAGGGTTATGCATTAGCAGGGAATCTTAAGTATCAGGCATTCTGGGAAGTCTGTACCTCTCAAGTACCTCAGCCAATGGGGAAAGAGAGAGGGACATGTGGCCGGGAAATTAGGATAAAAAAGAGTCTGCATCTTCCAAAAATTTGAGAGGCCTCAGGGGAATGCCCCATGGCCTCTCCCTTTATTTGAATAAAGTAACAGGACTCCTCTGTCTCCTTTTTGGACATAAACCTCTGGTGTTTGTGGATTCATTTTCCTCACAACTTGGGGGCTCTTGTCTGAGATATTTCTACTGTCCGGGATGGTGGGCCGCAAGTGGAGCTGAAGGCGCGCCTCACCCAGTTTTGGTGATCAGCTCCCCTTGGTGGCGGCCAGCACTGGGCGATTGATTGAGTTCCTGAGACTGTCCAGGAGACAGACGAGTGGCGGACCAGGGGGGTCCATGAAGAGTCCACAGGGAAGGACCACTGAAAATCTTACTGGTGAGTAAAATGGGATATTTGGGGAGTAAACCTGGGTAGGCACCCATGGAGGGTAGCACAGGTAAACCTGAGAGGGCACCCATGGAGGGTTGCAAGGGTAAAGGCATGAAGGGGCCCCGGCAAAAGGGATGATGATCCCATAATACCCCCGGAGAGTCCCTTGGGGAGAATGCTGAGATCTTGGGACAGATTATGCATTCACCCAGGGGTAACTATGGAGACGATGGTAAAATATTGTTATTTTGTGTGGCTAGAGTATAAGTTGCCAAATGGACTTGTATGGCCACCTTATGGAACAAATAGAATTTGTTTGTGTCAAATTCTGTGGAGGTATTTAGAGGAGTGTCCCGGGGTGACTTTATTATACTGGTGTTCCTGATCGCCTGCTTTATATATATTAAGTTTTGCACCTTTAAGATTAACTTCGGGAGTTGAAACTGCTGGAGGCTGATGGGAGTTTTTTCTCATGACCAATAACTGGTAGTTTTTGAGACTTGACAGTGATTTTGACCATTGAAAAGCGAGATCAACCTGTGAACACCTACCTTAAGATGTAAGTCCGGGAATTTCTTGTTGTCTTTGGTTTCCGGCTTCTGGAGAGGTAACAGGCTCTGGCTCGGCCTCCTCCACCCCCACCAGGCCGAACAAGGCCGGGGAGGGGAGGGGAGGGGAGGGGAGGGGAGGGGAGGGGAGGGGAGGGGAGGGGAGGGGAGGGGAGGGGAGGGGAGGGGAGGGGAGGGGAGGGGAGGGGAGGGGAGGGGAGGGGAGGAGGAAAAGCGGAGCTGGCCGGTTCCTGACTCGGTTGCAGTTTCTGCCGCTGAACTGAAAACTTGACACCATGAGCATCTGCAGCCTGATCAAGACTTTAACTCTTTTACTACCCAGATGAGACTTGCAGATTAATCCTTTTTTTTCCCAGAGAGAGAGAAGAGAGAGAGAGAAGTGATCAACATGTAAGGAGACACCATAAACCCATCAAAGACAGTAAAGAAAAAAATTAAACCTCAGAAAAGGTAGAGAATAAAGAGATGCTTTAATAAGCTGAAATATTTTTCTGTTAAAGCTATGGAGATGGACAATAGTGTTCTGCAAAAAACTCCTTTAATTCATGACAGAGTATATTGGAAAGAATGGAGTGTTTCAAAGTGTGGATTTTGAGCAAATGGTGAAGTGGTTGTGATACTGTGAGATGCTGGAACAGAGGGGGAGAAGTAATAGTTGAAGATTTGTGGCCTTTAAGAGGCAAAGAGAAATCTTCTGTTTCCAGAGGGGCTCATGAAAACAGATGAAGAGAACTTTTGCCTTTGAATAACTCATCCTTAAAAATGACATCCCTAGACTCATTTGACCCATAACACACCTCAGAGTGATGTGAAATGAGAGGAGTGAACTGATGGCAGAATTTCTGGGCAGCTGGCATCAGAAAAATAGAAAGCTATAAAGGAAATAGTTTTCTTGTGAGAAACTCCATAGATTAGCAGAAGAAGACTTCTTTTTCTCTACAAAGACTGATAAAAGGACTATAGCAAGAATTGAGACTGTTTTAACCACCTGTTGGAGTCTGAGATACAGTGTGTGCCCTTGTTTCTAATACTTAGTTCTAGGATTCAAAGAAACACTGAATTTCATATAATATGAAATTCATGAGCATGTTTTCATGGTGATACATGAAAACAAATGTTAAAGTTAAATAGGAAAAGTGTAAGTGTGTAGATTAGAAAGTTTCTTAAATCACTAGGTGAAAAAGTAGTTTAGAGAACAGGAGACTGTTACCTCTGTCTCTTTTCCTTGCCTCCTTTGGGCTCTGTTCTCTGTGGATATATCTTTTCTTTGTCTCTCAGCCTTCTCTGGGCTCAATTCTCTGTGAATACAGCTCTCTATAGTCTCTTAGCCTCCTCTGGGCTGAATTTTCTGTAGATACAGCCTTTCTATAGTTCCCCAGCCTTCTCTGGGCTGAATTCTCTGTGAATACAGTTCTTCTCTAATTCCCCAGCCTCCTCTGGGCTGAATTCTCCCGGGATCCTCCCTCGTGGGGAGTTCCACTTATCTCAGTTCTCATTATTCGAAGTAAACTCTCGAGCTCGTTAGAATCTTGTTTCTCGTGTTTATTGCAGGATCCTTACAAAAGTTAACAGGTTTCTTCAGGCTGGTTACAAGGTTAATCTTTGCAATTTGGTACATTTCTTTCTTCTGATGGTACAAACAAGGCCTTGTGGCACACTTCATGTCTGATACACAAAATGGCCCCGAATTATGCAGTTCTTTTATCTTTATACCTATTTTTACCCAATTAACAATAGACACGTATATTATTTTTCTTAATGACCCAATGACCCATCACCTCTGTGATGCACTGCGGCATTTTCTATCCAATTACTAACTACTACCCAAAAACCTCCAGGAGAAGGACATGAAGAAGAAAGAAGAAGGACAAGGGACAATACCCTAAATCCTCCATCTTGTCTCCTGTTCTCTAAACTACTTTTTCACCCAGTGATTTAAGAAACTTTCTAATCTACACACCTACCTTTCTTATCTAACTTTGGCATTTGTTTTCATGTATCACTATGAAAACATGCTCATGAATTTCATATAATATGAAATTCAGTGTTCCCTTGAATCCCAGAACTAAACATTAAAAGCAAGGGCACACAGTCTGTATTTCAGACTCCAACATCTGCCCCTCTCTTTAAAAAAAAAATTAAAAAATCAACCCAAAGCTTTTCTTTGATTACTTTTCAAGAAGGATTATTTTTCCTTCACTCATGCTTTATGCACCAACAACAAAACTGCTGCTCTGTTCTACAGAGTGCTCTGCTTCTAGTTTTGAACATTAGTTAATTAACTACCCAAAGCTAGAGAAATAGATCTAGGTTGCTTACTTGACTAGTAGCTTAATTTGTCTAATTGCTCTAAAGTTTCTGTTGAGGCTACTTGAATTGAAAGCTGAGTTGTTATAAATCTCTATCTAAAATTTCAAAAGTCAAACTCTTCACAATCAGGTGTAACTAAGATTGATACAAGATTACATTAAGATGTTGCCTCTTTGTATAGAGCATGATTTGGAGCAACATTCATTATCTCATCTTCATTCTGTTTTAACACAGAAAAATTGGATGTTATACTAAAATCTATTTTCTGAGATAAGGTACACTTTCTTTTGAGTTAACTAAAAGAAGTGATGCATGTGAAATTGCATCACAAAGTGATCAACAAAATGATACATCTCAAGGGTGATACCTGATTCACCTTCATATTCAAGGACTCTACCTCTCGTGCAAGATTCTGAATCTTGACACTGTTCACACCATGCTTTAACAAATGAGGCTTTAAAATATCGATTTTTCCACTGTTTCACATGAAACCCAAAGTTCATTGTTCTTGCATGTTGGATCCAAGCTGTCCCGCAGTCAACTGTGGTCTTGATACAGTTCACGTCAGCGTGCTCGCTCTTCTGCTCTTTGGGCTGTCTGCTTGTCTCTGCAGCTGATGAGTTTTCATGTTCTTTGCTAGGAAGTTACTTTTGCTTTGAACCTGTGAATACACAAACATACACTTTCCTCCAAATTATTAATTGAAATAGATTTTTTAATCTTCTTGCTTTTGAACTTTTGACCAGAATCAGATTTCTCTCTCAAATTTGCTTGAGTACTGTTAGAACAATACTTAATATTTGATGGAACTGGCTTCGTAAAATACTTGTTTAAAAAGGACTGTTTAAGAATTATTTGCAATAGATATAAGATCTTTATACTTTTTCCAAAAATTTAAAATATATTAGGTTTTTATACTTCCAAGGCATAGCCTTGGTCCCCCCCTTTTTCTTTATATAATTAAGGTATTTGGTTTTTTGTTATGACAATGAAAAATCATCAAAGTAAAACACTTGCACATGTATACACATAGGAAATAACACTTTTACAGATATCAAAAACTTATTAAGAAGATGCATAATTAATATTATGCGATATTAAACTTATCTGAATAATCTGTAATATGAATTGCTAAATGTACTAAATATATACTCTCATCCCAGAGTCTGCCACAGCTGATAAATCAATGGAAGATTGGAAAATCATGTCCGGATAACAATTTTCCAAGCTCACTGTAAAATCCAGCTGCTGTATTAATTCACTAATTGCCAAGTCAAATTGACCTGAATATTGTTTTGATGCAGAAAACTTCTGGGTTTATTGGTAAATTCTCTATCCAGGTAAAGTCAAGGCTTGGCCAGAGCCTTAGGCTTCATCTGGAAAGATGTCTCCTAACTCATTTTCAAAGCAAGGGGTTTAAAAATAACAGCTATAAGATGCTTAAAACACAGCAAACTTTTAAAAAGCATTTGTATAGAGAAAATGACAAGAAGCCTTAGATACCAGATCAATTAAACCATGCAGCAGTTGGTTTAATCTGAAGTTTCTCTCATGGCAGCTGACCCTTAGCAATGGTACATCTTCTTAAAATTCTGAAAACACTGAAAAATAAGAAAGCTATAACAATAGCAATAACAATATATCAACAATATAACAATATTAATATAACAACAAACAATAGAACTCCCAATGAAGTCAAAGGTGTCACTGACTGCATTCACTTCTGTCTACAAGCAGGTGTTCATCTTCATCTCTTTAGGAAAATAACTATATTTTGCAATTTAAACAAATATCTTTAATAAAACATAAAGCAATTTAAATTTAAACCTGTTAAAAATTAATTATGATAAAAGGAAGTAACAAAACTTAAAATCAAAAAATACCAAAGTTATAACTTAACTTAAAAACACTCAAACCTAAACATAGTGAAATTTAACTTTGATTAATTCTATTAACACTTAATCTATATCAGATGACAACACAACTTAATCTTACTCTATTATTATTAAAAAAGGGCAATTAAAAGTTTGGTATACACTTCTTTGAATACAATATAATAGGAATATTGATTCACTATAGAGATTATAGGGATGCAACAAATTTATCATTATTCTGTGTTATCTGGTTTTGAGAATAACTCATAATAATTGTAGATGTTATTAAAATTACCAATTCTTAATAAGAATTTGCTTGGTATATGCTTACATTTGTAAGGATTTTTAGAATGCAGTTTCACTAGAAAAAAAACAAAACAAAACAACACCACCACAGATTTGGTAATTTGTTATTCAGCTTTTGTAGTACTTTTCAGAAACATTAAGTCTAACTTTTTCACTAAAATTCAAAATCTAGATTGATATATATGCTGTTATACATGCTTTGGTTTTTTTTTTTTTTATAACAAAAGGACTCACATTGAAATTGCCTAATTATAAAAAAATACCAAGCAAATGGATAAGATATGGTTAATATAATTTTGAAATTACTGAAAACTGTATTGAACTAACTCCACAATACTCATACTCAAATGAAAGGTTAAAAATGAAAAAAACTTGTCATTCAATCTTTTTTCTGTAGGGTTAATCATATGATCTTTTAACTCAATTTTAAAGAAATGCTTCTTGCAGAAACTGACTGTAACTACAGTAATAATGCTTGATGATCACTCCATATGATACAGTATTACATTATCAGTAGATGTATAGAGAAGATAACATTTTCAAAACCTTCAGATATTAGGAATACTGAAACAGAATAAAAATCTTTTAAATTTCTTGGGATGTAAAGATATCATTTTCCATGCTATTTTGTAAAAACAAAACCAGCAGATATTATTAGAAATACAACATCTATATATATTTCACTATAAAATATCTATAGACTTTTTGATCTATTTTTGAAGGCACTTCATTCAATAGAGACTTCTTTTTAAATGTCAATCATGATTACAACAATTTGCTGATTTACCAACAATACAATTTGCAAAGCTTCTAAGTTTTGAATTGTCCAATTAAAACTCTCTCTTTTTTGTCCCTCTCTGAGATGTCCAGCTTTCTGTTCTTTCTCTTTTGTTTTGTTGCTTTCTGTAGCTTCATCGAAGTTGCTTGAGTTGTTTTACCGGTGGTTGTCATGGCGACAGCGTTTCTGGCTGCTGTGTGCTGCCATGTGCTATCAAGCCCGTCCGCGCCGGGCTGTTTTTGAATCTGAGAAAAAACTCTAAAAACTTATATTTAGGAAGAAACTCCTTTTCAGGAGATAAATCCCTTTTTGGGTGACTGCTGTTTGTCCCAGAAAACGGACCCACGACCCTGAGATCAAGAGTCTCAGGCTCTGCCGGCTGAGCCAGCCGGGCTGATTTCCCGAACTTCACAGGCTCGGCTTTAGCACCGAAACGCGCATGCGCGGCTCGACACGGACCCCCGCCAACCTCCCCTCTGGAGGGCCGGGTCCTCCTCATGTATCGCGGCAGTGCTGTCCCTGCGGGGCGTGCCCTTATAACTTTGGCCAGCCCCTTTTCTTTCGCTGTCTGTCTATGGCAGCGTTCTAATATTTTTTTCTTCTTTTTCTAATCTCTTCCCCCCTCTGTTCGGGGTCACTCCGCGGCGCGGTCATCCCGCCGTTCCCGCCGCATTTCGAAGCCTTTCCTCTTTGGGCAGCCTCTAACCCCGCCTGATGGGCGGGTATTTTCGGGGTCGCTTGCTGAGCGAACACCCCCCTCCGTGTCCCCTCTTGGGCGGACACACCTTTACCAGCCTTTTCTAACATCTCTGTGTTATTCAATTCGTCAGAGGGCGGGGTAGGCTCCCTCCCTCACTCTGGCTCCTCTGACGTGCATGGAGGGTGCAGGATAGGGGGCTGTTCTAAAGGCGTGGTTTCAGAAACAGCGTGGAACTTTTCTAACTTTTTTTTTTTTCCATTCCCCCCCCGCGATTTCTTCTAACTGTAATAATTCCAAAAAGACTCTATATAAACCATCATATCTCTCCATGCAATTTTTTAACTTCTAACAATATAACAAACTGCTCACTCTGCTTTCTGAAATAACACAAGCTTCCCGGTGTTCAGTTTTCCCTCGCATTCCTCCCTCGTCCCCCCACGCTCTCTGAAGGGACAGGGACAGGGGTACCACGCCGCTGGGGAATTATCTGGGTTTCCCGCGCTTTCAGAAAGGGCAGTTCACCTCCCCCTATTCCCGGGGCTCTTAACTCTTTAAACATCATATTTATATTTCCCCCCAAATCCTGGGTTTAAACAATCTCTCTTTATAAATATCCAACCCCATCATCTAGACTGTATACAGCTTACCAGACCTGGCTATCTTCAGATTACTGACCAGCAGAATCCAATGTTCCGAGTCCAGGGCCCTTGGAAATTCGGAATGTGATAGCAGATGTTTTTCTCCAGACGGATTTCTTTCAGGAACTGGTTGCTGTGATCCTGCAGGTGTTGATTGAAGCTTCTGTGAGTTTGTCCTCACACGGGGCACCACTTGTTACCTCTGTCTCTCTTTTCCTTGCCTCCTTTGGGCTCTGTTCTCTGTGGATATATCTTTTCTTTGTCTCTCAGCCTTCTCTGGGCTCAATTCTCTGTGAATACAGCTCTCTATAGTCTCTTAGCCTCCTCTGGGCTGAATTTTCTGTAGATACAGCCTTTCTATAGTTCCCCAGCCTTCTCTGGGCTGAATTCTCTGTGAATACAGTTCTTCTCTAATTCCCCAGCCTCCTCTGGGCTGAATTCTCCCGGGATCCTCCCTCGTGGGGAGTTCCACTTATCTCAGTTCTCATTATTCGAAGTAAACTCTCGAGCTCGTTAGAATCTTGTTTCTCGTGTTTATTGCAGGATCCTTACAAAAGTTAACAGGTTTCTTCAGGCTGGTTACAAGGTTAATCTTTGCAATTTGGTACATTTCTTTCTTCTGATGGTACAAACAAGGCCTTGTGGCACACTTCATGTCTGATACACAAAATGGCCCCGAATTATGCAGTTCTTTTATCTTTATACCTATTTTTACCCAATTAACAATAGACACGTATATTATTTTTCTTAATGACCCAATGACCCATCACCTCTGTGATGCACTGCGGCATTTTCTATCCAATTACTAACTACTACCCAAAAACCTCCAGGAGAAGGACATGAAGAAGAAAGAAGAAGGACAAGGGACAACACCCTAAATCCTCCATCTTGTCTCCTGTTCTCTAAACTACTTTTTCACCCAGTGATTTAAGAAACTTTCTAATCTACACACCTACCTTTCTTATCTAACTTTGGCATTTGTTTTCATGTATCACTATGAAAACATGCTCATGAATTTCATATAATATGAAATTCAGTGTTCCCTTGAATCCCAGAACTAAACATTAAAAGCAAGGGCACACAGTCTGTATTTCAGACTCCAACAGAGACAAGATGGAGGATTTAGGGTGTTGTCTCTTGTCCTTCTTCTTTCTTCTTCATGTTCTTCTCCTAGGGGTTTTTGGGTAGTAGTAAGTGATTGGGTAGAAAATACTGTAGTGCAGCACACAGGTGTTGGGTCATTGGGTCACTAAGAAAAATAATTTAGTTGGCATCTGTTAATTGGGTAAATGGACATATAAAAGACCTTGAAGAAGATCTTTGTTAGCCATTTTACCCCTTTTCTATCATAGTGCACATAGCTCCTTGTACCTTGTAATGCTGATAAGAATAAACAACTGAGACCGAACAAGAGAAAACTGCCTCCCTCTTGTCAACCTTCAGTTCAAAGGGAAAAAGAACCTAACCCAAAAGTCCTTAACGAGTCAAATGGCGCCCAAACTTGGGGCACTTTGAACTGAAGGCTCCTGTTGAGAAAAAAAAACCAAAACCAAACCAAACCAAAACAAAAACACCCAAAAGAAGACAGTGGAAAGCTGGAAAAAAAGAAGGCGACAGCGGAAAGCTGGAAAACTCCCTGGAAAGGGGAAAAAGAAGATCTCAGTAATCCCGATGCTGGTGAGGGCGGACAAGCCAAGCCAGATGTCTGTGAGCTGTAGAACGAATCACGGATAGAGGAGCTGAGAGAAAGCTGACCCTGAGGTCAGGTAAGCCGTCAAAAGGGAGCAAAAATATGGGAAACATGTCCAAACCTGAGGGGGAGGTTTTGGCTATCTTGGAAGCTATGGTAAAGGAGCACCCGATCTCTGTATCCACGGATGAGCTTAAAAGCCTTCTATCCTGGGTACGGGTAGAATTCCCTAACGTGGATTCACAGAAAATTTTTACCCCAAGCCTGTGGGAGAAGATAAACGTGAGAATATATGAAAAAACCACTCTTAGAGACCAGGCAGCGACTAAACTTCTAACGGCTTCTGCAGTGACTTATGAAGTCATCGCCAGTAAATGGGACTCTGAAACTCAGGCAAGGGACACTATGGGTCCAGAAAAACAGAAGGGTTTGTCTCAGTCAGATGCGGAATCTTTGTTCCCACACGCTGTAAAGTCTGTGTCAGCCTTCCTGGATCCTACGGTAGCAAAGGGAATGTCTAAGCCTGTTGAAAGCCCAGAAAAACAACTATACAGAGACGAGGAGGCGATTCTAAAACGCAGGCAGAATCTGCAAAAAGGGGGCTTGGAGCTTTTGCAAGAGTGTCTGAGTTCTTTTGGAGCTGTTCCAGCGCTCGGTATGCTGTTGCAGGCAGAAGAGGGAGCGGAAACTTCCTTGGCCGCCTGCGTGCCAGCAGCCGAGTCCCTTTTCGGCCCCACCCAGAGCGGTTCGGGACCTCCACGGGCACGGTGGCCCCTGCGCCCTGCCTGCCAGGGGTGTGCTTTGAGCCACAGCTGTCAGTCAAAGTGACGTCAGCGGTGACACAAGCACAGCCGGAGCTCTATACCCCGCCTGTGACACCGCCCCCAGGCGCTGCAGCGGCAGTTTTAATATTGAATTCGCTTTGCGATACAGCTGCAGCAGAGCAACAACAGCTTGAAAAAACAACAGCTTCACCACAGCAGATGGTTTCACTGGATACCACACAAAGCCAAGAGTCTTTTGAGCACAGCCGTGCTAATGCACAGTTCTTTCAGTCTACAAATCCTCCCACAGACATAGACTCAAGGTTACGGGACATGTCAATACAAAGTCCAGCATCTCTGGAATGGTTTCAGAAAAATAGCCGAAAGGCAAAAATCAAAAGCATTGTAAGATGCATTACTGGCTAATCTGCAAATTATGGCAGTCACAAGCTTCAGAAAGAAGCCCCTATTGAAGTGCCTTCAAAAATGGATCAAAAAGTTTAAAAATTTTGCATAATAAAATACATATGGATGTTGTATTTCTAATGATATCTGTTGGTTTTGTTTTTACAAAATAATATAGAAAATGATGATATTTATGCATCCCAAGAAATTTAAAAGATTTTTCTTCTGTTTCAGTATTCATAATACATGAAGGTTTTGAAAATGTTATCTTCTCTATACATCTACTGATAATGTAATATTGTATGATATGGAGTGATCATCAAGTATTATTACTGTAGTTACAGTTAATTTCTGCAAGATGCATTTTTTTAAAATTGAGTTGAAAAATCATATGATTAACCCTACAGAAAAAGGATTTAATGACAGGTTTCTTTCATTTTTAACCTTTCCTTTCATTTGAATAAGTGTATTGTGGATTTAGTTCAATACAGCTTCAGTAATCTCAAAGTTATGTTAACCATATATTACCCATTTGCTTGGTTTTTTTACAATTTTAATAAGGAAATTTTAATGCGAGTCCTTTTGTTATAAAAAAACCCCATGTATAACAGCATATATACCAATTTGGATTTTGGATTTTAGTTAAAAAGTTAGACTTAATGTTACTGAAAAGTACTACAAAAGCTGAATACCAACTTGCCAAATCTGTGTTGTTGTATTTTTTCTATAGTAAAACTGCATTCCAAAAATCCTAACAAATGTAAGCATATACCAAGCAAATTCTTGTTACAAATGGGTATTTTTAATAACATCTGCAGTTATTATGAGTTATTCTCAAAACCAGATAACATAGAATAGTGATAAATTTGTTGCATCCCTATAATCTCTATAGTGAATCAATGTTCCTGTTATATTGTGTTCAAAGAAGTGTATACCAAACTTTTAGTTGCCTTTTTTATAATAATAGATTAAGTTGTGCTTTCAACTAATATAGATTAAGTGTTAATAGAATTAATCAAAGTTAAACTTCACTATGTTTAAATTTGAGTGTTTTTAACTTAAGTTATAACTTTGGTATTTTTTGATGTTAAGTTTTGTTACTTCCTTTTATCATAATTAATTTTTAACAGGTTTAAATTTAAATTGCTTCATGTTTTATTGAAGACATTTGTTTAAACTGCATAGTTATTTTCCTAGAGAGATGAAGATAACTACAACTGAACCAGCTGTGATAGAACACTGGTGAACACCTGCTTAAGAATAGAGGTGAATGCAATTTGTGACACTCTTGATTCCATTGGACGTTCTATTGTTTGTTATAATCTTTGCAGTTTTGGTTTTCTATAAGTTGCACAAAAAAATAGTGATTGTTATTTACAAAAAATTTAAAAGTTTTTCACTTTAATTCATTTTTAGTCATTAAGACATGAATGTTTTAAAAATATTATCTTGATTTTTTTCAGACGCTGCTGATATATTCATTGTATAATGTAAATTTATAGATTTCTATGATGAGCATTATCTATAAAGTGTCATTGTATTTACATCCAGCCTTATACATATTTTGATATATCTTTGTGTAATTACCTTTTAGACACGTATCATTTGAGATTTTTTTGTTTTCTAATTACAGATGTGTCTTGGTTCTAGAAGACAGGTGTCTGCTAGGGAGAGCAGGAGCCTCCCTTGGGATGAAAGAATGTAGACCCCCTCCCTCCGAATTATTATAATTTTGAAATCAAGGGGCTTTCAGGCAGAGATCTGGGGATAGGAATAACAGTTCTTTACTAGTATAACCAGGTAAACAAACAAACAATAACTACAGCAATAACAAGAGAACAGAACCAGGGACCCCGGGACAGCTTTCTCGGCTGAGACGGGATGGAGGAGAGGCTTTGTTTTCACAATCCCCTCGGGCAGTCAGTCCCGGTGCTCCTGCAGGGCTCCGAGGAAACAGTCAGCTGGAACAGCAGGGATGAGCTGAGATCCTGGGCTGGTGGATGAGGTGTATCAGCAGCTCCACGGCGATGCCTGGCAGGACAGGGGGTGCGAGGCCACCAACCAAGAGGGGAGAAGGAGAAGAAGCAACTCCGCGACCCAGGGCACGAACGTCCTTCTTCCCCGAAGCCGAGGAAAAAGCCAGCTAAAAACTGTCCCCACCCTCCTTTTTCTGCCCCCTTCCCCCGCCACCCTGGGCCCGGCTACTCTTTGTCCTTTGTGAGCACCCTTAAGTACCGGTAGTTAGGTTTCCCAGCACATAATGGGTAAAAATTCCCACCTAACCCTCAACAAGATGCATCTTGGTAAATAAGTTATGCAGCTGCTTCTATACAGAGGGTTTTTTTGTGTTGGTTTTACTCTTTTCCTTGTTTAAGATTTGCATTTGCCTAATCCAATGTAACTTTATTATTTTAGTTTCCAGGATTCTAAGAAAATGTGTCATGGTTGAAAGTTAAGTGTTATGAAAGAAACTTCAGATTAAATTAACTGCTGAATGATTTAATTAGTCAATTACCTAAGACATCTGATCATTTGTTTTATACAAATGCCTTTTAAAAGTTTGCTGTGTTTTAAGCATCTTATAGCTGCTATTTTTAAACCCCTTGCTTTGAAAATGACTTAAGAGACATCTTTCCAGATGAAGCCTAAGGCTCTGGCCAAGCCTTGACTTTACCTGGATAGAGAATTTACCAATAAACCCAGAAGTTTTCTGCATCAAAACAATATTCAGGTCAATTTGACTTGGCAATTAGTGAATTAATATAGCAGCTGGATTTTACAGTGGGCTTGGAAAATTGTTATCCGGACATGATTTTCCAATCTTCCATTGATTTATCAGCTGTGGCAAACTCTGGGATGAGAGTATATATTTAGTACATTTAGCAATTCATATTACAGATTATTCAGATAAGTTTAATATCATATAATATTAATTATGCATCTTCTTAATAAGTTTTTGATTTCTGAAAAAGTGTTATTTCCTATATGTATACATGTGCAAGTGTTTTACTTTGATGGTGTTTCATTGTCATAACAAAAAAAACCAAATACCTTAATTACAAAAAAAGGGGGGGAACCAAGGCTATGCCTCAGAAGTATAAAAACCTTATATATCTTAAATTTTTGGAAAAAGCGTAAAGATCTAATATCTATTGCAAATAATTCCTGAACAGTCCTTTTTAAACACGTCTGTTACAAAGCCAATTCCATCAATTATCAGGTATTGTTCTAACAGTACTCAAACAAAGCTCAGAGAGAGTTCTTTAGTTCTGGTCAAAGGTTCAGAAGCAGGAAGATTAAAAATTCATTTCAATTAATAATTTGGAGGAAAGTGTATGTCTGTGTATTCACAGGTTCAAAGCAGAAGTAGCTTCCTAGCGAAGAACATGGAAACTCATCAGCTGCAGAGACAAGCCCAAAGAGCAGAAGAGCGAGTACGCAGATGTGAACTGTATCAAGACCACAGTTGACAGCTGAACAGCTTGGATCCCACACGCAAGAGCAATGGACTTTGGGTTTCAAGTGAAACAGTGGGAAAATTAATATTGTAAAGCCTCATTTGTTAAAACATGAGTGAAAGAAAAATAACCCTTCTTGAAAAGTAATCAAAGAAAAGATTTGGGTTAATTTTTTTTTATTGTTTTTTTTTAAAAAAGAGAGGGGCAGATGTTGGAGTCTGAGATACAGAGTGTGTGCCCTTGTTTCTAATACTTAGTTCTAGGATTCAAAGAAACACTGAATTTCATATAATATGAAATTCATGAGCATGTTTTCATGGTGATACATGAAAACAAATGTTAAAGTTAAATAGGAAAAGTGTAAGTGTGTAGATTAGAAAGTTTCTTAAATCACTAGGTGAAAAAGTAGTTTAGAGAACAGGAGACAAGATGGAGGATTTAGGGTGTTGTCTCTTGTCCTTCTTCTTTCTTCTTCATGTTCTTCTCCTAGGGGTTTTTGGGTAGTAGTAAGTGATTGGGTAGAAAATACTGTAGTGCAGCACACAGGTGTTGGGTCATTGGGTCACTAAGAAAAATAATTTAGTTGGCATCTGTTAATTGGGTAAATGGACATATAAAAGACCTTGAAGAAGATCTTTGTTAGCCATTTTACCCCTTTTCTATCATAGTGCACATAGCTCCTTGTACCTTGTAATGCTGATAAGAATAAACAACTGAGACCGAACAAGAGAAAACTGCCTCCCTCTTGTCAACCTTCAGTTCAAAGGGAAAAAGAACCCAAATCCAAAAGTCCTTAACGAGACAACCACCAAAGTTTTTTTTGTCTCTATGTTGTCATGTGAACAAGGGAATGGTTGGGTAGTTGGGGGAAAAAAGGGTTTCTGGATGTTTTATTCTGGTTTCCTATTCTTGTAGTTTTTGTTAATAAACTTTCTTTGTTCCTTTTAAGCTTTAAGCCTGTTTTGCTCTTGTTCTAATCCATATCTCACAGCAAGAAATAAGTTTTCTAGTGATTTTTTTTAGTTACTGCTTTAAAACCACGACAAGGAGAATTGGAAAGGTTGGATTGAAAGGAAATGTGGATTGATATGTTTTAAACAAGCAACAGGACATATCTATGTGTTAAGGAAAAAAGGAGAAGAGGAAAAAGGGGAGGATTGGGATGTTTTTCATCACCTTTCCCCATCTTGTCCTCCAGTGTTGCCAGCTGACCCAGGTCTAGCTGCAGGTCTGCTGTATCCTCAATTTCCAGAGCAAAGGGATCAGGGAAATGCTATTCCTACAGCCCCACCTGAGAACAATAATGGTGTGGAGGGAGGGGAACATCATATCATATCACTCCCTAGAACTAGAAGAGGAACTCAATTTAGGACATCAGAAGCCCCCAGGACCCAAGAGACAGGGGTACACCAGATGCCACTATGTCAAGTTCCTTTGGTGGGTCAAAGGGGAGGGTTTGAGTTTGTAATTGTGCCACTTACTACCCAGGATATAAGAGGGTTGAAAAAAGAATTACCCCCATATTTGGATGGCCCCATAGAGGTGTGTCATGGTTTTAAAGCAGTAACTAAAAAATTACTTATTTCTTGCTGTGAGATATGGATTAGAATAAGAGCAAAACAGGCTTAAAACTTAAAAGGTATAAAGAAAGTTTATTAACAAAACTACAGGAATAAAAAACACCAGAATAAACTTACAGAATACTCTTTTATCCCCCACTACTTGACCATTCCTTTGTACATGTGACAACATAGAGACAAAAAACTTTGGAACTTTGGTGGTTAAAACAGTCTCAATTCCTGCTAAAGTCTTTTCATCAGTCTTTGTAGAGAAACAGAAGTCTCTTTCTGCTAATTTATGGAGTTTCTCACGAGAAAACTATTTCTGTTTTAGTTTTCTATTTTTCTGATGCCAGGTGCCTGGAAATCCTGTCATCAGAGTTCACTCCTCCCATTTCACCTCACTCTGAGGTGTGTATGGGCCATGAGTCTAGGGATGTCATTTTAAGGATGAGTTATTCAAAGGCAAAAGTCCTCTTCATCTGTTTCTGTGAGCTTCTCTGGAAACAGTTTTCTCATTGCCCTCAAGGCTTCAAATCTTCACCTCACTCTGTTCTAACACCTCACTGTATCACAGTTACTCTTTCTCTTTTGCTCAAAATCCACACTTTGAACACTCCATTCCTCCCAATATACTCTGTCATGAATTAAAGGAGTCTTTTCAAACCACTATTGTCCATCTCCATAGCTTTAACAGAAAGGTATTTCAGCTTATAAAGCATCTCCTTATTCTCTCTTCCCCATTTAAAACTTAACTCTTTTCCTCACTGTTTTTGGTGGTTTTATGATGTCTTCTTCATGTTGATTGTCTCTCTCTCTGTCTTTCTGGGAAAAAGGAGTAATCTGTACGTTTTATCCAGGTAGTAAAAGAATTAAAGCCTTAGAAAAGCTGCAAGAGTTCATGGTGTCAGGTTTCAGTCCAGCAGCAGAAACTGAAAACTAAGCCCGGCTGGTCAGCTCTGCTTCTCCCCCCCCCTCCACGGCCTTGTCTGGCCTGGAGGCGGGGGGGGAGGAGGCCAAGACAGCCTTGTTACCTTTCCAGAAGCCAGAAACCAAAGAGCACAAGAGTGCTCTGACTTTACATCTTAAGGAGGTGTTCACAGGTTGATCTCACTTCTTAATGGTCAAAATTGCTGTCAATTCTTAGAAATGACTGATAATTGGTCAGTAGGAAAGACTCCCATCAGCTACCAGCAGCTTCAACTTCCTTAGCTCCCAAAACCACCTTAAAGGTAAAGTCACCCCATGACAAGGTGGGGGAAAAGATAGAGGAATATTTCGAAAATGCAGATTATATGTGGAAGGACTGGGATTTTCTTTTGGGGATTTTGTTTGGGTCATCAGAGAAACAAATGATTTTGCAGAAAGTTCGGCAGCTGTGGGAAGATGAACATCCACAAGGAGCGGGGGGGCTGAACCTAATGCACCTACAGTGGATGATGCCATCCCCCATGTGGACCCCCAGTGGGACCCAAATTACCAGGCCAGTTTGGCTCACCTCCACTATTAGCGTGCTGATTTGATTAGGGCAATCAAATCTGCAGCTCCCAGAATTAACAACATAGCTAAGGCTATGTCATTAGAACAGGAGAAACATGAAAACCCCTCTCATTGGTTTGAGAGCATTAGGGATGCCTTGTGGAAGCATGGGGAGATAGATCCTGAAGGGAAAGCCTTTGACACATTGCTGAAGGTACAATTTGTTACTAAGGCTTGGCCTGATATAAGGAAGGGAGAGCAAAAAGATTAAGAGTGGCAGAATAAGCCTCTGGAGGAATTGGTTAGAAAAACCACAGGAAGTATACGTAGGGGATGAGGAAAAGGTAAAGGCTAAGGTGATGGCAGAGTTTTTGCAGCCCCGGAGGGAAAAACCGCAGGGTCCAAGGGGTCATCCGGGACAGAGGGGACAGGGTAGGCCACAAGGAAGTGACAGAGGTATTCCCTCCTCAACAAGGGACAGCCAACCCAAACAGCAGTTGGGGAGGAACCAGTGCACTATCTGCAGGGCGGAAGGGTATTGGAAAAGGGAATGTCCACAGAAACAGCTGGACCCTCAGAAGGAGGATGTCCAGAGGATAATGGAAAAGGATTGTTAGGGGTGTCAGGGGATCCCATTATATCAAGGACCCACCACTCTGGAGCCCTTGATAACTTTTATGGTGGGTCCAGATTGAGAGGAGGTGTGTTTTCGAGTAGACACAGGGGCCTCTCGATCCACCTTAAATTTTATACCTAAGGGGGGGAAACTGTCAAGAAGATCATTGGTTATTCAAGGAGTGAGTGGAAAGGATGAGTGAGTGCATATTCATTAACCGCTATTAGTAGATGTGGGAGACAGGTTTGAAATGCATTAATTCCTGTTTGCTCCTAATTGTGATTGTAATTTACTGGGAAGGGATTTGATGGATAAAGTGGGAATGTAAATTAGTATTGTAAAAAGTGACACAGAGTCCAACATTGTGATATCTTTGTGTAAAATGTCTGAGAAAGCTTATGCTGAAATAGATCTGGAAGCATGGGCAGCCCCAGGGAAATATGGAAAACTAGACATAGAGCCTCTCCAAATTACTGCGAAGCAACCAGGACAAGTGGTGTCTAAAAAGCAATACCCTATTTCAAGGGAGGGAAAGAAGGGGTTACAGCCTGTCATTGAGTCCCTGCTAAAAGCAGGTCTTTTGGAGCCGTGCATGTCTCCCTATAACACCCCTATCCTGCCGGTTAAGAAACCAGATAGAACCTACAGAATGGTGCAGGATTTAAGAATAATAAATGAAATTGTCAAATCAAGGCATCCCACAGTGTCTGTTTATTGGACTTTTTGATTTGGGTTCTTTTTCCCTTTGAACTGAAGATTGATGAGAGGGAGGCGGTTTTTTCTCTCGTTCGGTCTCAGTTGTTTATTTTTTCTTATCAGCATTACAAGGTACAAGGAGCTATGTGCACTATGATAGAAAAGAGGTAAAATGGCTAACAAAGATCTTCTTCAAGGTCTTTTATATGTCCATGTACCCAATTAACAGGTGCCAACTAAATTATTTTTCTTAGTGACCCAATGACCCAACACCTGTGTGCTGCACTGTGACATTTTCTACCCAATCACCTACTACTACCCAAACACCCCTAGGAGAAGAACATGAAGAAGAAAGAAGAAGGACAAGAGACAACACCCTAAATCCTCCATCTTGTCTCCTGTTCTCTAAACTACTTTTTCACCCAGTGATTTAAGAAACTTTCTAATCTACACATTTACACATTTCCTATCTAACTTTAACATTTGTTTTCATGTATCACCATAAAAACATGCACATGAATTTCATATTATATGAAATTCAGTGTTTCTTTGAATCCTGGAACTAAATATTAAAAGCAAGGGCACACAGTCTGTATCTCAGACTCCAACACCACAGTTCCAGATCCCTATACAATCTTGAACCAGATCCCTTCTTCACATCAATATTATTCTGTACTGGATTTGAAGGATGCTTTCTGGGGATGTTCGATTACAGAAGATAGTAAACAGTATTTTGCCTTTGAGTGGGAACAGGAGGAAGGAGGGAAAATGGTAAAGCAGCAATTTACATGGACAGTCCTCCCGCAGGGATATACAGAGTCACACGTTTTGTTTGAGCTAGCTTTGCAGAAAATATTAAGAGAGTTTACTCCACCCTCAGGAGTTAGGTTGTTGCTGTACATGGATGATTTGCTTTTATCAGGGGAACAGGAGAAAGTGGTTGAAAAGGCTACTGTAAAGCTGCTTAATTTTCTTGCTAAAAAAGGACTTAGAGTGTCCGAAAAGAAGGTGCAGTTGGTAGAGAAAAAGGTCAAATATTTGGGACACATTTTGACTGGAAGGTTATGGTGTATTGATCCAGAAAGAATAAAAGGGATTTTACAAGTACCATTATGCCAGACAAAAAAAAAAAAAAAAAGAATTACAGCAGTTTTTAGGGTTGGTGGGGTACTGCAGAGTATGGATTGAGGACTTTTCTGTTGTGGCCAGAACTTTATATGACTTTTTAACCCAAGACAATCCTAATGTCGTGGTATGGACACCAGAAGGAGAGCAAAGCTTTAGAAAATTAAAAGACAAATTGATTAAGGCCCCAGTCTTAGCTCTTCCAGACTCAGAAAAGGAATTTGAAATATGTATGGATGTTAAATAGGATCATGCTAAAGGAGTTTTGGTGCAAGAGCATGGGGGAACACGGAGGCCTGTTCCCTATTTTTCTAAGCTGTTAAACCCGGTGGCCAAAGGCTGGCCCCGTTGTCTGCAGAACTGTGCAGCCACAGGTCTGATGGTGGCTGAGGCCCAAAAACTGACATGGGGAGGGTATCTGATTGTTAAAGTTTCACATCAGATTAAAGCTCTGTTAACTGAGAGCCTCTAAGTAGATGACCAGCTCTTGGTTATTACAGTATGAGTCTTGTCAAATGGAGCAAGAAGATTTAGAATTTAAAAGTGGGGAAGGGTTTAACCCAGCCTCCTGTTTGCACGATCCTGAAGAGGGGGGGCCAGGAAGTAACCCATGACTGCATTCAGGAGATAGATCTCCAGACCCGGGTGAGGGAAGATTTATGACATGCTCCCTGGCCTGAGGGAGAAAATGTGTTCATTAATGTGTCTTCAAGGGTGGTAGAATGTCGCTCTATTAGGAACGGCGAGAAGAACGACAGACTCTCTTGGGAGTCGATCAGGAGAATTTCTCTCAGTTTATTGCTTCAGATCTTTTTTATAGACTGATACGTGAAAAGTACAGAAAAGAAACTCTTATTGGCTAGTAAACTAACACATCACCGTCATTGGGCAGTGGGGTACACCACCCCTCGACCTTCTCTTGCAAGAAAACAAGGAACAAACAGCACCTGCAAGGCTGTTCTCTATCTCTGAGGATTGTTTTAATTCCTCCTTATGAATTCCCAGGCCACTTTCCCAGGCAAGACTGAGAAAGTTATGTGGCCTGCAATTTCCACAGGCACCGTGCTCTCTATTTCAGAGTTAGCATCCATAGTAGAAGGGAAACGATTTACAGTATACTCTATCGTGAATGGAAAGCAATTAAAGGAAGGGGGGAGGTTACTGCCCACCTACTCAGCTCAGACAGCGAAGCTGTATGCACTTGTAAGAGCCTGTGAATTATACCGAGACAAGACAGTGAATGTTTTTACTGATTCTAAATATGCATATGGGGTGATACATGCATTTGGGAAACTATGGGAAGAAAAAGGTTTATTAACTTGCAGGGGAAAGACATTGGCTCATGAGAACATAATCTTTCGCCTATTGGAGGTGATGAATTTACCAAAAAGGGTGGCGATAATATACATGAAGGGGCACCAGGCAGGGTACTCAGAGGAGGTAATAGGAAACCAACTGGCTGATGAAGAAGCTCAGAAAGCTGCAATATTGTCAGAAATCTCTAAGATCCTCCCCTTGCTCCCGGTAACTGCAGCGCTGCCAGGAAAACTGTCTTTTCTACCAGAGGAACTTGAGATGATTAAAGAGTGGGGCAGAGGAAAGAGGGGATAATTGGTTTACAAGGAATGGTAAGCAGTGGATACCAAAGGCTCTGGCCTTACAGTTAAAGTTAAAACAACTTCATGAAGGAAGTCATTTGGACTCCCAATGACTGGCAGGAGCCTTCCTCAAAATGTATGCTGCTGTGGGTCTTTTTAATCTGGCAAAGCGAGCTATTGAGGGTTGTTTGATTTGTGCTAAAACCAATAAGAGTTACAAAGAAACTTGCCAGGGGAGGGAGGCCTTGGGCTGTACTTCCCTTCCAGAGATGCCAAGTGGATTTTACTGAAATAGCCTGTGTGGCAAGATTTAAATATCTTTAGGTAACAGTATGTCCTCTTAACAGGGTGGCCAGAAGCATTTCCAGCCGTTTCAGCAAGTACAGGGTCAGTTATTAAAGTATTTTTGGAACAAATAATTCCAAGATATTGGATTGTGGAAGCAATAGACTCGGATAGGGGAACTCATTTTACAGGAAAAATTCTTAAAAGAGTTATGACTGCTTTAGGGATCCAATAAAACCTCCATACCCTCTGGCACCCCCAGAGTTCAGGCCGGGTTGAAAGGATGAATGTGGAAATAAAGAAACACCTTCTGAAGCTGGTGATAGAAACTGAGATGCCGTGGGTACGGCTCTTGCCACTGGCTTTGTCAAAAATAAGGGCCTGACCTAGGGGGGATATTCAATTATCTCCCTTTGAATTGACGTTTGGAATTCCTTATCCTTGTAATTCTCAGCCTGGGGTGGGGGGGTAGAGGAAAATGATGTATATTTGAAACAATATGTGGCCCGGATACTGTCTCTTGTGAAATTTCTTCAATAGGAAGTTCAGCTGGCACAGACCCTGCCTTTGGACTTCGCTGTTCGCAACATCCAACCAGGAGATTGGGTCCTAGTTAAGGAGTGGAAAGAAGCACCACTGGTGGCTAAGTTGCGTGGACCTTTCCAAGTGTTGCTGACCACAGAAACAGCCATCAAGACACCTGAACACGGGTTGACCCATTACACTCAGGTCAAGGTCTGTGAGGCCCCAGAGATTTAGACTTCTCAGCTGGAGAAGGATGGGAAGCCATGACTGACATGCCACAAGAGTGGACTGGAGCAGTAGCCAGTGCGTCGACATCGGGGGAAGCCCCGTGTGCCTACCCACAGACTGGCTGCTGAAATAGTTTGTGTCGGCATCCCTCCTCTCAGATCTCCAGTCATTGGGGGCCAATCCTCACTGTCATTGCTTTCTTTATGTTAAGCCCTTTCTGTGCCTTCACTTGCCACAAGTGGTGCGAAAGACAATGTGAAAGTGAAAATTAGGTTAGGAAATTAGATTACACCATTAGAATGTTTCTCTTAATAATCTTACCTTTATATTGTCAGTTAGGTTGGGGCCAAAAGTGGGAAAATAATTTTTTAATCTTAGGAGAAGAAGTAGCAAAAACCTTTAACCTTAGCAATTGTTGGGTCTGCGGAGGGCCAGGGGGATCTGAAAACTGGCCATGGGTGGCCAGCCCAGTCGAACCAAAATGGTGGGTTAGCACCCTGAGTGAAGTCCATAATGGAACAGGATTTTGGGACAAAGGAAAAAGTCCATGGCAGCTTCATTCTTCTGAAAGAGGCATTTATTGTCTAAATAGAGCAGGAAGCATATATGTGGAAAAAAGCGTTTGTGACTGGACTTTATCTTTGGGTTTAGATTGTTGGACCCCCAAGTGCCCTCCTTATGATTGTTCCAGGTATCGAGGCAGATGGAGTCAAATGCGTCTTAAGCTCACTAATGGTAGCTGGGTAAGGTGTTCCTTCCATAATTACCAAAAGGATTTTGAAGGCTGTAAATTAGTGGGGAAGGATTAATTTTTTTACCCCTTATTTTTAAGCTGCCCCTGAGATAATTCCACAAGTAAGACACATGTTGTCTGTGACTATCAGTGTAAATGGCAACACCGGAATGGAACTGGAACCCTTTTCAATAGGTTGTGGTCCGGATCTAACAAAACAGATCTGGGATGTAACTGCAAGTGGAAACCTCATGTGAGAGCTTGGAAATGCAAATATTGTGATTCTTATGGCAAGGTAACTATTGTTGGGGGACCACTAGGCCTCGGAAGCAAGCTGTATTTTGACCAACCAATTGATGATGAAAATTGAGAAGGTCCCTTTGCCAGTGGGACCTGGGCTTTAAAGGGGCATTACTGGATTTGTGGCCAATATGCTTGTTGTAGTCTGCAACCTCAGGATCTCGTCCAGGAAGCCGCAGGGTTCTGGGGACCAGCATGGAACACCAACGAGATGGGCTCTCAGTTCATGAAACCATTTATTCAACATGGGAACAAACTCAGATCCAGAACAAAGAGCCCCGAACAAAGGCTGAGCAGGGGTTTTTGAGGGACAGAACTCCCGAGGGTCTCCACCTTTGAGGGTGGAGTTCAGGGTCAGGGACCACTAGAAACACAACAAGGGAGAAACCCCCAGGGACTCAAACCCAATCAGAACTCCTGGGCCACTCTTCACAAGGGGTTTGGGGTGGGACAATATAACTCTTTTGCCTCCCCCAAGGCACGTCACCACATGTGCTTACTGCAGGTTGCCCCCAAACTGGTCAGGGATATGTTATGTAGGGTATATCAGACCATTGTTCTTTCTGCTACCACAAGTTCAGGAAAATCAGTTAGGAATCAAAGTATATGATGATCTAATTAGAGAAAAGCAGTCAATTGATGCGTCCCTGGCTGGAGGGAGCACCCAAAAGTGGGGTAAAGATGAATGGCCACCTGCACGAAACATGCAACATTATGGACCAGGCACTTGGATTCCAAATGAATTAATATCAGGTGCCAGAAAACCCATTTATAATTTAAACTGGATAATTAGGTTGCAAGCTGCCTTTGAAATAATAATCAACCAGATAGCTACAGCATTTGACCTTCCTGCTGACCAGTCTACTCAGATGAGAAATGCAATATTTCAACATTGAATGGTGTCCTACTTGAAGGCAGATTTGGGAGAAAACCTCCAAATGGGGTTCCCTCAGAAAAGCAAAATTCAAACAGCCCCTCCCCCAACTAATTCAGGAAAAAAAAATTCCTTGGAGAGAAGTGGGAAAAAACCTGTTTATTTAACAGAAATTGAATTATATTAAACAATAAAACCTCTCGCTGTTCGATGAGATGGCAAATCCAGGAAGAAAAGTCCTTTTCATGTGGTGTAGCTTGGCTTGCTCAGGTTCTTATCAGTCCCTCCGGAACTGGAAAGTGCCAAGGCTCAGTCCCTGGTGGGCCACAGGCATGAGCTTCCAGGGTTTGTCTGGGATTTTTTCAGTCCAGAGCAGGTTTGAAAAGATCCAAGAAAAAAAAAAAAGGTCCAGGGAACTCCTCTGCCTCAGCTAGCTAAAAACTAACTAAAAGCAAAAGAGAAGCTCTGTCCTGCTGTCTGTCCATGCTGCAGACACCTCAGTCCAGGAGCAGGATGCGGGGGAGTGATGTTTTTCCTCCACACAAACTGCACGCTTCTTCTTTCCTGCCTTTGCTCTCAGAGCTAGTCTTAAAGGTGCAGAACTTAATATGTAACATAAACCAGGTGATTTGGGATACCAGTATCATAAACTCACCCTAGGACAAATAGTATTAGATTATTTATTAGCAGAAGAAGGGGGAGTGTGTGGAAAATTAAATGACTCAAACTGCTGTTTGCAAATAGATGACAATGGAAAGGTGATAAAACAAATAACAAAAAGAGTAAGAAAGATAGTTTGTGTACCGGTCCAAACATGGAAAGGATAAGAATGGGACATGTTTTCATGATTATCTGGTGGACTCTGGGTTAAACAAATGCTTTTTTTTTTCCTCTTATGTGCTGTACCAACTCTAGTCTTTTTACCATGCATAATCCCTTGCTTAGTACAACTCATTCAACATGTGATCAAAGTGATGCAGGTAGTAGCCATGCCTACTGATCCAGAGATGGCTACAAAAAAATAGAAATTGATGTCACTGCATGTTGCAATCCTTCCCTGGGGACCCCTCCGTTCTACCCTCTGTGGTGAGAGGCCTGCTCTTCACAGAACACAGGCAGGGGAGGGATCCTGGAGTGGATACAACATGGACTAAAAGTATCTTAGACAAAGGAGGCTCAGACTTGCTTGGAATAATCCCAGGTTTATTGTACATGGCCCATCCGGGGCAAGAAAGAGACCAAAATGCCCTGGGACTTATACTAGGGGGAGGGGGTGATCAGGGGACACAGGGAAGTTGCAGCCAATGGGACAGGGGAAGGGGAAAAGGTTTTCAAGTAGGGACTAACATTACACAGACTGAGGGTGAGTTTTTCCCTTTGGACATACCATGATTTTTAGATGCACTATAACACCTCACCCTGTTCCGTAATACAATGAGAAGAAAAAAAACTTTAGCTTATTTTGTCTTTGACCGTAAGCTTGCTCACCATTCTCAATTGGTGGGCCAATTAGATTTGTTTCTGTTGGCTAGTTCCATGTGGTTAGCTTCTGAGGTAGTAGAAATGACACTGCTAAGAGCTTTTAAATTAAACAACGGACAATTCTAAATGCTAACACAATCAAAAACAAAGCAACAAAAAACAATAGGATAGTTTTGATTATTGAAGTCCACCATCCTGTGAGTCCCCAGCCTTTGAACAGCTCACTAAACCAGTCCTCTGATTCTTGTTTCACCTGTCCAATCAAGTTTTTCATCTCTTGGAGGGCTCCATGGATGTTGAGAGCTTTCGAGGTCAAGTTCAAACAGCAAAGTCCTTCAAATTCCTGGCATTCATGTCCATGCAGAAGCAAAAGGAAATCTATAGCTGCCCAGTTCTGGAGGGTAGCTTGTCTGGTAATTTCTTCATCTTCGAGGAGGGAGCTGAGGGCGGTAGATGTTAAGTTGGCCTGCTTCACTACCCAGCATTCTGTCCTAATTCACCTAATACTTGGGCAGCTGCAACCCGTGGAAGAAATATGGATACAGCAATTCTTTTTGATTTTGCCCAATGAAAAATGTCAGAATCACAATTTGGGTCTAAAATGTCAGTGTTTCTTTTGTAAACCTTGTGGGTTGAATTCTCTTTTCAAATCCATTTCTTAATTTGGGTTTGGTTGGGTGCTAACAGGGACAGCCTCCCAAAGGTACACGGTCCTCCTCGAAGGCAAGATGGGATCCCTGCCCACGCTCTATCTCTGCAAATCAGAGATATGCTTTTAGGGAGGGTTCTTGGATGTGAACGGAGAGGATCATCTGCTGTGACGTGACTTTGCACACTACACCATTGCCCTGCTTTAAATTCTTTCCGATATTGTATTACATGGTGATATAATTTAGTATCTGTCAGTGTGTTATACATAAGGTGGATACAAAAGGGTGCAGGGGCAGAACCTAATAGCTCTAATTCTTGGGGTTCTTTTTCTGCTTTGGGCAGTTTTGGTAGCCACTCTTTTACAGGGTTTTTTACTGTTACATGTTATAAATTCACTCAAAGAGAGTGATATGACTTAATTAAAAAGAATTTTATTAATTATAGCAAGCAAGCAATAAGCAAAATAACAGCGCTGGACGGCCAGGAAGCGATCCCGCTTCGCTGCTGCCGTGCTTCCGTTTTCCATGTGTCCTCTTTCAATCGGTCCGGCTCTCCGATGACGTGTCCTTTCTCGGGTGTCTCTGCGCATGCGTCTCCATTGGTTTAGGGGGTCTTTCTCTGCCTTATCTTCTTAACCTTTTTCACTGTTTTCTTTAAAGGCTTAGCTCAGCAACTTTCTGGAATTCAAGGAATCTTGGCAAGGCCATAATAATTATGCAAACGTCAGTAGTAACCTTCAATGTAATCCTGATTTTACAGAACATAGCATTACAGAGTATCATATCTGCATGTTTAGTCGAACAAAAGGGTCTCTGTTTATCACAACCCCCCCCCTTTTTCTATTCCCTACTTTTGTTTGCTAAATCTTTGTAGTTCTTTTTACTTAGTTCTAAATAATCTTCTGTTTCTTCCCCATTTAAGGCTTCATATGTGGTCTGTATTAACATAAGGTGAGCTGCTTCTAACCTGCTTTTTACGATGTTAATAATTTTATTAAGAATGCAAGGGCCAAAAGTAAGTCCTAGGATTAGTAGAATTAGCAGCCCTGCTATGGTAGATAGTAAAGTTGTTTGCCAGGGAGAATAATTAAACCAGGATTCATACCAACTCTGCTGCATTTCTTGTTCTCTCTTTCTCTTTTCCAGTCCTTCTTGTAATTTGGCCATGGTTTCTCTTACTATCCCGCTTTTATATACATATACACAACATTCTTCCTTAAGTGCAGCACACAGGCCTCCTTGTTGTAAAAATAATAGGTTTAATCCCCTTCTATTTTGCAAGGCTACTTCAGCTAGTGAGTCTAGAGAGTCTGTGAGGTCTTTTATAGATTTATCAATTCTCCTTAAATCCTCATTTACTGAAATTCTAAGCTCTCTAAGCCCCTGGTGTTGATTAACTAAGGATGCTACACCTGTTCCTAATCCCGCCCCTCCTATGCTTAGCAATACGGCTACTGTTAATGCTGTAAGGGGTTCTCGCTTCACTAAATGGTGTTCTAAGTTTTGGTATTGTGTATACATATATTCTTCAGAATGATAAATAATCTGGGGAACTATTATAACTTATATGCAAAATTCATAGGTTTCATTTAAGGCTCTTATAGAAACACATGGGGTTACTCCTAAAGTGTTATAAACCCATTTAGTATTAGGTGCTGGAATCAGCCACTGAGCTGGCTTGCGAGGGTCATTAATCTGTATTTTTGTCTGACATAAATGATTCTTATCTGGGGGCACATTTCCCACACATTTCCCTTTTCCAGTGACTCGAGATAATGTTATTCCTGGGGTGTCTTCCCTTCTCGATTTCCATAAGCAGGCAGCAGGATTGGTGCCGTTTACTCTTTTCGGTTCTGCTATGGAGCCTATGGCCTCATAAAAGGGTGGGTTAATGTTATAGCACAACCAACATTCTCTAATTAAATTTGGGTGTGTATCATTTAATACTTTTAAGGTAGCTTGAAAAATTTTTCAAAGAACTTCATTTCTATATTCTTGGGGTGTCTCTACCGTGGTTGTTACTTGAGTGCTATTTTCTAGTTTTTCTGAATGGTTATTCTGATCTCTTACTTTGGGGTCTATTGCTCCCCACACCACTGGATTTGGTCCAACAGATCTCGAATCATGGGGAACCATCTCTTTCTTTATAAGAATGTGCACTCCCCGATCCTTTCCGGGTTCCCATACTCTGAGACCCCAGGTTCGTCCCAATAACCACCCAGGGTCTTGGGATTGTGTAATATTGATGTAGTGAAATTTGCAAGTCCTAACATATGTTACTTCCCTTGAGGGGCCTATCCAGGGCTTTATACATCCATGTGGACCCCGTTCAACCTTTAGATACTTATCTGGGTTCTGTACTTTTCATCCCATGGAAATTGTCTCACAGCCCCAATATCTACAGTAAAATTCCCCCGGGTAATTACAATATCTTCTGCCTGGATTAGAAGCTGGGCACATATATAGTACCTTATGCCCAGGCGGGAAATAACTAATACCCTTCTACTTAATGAGAGAGTCCAGTGTAACTTGAAAGCTAGGAGCTCCAGAGGTGATTTGTGATTGGATAATAGCCTGGTCCTCCCATCGGATTAGGGACCAATTGAAGGGTTCGTGAGTCTTACTTGTGCAAATGTTAAATGTACTGATTAAGATTATAAATGTTACTAACTTCTTTAATGAGCATTGGCTTCCCCTGCTATAATAGAGGCTTTTCTTTTGTAAAGTGTCAATTTGGATTCCCCAGAAATTATTTCTCTGGGTTGTCTCATTCCCATTCTTGTGGCATTTCCAGGACCATGACTTTTTGGTCCTATGTATATTGGAGTGTTTCCTTCCACAGTTTATTACTCCTCTGCCTCTCCCGTCGTCGACCCGGTTGCCACGGGACACGGGGTGTACCATCTTCTCAGCAGCAAGAGTATTCTTCGGGAGGGAAATTACTCCTTTTTTTATTAATACTTTGTATGTATTTTTCTCAGCTTTTATGCTTTACTAAAGGGGTATTGCACTTCAATTCCTGGAGCCACCGTCTGCACAACCCAGCTACTATATTTGCTACAAAAGGCGCAGGTTTGTTTGGATGGTAACAATAATACAAGGGGTTAACTCCTCTTACATAGATAGTCCACCACTCCTCTGATTCTGTCTCAAATTCTCCTGCCCGTGTTCTAGTTATTAAGGCCCAATCAGTGAGTCTCCTCTGGGCAGTGTAGCAAGATCTACACACCCCTCTCGGTGGGTAGCCTCTATGACAGTGGGTCCACCAATGTTCTTCACATATTATACATTTAAAACAAACAAAAGGGTAACAATTCTGACATAAAGTACAGCCTATTTTAACACTTCCATTATATATTTCCTTATCACTAGATGGGGGTATTTTATATTCTATATAAAAACCTTTATGAAATTTACTATTCATAAGTTTCTAAGCCGGTTAATATTTCTTGGATGTTATTTTGTTCGGGATATCTTAAGTCTCAGGTCCCCAGCCGGGCTAACCACTTCCCAGTTATTAGTCTTTGGTGGCTCCACAGGTCCCTTTATATGACTGGCATGTGTCTACCTCTTCTCCGCTGTTCGAACTGCAGAGTCAGTTGTTAGTAGGACTTGATACGGTCCTTCCCACTTCGGTGTTAGGGGATTTTCTTTCCAGCTTCTTATCAGCACCCACTCTCCGGGTTGTACCTGATGTAATATAAAATCCAATGGTGATCTTTGGGCTAGCATTCCTTTTTTCCACAATGCCTTTTTAAATTTCATTAATTTTATTAAGTACTTATTCATGTATTGATCACTCATATTTGGATGTATTTGAACTTCTTCTATATCATAGGGCATACCATATAACATCTCAAAAGGGGAAATTTCCAAATCTGCCCTTGGCTGGGTTTGAATATTCAGAAGGGCTAGTGGAACACATTTAACCCATGATAGCTTTGTTTACATCATTAGCTTAGTAAGTTGCTTTTTTATTTCTCTATTCATCCTTTCTACTCTCTCTTACAGCAGCCACCATCATCTTAAATTGCTGCTTCTGAGCCTCCTCTCCTAACATACACTTTTTGGGCCTCCCTCAAAAGCTCATCCAAACCCCTGTCTTGCCACCCATCCATTTTTTCTATCTTTTTCCGAATATCCTCCGAGGATTTTGCTACAGATTGTGCTTTAAGCAGTGCTTGTCCCAATTGGGTGTCTGGATCTATTCCGGAATATAGTTGAAAATTCTTTCTTAGCCTTTCCAACCATTCCGTAGGAGTTTCATCTTTCTTTTGCCTCTCATTGAATGCTTTATTGATATTATGACCCCTTGGGACTGACTCCCTAATTCCTTGAATTATAATAGTCCTCAAATCCTGCATGTGTACTCTGTGGGCTGGATTCTGATGATCCCAATGGGGATTCTGGAGGGGCCATTTTACATCTGCCAGTGGTCACTGGACATGCTGAGCATCCCAGATACGCATGCCTTCCCTTCTAATCATGTTTCTCTCTTCTGCCGTAAATAAAATATTCAGGATAGATTGTAATTCCTCCCATGTGTATATATTGGGTCCTAAGAATTGATCAACTCTTTCTGCAACCCCCAAT
This sequence comes from Poecile atricapillus, assembly GCF_030490865.1. NCBI lineage: Eukaryota > Metazoa > Chordata > Aves > Passeriformes > Paridae > Poecile > Poecile atricapillus. The sequence continues at coordinate 65,599,494 of NC_081288.1, forward strand.
GGATCTTCCAGCAAATGCCCCATCTCCTTTTTGAAGTCTCTGACATCCCCTGAACTAAGAGGGACAGATATAAACCCTATTCCAGCTTGGGGGCCACCCATTGGCATTTCTCTTAACGGGAATAGGCGTTCCTGTTTCCTTCTGGCTCTATTCCTGGTAACAGGCCTCACCTCTGGCATGTCTGGCATATCTAAATCCTCCTCCTCGGGATTCGGAGGGGGAGGGGGAGGGGCTCGTGGTGGTGGTGGTACAAATGGGGGGGGGGGATTATCAAAGTATCTTCTTTTCGGGGTTTCTTTTTCTTTCCCTTCCCCTCCCCCTAATTTTCTGTCAATTTAAATATAAGAACCTCGGGATTTTCTACCCAGATCTTTGCATAAGCATTTTCCTCTGGGCTAAAGGGGATCTTTGTTTTTACCCAGGAATTTAACTTTTGTTTAACCCACTCTTCGGTTGATCCAAATATAGGCCAAAATACATTCTTTGAAATTTCCTTTCCTCCCCATATTACTACACAATAGTAAATAATTTTTGCCCTATCTTTATTTTCTGTCCCCGGGAAATGTTCCCAATTATCTAGTATAAAACCCAACGAACTATCTTTAGGTACCGGTGGGAGTTTAACAGGTACAGGAGGCTTGCTCTTCCCCTGTCCCATTCTTCCAGAGTGCCTTCAAATCACACAGTTCCTTTCGCTTCCCCTCGTTCGTGGCCCAAGCCCTCGTGGGCTAATGGGAACCGCACTGATAGAGGGTCCGCTCTCGCTTGGGGAATCCGGCTACCAGTCCCCCTCTCAGACACACACACCGCCACAGTCCGGGATCCCGACCGGAGGGCTCCCCGTTATACTCACGCGTCCCGCGTCTTCGTCCGGACTCTGTGCACAGAATTTAAGGGGTCGACCGGTCTCCCTTTTGCTTCTTGCCTTAATTTTAGGTTCATCGGTGCAATCGAGGCAGGAACCGCCCCCCCCCCCCCGGGCCGCTAAATCTTAGCGGGGCGCCTCCCGGAAGTGCCGAGAATCCATCCTATAGATTGCATCCGAGTCACGGCACCAAATTGTTATAAATTCACTCAAAGAGAGTGATATGACTTAATTAAAAAGAATTTTATTAATTATAGCAAGCAAGCAATAAGCAAAATAACAGCGCTGGACGGCCGGGAAGAGATCCCGCTTCGCCGATGCCGTGCTTCCGTTTTCCATGTGTCCTCTTTTAATCGGTCCGGCTCTCCGATGACGTGTCCTTTCTCGGGTGTCTCTGCGCATGCGTCTCCATTGGTTTAGGGGGTCTTTCTCTGCCTTATCTTCTTAACCTTTTTCACTGTTTTCTTTAAAGGCTTAGCTCAGTAACTTTCTGGAATTCAAGGAATCTTGGCAAGGCCATAATAATTATGCAAACGTCAGTAGTAACCTTCAATGTAATCCTGATTTTACAGAACATAGCATTACAGAGTATCATATCTGCATGTTTAGTCGAACAAAAGGGTCTCTGTTTATCACATTACAGTTCTTCATTTACAGTTTTCGAGTGGCTGGGTGCTGTGTGTTTTGGGATCTGTGTTAAACTCGGGATCACTAAAGCTGGTTGGAAATTCTTCAGTCTGCAGGGGGATTCCTACCAGACAGGTAGACATAGGGTCTTTTGCTGCTGCAGTGTACAAGCAGATGTTCTCTTGTTGGAGTGTTTGTGCCAGGGTCACCCAGATGTTCTGTCGTGGCTGAGGGATGATCCAGGCAGCTGCTAGGCTGCTCAGTGTGAGCAGGATGACAGCAGGGTTAAGGCTCATCATGGATTTGAGTGTGAGGTAGGTTATTTCTAAAAAAAAAGAAAAAAGGGAAACACACATTTTTTAAAACATATTTACAGCCAAAGTATGCAGGTCAGAGGCTAGAAAGGTTTCCTCTTGCTCTCTCTGGTGGTGTCTTCTCTTGGAAGCAACAGCCACTTGCTTCTCTTCTCTTATTGCTGGAGCTGGGTTTTTAGGAACAAAAGGTTTTACCCATTTTTGAGGAATCCATCGGGGGCCTGTAGGAGTAGATATACACGTGTAACCACACCCCCAGCTGACAAGTTCATAGGGACCCTTGTTCTGCCAGGTTTTTGGGTCTCTGATTAAAACTGGCGGACGCTGTGACAATTTAAACTGATCACCACTGTTAAAATGCCGAGCCACTGGGGGATTCATGTTTTCAAATGATCAGTTCAGGAAATTAATGGTAAACAGAGCTTTACAGAGTTTCTGTTGTGGAGACATCCACACTGCCTCGCTACCTTGCCCGTCTAGGACTTGTTTGAGCATCTGGAGGGTACGCTAAATCACAGCTTGACCTGTGGGGGAGTGGGGGATGCCAGTTTTGTGTTCCACTCCCTACTGCTGAACAAATTCTAGGAACTCTTTGGCTTGATACTCTGGGCCATTATCTGTTTTAATTTCTTTAGGGATTCCCAATACTGAAAAGGCTTGTACTAAGTGTTGTTTGGCATGTACAGATTTTTCTCCTTCATGAGCAGAGGCATACACTGCCCCTGAGTATGTATCAATGCTCAGATATACATACTTAAGGCGACCAAAACTGGGGATATGTATAATGTCTGTTTGCCTCATTTGGCAGCTTTCAATTCCTTAGGGATTAACCCTGACACCCAGGGATGGCACAGCTTGGAGCTGGCAGGTGGGACAGGTGGCCACAATGGCTTTAGCCTGATCCCGTATCAGCTGGAAATGACAAAACAGTCCTGGCACATTTTGATGGTATTGCTGGTGACTTATATTGGCCTGCTGGAATACATCTGGGAGACGTACCTTTTCGGCTGGGGCAGCAAGGGACTCAGCTTTCCAGTTCCCCTCAGCGATTTCACCTGGTAAATCGGTATGTGACCTTATGTGTATCACATAGAAAGGATGTTCTCTATTTGAAATCAAATAAATCAGTTTTGAGAGCAACCTAAAGAGATGTTCGTTCTCAATGTCTTTGAGAACTGCCTGCTCTGCTCTGGACACCACCCCTGCCACATAGGCTGAGACAGTAACTAAATTTATTGGTTCTGAAAACTTCTCAAAGGCTCTCACAGCTGCAGCCAGATCGGCTATCTGGGGTGACCCCTCTACAAACTCAACATCAGCTTCGCAATGCTGAGTCTGGGGATTTCTCCAAGTCATCACCGACTTATGGGATTCCCCAGATGCATCAGTGAACACTGTAAGAGGTTTGAGTGGCCTCCGGCTCCTCACAAGAAATGAGGTGGAATTCCTCATGAAACAATTTGTGCGATCGTGCATGGACCGATATTTGCCCACTATAGCTGTCCAGAGCAAACTGGAGGTTAGCATTGCTCTGCAGCAGGTGCTGAAACATCTCTTTGGTCAGTTTCTCAGGAGAGTGCTTTATTACGCCAGAAAGCTTGACCGGGAGGTGAATACACACAAAGTCACACCCTGCCAGTTCCTGCAGCCTTACTCTGGCTTTTTGAATCAGCTGAGCCATCAGCTCTTGTGGCCTGGTGATAGTTTTGGGTCATTGTTGGGAGAGGAAGACCGACTCTATGATTAAGAGTGCATCTCTCTGCCCCTCGGCCCACTGGAATATTAACCCATTGTCATGGGGTTAGTTTACCTTTAAGAAAGTTAAAGTTGCTGGGGACTCCTGGGAGTCTTTTCTCCTGACCAATTATCGGTCATTGCTGAGAATTGACAGCAGTTTTAGCCATTGAAAAGTAAAATCAACTTGTGAACCCCACCTTAAAGTATACAACCAGAAGTCTGTAGTTCTCTTTGTTTCCTGACTGTGAAGGGTGGCGGAGCTCCGGCTGGCCTCCAGTTCCCTGCCCAGGCCATGCGGCCGGGCGGGGGCCGGGCCGGGCCCGCCGCGTCTCTCGTCTCCCGGCTGGGAGATGGGGCTTGCCCCGGGCCAGGTCGGGCTGGGCCGGGCCCGGCCCGATCTCTGGTTCAGCTGGAGGTTTTGCTGTAACTACGTTCACTAGAAAACTGCCGAGTGAAGAAAGAGAAGAGCTCTGGGCCTGCTGCAAGCAGAGACGGAGACCACGCTCTCCAAAGCAGCTATGAGGAACTTTCCATCGCAGACGGCTCCAGCTCCTGTTCAACAGAGATCACCGAACCATCTACAAAAGCTTGGGCAAGATTTTAACTCTTTCTTATCCAGAAAAGACTTGCGGATTAATCTTTTTATCCAGAAAGAGAAGAGGAGAGTGATCAACATGAAAAGAGACTTTATAAACTACTAGTGGCAAGAAAGAAAAGAGACTTCAAGAAAGGTAGAGAATTAAGAAGATGCTTTAATTAAGCTGAAATATCTTTCTGTTAAAACTATGGGGATGGACAATGAAGTCCTGAAAAGAACTCTTTTAATTCATGATAGTGTATGGGGAGGAATAGAGTGTTCAAAGTGTAAATTTGAGTAAAAAGCAGAGTAATTGTGGTATAGTGAAGTGCTGGGAGATTTAAAGCCTTGAGAGGCAATGAGAAAACTGTTTTCTAGTGAAGCGCACAGAGACAGATGAAAAATACTTTTTTTGCCTTTGACTAACTTATCCTTAAAAATGCTATCCCCAAACTAATGACCCATAACACATTTCAGAGTGATGTGAAATGGGAAGAGTGCGCTTTGATAACAGCAGCTCTGAGCAGCTGATATCAAAGAAACAGAAGACTATAACAAAATAGCCTTCTTGTGAGAAACTCCATAAATTAACAGAAAGGAACTTCTGTTTCTCTACAGAAACTGAGGAAAAGACTATAGAAAGAATTGGGACTGTTTAAACCATCAAAATTCTAAAGTTTTTGTCTCTGTTGTCATGTAAACAAAAGAATAGTAAACAGTAAGAAATGAAAAGGTTTTTCTGGAAGTTTATTCTGGTGTTCTTATTCTTGTAGTTTGTCAATAAACTTTCTTTATTCCTTTTAAGTGTTATGCCTGATTTGCTCTTGTTTTAATCCATATCTCACAGCAAGAAATAAATAATCCTTTTTTCCCCTTTTTGTTAATTACTGGTTCAAAACCACAACACCCATGTAGATGTGGTAATTTCCCCAGGACAATAAATTTGAAAGGCAGCTCCAGTTTGAAGCGATGTGCCTGTCTTTCTGTCAAGGCCTTTTGTGCCTTCTCAATTGCAGTTTTTGCTTCTGGAGTCAATTCCCTGGAAGAAAGCAGCTGTCTCTCCCCTTTGAATAAATTGAGCAGGGGACTCAGGTCTTCATTAGTGAGAGCTAGCCAGGGTCTGACCCAGTTCAAAGGCCCTCACAGTGAATGGAGATCTGCTAGACTTTTGGGATTGCTAATTATTTCCAATTTCTGTGGAACAACAGTGGTCCACTTCGTGATGTCCAGGCCCAGGTATTTCTAAGGCGGCATCTTTTGAACCTTGTCTTCTTGCTATTGGAATCCAGCAGAGATTAAAACTTTAACCACTATGTGAAGTGTGTGTTGGAGTATAGTGTCATTGGGACAGCACACTAACACATCATCCATATAATGCAAAATGATGGCATCTCTTTTTTCAGCATGTACTAGGGACAGCAATGACCCCACATACCACTGGCAGATAAAGGGGCTCGCTTTCATCCCCTGAGGTAGTACTGTCCAGTGGTATCGTTTCATTGGGGCTTCCTGGTTAATTGTGGGAATGGAGAAGGCAAACTGTGGTGCACCTTCTGGGTGCAGGGGAATTTGGAAAAAACAGTCTTTAATATCTAGCACTGCTAATAGCCAATTTTATGGTACACATAGTCAGGGATGGCATACCTGGCTGAAGAGTCCCCATGTCCTCAATTTTTTTGTTTATTTCTCTCAAATCCTGAAGGAGGCGCCACTTATCCTTCCCTGGCTTTTTTATTACAAATACCAGGGAATTCCAAGGGCTGGTTGTTTCTACTATGTGTCCCTTGGCCAATTCTTCTTCCACCAATTTTTCTAGCGCCCTGAGTTTCTGTTTGCTGAGAGGCCACTGGTTCACCCAAATTAGATTATCATCTAGCCAAGTTAGCTTTTGGGTAGGACGCTCTACAGTGCTCTCTTCTAAAAATCTTGGGGGGGGGTCTCAGGAATTGTTAATTTCACTCCCCACTGGGACATGATGTCTCTTCCCCACAGGGGGCACTTGTAATCAGTGACAAAAGGATGGATACTAGCCAATCTTCAATCCGGGCATTCTATCTGAACAATAGCTTTAGAGATTTTTGCCAGTTTCACCCCTCCAATACCCTGTATTTTGCCTGCCACATGTTGCAGTTCCCAATGTGAAGGCCACACCTTTTCAGGTATGATAGTCACATCTTCCCCAGTGTCAATTAACCCTTCTACATGGAGATGTTCTGATTTGTGTGTTAAGTTACACCCCATAATGGGTTTGTCTTCACCCATCACTTCTGCCCAGTAGACTCCTGGTGCTTTGTCATCTACTGGGACTTCTGTTGGAACAGGGATCATTTGGGCTATTATCTGCCCTTTGGCTACATAGAAGGGTGGTTGAGGACATCTTGCCAAGAGAGTGAAGTGTGTCAGTTCTCCCTTAATTGTCATGGGAGCCACTTCAATCTCTATTGGTGTATGTGCTGTGTCACCAATAACAAAATACCTTCTAGGCAGTCCTGCCAGGTCTTGTGAATTGTCCTGCAGGTCCACTCCAATGACTGTCCAACAATCAGATCTGAAATGAAAACCTTTAGCAGTTATAAGTGTACATCGCTTTTGTGGTTGCCAGACCTTATTAGGCATGCGTTCCCCACAATTATGTTCCTGCAGTCTCCCACCCTACTTCCTTTCCTCCCCTTTTCCCATTAAAGTAGTCTTTTTCTTGTTTCAGGTCTGTCATTTTTGTGTCTCGGCGCTTGACAGAAAAGCGCTTTTATGTCAGTTTTTTTGTTGACTGGCTACAGCTTCTTTCTGGTGTTTCTCCTATTGCTGGGTTTGAGGACAGTTCCTTGCAAAATGTCCTGGCTTTTTGCACTGGAAGCAGATGATGCGCTGCAGCTGTTCTGGTGACATCTGTGGCCTGTTCATTTCTGGTGTTGCTGCTGCTACAGTCCTTGGGTTTAATAGTCCTGGTTTCTTGTCATGTACACTGTACAAATCTGCTTTCTGGGCACAGGCTTCAATCATATCTGTTGTGGTGGGTGGAGGATTAATAGGTAGACTCAGAATCACTCTACGACGAGCCTCGTTGGCATTCCTTTGCACTATTTCTTTAAGCAGTTCTGTCTGGGCCACTGGTTCTTTGACTTGTCTCTGTATCTGCAGTCTAAGCCGGTCTACAAACTGCAAAAAACTTTCTGATGGAAGTTGATTAATATTAACATAACTGACTTGAATTTCAACTGTTGGTAACTGGTTAAAAATGTTTTCAGCTACATCACAAACTTTATCTGCAATAAACTTTCTTAATACTCCCACTTGATCTGCAGGATTAGTCCAAATTCCCTCTGCACACAAATGTTCTAAAGTGATTTCATTATTCTCTGTATCATGTGTATTTTGATTACTTTTCTTAAGTTCAACTAGGAGTTTTGTTAAAGATTTTTTCCATAAGCTTTCCCAACGATCATATTCAGAGGGAGTTAGGAAACACCGAAATAAATCTTTAATATCTGCAGTAATTAAATCCTGTGATTTCAATGTAGTTCTTATTATTCCTCTTAAGACCTCGCTATCATGACCAAATTCATTTTTTATTTTACAAATATCCTTGATTATTTGGTAGTTGAAAGGCTGATGTTGAAACCGCATCTCCCCTCTGCTGTTATTGTATACTACAGGAGCAGCTGTAAGTATATCTTCATCTTCCGCAGGGCTGGTATTCCCTGGGTTTCCCTGCCCACCCCCGCCCCTGCCGGGCCCTGAAGGCCCCATTCCCTCACAGGGCTTGTGGAGAGACCCAGCTCCTCCCCCGCAGGAGCTGGATGAGGGCCCACTCCCCCCCCTTGGGGGCAGGGCCGGGACACCCCTCCCCCTGCTTCTCTGCAGAAGCAAGGGGTGTATCTCTCTTTTTCCGCACCCCTCCTCCCTGGGAGGCAGGGGGCAGAGGGATAGGGAATAGGGTTACAGCTTCGGGGGGCAGGGTCATAGGGTGGTGCCAAGAAGGGCTGGGGGGTGGTGCAGGGTGGAGGAATGTCAGGGGGAACAAAGGGATTGTAGGAGTTGTGGGCAGGAACTGGTGGGTGAAAGGGGTTGTGGGTAGGAGAAAGGGAATACAGTGGGGGTTTTACCATGTGGCCAGGTAACACGTGGCCAGTGCCATCTTGGATCTCAGCCACATAGGGATAGAAGGGTTCATTTTCTTTAACACTGGGAAAAGAAGGATATAGAGAGGGAATCCTGATGGCTTGTGAACCATCAGAACTGGGACTGGGTGGCTGAGAGAGACACATGGGACTAGAACTTGTATTGTTTGTCCCAGGTACCTCTTTCAGTGGAGGAGCAGAGTTTTTGGAAGAAAGATTAGGGGAATTAGGTGAAGACTGCAGTGCCTATTTGTCTTTTATTTTTATTTCTCTGTTAACCGATTCTTTTTGAATTAAAAGAAAAACTGGGAGGAATTTCAAAGCCAATTTGCCTCCTCCTTCTATTTTTAAGGTTAATAAATTTCCAGTTTCGTCCCAGGCAGTTACTGAGTCTAATTGCAGCAATTCGATCTGTTCACTTTGCTGAGTCAAATATGATACAAACTGTTTTAACTTATTTTTTGAAATTTTTACATTTGTGGTTTTTAAAAAATCCTGTATTTTTTGTGTATGACTCCTTTCTTATGTGGAAAGCTGCAAACCCATTGTGAAGGTTAAGGCAGTTCTGCACACAATTTGTCTATTTCTCTTACTGCAGAAAACAAACTGGCACCACAAGAGGTAACAATTGTAACTCACACTGGCTCGGGCCACCGGCAGAATTCTTTTTCCTCCCCCCTCTGGCTACACACAGCCCAGGGCTGGGATCAGGGGCTGCAGAGCTGGTTCACTCCCTCCCCCCTCTGCCCGCGGCACTGAGTTGTGGAGGAACCTGTATTCCCCCTCACCGCTATGCATGTGGCCGATCCCGGCATGGCTGCCACTCGGAAAGGGTTTCTCAGCCTCTGCACAGTCCCCCGGGGTCCCCCCGCTGCTTCAACTCAAGAGAATTTCCACCCCCGCTCGGTGTCAGAGTTAATCTTACCTGTTCTGTCATTTCTGGTGGTAGAAAAAATACCTGTTGCCATGAAATCGGTCCACTGGTGCTGCTTGGATTATCGACTCCTTTTGAAAACTTTTTTGGCTGTATTTTAAACAACGTTCAAAAGTCTCCAAAGAATGGCTGGCCCTGGCTATATTAAGCCTTTGAACGTGGGCTTGTTCAGCCCTAACCGTTTGGGTGCCACTTTGTTGCAATCCTTCCCTGGGGACCCTTCTGTTCTACCCCCAGTGGTGAGAGGCCTGCTCTTCACAGAACACGGGCGGGGGAGGGATCCTGGAGTGGATACAACATGGACTAAAAGTATCTTAGACAAAGGAGGCTCAGACTTGCTTGGAATAATCCCAGGTTTATTGTATGTCATCCATCCGGGGCAAGAAAGAGACCAAAATGCCCTGGGTCTTATCTCTTATACTAGGGAGAGGGGGTGATCAGGGGACACAGGGAAGTTGCAGCCAATGGGACAGGGGAAGGGGAAAAGGTTTCCAGGTAGGGACTAACATTACACAGACTGAGGGTGAGTTCTTCCCTTCGGACATACCATGATTTTTAGATGCACTACAACAACTGCAAATAATTGCAAAACCAAAAAATACCCAGGAACAGAAAATTAAGTCAATGATAACTAAAGTCTGTAAAGACAATTATTAAAAAATTAAAAAAGGAGGGATTGAGAGGAATGATGGATTTGTATTTACAAACAAGCTGTGGGACTTCTGGTAGATAAAACTAGCACTTAGAGATAAAAGAAACAATGGGAAGGATTCCACTGATTGAAGAATAGAAAAAAATATATTTGCTTTTACAAACAAACTGTAGGTTTGCTGATAAATGAAATTGGATATTGAAAGATGAAAGAAACAATGGGGGAAAATGATAAATTCCATAAGAATTAAAAATTTAAAGTAAGGGTTATACATTAGAGGGGAATCTTAGGCGTTCCAAGAAGTCTGTACCTCTCAAGTACCTCAGCCAATGGGGAAAGAGAGAGGGACATGTGGCTGGGAAATTAGGATAAAAAGGAGTCTGCATCCTCCAAAAATTTAAGAGACCCCAGGGGAATGCCCCATGGCCTCTTTCTTTATTTGAATAAAGTGACAGGACTCCTCTGTCTCCTTTTTGGACATAAACCTCTGGTGTTTGTGGATTAATTTTCCTGACACACTGGACCACAGCCTCCTCCAGGCATCCACCCACTCCAGCATGGGCAACTCCCCCATGGGCTGCAGGTGGATCTCTGCGTCCCCTGTGGACCTTTGGGCTGTAGGGGGACAACCTGCTTCACCATGGTCTTCACCATGGCCTGCAGAGCAATATTGGCTCCAGCACCTGGAGCACCTCCTCCCCCTCCTTCTCTACTGACCTTGTTGTCTCTGTTTTTTTCCCTCACATGTTCTCAACTCTTCCTCTCTAACTAAGAGCAAAACCCCGTTAGTTTGTTGTGATCTTCTTCTTAAATATGTCATTACAGAGGCATTACCAAGCTCTCTCATTGGCCCAGTTTTGGCCAGAAGCATGTCCATCTTCAGAGCCATCAGCCACTGGCTCTGATGGATGTGGTGAGAAGCTTCCTGCAGCTTCTCACAGGAGCCATCTTTGTGGCCCCCCTGCTGCCAAAATCTAGGCTGTGCCAAACCAATACAGGAGTGCAGGGCAGTGCACTGCCTCACCACAGCAATGTCCAACCTGTCCCTTCCCTCACATACATGCACCCCAAAATGTCTCAGTACATCAATCTTTCTAATCTCTCACAGCACTGCCCCTCTGGAGAGAGAGAGGACACACCACAGTGCTTTTACCTTCATGACCACAGAGAGGACATGAAGAATTCAGGTGGAAAACCCACCTCTGGCCTGCCATCACAAATACATGAGTTGAGAGGGAGAACAATCATTGCAGGAAATTCTTCAAGGATAAATACTGCTCCAGTTTCCAGTAAGCAAGTCCCCAGGCAGATTAGTGTCACAGTATGAGTGGGAACTTCAGACAAGCCCTGCCTTAGCCTCAGATTTTTAGCAATAGCTTAAATTTAAGAAATCACTCCGGCCTGCAAGTTCTAAGGATGGCAGATCAGGTCTATTTATGAGTTATTTATTGAACAGGTAGGAGATAACAGACAAAAGGTCTTAATCAGAGTTACTTACTATACAGCATAAAACTAAAAGAACTACTAGTAGATTACATAAAACAGTGCACAATATCAAAGTACCTATATTAAAACTAGCAAAAGCAATAGTATCGATTAGGAGTCAAATGTAACTTATTGCCAAAATGACAATAGTGTTCACAGAGTCCTTTCACTCAACCTCCAGAGGAGTAACCACAGAGCAGGCATGCCGCGGCGACAGAAAGCCCGGAGCACCGCGACTTCTCTAGGGAAACAGCCCTGAGAAGGGCTGGGCCGAAGCGCGTGCGAGCAGCTTCGGCTAGTTGAGTGATTTTAGCTCAGCTCAGTGGCGGCAGGCAGGCAACACAGGAAGCAGGGATGAGAAAGCTGGTCCAGCGTTCCGCTAAGCACAAACCTTTATTCAGGCAGAGCTTCGGCGAAGGGTGCCAGCAACAGCGAATCTCCCGAACAGGCGAAAACCCGGGTTATTTATAGGAGGGGAGAGGGGCGGGGGGAAGCCCGAGATACCTGTATCGGGGTGGGACAGCAGGGGGGAACACCAATGAAGCACAACAGTTTAACATAACTAACTCAAAGATCCCTGGGAGCGATACATTGTGTCTCTCTTACAGAGAAGTATCTTGTCTCTAGGGGAGAGCCAGGATCTCGGGCTCCGCGGGCTCCTCCGCACCCACACAGGCATCCCTGCTTTGGGGAGAAATTCCACACATTTCCAGGGAAGGTGCAGAAGATTTCCTGCTTTGTGAAAGTTTGGTTTGGCTTCTATAGTTTGTCAAGTGAGGTGTCTGTCAGTCAGAAATACATCTTATTTTTCCAGATTACACTTCTACAGCAAGATGTTTATTGTCAGCTGGGAATGTTAACCCCATGGCAGCAAAAAAAATCACTGCAAGACAGCTTGTCTTGTTTGAGTTATTTCACCAGTGAACAGCAACAGATAAGCTCTTGTGGGGTGGAAACATGCCCTGCTACAAATACAAGGGCTGATGTTACTTCCAATCTTCTCGGAGGAACCTCCAGTTCATATTTACAGAGAGTGAACAGACCAGAACTAGAGGGGCCCTGCTTTCAGCTAGGGACAATTGGATCTATTGGACTGTGTGGATCCGATGGCCTGGCACATTAGATGCACAAGAATATAAGGCTCTAGTTGACACCATCACGCAATATACACTGATGCCATCAAGGTACCTAGGGGCAGAATCTACCTCTATTTCTGGGGTTGCTATTATTTCTAAATCCCCTGCTTCTCTGTTGCCACTGTCCGCCCAGCTGCAGCCAGGGAAACGGGAGATATTATATAGCATGGACCAGAGGGCTAAAAACGAGGCTCTTTCCCTTGCTGAGATAGAAGTTCAGCCTTATTCTTGTTCTTGGGATCCCATGGAGAAAGAGAGCAGGAGGGAAAGAGGAAGAATATTGATAACGCACGTCTTTTTGAAAGCAGGGGAAAGAGGGTGGATTGCATTCACACAGCCAATAAGGAGAACTGGGAAGAAAGAGATAAGGGAAAGAAACTTACGTTCTATATTTTGAGGGTACATTGTCTCGGGTCATACCATTTTTCTAGATGCATTACAACATGGGGTGCCAGGGGGAACACAACAGCTGACTGTACTAGAAGCTGTAGTGAGTCTGACTGGGAACAAATGGCAAAAACACCCCATTGTGACTGGTCCAGAGGCCCCAAGAATCCTTGGCATAGATTACCTCAGGAGAGGGTATTTCAAGGACCCAAAAGGGCATTGTTGGGCTTTTGAAATAGCAGCTGTGGAGACAGAGGGAATTTGACAGATGAGTACCTTGCCTGGCCTCTCAGAGGACATTTGCTATGGGATTGCTACAATAACTGTAGCAATCTGTACCTGTTCTATTGCACTGACAATAACACACCAACCGGTTCTCCATGACCCTCAAGAAAGGAATGTTTACAAACAAACTATGAGTCTGCTGGAAAATGAAGCTAGATACTGAGAAATAAAAGAAACAATGGGAAGGATTCCACTAATTGATGAAAAGAGTGAGAGGGGTTTGTCTTTAAAAACAAACTGTAGGTCTGCTCATAAATAAAGTTAGGTACTGAGAGATGAAAGAAACAATGGGAAGAACTATAAATTCCATAGGAATTCCACTGATTGACACAAGGAAAATAAAAGTGGGGGTATACATTAGAAGGGGGTCTTAGGTATTAGGCATTTCAAGAAGTCTGTACCTCTCAAGTACCTCAGCCAATGGGGAAAGAGAGAGGGACGTGGCTGGGAAATAAGGATAAAAAGGAGTCTGCATCTTCCAAAAATTTGAGAGATCCCATGGGGAAATGCCTCTTGACCTCTCCCTTTATTTGAATAAAGTAACAGGACTCCTCTGTCTCCTTTTTGGACATAAACCTCTGGTGTTTGTGGATTAATTTTCCTGACACTCATCCATGGCATGATTTGTTAACTGGACAGCCAGGGAGTGGTCAGCAAGACTTGTTCACCCTTTAATGGTCCTACATGGCCACTACATAAGTCCAGTGGAGAGTAGAGACTGACAGTGGACTATCATGGCCTGAATGAAGTCACTTCACTGTTGTAGTTGAGGGAGACAGAGAGACGACAGGACATTGGGGTTCATGCAGCAGAGAGACCTTTAATGGTGTCTGCACAGCTCTTATATAGGCTATTCAAAAGACTCCATGTTCAAACCTGATTGGCAATGATTTGGTTACCACCCAGCTTACTGGCCAATAGCTGCCTGCTTATATTCACTTCAGGGGTTGGCTGGCATCTGCCCTCTGTAACCAAATCCCTCCTCCTCTCAGACTCACAGACTAGCCATTTGCCATCATACACCACCACTGAGTGCCACTGTGCTGGACATGCTGGAACTTCAGTATGAGCTGGAGTCCAAGGCAGCAAAGTGGTGCCACCATTGATATTGCTAATCATTTTTTCTCCATTCCTTTATTACCAGAGTGCAGGCCACTGACTGCCCCAGGGGTGGTAACGCAGCCCCACTCTTTGCCATGGAGTGATCCAGACAGCACTGGAAAAAGGTAAAGCTCCAGAACACTTCAAGCATATTGAGGACATCATTGTGTGGGGTGACACAGCAGGGGAAGTTTTTGAGAAAGGGGAGAAGATAATCCAGATCCTCCTGAAAGCCAGTTTTGCCATAAAACAAAGGTCAAGGGACCTGTCCAGAAAATTCAGTTCCTAGGAATAAAATGGCAAAATGGATGTTGTCAGATTCCAATGAATGTGACCAACAAAATAGCAGCTATGTTCCCGCCAACAAGCAAGAAGGAAACACAGACTTTCCCAGGCTCTGTGGGTTTTTGGAGGATGCATAATCCAGAGTTCAGTCAGATTGTAAGCCGTCTCTATCATGTGACATGAAAGAAGAACAATTTGAAGTGGGGTCCTGAACAACAAGCCTTTGAACAGATCAAGCAAGAGATTGTTCGTGCAGTAGCCCTCTCGTGGTTTTAAAGCAGCAACTAAAAAATTACTAGAAAACTTACTTATTTCTTGCTGTGAGATATGGATTAGAACAAGAGCAAAACAGGCTTAAAACTTAAAAGGAATAAAGAAAGTTTATTAGCAAAACTACAAGAATACGAACACCAGAATAAACCTCCAGAAAACCCTTTTATCCCCCACTACCCAACCATTCCCTTGTTCACATAACAACATAGAGACAAAAAACTTTGGAACTTTGGTGTTTAAAACAGTCCAAATTCCTGCTAGAGTCTTTTCATCAGTCTTTGTAGAGAAACAGAAGTCTCTTTCTGCTAATCTATGGAGTTTTTCACAAGAAAACTATTTCTGTTATAGCTTTCTATTTTTCTGATGCCAGCTGGCCAGAAATCCTGTCATCAGAGTTCACTCCTCCCATTTCACATCACACTGAGGTATGGGTCAATGAGTCTAGGGATGTCATTTTAAGGATGAGTTATTCAAAGGCAGAAGTTCTTTTCATCTGTCTCTGTGAGCTTCCCTGGAAAACAGAAGTTTTCTCTTTGCCTCTACAACGCCCCCAAATCTTCAACTATTACTTCGTCTCACTCTGTTCCAGCACCTCACTGTATCACAATTATTCCACCTTTTGCTCAAAATCCAAACTTTGAACACTCCATTCCTCCCAATATACTCTGTCATGAATTAAAGGAGTTTTTTCACGACACTATTGTCCATCTCCATAGCTTTACCAGAAAAAATATTTCAGCTTAATTAAAGCATCTCTTTATTTTCTACCTTTTCTGAAGCTTAATTCTTTTCTTTACTGTCTCTGATAGTTTATAAAGTCTCTTTACATGTTGATTGCTCTCTTTTTCTTTCTATGGAAAAAAGGATTAATCTGCAAGTCTCATCTGGGTAATGAAAAGGTTAAAATCTTGCCCAGGTTTTGTAGATGGTTCTGTGATCTCTGCTGAAGCAGCAGCTGGAGTTGTCTGCAATGGAAGGTTCTTCATGGCTGCTCTGGAGAGTGTGGTCACTGTCTCAGCCCGCCGCAGGTCAAGAGCTTTTTTTCTTTCTTTACTCAGCAGTCTCTGGTGAATTCAGCCACAGCAAAAAAACTGCAACCGAGCCAGGGACTGGCCTGGCCCAGCCAGAGCCCGGGGCAAGCCCCGCAGGCCTCATCTCCTGGCCAGGAGCCGCAGCAGGCTCAGCCCAGCCCCTGCCCGGGCCGCATGGCCTGGGCAGGGGACGGGAAGCCAGCTAAAGCTCTGTTACCTTTCACAGCCAGGAAACAAAGACACAAAGAAATTCCCAGGCTTAGGTCTTAAGGTGGTGTTCACAGGTTGATCTCACTTTTCAATGGTTAAAACTGCTGTCAATTCTTAGAAATGGCCAGCTGTTGGCTAGGAGGCAAACTCCCATCAGCCTCCAGCGGTTTTAACTTCCTTTGTTTTCCTTTCTCTTTGTTTTCTTAAATGCCAATGTATCACAAGCTCTTAGGCCAGTCAGTACAGGACAGGATGTGAAAAATGTGCTCTGCACTGCAGCCAAGGAGAATGTTCCTTCCTTGAGTCTCTGGCAAAAAGTACCTGGGAAAATTTGAAGATGACCCCTGGGGTTCTGGAGTTAGGAATACAAAAGATCTGAGGTTTGTTACACCCCAATTGAAAAAAAGATTCTGGCAGGATATGAAGGGGTTCAAGCCACTGCGGAAGTGCTTGGCACTGAAGCACAGCTCCTTCTGGGACCCTGCTGTATCGTAGGGACAAATTGAAAGTGGAAAGCTGCCCTATGGAGTCCGTTCTGGGTTTGGTTTTTTCAGTAAATTTTTCTCCCATCTGTTACCTGGAAGAAGGACAATGTCTCCTGAGACACAAATGGGGGAATTAGGAAACAAAAAATGTAGCTGGGTGTTACCGCTGAAGATTAATAGATCACACGGACACAGGTCGAGGTGTGGTGAAAGAAAGAGCAGAGTTTATTTTTCCTCCCATGATTTATAGGCTTCTTACCATGGCCAGGGATTGGATGGTCAGGATAACACTTTCTCACTGCACTGGCCATGAGAGATGCCCATCACAAGATGTGTAACAGAAAGAATGTACACATATCTATGTTTACAGTTACTCTCCTGGGAAAGTCTTTAGAAAACCATGTCAGCAAGCTCAGAAGCTGAGTTTTCAGGGTGACAGCTGGGTGTCGCAACATTCCAATGAAATAGCCCTGGCTGGGGGTAAGTTGCGGCTGTATATTGGTTTTGCATGGCTTAGGTTTTTTTTTTGGGGGGGGGAATGGCACAGAGGTGGCTTCTGTGAGAAGCTGCTAGAAGCTTCCACCATATCTGGCAGAGCCAATCCCTGATGGCTCTAAGGATGGACATGCTGCTAGCACAAGCTGAGCCAATTAGAGATGATGGTAATGCCTCTGTGAAACATATTTAAGAAAAAAATTAAAACTGTGAGAAAGGATTGTTCACTTTAAAATTTTAAAGGTTTATTAAACCTTAACAAAGTACAACAAAGGATGGAATAAGGAAAAAGGCAGTCCGCTGGGAGCACATGACCGGCTGTCATGTGCTCACACAAAATGGCTGCACTGCCTTTTATATCCCTGGTGTTGCATCAGGCAACCTTGGCCCTTCCCAAAGTCTGTTAGTCAACTCTTCATCATTCATTGGTGGAGACTACTTTCTTGCAACTTGATTGGAGATCATGTGTTGTCATGCCATGCTTCCTAGTAACAAGCCTTCTCTATCCCAACTGCCCCATGCAAGGGGCAGATGCACACACCCTCCTTCCACATGTCCCTGACAACTAATACCGCCTAGTGGCATGAATATGGGGGGGGGGGGGGGGGGTGGGTGGGTGGGTAATGGCAGCATACAGCTGGGACTGTATGCTTCATAAGAGGAGGAGGGTTCAGCCACAGAGAGCAGAAGCCAGCCAATCCCTGACGAGAACGCAAGCAGGCAGCTACTGGTCAATGAGCTGGGTGGTAACCAATCATAGCCAATAGAGTATATAAGAGCTGTGTAAACCAATAAACTCTGCTGCACAAAACTTGGAGTGTGTATTGTGTTTTCGTCTCCCCTGACCGCGACATATGGTGCCTCATGTGAGGACAATAACTAAACCATGAGAAAACAAAGGAAATGGAGCACCAGAGAGGGACAGCTGAAAGCTGTAAGGGAAAATACAGCCAAGAGCTGCAAAAGAAGCAGTCAGAGCTGTGAGAGAAGATACAGACTAAAGAGCTGTATGAAAGTGACACAGGGGACAAAGACTCCACAGTATGTTTATTCCAGTGCTAGGACACACATGGGAGATCACTCCACCACAAGTGTGTGTGTGTCAAACAAAGCGGACACTGTTTATATACACTTAAGTTCATACATATTTATGAAAGTTTAAACCTCGCCTATACATCTTCATAACCTATCCCAGCCTACTCTCACTTCATATGTTAATTAGTTCTTTGCCGGTCTATGCTTGTGCGCTGTCTCCTGGTGGTCTAGGGCCATCTTTAGATGAAGTAAGAGTCTTCCTTGCAGTGTCCTCTGGATGAACTTTTTTCTTGCACAGGCTCTCTTGGTATCCAGCCGTCCCTCAGGGCTTCTGGCCACAGTCCAAACTAAAGATCCAGTTTTTACAGCACTAGTTCCTGCTTTATCAATCTTAAATGACAAGCAGAATCTTGTTGCATAGCAAAGGACCATCTGTTCTGAATGCACTTGATTATATAGCAAACTACAGTTACATAAACTTAGTTATAGGCTCCCTATATCAAAAGAGGTGACCGGAGAGTCACAGCCCGAGAGCTGTTACAACCAGACCTGCAAAAGAAGCAGCCAGAGTTGTGAGAGAAAAACAGCCTGGAGCTGTTAAGGAACGTAGCCAGAAAGCAGCCCACAAGCTGGAGAGCTACAGCCTACAGAGCTGTGTCAAGGAGATATCCAAAAGAGCTACCGACAGCCCAGGAGCTATGACCATCTGGAAGAGAAAAAAAAAAGGGTATGCCATTGTTATAAATACATATTATAATATTGGCTTTTCACAAGTATTAAGACAAATGTTATATGTATAATGTTAGAATGACTTTGCTGTGTGAATGTAGTTTTTTTTTCTCCTGCTATTAGTAAAAATTTAGACATAAGTGGTAATAGTCGATATAGTATGTTTGAATTGCCTGCTGGTTAGGATAACCTCCAGTGAACAAATGATGGGGACCTGGCTGATATCAACACTCACTGTAGAGAAACATTTTAATAGAGCAAAAGCATGATATTTTAGTAAAAGCCTGTCTGCACAACCCAGCTTTCAATCCAGGCAACAATTCTAAGGGCAGTGTCCTTGAAACTCTCCTGGAACAGTGAGAATAAAGGAAAAAAGAATGGCATTGTGTATAAGGAAAAGAATGTTAAACAATATTTATTAACCAATAGTAGCTTGTTAAGCCACGCGAACCCTGTAGGACTCTATAAAAGTGTGCTAAAGCTAGAAATAAATGATGTTCGCTATACCTCTATGAGGACTGTGAATAGTCTGAGCGGTTTTCCATTATACTGATCCTTCTACAAAGGGGAAAGATAAAGTAAAAATGATCCAATTTTGCATGAAGGAATGGGTAAAAAAGGAAATCAGACCTGATCATGTTTACTGGCCAAGATATGGGTCTTTTGAAGCTTGGATTTGTCAGGCTTTGAATCTGTTTGAATTCAAAAGAGCCATTTGATCCAGAGGAAAGAGAATATGCCTTTTGCTGGACAGAAGACACAGAACCTCTGGGAACAAGGGTTCTTAAAATATCAGAAAACCCAGAGAAAGAGCAAACAGAGGGAAAGAAAGAAAGAAAAAGGGTGGAACCCATTGGAGATATTACCACATCCACTGGCACTGGGAGTCCCTCTGCCACTGCTGGTGCTGGGAATTCCCCCACCCCCACTGGCACTGGGAATTCCCCCGCCCCCTCCGGGAGTTCCACCCTTCCCATACATATTGGGAATTCCAGCCCCTCCATTCGAACCAAAGGCTGCACTGGGCATCCCGATTCTTGCCTCTACTCCTCCTGCTCTGGTGGTCTCAGCTTCACTGCCAGACTCTGCCTCTACCTCTCTTCTCTTGGAGATCTTGGCTTCTGCTGCCCAGATGAACCCTCTTCTTAACGAAGGGGCACTGTCGCTGTAGGACACACAATGACTCACACAGACATGGCTCCCATATAACAGAGAAAAAACTGGTTTTATTTTTACAACTCCAGATTCTTGGCAATGACCAAGGATTGAATAGTTAGGTTACCACCTTTCCAATCACACTGGTCGTACAAGACATCCATCAAAAGACATGTATCAGAAAGAATGTATACATATCTATGTTTACAGTCACTGTCCCGGGAAAGTTTTTAGAAACTATGTCAACAAGATGGAAAAACTGAGTTTTCAGGGCGACAGGGCACCATATCAAAATATAAGAAGTGCAATCAAGGCTCAAAAGCAGACTGATAATCCCTCCACTACTACTACTCCAAAACAAGGGAAGAGGGTTATAAAGACTGAAGAACAAAGGGAGTGGGATCGAGAAGTTAATTTATTCCCATTACAAGAAGTACCTATGGGAAGAGTTCAAGGGGGAACAGGATTTGTGAATTCTCCTTTAACCTCTACAGAAGTTAGGAATTTTAAAAAGGAGAATAAAGGGCTATTAGAAGATCCCATAGGCACAGCTGAAAAACTGGATCAATTCTTAGGTTCCAACACATTCACTTGGGAAGAGATTAAATTAATAATGAAAATAATATTCTCCCAAGAGGAAAGGGAGATGATTAGAACTGCTGGAATGAAAATCTGGGAAAGAGAAAACCAACAAGGCCCACCAGGGGACCAGAAAATGCTAATCGCACCTCCTAACTGGAACCAAAATGAAGAAGCAGGGCAGGAACATATGAATGATTATTGTAATCTGATTATCAGGGGGATAAAAGAGGGAGCACCCCAAGGGAAAAATGTCAGAAAAGCTTTTGAGGAACAGCAAGGAAAGGAAGAAATTCCAACTGAATGGCTAGAGACGCTCCGAAAGAATATGAAACAATACTCCGGAACAGACCTTGAGTCCCTAGCAGGGAAAGCCCTGCTAAGGGTTAATTTTGTCACTCGTGCCTGGCCAGATATTAGAAAAAAACTGGAAAAAATGGAGGACTGGCATGATAAATCATTAAATGATTTATTAAAGGGAGCTCAAAGGGTATATGTACGGAGAGATGAAGAAAAAGCCAAAGTGGAAGCAAAAATTATGATAGCCACTATGCGAGAGAGTACCTGCCAGAAGAATCTAAATCAGAAAACCCCAGGTACTACTCTTAAACACTCAGGTTTCAGAAACAGGGAAAAGGGAAGAAATAAAATTCCAACATAGTCAAAATTCCTGGAGCAACTCAAGGATACCTGTTTCTATTGCAGGAAAGAAGGGCACTATAAAAGGGAATGCCTTCACCTAAGGAGGCATCTGAAAATATTTCAAGAAACACAACCAGAAGAGGAATAGGGGAGTCATGGGCTCTATTTTGGGGGGAATAAATACCATCTGGAGCCTTTGATAACTTTAAAAGTAGGCCCCCAAGAGGAGCTACTAGAATTTGTAGTTGACACTGGGGCAGAAAGTACTTGTGTAGTGAATATTCCAAAAGGATGTGATGTAAGTAATGATATTGTGAAAGCAACTGGAGCAAAAGGGGGAGGCTCTAAAGTTCCTGTCATTAAGAATGTGGTCATTGAAGGGGAAACTAAAATAGGGATAGGGGATGTTTTATTAGTTCCTGGAGCAGGCAGCAACTTATTGGGAAAGGATTTACAGATGCAATTAGGAATAGGGGTTATACCAGAAGAAGGGAAAATGATGGCCAATGTTAAAACTTGGTCAAGAAGATGAGGAAAAGATTAATAGAGAGGTTTGGGCTGGGGAAGGAAATAGGGGAGGACTGAATATTGACCCCATAAGGGTCACGATTGAATAAGAAGCATGTTCCATATGTGTATGTCAGCACCCTATATCTTTAAAAGGAAGAGAAGGCTTCAAGCCGCTAATAGAAGAATTGATAAAGGACAGGACATTGGAACCTTGTAAGTCTCCTCATAATGCCCCTATTCTCCCAGTAAAGAAATCTGATGGAAATTATAGATTATTGCAAGATTCAAGGGAAGTAAACAAGAGAACATGGGCCCGTTACCCTGTGGATCCCAATCCTTATACTCTTTTAAGCAAAGTTCCACCTCAACATCAGTGGTTCAATGTGGTGGATCTTTGGGCTTGCCCACTAGCAGAGGAAAGCCAAAATATTTTTGTCTTTGAATGGGAAGATCCAAATACTGGGAGAAAGCAGCAATTAAGATGGTCAAAATTACCACAGGGGTTCATAGAGTCCCCAAATCTATTCGGAAAAGCTTTAGAAGAAATACTACAAACTTTCCCCACTCCTCCAGGAATACAAATTATCCAATATGTGGATGATCTAGTATCAGAGAAGTTGAAGTTAGGGAAGCTACTATAAAACTTCTAAATTTTCTTGGGGAAAAAGGATTAAGAATATCAAAAGGGAAATTACAGTTTGTGGAATCAGAAGTAAAATATCTTGGTCACTTTATAAGCAAAGGTAGCCAAAAGCTAAATCCTGAGAGAATTGCAGGGATTTTATCTCTTCCCCCTCCCTCTTCAAAGAAGGAGGTTAGGAGGCTGCTAGGGTTATTGGGATATTGCAGACTATGGATTGAGGGATATACACAAGCAGTAAAATTTTTATATGAAAAATTGACAGAGGGAGACAATATTAAATGCACCAAAGATTAATATAAATTAGAAGAATTGAAGTTGAAACTAGCCTCGGTACCAGCCCTGAGCTTACCCTCATTAGAAAAGCCATTTCATTTATATGTGAATGTGGAGAATGGAGTAGCTCACGGGGTTTTAGTCCAGGAATGGGGGAGGGGTATAGAGAGCTTTTTAGCAGATGGGGGACATGATATATTAGTAAAGGCCTGTCTGCACAAACCAGCCTCTGGGATAAGTCGCAATATTAAGAGCTAAAATCCTTGAAACTTACCTGCAGAAAGTAAAACAATGTTCTTGTGTAACAAGACAAGAATGTAAACTTGTGTGTGTTAACCAATAGTAGCTCGCTCTGCCTGCAAACCCTGTAGAACCCTATAAAAGTGTGCTGATAATAGAAATAAACTGGCGTTCACGATTACTTCTGTGAAGACTGGTGAATTGCTCGGGGGTCCTTCAACATTTGGCGCTCCGTCCAGGGACACCCCTGCGGGCAGAGGGGCTTTGGAGTCAGCGGAGTGGATCTGGGCATTAATCGTCGCGGGCTCGGATCGGCACCAGATAGGCAGCCTGTACGCGGTGAGACGCTGAGCAGTAGGACGTGGAAGGCGAGCTGCTGGGGGGGGCCCAGAGGCAACTGCGTGTGAGAGGGATCGCGACCTTCCGCCTTGTGGAGAGCCGTCGGCATGGAGACGGAATTTGCGGCGGCTAAAAAACTGCTTCTCGGTATCCTCGTCAAACGAGGTGAAGCAGCCAGGGAAAAGGACCTGGATAAGCTCATTATATGGGCGAAAAATCGTGGGCATTTTGCAGTGCCCTCACTGCTTTTCGCAGTGGAAGAGTGGACGGATGTCGGGAATTTGATGTGGGACACGGCTATTACGGGAAAGAGTAAAGAGGTAGTAGCCCTCGGTTCAGTTTGGAAACTTGTGTTAAATGCCCTACGGGATATGAAAGCAGAGTCATCAGTAGCAGCAGCTGCCATAGACGCCATGGCGCAGCCTGAGACAAACGCGCCGCAATCACCCCCCGCAGAGTCCGCGAGTCGTTTGAGTGCATTTTTCAGGGTGGGGCATGTCCGGCCAGCTAAAGGGCTTACCGGGAGACAGTGTAGCACCATAGCGGAACTTTTAAAATCCCAGGGGTGCGCCGATGCGGCTCCGGCCGCGCCGGCGGAGCACTCTGCGGTTTCGGCCGCGCCGGCGGAACACGCTGCCGCTTCGGCCGCGCCGGCAGAGCCTAAGCCGGAAGTTACCCTGCCGAATGCGAATGTAGAAATGACGGCTCCCCCGGAAGGAGCGGGCGCCAGCTCCAGCTAGGCGGAGCCTGATACGTCAGCAGAAACAAGAGCCGCAAAGTGCAAACCGAAGATCTACCCTTCGATGCCATCTACCGTTCACTGGAGAAAACCGCAGGACATCCCTCTCCCCTCCGATGACGACATCTCTATACATTCTGATGACAGCCGGCTTGCAGCGGGAGCCGAGCCAAGTGATGACAGCGCAGCGACACAGAAAGAGCTACTGGGATGGCAACATCAAATAGAGCAGCTCGTGCAGCAGCTCCAAGCTCAAATTGAGCAAAACCTATGTATAAATAAAGCGCAGCCTCAGCAAGAGAAAACAGCTCTGCAGCAAACGCCGAGACAACGAGCAGAGTCAGTCCAACAGCTACAAGATATGCTGCGCCCTAAACCATCTGCTCCACCTTTGGAGACACTGTCAACACCACAGCCTTGTTCTAGCTCTATCACCATGGAGGAAGAGAACAGAAGGCACAGAGCACAGCAGAGGTGGTCCGGCATCATTCGAGATGCAGTTCTCGAAGGAGAGTGGCAAGCAGCAGGGACAGTTGCTTGTCCCATTTTGTATGACCAGCAGAATCCACGCTATGAACAGCATGACTGGAAGATCTTGCAGCAAGCCAAGAAGACAGTCACCGAGAATGGCATCAAATCTGAAGCTGCAAACACTGCATTGGACTGGCTGTTCACTTCTGATGTGAACAGTCCCATAGACAGCCAGAATCTCGCTCGTCTGCTTTTAACCCCATCACAGCTTATGGTGTGGGAAAAGGAATGGAAGAGGTTAGCAATCCTAGAAGCTAATCGACCTCGAGATCCAAATGATGTATTGCATGGACTTAATCCTGACATGCTCACCGGTTCAGGAGTTTTTAATCATATGACTGTACAACTAAACTACCCTCTCGCAATGCATCACTTGTCTGCACAGCTCGCTCGACAAGCCTTTAACGCTGTGCCTGATTCCAAACCTCATCCTTCCTTCACAACAATACGGCAAGGTCTCACAGAACCATATTCTCACTTCATCGATTGTCTGTCAGCAGCCCTTAAAGCTCAGAACGACATGACTGAGGAGGCAAAGCAAAACATGTTTAAGCTGCTGGATTTTGAGAACGCCAACTCGAAGATAAAGCCTATCCTTGCCACACTCCCAAAGCAAGCAGACGTGGGAGACATGCTAGATATTGCCCTGCGAGTAAATCAAACGCAGCAAGGACAGCTAGTAGCCAACGCTGTTGCAGAAGCCATCAAACCAACCACAAATCTGATTGCTGCCGCTGTTGGCAAGCTAGGGAGTGGAGGCAAACCCTTCCCCTCACCTCCAGCCATCTGTTTTCAATGTGGCAGCAGAGGGCACTTGCGAAAATCTTGCCCAGCTACTGTGTGGTGTGATCACTGCCAGACCAGCAGGCATGCTACCTCGGTATGTCGCTTGGCAAAAAACATGAGCAAGAGCGCGGAGAGCCGCCGCGCGAGGACACAAGTTGCCGGCCCAACTCTATTCAACAGCTCAATCCACCAGCAACCCGAGGGAGCCTGGGACTCGATCTGGCAGCAGCAGTAGACGTCACATTCATCGACACCAGTGTCCGCAAAATCCCAACTGGAGTCACAGGACCTGTTTACTCTGCTACCAGTGCGCTTGGTGCTTTGTTGATTGGAAGATCATCTGCTGGAATGGCAGGACTTATTGTTCTCCCAGGAGTCATCGATGCTGATTACACGGGTGAAATCCAAGTGTGTGCATACACTCTGGCTCCTCCACTTACAATCAAAAAGGGAACAAGAATTGCTCAATTGGTGTTGCTTCAAAAGGTGGCAACTGAAAAAGACATTTTTCGAAGTGCTCCTGCACGTGGAGCCAAAGGTTTTGGATCAACAGGAGACACCGTGGTGAACCTTGTTCAACAGATGAGTCATCGACCGGTAATTGAAATCACCCTGTGCCACGGATCAAAGCAACAAAGAGTCAAGATGATGCTAGACACGGGAGCTGATGTTACCATCGTCAGCCGAGTCTGGTGGCCAAGAGAATGGCCTCTCCACAGAGCCTTAAGCTCGGTACAAGGTGTAGGAGGATACTCCACGCCACTGAGAAGTGTACACCCAATTCAATTTCGATTTCCTGAAGGACAGACTACCACCTTATGTCCATACGTCATGCCTTTACCTGGAACCCTTGGAGGGCTCGTTGGTCGAGATGTTCTCAGCCAGCTCGGAGCAACGCTAACTCTCCCCAATCAATCGCCTTTTTAGTAGTCGCCACTGCTGACAGGCCGCCAACCCCAAGGATTCAGTGGAAGTCTAATGAGCCTGTGTGGGTTGAGCAGTGGCCTCTATCCCAAGAGCGGCTGGAAATTGCACATAAGCTTGTCAAGGAACAGCTACAAGCAAAACATATCCAACCATCTCTCAGCCCATGGAATACTCCAATTTTTGTCATCCCAAAAAAAGTCCGGAAAATGGCGATTGCTGCATGATCTACGCAAGGTCAATGACCAAATGTGGGCAATGGGCGCGTTACAGCCAGGGATGCCCTCTCCCACAATGCTGCCACAAGAATGGCATCTTCTAATCATAGATTTGAAAGACTGTTTCTTTACAATACGCCTGCAAAAGGAAAACACAGTAAGATTCGCCTTCACTTTACCATCAATCAACAAAGAAAGTCCATCTCAGAGATTTGAATGGGTGGTTCTTCCACAGGGGATGAAAAATTCTCCAACAATGTGCCAACTGTTTGTGCACTGGGCACTGACACCTGTGCGGGCCAAGCTCTCCCAGACAATTATTTATCACTACATGGATGACATCTTGTTTTGTCAACGTGATCCATTTCAAGATGAAGATCTCACATTTATCACCAACCAGCTCGCAGCAAAAGGCTTGGTGGTTGCCCCAGAAAAAATCCAGAAACAAGCCCCCTGGAAGTACCTAGGGTGGATTCTGACATCCTCATCAGTCCACCCGCAAAAATTAGAATTAACTACCAAGATCAACACTCTCAATGATGCACAAAAACTTATTGGAGATCTGCAACGGGTACAATCTATTGCCGGTATCCGAAATGATGAGATAGCACCCTTAATGAGCCTTTTGAAAGGTACAGACCCGCAAGCCCCAATTACTCTTTCAGCAGATCAAAAGAACTGTCTCATTTATCTGGGAAAGAAACTACTTTCAACACTAGCAGATAGAAGATTGCCAGATGTGCCTTTGGGACTTTTGGTTTGTAACCTCTCTGTTGCACCATGTGCCATCATATTTCAGTGGCCTGCTTGGCAAAAAGAGAAAGGGGGAGAAGACCCATCTAAGAAGAGCCGTCGAAGTGCCAAGCAGCCTGCCAAGAAGCCAATGTCAGTGCAATTAGCGAGGAAAAGTGCAGAACCTTTAGCGATCCTTGAGTGGATCTTCACACCACATACGCCGCCGATGAGTATCTGGCAGAGGACAGAAGCAATTGCTTATCTCATCAAAAAAGCGAGAACACGAATAATGGAGATTAGTGGTGCTGAACCAGAACATATCAGTCTACCAATAACAATAGAGAATCTTGAGTGGATGCTGAGACACTCAGAACCAATTCAATTAGCGCTGCTCAACTATCCAGGAACTGTACACAACAAGCAACCTAGCGACCTGCGCCTGCAAATTGTTCTAAAACAGCGGTGGTTACAACAGCCTAAAGTTGTGAAGCAGCCAGTGAAAGGCCCTACAGTGTATACAGATGCAGGAAGTCGACGAAAGAAAGCAGCCTGTACCTGGCAAGAAGACTCGAGCTGGAGAAGTAAAGTTATAGATGGAGATGCACACGACTCACTGCAGACATTAGAACTTACAGCCATTGCATGGGCACTGTCTCATTGGCGAGACAGTAAGCTAAACATTGTATCAGATTCATTATACGTGGTAGGAGTGGTACAACGTATTGAAGATGCCCTCATCAAACCGCCAGATAATAAGCGATTGTGTCAACTATTTTTTCAGATCAAAAGGGCTATAGAGGACAGAAACGAGCCCTGTTGCATCATTCACATTCGCAGTCATCAAACAAAATTCGGTCTCGGAAAAGGCAATGCAAAAACTGACACGCCTGTCAGTCCTGTTGTAGCAGCACCGAGAGACTCTTTCGCAGCTGCAAGAGAGAGTCACACTCTCTTTCATCAAGCCGCAAAAGCCTTGCAGAGACAATTTAACATCAGCTTAACAGATGCACAAGGCATTGTAAAATCCTGTCCACAATGCAGTCAATATGGAACCACTCTAGGCTTAGGTGTTAACCCTAGGGGTCTTCAAGCCTGTGAAATTTGGCAAATGGACGTAACACACGTACCTGAATTTGGTTGCCTCAAATACGTACATGTTACAGTAGATACCTTTTCAAAAATGGTTTGGGCCACTGCACAAGTAGGGGAAAAAAGCATACATGTAATTCGGCATTTAGTAGCATGCTTTGCCGTAATGGGAGTTCCAAAAGAAATAAAAACAGACAATGGGCCTGCATATGTAGGAACACGAGTATCTCACTTCTTACAAAAATGGGGAGTCAAACATGTAACTGGAATTCCCCACGTGTCAACTGGACAAGCCATTGTAGAGAGAGCCCATAGAACTCTAAAAGAGTACTTGAATAAACAAAAAACACCAGAACAGTTAGACCCTACCATTCGATTACAGCAAGTGTTATTCACCCTAAATTTCCTCAGCTTAGTTGGAGATTTAGAGCAGCCCCCAGTGGTCATTCACAATAGCCAAATAAAGATGCAAGCTACCCCAGAGATTAAGTTATACTACAAAAACCCAAAAACAGGTATCTGGGAGGGACCAAGTCCATTGCTATTTAACGGGCGTGGTTACAGTTGTGTTTCCACAGATACTGGACCATTGTGGGTGCCTAGCCGATGGACCAAACCAGCCACGAAATATCTGAAGAACAATCAAAACGTTGATGCCCTCAGTCAATCCCTGATCGGCTGTCAGCTGACACCACGAGAACAACAAATGTTTCAAGACTGAGCTGTGTCAAATCGTGGTCTGTTCGTGAGAAATTCCTGTGAAGATCTGAGAAGAGTGCAGAGACTATCTAGTTGTGCACAAAACAAATTTTAGTTGTGTGTTTATCCTTTTGCAAATTGCTTTCACGCTTAGATTATATATATATATTAGAGCACGTGTGTTAAAGTAGATAGATAAAAGTTAAGATAAGAAGTTTAGTATGTGTAGTAATTACTATATTAGTATAAGGTATAAGCATTCCCCCTTCAAAAGCTAGCGTAAGCATCCTTGGAAGTTCACTTAACGATCAAAGTTTTAGCTGTGAATTTGCAAACATGACGCCACTTGCATGGGACAAACTGCTTATGGTAATTGTGCTGTGTGTAGCCCCAACCAGTTGTCTGCTAACTGATATCCAAAAGCGACAAAACATATGGGTCACCTTAGCACACCTGACTGGTCAAAAGTCGATGTGTTTGAGCCTAGCTACCCCTGGAGATCCTTTTCGCACCTGTCTCGTAGGAGTCCCTGAATGGGATCCTCCAGCCTTTAAAGGTTTAGTTAGCAACGAGACTCGACTAAATCGATCGATAATGCTGCAGGAGTGCAACCGCACCATTGGCCTTACATCTAGGCAACTTGATGCCTGCTGGCAAGCGAAAATTGTTGAGGTTCTCAATGTCACCATGAGACCCCCAGAAGAGTTAGATCTGCTAGGTTCTACCAATACCTCAGGTGGGTGGATGATGTTTGAGCCCCCAACAAAAAATCGTTTTGACAAAACAACACAGTACTGGGCTACAGTTAACCCCATAGTTGATCTCATTACTGACACTGAGAAGACAGCCTTTTATTCACGATGCAATCTCACAGGACGATTACCAAAGCGCTTGCCTAGTTCCATCTTCCTAGTCTGTGGGGATAGGGCATGGAATGGAATTCCTGCTAGTCCACATGGAGGGCCGTGTTATCTTGGGAAACTTACCTTGTTCCATCCAAGCCTACATCAATTGATGAATGTGGCTAACAAAATGAAAATCAATAGACGGTCCAAGCGAAGCCTAAATGAGTTACAGTGTGATGATGTTAAAAACCCAGACTTTTGGAATCGCGGTGTAATCTGGGCAACCTCCTTCGTTCCAGGAGCAGCTGCAGCCAGGAGTCTAGCCACCCTAAAAAGGCTCTCTTGCTGGACTAGGAAAGAATTAAATTTAACATCCACAATGTTAAGTGAGCTTTCAGCCGATGTGAGTAGTGTACGTCATGCAGTATTACAAAACCGAGCTGCAATTGACTTTTTGCTTCTAGCGCAAGGGCATGGTTGTGAAGAGTTTGAAGACATGTGCTGCTTGAATCTTACTGACCATTCAGTTTCCATCCATAAGCAGCTCCGCCAGCTACAAGATGGGTTACATGCTCTGAAAGAAGATAGTAACCCCATTGAGAGTTGGTTCGCCAGCTGGGGCATTACTGGATGGTTGAAGTCTCTTGTGCTAGAGGGGGGACGAATGCTATTTATAGGGATAATAGTAATAATGCTATTGAGTTGTATGCTATCTTGTGTTCGTAGAAGTGTAGTACGAGCTGTATCCAAAGTCTGGCTTGTGCAAAAAGGAAATGGGGGAATTATAGAGAGCTTTTTAGCAGATGGGGGACATGATATATTAGTAAAGGCCTGTCTGCACAAACCAGCCTCTGGGATAAGTCGCAATATTAAGAGCTAAAATCCTTGAAAATTACCTGCAGAAAGTAAAACAATGTTCTTGTGTAACAAGACAAGAATGTAAACTTGTGTGTGTTAACCAATAGTAGCTCGCTCTGCCTGCAAACCCTGTAGAACCCTATAAAAGTGTGCTGATAATAGAAATAAACTGGCGTTCACGATTACTTCTGTGAAGACTGGTGAATTGCTCGGGGGTCCTTCAACAGAGGGGGGTGAAAAGACCAATAGCTTATTTATCCAAATTGTTAGATCCAGTGAGCCATGGCCGGCCAGTATGCATTCAGGGTATAGCAGCTACTGCTGTTTTTGTGGAAGACAGCCGTAAGCTTACCTTTGGAAGTAAACTGTGTGTACACCTCATGCGGTCCGAAATGTGCTAAATCAAAAAGCTGGAAAATGGTTAACAGACTCCAGGATGTTAAAATATGAAGCACTTTTGATAGACAGTAATGATTTGACTATAGAAATGAGCAAAAGTTTCAATCCAGCCCAATTTCTGTACGGAGAACCAAAAAGTGACTTGGCACATAATTATTTAGAAATTATCCAGTACCAAACTAAAGTTCAGGAAGATCTAGCAGAACAAGCCCTCTTGGAAGGGTGTTGTGAGGTGCCTCAGGGAGGCAAAGATTTAGTTTCAGATAAGCATTGTTAAGGTGGAGACAGGGCTGAAAAGCCCGGCTAGTGTGAATTTTGACCTTCTGCTTTGGGGGATGAGCCGTGTGAGCCCTGGATGAATTGTCCCACCCCAGACCCCTTGTGGGGTGCGGCCCAGGAGTTCTGATTGGGTTTGAGTCCCTTGGGTTTCTCCCTTGTTTTGTTTCTAGTGGTCCCTGACCCTGAACTCCACCCTAGTTCTGTCCCTCAAAACCCCTCACCCTGCCTTTGTTCGGCACTCTTTCTCTCTGAATCTGAGTTTGTTCCCATGCTGAATAAATGGTTTCATGAACAGAAGCCCATCTCGTTGGTGTCCCATGATGATTCCTAGTAAATATAGCTTCTCTGGACATGATCTTGCGGTTGCAGAACGCAACAGAAAGGGAAAGAATATATGTTGATGGTTCATCCAGATGCTTGCAAGGGAAAAGGATGTCAGGATATGCCTTAGTTGATGGGAAAAACATGCAGACCATCGAAAAAGGAAAGTTACCTTCTAATTGGTCAGCTCAATCTTGTGAATTATGTGTTCTAAAAAGAGCACTGGAACATTTAGCACACAAAAAAGGGACCATATATACTGATTCAAAGTATGCTTTCAGGGTAGTACACACCTTTGGAAAAATTTGGGAAGAAAGAGAGCTACTAAATTCAAAAGGGAAGGGACTGGTACATGAAGGACTCATTTTAGAGGTTTTAGAGACATGAAAATTGCCTGACGAAATAGCAGTAGTACATATTAGAGGACACCAAAAGAGAATGACCCCCAGAAATAAGAGGGAGTAATTTGGCAGATCAAGAAGATAAAGGTGCAGCAGAAAATGGGACCAAATGAGTTAATTTTGACCCCAGACAGGGGGAAGTCCCTAAATGTATTAAGGAAGAAGAAAAGGAATTACTTAAGATAAGGGGAGAACAAGATCAATCTGGAAAATGGAAACTCCCTGATGGAAGGCAGTTACTTAATAAGCCACTCACCAGGAAAATATTAGAAGACATGCATCAAGAAACTCATTGGGGTACTCAGGCTTTGCGTGATCACTTTCTAAGGAATTATGGATGCATTGGAATTTTTGGAGTGGCAAAACAAATAACTAAGAACTGTATAACTTGCCAAAAGGTGAATAGAAAAATAATGAGAAAAATAACATTAGGAGGCCACGAGTTAGCTCTGCGACCGTTCCAAAGTATCCAAGTGGATTTTACTGAGCTTCCCTAAATGCAGAGGTGGAAGTTTCTATTAGTAGTAGTAGACCATTTAATTCATTGGATGGAAGCAGTTCCTGCTGTCAGAGCTATAGCTAATGTGGTATGTAAAACCCTTCTGGAACAAATTATTCCCAGGTATGGAATGGTTAATAAAATAGATTCGGATAGAGGAACACATTTTAAATCAAGAGTCTTACAGCAAATAACTCAAACCTTGGGAATAAAATGGAAATTACATACCCCATGGCATCCACAAGATTGGGGCTGGGTAGAAAGAATGAACCAAAGAACTTTAACAAAATTAATGATTGAAACCCAAATGTCATGGGTAAAATGTTTACCTTTGGCCCTGTTGAGGGTCTGAACAAAGCCCAGGTCAGACCCGGGAGTATCACCCTATGAGATGATGTTCGGATTACCCTTCCTTACCACCCGACATGAAACTGCTACTTACGAAGTTGGGGAACTAAGTGTTAAAAAATGTCACCACAATTGCCAGGACACTTGAAAACTTGAGGCTAAAAGGGATGAACCCTCAAACCACACCTTTGGAGTTTAAAATTCATAATATCCATCCAGGGGAATGGGTACTAGTGAAAACATGGAAAGAACAGTCTTTAACTCCACAATGGGAAGGTCCTTTTCAGGTACTGCTGACAACTGAGGCCGCAATCTGGACCAGGGAATGAGGTTGGGTCCACGCCAGAAGATTCAAAGGACCTGTGAAAGAACCTGAGAAGTGGACTGTAACATCTAAATGATACCACATTGACTTAAGCGGGGACTGAGTGGTAATGAACTGGGACAATCCAAATGATCCAAGGAATGTACAAAGAATCACACCTATCTGGGAAGTGAGGCCAAGCTTATATCAGTGTTTTCGAGTGTTGCCTGGACAAGTTCTGAGACACCTTCAATACCCACCTTGGGGAAGAATACTTCCACTTCAAACAGGAGGATCAGTACTGTTTCAGTCAGGAGATCCACAGGTTCTGGCTTTAGCCTGTGACATATAAAGAAGGGGGGGAATTACAACTTGCATCAGTGCTATACTATATACCCTGTCTAAATCATCCTAATACTGGACATGCTAGCTGGGTTAAATGTAAGTGTTTAAATTGTGGAAAAAATTGCTATTGTAGCTCACACAACTGACTTTCTCACTGTAAGGAGTGTCGAGTGCAAAATCAATTCCCTAACCAGACAGAATTAGGAACAACTGAAATAATAAATTTGCTTTGTGGATGGGAATTACTAGTGCTTGTTGAATGGGAAATACCTGAGAAATGATGGGAAACCATGGTTAAGAGGTGCCAAAAACTATTTGCCTGGAAATTGCAAAAAAGGAAGTGACAAGGAAATAGAGGGCAAGAGCAGGTTGGCCGTTGTATTTGCCACCAAGATCATATACACCTGCTATGGACTGCAACCCCGTAGGCAGGGGAGGTGGGGGTATAAGCCATACTGGACCTCTATTATTCCTTTTCTGTCACTTATCCTTTGCCTTTTCTCTTTTGAAACACTGGCAAGGCCATGTTACAAATGCTATTGAAAGCTTTACATGGAAAGACACCAGGGTTCCTTTCTTATTACTCACACTCATGTCAACAGTCACTGTTATGACCCATCCAAATTAGGTACTTGTATGCAAAATGGGAAAAAATATTGGATTACAGAAAATTTAGGAACAAGTGGTAACAGATTGGGAAGCAAATGTCCAAAAGGAAAAAAAATGGATTTGCTTCACAGTTTTCATTAGGGGAAAAGTCCAGGATTTGGTAAAGAAACAACTGGTAAGCAAAAAGACAAAGCCAGCACAGCCATCTAGCCCTGTATTAACCTCATGTCAGGACTTGCATGCAAAGCTTAAGCAGCAGTTAAACAAGGAAATAGATATCTCAAGATTGAGAAAGAACCTGGTTTTGGAATTAGGGGAAAGGATAAGTAAGGAACTGAACATAACCAACTGTTGGGTCTGTGGAGGGACTTTGATGACAGAGGAATGGCCATGGAAAGGTAGTAGCATAGGCCTGGTAGAACTCCTTAAGTGGAACCGAACACATATATGAAGGGGGAACCAACCAGAAGGGTGGGTTCTAAGTTCAACAGTGATAAGGGAAGAATGTCTCTGGCACACTGGGAAAAATTTTCTTACCAAAGTAGGAGATACTCCCTGTAAAAGGTATAAAGTTAGTAATGGAACTTCTACATAGTGGATCCCAGAGGAACCAACTCTGTATTGGACTCAGAGAAAGACAAAAGAAAAGAATTCTAAGTATGATAATGACACCAGACTCTTCCAATGTAATGAGATAGGGAAAAATCCTTATTTTGGAATCCCAGAAATATCGAAATTTTGGGAAAATATTAAGAAAATGATTATTGGAAAGCACCAGATGGCTTATTTTCGATATGTGGGAAAAGGGCATACCCAAGCCTCCCTTCACAGTGGAAATGGAGTTGTATTCTAGGAATCATTCAGCCGGGGCTTTTCCTTTTACCAGGACCAGATGGAGATCTAAAGGAAAACCGCTCAGAATATTCACAGAGTTCTCATAAAGGTAAGAGTGAACTTCCTTTATTGCCATTATCAGTACGTTTTTATAGGGTTTTACAGGGTTCACGCAGCTTAAACGAAACTATTTGTCACTGTCGGATGTGATAAACAGAGACCCTTTTGTTCGACTAAACATGTAGATATGATACTCTGTAATGCTATGTTCTGTAAAATCAAGATTATATTGAAGGTTACTACTGACTCTTGTATAATTATTATGGCCTTGCTAAGATTCCTTGAATTCCAGAAAGTTACTGAGCTAAGCCTTTAAAGAGAACAGTGAAAAAAGGTTAAGAAGATAAGGCAGAGAAAGACCCCTAAACCAATGAAGACGCATGCGCAGAGACACCCGAGAAAGGACACGTCATCGGAGAGCCGGACCGATTAAAAGAGGACACACGGAAAACGGAAGCACGGCATCGGCGAAGCGGGATCGCTTCCCGGCCGTCCAGCGCTGTTATTTTTGCTTATTGCTTGCTTGCTATAATTAATAAACTCTTTCTTAATTAAGTCATATCACTCTCTCTGAGTGAGTTTATTACAATTTGGTGCCGTGACTCGGATGCAATCTATAGGACGGATTCTCGGAACTTCCGGGAGGCGCCCCGCTAAGATTTAGCGGCCCGGGGGGGGGGCCAGTTCCTGCCTCGATTGCACCGACGAACCTAAAATTAAGGCAATAAGCAAAAGGGAGACCGGTTGACCCCTTAAATTCTGTGCACAGAGTCCGGACGAAGACACGGGATGCGTGAGTATAACGGGGAGCCGTCCGGTCGGGGTCGGGATCCCGGAGTGTGGCGAAGTGTGTGTGTGTCTGACAGGGGGACTGGTAGCCGGATTCCCCAAGCGAGAGTGGACCCTCTATCAGTGCGGTTCCCATTAGCCCGCGAGGGCTTGGGCCACGAACGAGGGGAAGCGAAAGGAATTGTGTGATTTGAAGGCACTCTGGAAGAATGGGACAGGGGAAGAGCAAGCCTCCTGTACCTGTTAAACTCCCACCGGTACCTAAAGATAGTCCGTTGGGTTTTATACTAGATAATTGGGAACATTTCCCGGGGACAGAAAATAAAGATAGGGCAAAAATTATTTACTATTGTGTAGTAATATGGGGAGGAAAGGAAATTTCAAAGAATGTATTTTGGCCTATATTTGGATCAACCGAAGAGTGGGTTAAACAAAAGTTAAATTCCTGGGTAAAAACAAAGATCCCCTTTAGCCCAGAGGAAAGTGCTTATGCAAAGATCTGGGTAGAAAATCCCGAGGTTTTTTTATTTAAATTGACAGAAAATTAGGGGGAGGGGAAGGGAAAGAAAAAGAAACCCCGAAAAGAAGATACTTTGATAATCCCCCCCCCCTCCATTTGTACCACCACCACCACCACGAGCCCCTCCCCCTCCCCCTCGAGCCCCTCCCCCTCCCCCTCCGAATCCCGAGGAGGAGGATTTAGACATGCCAGACATGCCAGAGGTGGGACCTGTCACCAGGAATAGAGCCAGAAGGAAACAGGAACACCTATTCCCATTAAGAGAAATGCCAATGGATGGCCCCCAAGCCGGAATAGGGTTTATATCTGTCCCTCTTAGTTCAGGGGATGTCAGAGACTTCAAAAACGAGATGGGGCATTTGCTGGAAGATCCATTGGGGGTTGCAGAAAGAGTTGATCAATTTTTAGGACCCAATATATATACATGGGAGGAATTACAATCTATTCTGAATATTTTATTTACGGCAGAAGAGAGAAACATGATTAGAAGGGAAGGCATGCGTATCTGGGATGCTCAGCATGTCCAGGGACCACTGGCAGATGTAAAATGGCCCCTCCAGAATCCCCATTGGGATCATCAGAATCCAGCCCACAGAGTACACATGCAGGATTTGAGGACTATTATAATTCAAGGAATTAGGGAGTCAGTCCCAAGGGGTCATAATATCAATAAAGCATTCAATGAGAGGCAAAAGAAAGATGAAACTCCTACGGAATGGTTGGAAAGGCTAGAGAAAGAATTTTCAACTATATACCGGAATGGATCCAGACACCCAATTGGGGCAAGCACTGCTTAAAGCACAATCTGTAGCAAAATCCTCGGAGGATATTCGGAAAAAGATAGAAAAATTGGATGGGTGGCAAGATAGGGGTTTGGATGAACTTTTGAGGGAGGCCCAAAAAGTGTATGTTAGGAGAGAAGAAGAGGCTCAGAAGCAGCAATTTAAGATGATGGTGGCTGCTGTAAGAGAGGGTAGAGATCAAACATGGAAAGAGAAACAAAAGAGACCGACTAGAGATTCAAAGGAAAGACAGAACACTAAAGCTTGTTTTTACTGTGGAAAGAAAGGACACTTTAAGAGGGAATGTAGGGTGAGGATCCAGGATGAAAAGATGTTTAAAGACGACTATAGGTGTCAGGGGCTCTTTTTTATAGGGACGAAAAAACCAGAAAGAGCCCTTGATAAAGTTAAAATTGGGTCCCCAGCAGCAAGAAATAACATTCTTGGTAGATACTGGAGCTGAGAGATCAACCATTCAGTTTTTACCTGAAGGATGTATTATATCCAAAGAAACTGCCACAGTAGTGGGGGCAAAGGGGGAACCCTTTGAAGTGGGGGTTATTAAAGATGTGATGATAGAATCAGAATCAAAAGTTGGGTTGGGAAATTTTTTGTTAGTACCAGAAGCAGATTATAATTTGTTAGGACTGGATTTAATTATTGAATTGGGAATACATTTAGATATAGTTGATAAGGAGTGGAAAATAAAACTATGCCCTTTAAGAGTAGAAGATGAAGACAAAATAAACCCAGAAGTGTGGTATACACCTGGGAGTGTGGGGCAGTTGAAGATAACCCCATTCTCGGTCACTATTAAAAACCCAGAAATCCCAGTCAGAATAAAACAATATCCCTTGTCACTTGAGGGACGAAGAGGGTTGAAACCAGAAATTGATAGATTGTTAAGTAAGGGACTATTAGAACCATGTATGTCACCTTTTAACACACCCATACTGCCAGTAAAGAAGCCAGATGGGACTTATCGTTTGATACAAGATTTAAGAGAAATTAACAAACGTACAGTGGCACGGTTCCCCGTAGTTGCAAATACGTATACATTATTAAGCAAACTGGGACCTGACAGTCTGTGGTACAGTGTTATAGATTTAAAAGATGCATTCTGGGCCTGCCCTCTTGATGAGGCTAGTCGAGATTATTTTGCATTTGAATGGGAAGATCCAGATACGGGGAGGAGACAACAACTGAGATGGACAGTATTGCCCCAGGGGTTTACAGAATCTCCCAATTTGTTTGGGCAAGCATTAGAACAGATTTTACAGGATTATCAGACAGACCCAGGAGTGACCTTGATACAATACGTGGATGATTTGCTTTTAGCTGGGAAAGAGGAAGAAGATGTAAGGAGAGAGAGTATTAAATTGTTAAATTTCCTGGGTCTAAAGGGATTGAAAGTATCCAAGGCAAAGCTCCAATTTGTGGAAGAAGAAGTAAAATATTTAGGCCATTACCTTAGAAAAGGGGAGAAAAAAATAGACCCTGAAAGAGTACAAGGAATTTTGTCACTACCGATTCCAAAAAATAAAAGACAGATACGTCAAATCTTGGGATTAACAGGGTACTGTAGACAGTGGATTGAAAATTATAGCAGTAAAGTTAAATTTTTATATCAAAAATTGACACAGGAGGGAGTAATAAAATGGAGTTCAGAAGATTCAGAAAAACTCTGTGAACTACAAGAAAGTTCAATTCATGCTCCTGTCTTGAGTCTCCCAGATTTGAAGAGACCCTTTTACTTGTTTGTAAATGTAGAAAATGGGATTGCCTTTGGAGTCCTAACTCAGGAGTGGGCAGGGAGAAAGAAGCCAATAGGGTATTTATCAAAGATCTTAGACCCTGTGAGTAAAGGCTGG
This sequence comes from Poecile atricapillus, assembly GCF_030490865.1. NCBI lineage: Eukaryota > Metazoa > Chordata > Aves > Passeriformes > Paridae > Poecile > Poecile atricapillus. The sequence continues at coordinate 65,638,421 of NC_081288.1, forward strand.
CCAGCCTGTCTACAAGTAGTAGCAGGATGTGCCCTACTGGTAGAGGAAGCTAGGAAAATCACCTTTAATAGCAATTTGAAGGTAATGTCCCCCCATAACATTCGGGGTGTGCTACAACAAAAGGCGGAAAAATGGATTTCAGATGCTAGGCTTTTAAAATATGAAGGGATTTTAATTGAAGCCCCAAACTTAATATTAGAAACCACAACTGTACAAAACCCGGCTGCATTTTTGTATGGAGAACCTGAAGGTGAATCTTTGACACATGACTGTATAACTACAATTGAGGAACAAACCAAAATTAGACCGGATCTGGAACAAGAGGAATTAGAAAGCGGAAAAAAGCTGTTTGTGGATGGGTCCTCCAGAGTGATAGAACGAAGGAGGAAAACAGGCTATGCTATAATACGAGGACCTGATATGCAAGTTCTAGAATCAGGTCCATTAGACAAATCTTGGTCAGCCCAAGCCTGTGAATTGTATGCAGTATTAAGGGCATTGAAATTACTAGAAGGAAAGGAGGGGACAATATATACAGATTCCAGATATAGTTATGGGGTGGTGCATACGTTTGGTAAACTGTGGGAAGAAAGAGGTTTAATAAACTCTCAAGGGAAAGATTTAGTTCATCAAAAACTCATAATTGCAGTATTAAAGGCCCTGAGAAGGCCCAAGAGGTTGGCAGTGGTTCATTTGAAAGGACACCAGAAGGGAATGGACTTGAGGAGTAGGGGAAATAATGCCGCCAATCAGGAGGCAAAATGGGCGGCATTACGAACAATGGTCCTAAAAGAAAAAGGGGGGCATGAAGAAATTCTGGAACATAAGGATAGTGATTTAAGAAGTAGATTTACTGAGGAAGAGAGGTTAAAACTCCCAGAGACAGGAGCAGTAGAAAACTTAGAGGGGAGATGGTTCCTTCCAGACGGCCGGGAAGTATTACCAAAAGCCATAGCTCAAAGAATATTAGAAAAAATACATCAAAGGACACATTGGGGAGCACAGGGACTAATAGACTATTTTGCGACAAAGTATATGAGCACAGGTATTCGAGACTTAGCTAAGCAAATTACTAGAAGCTGCCTCCCATGTTTAAAAACAAATAGGAAAATTCTCAGAAAATTACCGTATGGAGGGAGACCCTTGGCAAAAAGACCCTTTGCAAATATTCAGATTGACTTCACAGAACTACCAAAGGTAGGGAGACTTAAATACCTCCTGGTCCTAGTGGATCATCTCACTCACTTCGTAGAAGCTTTCCCAACATCTAGGGAAACTTCACAAACAGTTGTAAAAGTGCTATTGGAAGAAATAATTCCCAGATATGGGGTACCAGAGACAATAGACTCTGATAAAGGTCCCCATTTTACATCAAAAATAACCCAAGAAGTGTCGGAAGCATTAGGAATCAAGTGGGAACAATACACCCCTTGGCACCCTCAAAGTTCTGGGAGAGTAGAAAGGATGAATGGAGAAATAAAAAAGCAACTTACTAAGCTAGTGATGGAAACAAAACTATCATGGGTTAAATGTGTTCCACTAGCCCTTCTGAATATTCGAACCCAGCCAAGGGCAGATTTAGGAATTTCCCCTTTTGAGATGTTATATGGTATGCCCTATAATATAGAGGAAGTTCAAACACATCCAAATGTGAGTGATCAATACATCAACAAGTACTTAATAAAATTAATGCAATTCAAAAAAGCATTGTGGGAAAAAGGAATGCTGGCTCAAAGACCACCATTGGATTTTATATTACACCAGGTACAACCCGGAGAGTGGGTGCTGATAAGAAGCTGGAAAGAAAATCCCCTAACACCGAAGTGGGAAGGACCGTATCAAGTCCTACTAACAACTGACTCTGCAGTTCGAACAGCTGAGAAGGGGTGGACACATGCCAGTCGTATAAAGAGACCTGTGGAACCAACAAAGATTAATAACTGGGAAGTGGTTAGCCCGGCTGGGGACCTGAGACATAAGATATCCCGAACAAAGTAACATCAAAACAAAGTAACAAGGACTATTAACCGGCTTAGAAACTTATGAATAGTAAATTTCATAAAGGTTTTTATATAGAATATAAAATACCCCCATCTAGTGGTAAAGAAATATATAATAGAAGTGTTAAAATAGGCTGTGCTTTATGCCAGAATTGTTATCCTTTTGTTTGTTTTAAATGTGTAATATGTGAAGAACATTGGTGGACCCACTGTCATAGAGGCTACCCACCGAGAGGGGTGTGTAGGTCTTGCTACACTGCCCAGAGGAGACTCACTGATTGGGCCCTAATAACTAGAATACGAGCAGGAGAATTTGAGACAGAATCAGAGGAGTGGTGGACTATCTACGCAAGAGGAGTTAACCCCTTGTATTATTGTTACCATCCAAATGAACCTGCGCCTTTTGTAGCAAATATAGTAGCTGGGTTGTGCAGACGGTGGCTCCAGGAATTGAGGTGCAATACCCCTTTAGTAAACCATAAAAGTTGGGAAAAATACATACAAAGAATCAATAAGAGAAGGAGTAATTTCCCTCCCGAAGAATACTCTTGCTGCCGAGAAGATGGTACACCCCGTGTCCCGTGGCAACCGGGTCGACGATGGGAGAGGCAGAGGAGTAATAAACTGTGGAGGGAAACACTCCAATATACATGGGACCAAAAGGTCATGGACCTGGAAATGCCACAAGAATGGGAATGAGACAACCCAGCGAAATAATTTCTGGGGAATCCAAACTGACACTTTACAAAAGAAAAGCCTCTATTATAGCAGGGGAAGCCAATGCTCATTAAAGAAGTTAATAACATTTACAATCTTAATTAGCACATTTAACATTTGTATAGGTAAGACTCACGAACCCTTTAATTGGTCTTTAATCCGATGGGAAGACCAGGCTATTATCCAATCACAGATCACCTCTGGAGCCCCTAGCTTTCAAGTTACACTAGATTCTCTTATTAAGTGGAAGGGTACTAGTCGTATCCCGCCCGGGCATAAGGTACTATATATGTGCCCAGCTTCTAATCCAGGCAGAGGGTATTGTAAGTATCCAGGCGAATTTTACTGTAGATATTGGGGTTGTGAGACAATTTCCATGGGGTGGAAAGTACAGAACCCAGATAAGTATCTAAGGGTTGAACGGGGTCCACATGGATGTATAAAGCCCTGGATAGGCCCCTCAGGGGAAGTAACATATATTGGGACTTGCAAATTTCATTACATCAATATTACACAATCCCAAGACCCTGGGTGGTTATTGGGACGAACCTGGGGTCTCAGGGTATGGGAACCCGGAAAGGATCAGGGAGTGCACATTCTTATAAAGAAAGAGATGGTTCCCCATGATTCGGGATCTGTTGGACCAAATCCAGTGATGTGGGGAGCAATAGACCCCAAAGTAAGAGATCAGAATAACCATTCAGAAAAATTAGAAAATAGCACCCAAGTAACAACCAGAGTAGAGACACCCCAAGAATATGGAAACGAGGTTCTTTGGAAAATTTTTCAAGCTACCTTTAAAGTGTTAAATGATACACACCCAAATTTAACTAGAGAATGTTGGTTATGTTATAACATTAACCCACCCTTTTATGAGGCCATAAGCTCCATAGCAGAACCAAAAAGAGTAAACGGCACTAATCCTGCTGCCTGCTTATGGAAATCGGGAAAGGAAGACACCCCAGGAATAACATTATCTCGAGTCACTGGAAAAGGGAAATGTGTGGGAAATGTGCCCCCAGATAAGAATTATTTATGTCAGACAAAAATACAGATTAATGACCCTCGCAAGCCAGCTCAGTGGCTGATTCCAGCACCTAATACTAAATGGGTTTGTAACACTTTAGGAGTAACCCCATGTGTTTCTATAACAGCCTTAAATGAAACCTATGAATTTTGCATATAAGTTATAATTGTTCCCCGGATTATTTATCATTCTGAAGAATATATGTATACACAATACCAAAACCCAGAACACCATTTGGTGAAGCAAGAACCCCTCACAGCACTAACAGTAGCCGTATTACTAGGCATAGGAGGGGCGGGATTAGGAACAGGTGTAGCATCCTTAGTTAACCAACACCAGGGGCTTAGAGAGCTTAGAATTTCAGTAAATGAGGATTTAAGGAGAATTGATAAATATATAAAAGACCTCACAGACTCTCTAGACTCACTAGCTGAAGTGGCCTTGCAAAATAGAAGGGGATTAAACCTATTATTTTTACAACAAGGAGGCCTGTGTGCTGCACTTAAGGAAGAATGTTGTGTATATGTATATAAAAGCGGGATAGTAAGAGAAACCATGGCCAAATTACAAGGACTGGAAAAGAGAAAGAGAGAACAAGAAATGCAACAGAGTTGGTACGAATCCTGGTTTAATTATTCTCCCTGGCAAACAACTTTACTATCTACCATAGCAGGGCCGCTAATTTTACTAATCCTAGGACTTACTTTTGGCCCTTGCATTCTTAATAAAATTATTAACATCGTAAAAAGCAGGTTAGAAGCAGCTCACCTCATGTTAATACAAACCAGATATGAAGCCTTAAATGGGGAAGAAACAGAAGATTATTTAGAACTAAGTAAAAAGGAACCACAAAGATTTAGCAAACAAAAGTAAGGAATAGAAAAAGGGGGGGGTTGTGATAAACAGAGACCCTTTTGTTCGACTAAACATGCAGATATGATACTCTGTAGTGCTATGTTCTGTAAAATCAAGATTATATTGAAGGTTACTACTGATGCTTGTATAATTATTATGGCCTTGCTAAGATTCCTTGAATTCCAGAAAGTTACTGAGCTAAGCCTTTAAAAAGAACAGTGAAAAACGGTTAAGAAGATAAGGCAGAGAAAGACCCCTAAACCAATGAAGACGCATGCGCAGAGACACCCGAGAAAGGACACATCATCGGAGAGCCGGACCGATTAAAAGAGGACACACGGAAAACGGAAGCACGGCATCGGCGAAGCGGGATCGCTTCCCGGCCGTCCAGCGCTGTTATTTTTGCTTATTGGTCGCTTGCTATAATTAATAAAATTCTTTTTAATTAAGTCATATCACTCTCTTTGAGTGAATTTATTACATCGGACACGAAATGATTCACATGGATGCAGCTCGAGGTGTGGTGAAAGAATAATAATCGTTTATTTGTTCTTTCAGTATTTATCGGTTTTCGACCATGACCAGGGATTGGATAGTCAGGTTACCACCTTCCCAACTGCACTGGCTGTGAGAGACGTCCATCAAAAGGCATATCTTTAATGGAACGTATAAACACCTATGTTTATAGTTACTTTCCTGGGACAGTGGCTAGAACTTGTGAAAAACAATATAGAAAGGCCTGATTCTCAGGGCGACAACTGTTGGCTAAACTAACTTGATCATGCGCATCTACTTTTACATGAATGGTTATATGCAAATCTGCACGAGCCTCTACATCAATCTCTCCTCCCCATTCTGCGGTTGGTGCATCTTGCTTATCATCTTCTTTCTTGTTTACAACTTCACTGCTCTCCCTCATTCTCGTTATTTAAGGAGACTTCAAGGACACTGCCTCTCGGGCTGTAGGCTGGGTTGTGCAAACAGGCCTTGAATAAAATATTGTGTCCTTGGTCTGCTAGACTATTCTCTACAGTTCCCCTTTTCTCTTTTTGCACAACCCAGGCTTTGGATACTACTTGTTCTAGTCCTTTGCAGATACAGGATAACACACAGCTTACAATAATTAACCCTATTAATACTATAACAAGAATTCGTCCCCCTTCTAGAACAAGAGACTTTAACCACCCAGTGATGCCCCAACTGGCTAACCAACTTCCAGTGGGGTCATCATCTTCTTTCAGGGCATGTTGTTTTAGTTGTATATGTATAGAGACTGAGTGGTCAGAAAGGTTCATACAACACATTCCTTCAAACTCTTCACAACCATGTCCCTGCACTAAAAGCAAAAAATCAATTGCAGCTCGATTTTCAAGCATGGCATGACGTGCACGACTCATGTCAGCTGAAAGTTCATCTAGCATCGTCAATGTCAAATTCAATTATTTTCTGGCCCAACAAGCTAACCTTTTTAATGTTCCTAAGCTTTTAGCTGCAGCCACCCCTGGAATAAAAAATGAGGCTAGCCAAATTGTGCCACGACCCTAGAATTCTGGGTCTTTAGCATCATTGCACTGCAATTCATGTATGCTCCACCTCGATCATCTGTTGTTTTCTGTTCTATTAGTTATATTTAACAACTGGTGCAAATTTGGATGGAACAAAGTAAGTTTCCCAAGATAGCAGGGTCCTCCATGTGGGCTAGCAGGGATTCCATTCCATGTCCTGTCCCCACAAATTAAAAACGTTGCATTAGGTAATCGCCTGGGGAATTGCCGCATGAGATTACACTTTGAATAAAGGGCTTTGTTTTCGGTGTTGGTGATAAGGTCATTTACTGGGCTGACTGTAGCCCAATATTGCATTTTTATTTTAACTGGCTTGTTGTAGGGGGCTCAAACATCATCCATCCTCCTGAGGTATTGGTGGAACCTAACAAGTCTAATTCTTCTGGAGGCCCTACGGCAACATTAGGAACTTCAATAATTTTCAACTTCCAACAGGCATCAAGCTGTCTTGATGTGAAACCAACAGTGCTGTTGCATTCTTGTAACATTGCCAACTGGTTTAGTCTTGTTTCATTGCTAATTAGACCTCTAAATGCCTGAGGGTCCCATTCTGTGTCTCCTATGAGGCAGGTGTGATAAGGATCTCCAGGTCTGGCTAGGCTTAAACACAATGAATCTTGGCCTGTCAAGTTTGCTAAATAAAAGAAGAAAATAAAGGAGAAAAAGTTAAAAATAAGTAAATGAAATCTGAGAATATTTGTACAAAGATTTTTTATAACTAGAATAATTCTGTGCTGTCCTATAATACTAATGATGTCAAAAGCAGTCAGAGACAACTTTCTGAACCCTTCCACATATAAGTATTCAAGATATTACTAATTTCTGCAGTTTTAAAAATGAAATTATATTAAAATCTTTTACAACAACAAGAAAAAAATTGGAATTTAATTTCAAGCTTTTCTGGTTACCTCAGCAGCAGCCATGTCATGGTGCTGTAAAAAACCCCAACAGAACAGGTGCAGAAACAGAGAAGACAGTTATCTTAAATACAAATCTAAAATATTATCTGTATATCTTTTAAATAGCATTTTACTGTTTCACAAGAACAGAAAATCCAATTAAGACTCTTATTAAAGAAATTAAAATTAAAATCTATTCATCTTAATATTTAGAAGGTTGTCCTACAGTATTTTGTAATTACACCCTCACTATATTTTTTCCAGTTCATTAAATAAAAGATACATTTTTCATACATCATTTTCCAAGCAATTATTAAATATTCAGAGAGATATTTACTACATTCTTCTTTCATTTGCCTCAATGAAACCTGACTTTTAGAACTATTTACATGGAATACAGACATTTATAATGAAAAGCCTAAGTATTCTCTATGTGTTAAGCAACATGGCTTATTCCTAAAGGCATATACTTTATTGTCTTAAGATTTAAAAGTTAAGACACATATATCATGTCAAACTCAACCTTAAACTGATTTATCGTTTCTATTTAAGTCAGCTTCTCCACTTCTGCTACATTTTCATCTCAGCAGAATTTGACTGAACAAAAGTATTAATTTCTTTATTCCATACATGAGTTCTCCAGTTGTACCTCTGACTCTGTGAACATTTACCACATAAAAAGGCATGTAGTAACTTCATACAAAAAGATCCTTAAAACAACCTGTCATGAGCTCACCACCAAAGTTCACAAAATTCAGCATTTAAGTGTAAAATAACTGCTTCCAGCATGTGCCATGACAGAAACGGCACTTTTTTTTTTTTTTTTTTTTTACATTGTTATACAAAAAGCACATTGTATAGAATACAGCATTTACTCTGCAAGGATTGTGCATCTCAAATTATGCCGAGCTACTTTTGGTTCCATCTTTGTTTTTTATTTTCTTCTTCCAGGGTAGTAGAGCTGGAACCTGGATACAGTGGTGGTTTTGTTAATGTTTTTAAGGGTGGAGCAGTTGGTTCAGGGCGCATCATCTCTTGCAATTGTTGAACAGACTTTGCCTGTTGTATCACCATCTGCTGTGAAGCTGCCTTCTCAGGGCGATGCTGGGCATTAACTGTGCCTAATGACTGCACAATACGGCTTTGCAGTTGCCACACAAGTTTTTCTATTTGTTGTTGCCACTCTGCTAAGTCCTTTCCTGGTGTGGCACAGCCATCCATTGGCTCTTTCCCTGACTGTGGACACCCGTCTTCGGAGCACATAGACAGATCATCATCATGAGGAAGCGGAACGTTCTTTGGTTTTCCCCAGTGAACAGTAGATGGAAGTGACGGGTAAATTTTTGGCTTGCAAGCTGGATTTCTCACTTCTGCTGACAGTCAGAGCTCCGCTTGCCCGGGGTTGGCAGCTTCTCCTTCCGCATTCGGCGTCATTTCAACATCGATGCTTGCTGGGGTAACTTCCGCTTTTTGCTCCACCGAAGCGGACTCACTGGTCACTGTGCTTTCTTGAGTTTTTAAAAGTTTTGAGACAGAGCTATATTGCTTCCCTATCATCCCCTTTACTGGCCACACATGCCCAACCCCAAAGAAGGCACCCAGTTGCCTGGCTGATGTGGAAGGGGGTGGTGGCAGTGCAGCACCCTCTGATGGAGCCATAGCTTGCACAGCGGCCTCAGCGACAGTGGGCTCCACTTTCATGTTTTTTAAGGTATTTATTACAGTCTGCCAAGTAGGGCTGAAAGACAGAGGGTCCTTGCCCTTCCCAGTAATCGCTTTTTCCCACAGCTGATCTCCTATTTCCCTCCATTCTTCTACTACAAATAGCAGTGAAGGCACTTTCAAGTAACCATTTTCTCTTGCCCATACAACAAACTTTTCTAAGACTTTTTCCTTACTGCTTCTCCTCGCTTAGCAAGTATGCTTTGAAGCAGTTTCTGTGCTGCTGCAAATTCTACATCCAGGCTGGCAGCCACTTTGTGATGGAGGGAAGGTAGCGATCCTTCCTACCTGAGTGCTGATGCCGCCTAGCCCTCGGTCTTTGCTCAGGCTCCTCCATCCCCGGTTTTTCCCAGCTCTGATCTGCTGTCTGCGTCTGCCAGCCTTCTGAATCTGCTCAAGCTGTCAACCAGCTGAGGGTCCCTGTTCAGGTGCCAGGTAAAGGAAAACCGCTTGAAATATTCACGGAGTCCTCATAGAGGTAAGAGTGAACTTCCTTTATTGCCTTTATCAGTACATTTTTATAGGGTTTTACAGGGTTCACGCAGCTTAAGCGAAACTACTATTGGCTAAACTAACTTGATCATGCGCATCTACTTTTACATGAATGGTTATATGCAAATCTGCACGAGCCTCTACATCAATCTCTCCTCCCCATTCTGCGGTTGGTGCATCTTGCTTGTCATCTTCTTTCTTGTTTACAACTTCACTGCTCTCCCTCATTCTCGTTATTTAAGGAGACTTCAAGGACACTGCCTCTCGGGCTGTAGGCTGGGTTGTGCAAACAGGCCTTGAATAAAATATTGTGTCCTTGGTCTGCTAGACTATTCTCTACAGAGATCAATTAGGAGTACCAGTTCATGAGGACCTAAAAAGAAATAAAAGAGAATTGATTGGAGGATTTCAAAAATGGGGGGATAAAGAATGGCCCCCTGAACGCATATTGGAAACATATGGGCCAGCTACCTGGGCACAAGATAAAAGCTGGGGGTATAGAACCCCAATTTACATGCTAAATCACATAATGAGACTCCAAGCTGTTGTAGAAATTATAACCAATGAAACAGCTGAGGCTATGGAATTAATAGTCAGTCAACAATGCCAAACCAGAGCTGCAATATATCAGAATAGGTTGGCTTTAGACTGTTTATTGGCTGAAGAAGGGGGTGTTTGTGGGACGTTTGATACATCAGATTGTTGTTTGAAAATCAATGACAACGGGTATGCCATTCTTGATATCGCCAAGAATATCAGAGAAATAGCCCATGTACCTGTCCAAAAATGGGAATCAATGCTGACCACTAGCTAGTGGGACAACATATTGAGGATAGAATGGTGGAAGAAGCTAGGTTTCTTCCTCTTATATGCTACAGCTGGTTTAATATTTCTTCCTTGCTTGATCCCCTGTTTAATTTGGCTAATCACCAGCATAGTTCAAGGCATGTAAGTGGTAGCAATGCCTATAGACACAAAATTGGCTACATCTGGAATGGAACAAAATATCATGGTATTAAAGAAACAAAATAATACGGAAGACCCTTTTGAAGAAGATAAACTGATTTGTGAAAAAAATGAGTGAATAATAAAAGCCAGAAAGCAAGAATTACTGCTCAAGCCAAATGATTGATAAGACAGAAGGGGGGGGGGGGGTGTGTGTGTGTGTTATAAATACATATTATAATATTGGTTTTTCACAAGTATTAAAATGAATGTTATATGTATAATGTTAGAATGGCTTTGCTGTGTGACTGTAGTTTTCTTTTCTCCGGCCATTAGCAAAAATTTAGGCATAAGTGATAATAGTCAATATAGTATGTTTGAACTGCCTGCCGGTTAAGATAACCTCCAGTGAACAGATGATGGGGACCTGACTGCTATCAATACTCACTGTCTGTGGAAAGAAGGAGCCAAAGCCCAAATTAAAAGGTGATAAGGATTAAAACCACAAGCCAAGAAACGTGCATGCTCTAAAAAGGCAGATCCAAGGAGTGGTCATGCAAAATAGTTCCTGGAAGATGTAAACTAGTTAACGGAAAAGTTTGAATATGCATGAAGTCTATGAATATGCATCAAGGTGATGCAATAGAAATGGCATATAAAGGGTGTTCCTGAAACACCAAACATGCTCTTGGCAGAGTGCCAAGTACCCGGCCGTTATTCTTTGCTTTATTATCTGTGTCTTTTATCATCTTTATTAAACCTTTTAAATTTTGCCAGGAGAGTGAGCCTCGTTTTTCACACCATTATTGGGAACAATGGGTAATACAATTTCAGCAGAGGTCCAAGCTATAGCAAATATTTGGACTCTGATCTTAAGAAATAGAGAGGTTGAGCTCAGTGAAGAGGCTCTAGAGACTTTTGCAGGAGCCAGGGTATAGAAATCACCATAGATACTGCACATAGTGTTAAAGCTTGGGAACAAGCCAGACAATAGATTTTTGACTATGCCTCTAGACGCGATGAAATTGCTATGAGTGTTTTAACTACCTGGAGTACTTTAATGAATATACTAAAATTGATAAAAGTCGAGAAAAACGCAAAAGTGGATGCTAAGATGCCTAAGCCGGTCGCTCAAAATAGCAGCGAGCACATGGCGCAGGAGTCACTCACTCAAGATGGCAGTCACTGCATGGCATGGGAGCTGCCTGCTGAAACATCCCAAAATGGCGGGGCACAGGCGGCAGCCCGTGGGGGAGGGGATGCCATGTTGGGCACACGGGGGAAGCGGTCATTGTTCGAGCTCCCCAGCCCAACAGTGCTGGGGCGCCACCCTATCAGGACCAGAGTCCCACCCACTGCAGGTGCCGAATGAGTTTTCACAGCACACGTGGTGGCTGTCCTCCCCCCCACCAGCGCCAGAAGCTCCTGCAGCACCCACACAGTGGCAGAAGCTGGCCATGAAGTGTCCAGAGCCACCTCTGCTGTGCCTGCAGGAGCTATTTTCCATTTCTTCCATGCCTTGTGTTGCTATGGAAGCACTTGGCCTGCCTCCACCTTCAGCTGATCGGTTCAATCACAGAGCCCAGCCCTGGCTTGACACGCCCCCTCACAGTAGCACCACGCCCCCCAGAGAAACCGGAAGCATCGCAGCGCCGGAATCTGGAAGAGAAGCCAGCAGCCCCAGAGCTGCAGCCCCCACCGGCACTGGATGCATCAGCGCAGCCCATGCAGTGACTGCTGAGCTGCCAGCATTAAAGATGCCTCCACAGCAGCCAGGATCGCCTCTGCCACAGCTCCCGGGACCCCCTCCATCGTGCCCACCAGAACCTGGAAAAATGCCGGAAACTGGAAGCACACTGGAAGCCAGATGTCAAGCTGTTCCTGAACATGGAAGTGCCGGCAGTGCACCACTGGACCCTGCTGCCGCTGCCATGGCCCCACTGCACCTGCAGCTGAGGCTTGAACAGCCTGAGCAACCCATATCACTGATGGATACACAAGAGCCCCACAGAGGGAATCCAAGTCACTGCCCTACTGCCAACCCCCAAGAGGAAGCCTTCGCAACACTGCCAGTACCAGCTCCATCACTGCTTCTATCGGATACCATCCCTACACATGACCGGGTTAGCTTCTGGAAGGAGGTAAAATAGATGGTGGTTGCAAATGGGGAAATAGAGGGGTATGACGGAATTTCTGTGCCCGTGACTTCACTGTCATTGAAAGATTGGCCACAAGGGGGCGGAAAAATTGCAGCATTCCCGGTCCTGTGAAGTAGTGGGACAGCACCTGAAGACACAAGCACCTTCCCATCCCCGAGACTATGTGACCAGCTCACAGGAAGAGCAAGAGGCTCAGCTGAGATGGATGTGTCCACAAATCACCACCAATTACAGAAGCAGTTGAGCAGAAACAGGTGGCTCAGACAGCTTCAAAGAGAGACAAAATAGCCAAAAAATTGCTAACTATATGGTATCTAGTTCAAAGTTCATCACTGTAATTAAAAGTTGATAAGCTGCAATGATCACTGTTGTTACCACCTGGCTGAGAGGCTTTTCATGTAACATCGCCTGTTTTTGTAAAATCGTGCCCTTTTCCCTCTGTCTGCGAACAAGAGAGATATTGAGAGAAAGAGCTGTATATGTTAAAGTTAACTTTGTGAGGTTTTTTTTCTCTCCGTTTTTCTCCTCTGTGAGAGTATGTGGGGGATGACAGAGACTGCATTCAAACCTTTTAGAGATAACAGCAGAACAGCAGCAGCAGCAGAGGGGGCAGTTCTCCCCCCTCGCTCCCTGTCTAAGAAAAAGCACCGGGACAGTACCCAGTTTGTTAAAAAGTCATGATTCACTGGGTTTTTTAAAATGCTTTTATATACCCTTTTAGAGTTAATTTTGTGTTTTAAGTAATTATGAGTTTCTGTAGTTACAGTTTTTAGAGTTTTACTAGAGAATTTATTGTGATTCTTTGAAAGTTCAAAAATCCCCTTTTTAAAAAGTGTTTAAGGAGAATATTAACAGAAGTAAAAGTTACCTTGCAATAATTAGTTTTAAAACCTAATGTTAAAATATTGAATGATTTACAGTTACTAGTAAAGCAACCTTCCAATTAATGTTATCTACAAAAGAGATTTATGGTTTAAAAAATAATTAGCTAGAAGAACTTTACTGTACAAGACAAAGTTAAGTTAAAGCATATATTACCCATTTCCTTGTTTTTTTCCGCAATTTTAATAAGGTAATTTCAATGTGAGTCCTTTTGTTATAAAAAACATGTATAACAGCATATATACCAATTTCGACTTGAGATTTTAATTAAGAATTGGACTTAATGCTTCTGAAAAGTGCTACAAAAGCTGAATGGCAACTTGCCAAGTCCTGTGTTGTTGTGGCTTTTCTCTAGTAAAACTGCACTTTAAAATCCTGACCAATTTAAGCATATACTAGGCAAATTCCTGCTATGAATAAGTATTTTTAGTAACATTTGCAGTTATTGTGAATTATTCTCAAAGCCAGATGACATAGAATTGTGATGTATTTGTTATGTTTTTATAATCGTTATAGTGAATCCATGTTACTGTTATATTGTGTTCAAAAAATATATCCAAAACTTTCAGTTGCCTTTTTATAATAATAGAGTAAGATTAAGATATGCTTTTATTTGATATAGATTAAGTGTTAATACAATTTAGCAAAGTTAAGTTTTATTATGTTTAAGTTTGAATGTTTTTAATTTAAGTTTTATAACTTTGATTTTCCTTTAAGGTTTTGTTATTTCCTTTTGTTATAATTAATTTTTATCAGATTTAAATATTGTTTAATTTAAATTGTTTTATGTTTTATTGGAGACACTTGTCTAAACTGCAAAATATAGTTATTTTCCTAGAGAGATGAAGATGACTACAACTGAAACAGCTGTGATAGAACACCGATGAACCTGCTTGTGGATAGAGTGTTTCCAGAATTCCAAGAAAATGTACCATTGCTGAGGGTCAGCTGCCATGAGAGAGGCTTCAGATTAAACCAACTGCTGAATGGTTTAATTGGTCTGTTACCTAAGGCTTCTGATTATTTGCTTTGTACAAATGCATTTCAACAGTTTGCTGTGCTGTAAGCATCTCATAGCTGCTACTATGGAGAACCTTGCTTTGAAAATTACTTAAGAGGCATCTTTCCAGTTTAAAGCCTAAGGCCCTGGTCAAGCCTTGACTTTACCTGGACAGAAGTTTGCCAACAGATCCAGATGTTTTCTGTACCAAATGAGTATTTGAGTCACTTTTTGACTCAGCAATTTGACCCTATTAATATGACAGCTGGATCAGTTTTGAAGTGGGCTTGGAGAATCATTTCTGGGGGTGGTTATCCAATCCTTCACTGATTTTTTTTTTGTTTGCAAACTATGAGATGCTGGTGCAGTGTTTTAGTGGCTAGTGGTAGTTTTATATTACATGTGTTATTAATAATGCTTATTATTTGATTGATTTTTAACTGCTATAGGGTTTTTCTTTTTCATTGTGTATATGGTTTTGTGTTGATGTGTATGACAGAAGTACATCTCATTTTTATTTAAAAAAAAACAAAAACAAAAACGGGAGGAATTGATGCCCTAGAAGCATTTGATTAGTGTAATATGTGCATTAGAAATTTGGACCACAATAATGAAATATTTATATTGAAAGTATAGAAAGATCATATAAACTAAATTTACAATTGGGTGTACTACAGCTAAGCCAAAATTATTCATTAACTTTAAGGGGAGAAGTGTCTGTGTTTTGTTAACAGGTTCAAAAAGGTCACCTTTTCATCTGACCAGACTGTCTGCCTCTGAACACATGAGATCCAGTGAACAGAGATGTCACCACACAACCTGGATACTCCAGACAAGATCAGAAGTGGACCTGTCAGGACACAGTTGCGTCTAAAAACTACACAGACAGTTTGCCAACAGAAATTTTGTTGTTATCATGATGTTGTGTCTTTGCCAATTTTTTCAATTATCTTCTGTTTTAAGATTTAAAAGGATGTGAAGAACAACCTGAACATCGATGCCCTCAGTCAGTCACTTATCAGCTGCCTGTTGACATCACAGGAGCAGCGGATGTTCCAAGACTGAATCATGTTAAACCATTGTTTGTGTGAAGAATTTTGTAGAAGATCTAAAAGAGTATAGAGACTCCATCTAACTGTATATAAAAGCAAATTGTAATTGTATTTTTACCCTTTAAGCAAATTGCTTTCACGCTTAGACTGTATAAATACTAGAGCACGTGTGTTAAAAGTAGTTAGATAATAGTTTAAGATAAAGAGTTTAGCTTGTGTGATAATGGTTATTTGTAAGTTATTGATAAGTTTAGAAAAGATATTAGTATAAAGTATAAGTATTCCCCCTTCAAGAGTTAGTGAGCATATTTGAAAGTTCATCTAACCTTAAAACCTAGCCGTGATTCTGAAAGCATGGTGTCATTTGCATGGAACAAACTGCTTATAGTAATTGTGTTGTATATAGTCCCGACCAACTGTCTGCTAACATCCAAAAGTGACAGAACATATGGGTCACTCTGGCACACTTGACAGGCCAAAAATCAATGTGTTTAAGCCTAACCACACCTGGAGATCTTTTTCGCACCTGTCTCATACGAGTCCCTGAATGGGATCCTCAAACATTTAAAAGTTTAGTTAGCAGTGAAATTTGATTTAATCAGTTGGCAATGTTACAAGAGTGCAATCGCACTGTTGGCTTCACATCAAGACAACTTGAAGCCTGCTAGCAAGTAAAAATTATCGAAGTTCTCAATGTTACCATAGGGCCCCCAGAAGAATTAGACTTGTTAAGCTCCACCAACACCTCAGGTGGATGGATAATATTTGAACCCCCAACAAAAAGCCATTCCAACAAAGTAATGTAACACTGGGCTACAGTCAACCCTATAGCTGATCTCGTTACTACCACTGAAAGTAAAGCCTTTATTTGTGGTGCAATCTCACAGGACAATTACCAAAGCGATTACCTAGTTCCATATTCCTAATCTGAGGACATAGAACATGGAATGGGATTCCTGCTAGTCCACATGGAGGACCCTGTTACCTTGGAAAACTTACTTTGTTCCATCCAAACTTACACCAACTGCTGAATATAGCTGGTAAAATAAAAAACATCAAACGGTCAAAGCGAAGCCTAGATGAATTACAATGTGATGATGTTAGAGACCCAGACTTTTGAGGTCGTGGTATATGTGTAGCCTCCTTTTTTACTCCAGGAGCAGCTTCTGCTAAAGGCTTATCAACTCTAAAAAGGCTAGCTTGTTGGACTAGGAAAGAATTGAACTTAACATCAACAATGTTAAGTGAACTTTCAACTGGTGTGAGTAGTGTATGTCATGTAGTATTGCAAAATCGAGCAGCAATTGACTTCTTGCTCTTAGCCCAAGGACATGGTTGTGAAGAGTTTGAAGGCATGTGCTGTTTGAATCTTACTGATCACACAGTTTCCATCCACAAGCAACTACAATATCGATAGTATTGAGAGGCCACCAGCTATTCACCACTCTTCACAGAAGTAAACGTGAACGCTGTTTATTTCTATCTTGAGCACACCTTTTATAGGGTTCTACCGGGTCCGCAGGCTAAGCAAGTTACTATTGGCTAACACACACAGGTTTACATTTTTTCTCCTACACACAAGGATATTGTTTTGCTTTACTCTCTCTTCTGCAGGAAGGTTTCAAGGACTTTAGCCTTTAATATCACGACTTATTTCAATGACTGGTTTGTGCAGACAGGCCTTTACTAATATATAAAATATATCAACACTACAGAATGGGTTACATGCCCAGAAAGAAGATAGTGATCCCATTGGAAATTGGTTCGCCAGCTGGGGTGTCATGGGGTGACTTTACATTTAAGATGGTTTTTGGGAGCTAAGGAAGTTGAAGCTGCTGGTGGCTGATGGGAGTCTTTTCTCCTGACCAATTATCAGTCATTTCTAAGAATTGACAGCAGTTTTAACCATTGAAAAGTGAGATCAACGTGTGAACACCCCCTTAAGATGTAAAGTCAGAGTTCTCTTGTTCTCTTTGTGTTTCCTGCTTCTGACAAGGTAACAAGGCTCTGTCTTGGCCTCCTCCCCCCCCTCCAGGCCGGACAAGGCCGCAGAGGATGGAAGGGGGGTGGGGGGGGAGGAAAGGAAATGGAGCTGGCCAGCTTGGCTTAGTTTATAGTTTCTGCTTCTGGATGGAAACCTGACACCATGAACTCTTGCAGCTTTCCTAAGACTTTAATTCTTTTACTACCTGGATAAAACGTACAGAATACTCCTTTTTCCCAGAAAGACAGAGAGAGAGACAATCAACATGAAGAAGACATCATAAAACCACCAAAGACAGTGAGGAAAAGAGTTAAGTTTTAAATGGAGAAGAGATTATAAGGAGATGCTTTACAAGCTGAAATATCTTTCTGTTAAAGCTATGGAGATGGACAATAGTAGTTTAAAAAGACTCCTTTAATTCATGACAAAGTATATTGGGAGGAATGGAGTGTTCAAAGTGTGAATTTTGAGCAAAAGGTGGAGTAATTGTGATACAGTGAGGTGCTGGAACAGAGTGAAGCGAAGATTTGAGGCCTTGAGGGCAATGAGAAAACTGTTTCCAGGGAAGCTCACAGAAACAGATGAAGAGGACTTTTGCCTTTGAATAACTCATCCTTAAAATGACATCCCTAGACTCATGGCCCATACACACCTCAGAGTGATGTGAAATGGGAGGAGTGAACTCTGATGACAGATTTCCGGGCAGCTGGCATTGGAGAAATAGAAAACTATAACAGAAATAGTTTTCTCATGAGAAACTCCATAGATTAGCAGAAAAAGACTTCTGTTTCTCTACAAAGGCTGATGAAAAGACTCTAGCAGGAATTGGGACTGTTTTAACCACCAAAGTTCCAAAGTTTTTTTTGTCTCTGTTGTCACGTGTACAAGAGAATGGTTAAGTAGTGGGGGATAAAAGTGTTTTCTGGAAGTTTATTCTGGTGTTTTTATTCTTGTAGTTTTGTTAATAAACTTTCTTTATTCCTTTTAAGTTTTAAGCCTGTTTTGCTCTTGTTCTAATCCATATCTCACAGCAAAAAATAAGTAATTTTTTTTTAGTTACTGCTTTAAAACAACGACATGGGGCATCACTGGATGGTTGAGGTCTCTTGTGGTAAAGGGGGGACGGATTTTACTTATGGTGTTAATTGGGATAGTGGTTTTAATTGTATGGTATCTTGTCTTCGTAGAAGTGTAGAACGAGTAGCATCCAAAGCCTGGCTTGTGCAAAAAGAGAAAGGGGGTATTGTAAAGAATATTTTAACAGAAGGTGGGCATGATATTTGAGTAAAACCTCTCTGCACAAACCAGCCTTTGGTATAAGCGACGATATTAAAGTCTAATGTCCTTGAAACTCTCCGGAAGAAGAGAGAATGAAGCAAAACAATATCCTTGTGTATGAGAGAAAAAAATGTGAAGCTGTGTGTATTAGCCAATAGTAACTTGCTTGGCCCGCGGACCCTGGTAAACCCTATAAAAGGTGTGCTCAAGATAGAAATAAACAGCGTTCACTATACTTCTGTGAAGACTCGTGAATAGCCTGAGCGGTTTTTCAATAGTATACTTTTATCTTAACTATGTTGTGGCATTCCTAATGTGGCAAAGGCAGCAGTGAAATGACCGCAAGCATCCTTTGCTTTTTCTCCTGTGTGGGCTGAGGCAAACAGCACCTGAAAAGGTATCAATAGAAGCATGCACATATTTCAAACTACAAAATTCAGGAAAGTGTGTCACATCTGTTTGCCAAATTTGTAGGCTCTGTAGACCTCACATGTTGACCCGTGTTCACATTATGAAGAGAGCAATGCTGACAATCAGGACACAGCAATAATGCTAGACGCCTGTGCTGGAGTGAGCTCAAAAAGTCTTATTAAAGCCCCAGCATTCTGGTGAAAAAACTAATGACTCACTGTGGCCTGTTCTACTTTGTTTGGTAACACATGTTGCACTGGGAGAGTTAACAAGTCTGCCTGGGCATTGCCTTTTGAGAGAAATCCAGGCAAATTAGAATGGGACCTTATATGCATGACAAAGTAAGATGTCCTTTGATCTACATGAAAAACTAGGAGCTTCAGCCAGTGAAAAAGAATATAATTTTTAACTTGTTTTAAGACAGGCTTCAACTCGAGACACAATTCCCATTGTCAACGATTCAATGGGGATTCCAGGGAATTACCAGGTCTCAAGGAGACATGGGCAGTTGTTGGTTGCTAGAAAGATATTTATTGTATAAAAGCATTAGTCTCGAAGGCAAAGAATTGAGAGAATTAAAGTCCTTGCTAAAAGCTTTGGCATAAAGTCCCGAATTCTGAGCAGCAACTCTCTGGTATAAAGTCCCGATGTTCTGGGAAACAGCTTCTTGGCTTGGAGTTCTGTTGTCCCGGGCTGTAGAAACAGTTGCAGTAGTTCTTGGTGATGATGATGGAGCTGCTGTTCTTCCTCCTCAGTTGGCTGTCTCTGATCCCCAGTACAGAGGATTAAATTCATAAATCATCCAATCAGCTAAAAACACGCTTCTAAAACAATACTTTCTACATCAATCTGAACTTATTTCTAACATGCAAAATAAATGTTCTTTTTACCTAAATCTTACATATAGGGTATTATCTGTCTATGTGAATAATCCTATCTGCTCTATCCAAGAATGCAAACTATATTTTCATTATGTCTAGAGCTAAGTTGAACCTGTGAAGGGTATTATCACTGAACTTTAAACTGGGCGATAAGGCTTTCCACTAGCTAACACAGACACTAAAAGCATTTAAGCTGTATTAGAACTTAATGAAAACTAAAACTTTTACTTTATACCTATGGCTTAACATATTTAAGTTTCTCTAAAGATTTTAACACTAAAGTCTTTAATTCAGTCCTTAGTTTTTTTTTCTCCCTGAGGGACTCGGGGGAATTTCTATTTCATGCAATCCAACATCCTGTGAAATAGGCAGACTCAGTTATTAGGTTAAAAGGTGTGCTGAACTCTGAAACACTCTGACCTCAGCAGCCAATTCTACTCTCTGTGGAGACCCTTCAACAACAGCAATATCAGATTGCCAGGCACCAGTTACAGGATCCCTTCACACAATCACTCTGTGTGTTTTCCCAGAGCCATCTGTGAATATTGTCATAGCTTGCAAAGGAATCTCACTTCTCCTTGGCTTTGGGAGCAAATTAAAAGAACAGTTTAACAGTTTGTGTTTCAGCAGGTGAATAGATAACTGTCGCTAAAGGACACGGAATGATTCACACGAACACGTCTCAGTGGTATGACAGGAAAAGAAGTAACTTTATTTTGTGACTCCAAGTATTTATAGATTCTCAACTATCACCAGGGATTGGATAACTAAGTTACCACCTTCCTAATCACACTGGTCATGTGAAACGTCCATCAAAGGATGTTTCTTAGAAGGAATGTATAAACAACTTATGTTTATAGTTACTTTCCTGGGAAAGTAACTAAAACTATGAAAAAAAGATCAGAAGGCTTAGTTTTCAAGATGACAGATAACTGTCTTGAGAAGTTGGATAAAGCAATTTGCAATTTCTCAGGCTTTTGGAGCAACCAATCCAAATAGAACACTGTAAGGGGCAAAATAATGCATTCAAAATCTTTCCCAGCCAAGGAGGTCAGTCTTTGATGAGCTTTGACAATTAACATGGCCATAAGTTCATCTTGCATGTGAGAAGAATTATGGATTTGTCTTTACAAACAAGTTGTGGATCTGCTGGTAAATAAAACCAGCACTGAGAGATAAAAAAACACAATGGGAAGGATTCCACTAATTGATGAACGGAATAAAGATATTTGCTTTTACAAACAAACTGTAGGTTTTCTGATAAATGAAATTGGATATTGAAGGATGAAAGAAACAATGGGGATAAACCATAAATTCCATAAGAATTAAAAATTAAGAGGGAGGGTTATACATTAGCAGGGAATCTTAGGGATCAGGCATTCTGGCAAGTCTGTACCTCTCAAGTACCTCAGCCAATGGGGAAAGAGAGAGGGACATGTGGCCAGGAAATTAGGATAAAAAGGAGTCTGAGTCCTCCAAAAATTTGAGAGACCCCAGGGGAATTCCCCATAGCCTCTCTCTTTATTTGAATAAAGTAAAAGTACTCCTCTGTCTCCTTTATGGACATAAATCTCTGGTGTTTGTGGATTAATTTTCTGACATATGGAAATAGTCTTGTGCATACTATTAGGTAAAAAGATCCATTCGATAATTAACAGAGGGTCTGGTTTTTCTGAGTCCCACTGAAATATCAAAGCATGTGGCTGTTTATCAGGGTTCAAAATTATTAACAATAGAGGTAACTCTGGAGCCCAGTGAGCTGACTGCTTCTGTAAGATAGCATCAGCCACTCTTTGCAATGCAGCTTATGCCATTGTGTTTAAATGTCTAGGTGATGAGAGGTCAGGCTCTCCCCTTAGTAAAGCAAACCGTGTAATTCTGTATTTAAAATTCCAAGCAACAGGAAAACCCAATTTGTGGCTCCTAACAACTTTTGAGCATCATGCAGATTTTTTATTTCGGTTAAAATTTGCAGAGGTCGTGCTGAAATAGAGTGCATTCCTATGGACCAGCCCAGATATTTCCATGGGGATGTCCTCTGAACCTTTTCAGAAGCAATGCTTGGACCTGCTGATGCAACAGCCTGGGTGACAGCCAGCACTGCTGCATCCATTCAAACCACAGTTTCTGCAGAGATAAGACTATCATTATATTGATAATATTGGATATTAGGGAAAAGTTTTTTACAAAAAGAGTGATAAAGTACTGGAATGGTCTGCCTGGGTAGGTGGTGGATGTTGGGAGTTAGGTGTCTTTTTTTCTTAGTTCTGGCTTGCCTGTGGAATTTTTACCCATTAGTTGCAGGGACAACCTAACTGTGGGTACTTGGTGGGTGTTTGAGAAAAGGCAAAGAGTTCGGCCATGGCCCAGGGGGGGAAGGGGACAGGAAAAAGGGAGGGTGGGGACAGTTTGGCAGCGGACTTCTTCAGCTTCGGAGAAGGACACTTGGGGTGCGGAGCTGTTGTGGTGGGGAGAAGGGAATTTCACCATCACCCAGATGGAGCTGCTGCTTCTTCTCCTTCTTCCCTCTTTGTTGGTGGCCTCGCACCCCCTGTCCTGCCGGGACGTGTGGCAGTGCCAGCCACTGCCGCGGACCTGCTGATACACTTCAGCCACCGGCCCAGGATCTCAGCTCATCCCTGCTGTTCCAGCTGGCTGTTCCTCAGAGCCCTGCAGGAGCACCGGGACTGCCCGCCCGAGGGGGTTTGTGAAGCAAAGCCTCTCCTCCATCCCTTCCCGTCTCAGCTGAGAAAGCTGTCACGGGGTCCCTGGTTCTGTTTTCTTGCTAATGCTGTAGTTATTGTTGTTTGTTTGCCTTGTTATAAATACTAGTAAAGAACTGTTATTCCTATCCCCAGATCTCTGCCTGAGAGCCCCTTGATTTCGGAATTATAATAATTCAGAGGGAGGGGGTCTACATTTTTTCATTCCAAGGGAGGCTCCTGCCCTCCCTAGCAGACACCTGTCTTCTAAAAACAAGACAGGTTGGATATTAGGGAAAAGTTTTTTACAGAAAGAATGATAAAGTACTGGAATGGTCTGCCTGGGAAGGTGGTGGACTCAACATCCCTGGATGTGTTTAAAAGAAGACTGGATATGGCACTATGGTGCCATAACCTAGTTGAGGTGTTAGGGCATGGGTTGGACTCAACGATCTAGAAGGTCTTTTCCAGCCCAGTCATTCTGTGAATTCTGTGAATCATCCATGTAGTGATACAAGAGAACATCAGGCATACTTTCCAGAATCAGGCTCAGGATTTTTGCAACATGCCACTGGAAGATGGAAGGGCTGTTACGCATTCCTTGGGGCAATACTACCCAATGATATTGAATTAATGGTGCCTGCATATTATTGCTAGGCACAGAAAAAATTAATTTTGGCGCATTGTCCTGAAACAGAGAAATTAAGAATTAAGAAATAAACATAAAGAAATGCTTGACTAAAAGCGGGGGGGTTGACAAAAACCATACCCTGACACCCTGATCCACAAGAACAGGAAAAGGGTCAGACTGCAAGATAAGATAAGGAGCTGGAATACACAAACAAGAAGCAAAGAGAAAGGCACCACAGGATAAAGGGGATTCCTTGAACCCTAAGCCGGAAAGAACAGATTTAAAGTCCCAAAAGGTGGTCAAAGGACTGAAAGGGGAATGGAGCTAATTGTAATATGAAGTGAAGACAGGTGGGGTTAGGAAATGAATATGTATTAGGTGTATCATGTCAACCTAGTTTGTAAAGGATAAAAAGAGAAAACCAAATCAACAAGGTGTGCATGCTTTTCTGAAGAGATATCCCCCATGCACCTCAGCACTAAGTTCATACCTACTCTTATAACTACTCTGTGAGTTATAGAGTTCCTTTCTATTCTGCATATCATTTTGACGAGCCAGGTAGGAGATCTCTGTCTGGCTGCAAGAGCGGCTGAGGAACGGATTCCCTAGCATGCCCCCACGACTCTCCCAGGAGGGACCCCAAGCCTCGGTTTGCTCACCACGGGGACAGACAACCTGCTGGCCTGCGGATAAAGGTATGAATTAAATATCAAGGGAAGGGCTGCTGGTAAACTGAACAGAGACATCTGTCGTACAACACAGTCCTAGTGGGCTTGCAAGGAGCCAGCCAGAAGGGGCCGGAGACAGAGGGAAAGGGATCGATCCCGGACGATAGTGCGGCCGACGGGGGGGTTCTCGCTGAGCTGATAGAGCAGCCTGCTAGTGACTCTGGGGGTGAGTCGAGTGAACCCTTGTTTTGTGTGAATGCTAAGTCCAGACACGTTGAGTCACTGAGTGTGTTTGGTGTGTGAATGAGCGAGTGAGATGCACCAGAGGTGTGGAGCAAGTGTGGAGCTCTATCCATGGTTCCAACCTTAGGTGACTGAGGCAGCCAGAGAAAAGCAAAGTGACTGGAGTCAGTGTGGGGAAAACCCAAGTGTGAGCAAGGAGTGTTATACTTGAATGCAGAGTGGTTAGAATTTTTTTAACCATGAACAGACAATCTGAGAGACTCCCTCCTGCACTACAGGTCCTGAGCATTCCAGAGGAGGTGAATTAGTCAACTTGTCTTTGTGAGAAATTTAGAGCTACCAGAGAATCAAAGGATTGGTATCTGGCTGAGTTTTATTGCAGTGTGGAGATTGTGAAAGACGTTGGTATTGTTGAAAATCTGAGTTTAGTGTGTGGAAAAGTCATATTGGGTGCCTGCAAATTGGGATTGTGTGAGTGAGGAGTTTGGGTGGAAACGGGACAGAACAAGAAGGAGGAGATAATGGGAAGTAGACAAAGTAAGGAGATCCCTAAAGCGAGTCTGCTAGGTTGTATTATTGCACATTGGAAGGATGCTATTATAACTTTGTCCCCAGCCCCTCTGTTACCACTGTCCACCCTGCAGCAGGCACGGAGGCTGTTGAGGTAGTTGTAGCTTGCCAGAGGAGGCCCTAAAAACGAGGCTCTTTCCCTTTGCTGAGATGGCAGTTGCAGCTTTATTTCTTGGGATATTTTGGAGTGAAGTTGCAGGGGGCAAAGAGGAAGAGCTATCGATAACAGCTCTTTTTCAAGGCAGGGGAAGGGGTGTCGGGGAATTTATACAACCAATAAGGGGACCTGGGGAGAACAAGATAAGGGAAAGAACTTACTAGTCTACATTTTCGGGGGTACATTCTTTGGGTCATACCATTTTTCCTAACTGCATTACAACATCTCACCCTTTCTTATTATATAAAATTTTTGTTGAAGGGTTGTGAGATCATTTTGATACCGATCACGTGTTTGTCCACCACTCGTGATTGACAGGCCGGTCCAGTTGCTTCCGGTCAGCTAGCTCTATGTGGGGTATCTCTGAGGTAGTAGATACTAATTTCTTGAGAGCTTTTAAAACTAAACAACGGACAATCCCGAAGGCTAGCACAATTAGAAACAGAACAACAAAAAACAACAAGATTGTTTTGATTATCGAGGTCCACCATCCTGTGAGTCCCCAGCCTTTGAACAGCTCACTAAACCAGTCCTCAGCTTCTTGCTTCACTTGTCCGATCAAGTTCTTCATCTCTCAGAGGGCTCCGTGGACGTTGGGAGCTTTTGAGGACAGGTTTAGGCAGCAAAGTCCTTCAAATTCCTGGCATTCGTGTCCATGTAGCAGCAGAAGAAAATCTATGGCAGCCCGATTTTGGAGTGTGGCCTGTCTGGTAATCTCCTTGTCTTCGAGGAGGGAGCTGAGGGCGACTGATGTCAAGTTGGCCTGTTTGATCACCCAGCACTTGAGCTGTCCTAATTCATTTAGTGCCTTGGCAGCTGCAACCCATAGAAGAAATATGGATGCAGCAACCCTTTTTGATTTTGCCCAATGAAATATATCCGAATCACAATTTGAGTCTAAAATATCAGTGCTCCTTTTGTGGATTTCATGAGTCGAATTGTCTTTCCTAGTCCATCTAATAATTTGGGTTTGGTTGGGTGCAAACAGGGACAGCCTCCCAAAAGTGCAAGGCCCCCCTCGAAGGTGAGATGGGACTCCTGCCCATGCTTTGTCTCCACATATTAGAAATATACCTTTAGGGAGGATTCTTGGATGTGAACGGCGAGGATCATCTGCTAAGGCCTGACTTAGCGTACCACACCATTGTTTTGCTTTGTATTCTTTTCAATACTGGATTATGTGATTGTATAGTTTTGGGTCTGGCAGTGAGTTGTAAATGAAGAGAACACAAAAGGGTGCAGGGGAAGAACCTAATAGCTCTAATTCTTGGGGCTCTTTATTAGCTCTGGGCAATACTGGTAACCACATTTCTATAGGATTTTTCACTGCCACAGCTCGCCGTTTACGGTTTTCATGTGATTGGTCACTGTGTGTTTTAGGCATGGTATTAAACTTGGGATCACTGAAGCTGGCTGAAAATTCTTCAGCCTGCAGGGGAATTCCCACCAGACAGGTAGACATAGGGTCTTTTGCTGCTGCAGTGGACAGGCAGATGCTCTCTTGTTGAAGTGTGTGTCCAGGGTCACCCAGATGTTCTGTCGTGACTGAGGGACGATCCAGGCAGTGGTCAGGCTGCTCAGAGCGAGCATAAGGATACCTGAAGTAAGGCTCATCATGGGTTTGAGTGTGAGGTAGGTTTTTTCTAAAAGTAAAGAAACAAACATTTTTAAAACACATTCACAGTCAATGTAAGCAGGTCAGAGAATAGCCAGAGGTTAGGAAGGCTTCTTCTTGTTTTTCCCGGCAGCGTCTCCTTTTGGAAGTGACTGCCACTTGTCTCTCTTCTGCTGGGGCTGGGTTTTTGGGAACAAACGGCTTTAGCCATTTTTGAGGAATCCATCGGGGGCCTGCAGGGGTGGATACACACGTGTAACCACGCCTCCAGGAGACAAGTTCATAACGGCCCTTGGTTTGCCAAGTTTTTGGGTCCCTGATTAAAACCAGTGGACGCTGTGACAATTTAAACTGATCACCACTGTTAAAATGCCAAGTTACCTAAGGATTCATGTTTTCAAAAGAACAGTTCAGGAAATTGATAGTAAACATAGTTTTACAAAGCTTTTGCCGTGAAGACATCCACCCTGTTCCACTATTTTGCCTGGCTAGGACTTGTTTGAGCGTCTGGTGTGTACGCTCAATCACAGCTTGACCTGTGGGGGAGTGGGGGATGCCAGTTTTATGTTCCACTCCCCACTGCTGGACAAATTCCAGGAACTCCTTGGATTTATATGCTGGGCCATGATCTGTTTTAATTTCTTTAGGGATCCCCAGCACTGAAAAGGCCTGTACTTAAGGATGCTAACTCTGAAATAGAGAGCACGGTGCCTGTGGAAATTGCAGGCTGCATAGCTTTATTAGTCTTGCCTGGAAAAGTGGCCTGGGAATTCATAAGGAGGAATTAAAACAATCCTCAGAGACAGAGAACAGCCCTGCAGGTGCTGTTTGTCTCTTCCTTGTTTTCTTGCAAGAGAAAGTCGAGGGGTGGTGTACCCCACTGACCAATGATGGTGATGTGTTAGTTTACTAACCAATAAGAGTTTCTTTTCTGTACTTTTCACGTATCGGTCTATAAAAAAGACCAGAGGTAATAAACCGAGAGAAATTCTCCTGATCAACTCCCAAGAGAGTCTGTGTCGTTCTTCTTGCCGTTCCTAATAGAGCGACATGTACTAAGTGCTGTTTAGCATGTACAGATTTTTGTCCTGCATGAGCAGAGGCATACACTGCCCCTGAGTATGTGTCAATACTCACGTGTACATACTTAAGGCGACCAAGACTGGGAATGTGAATGATATCTGTTTGCCACACCTCACAGCTTCCAAGGCCTCTGGGATTAACCCCGATGCCTAATGACGGCACTGCCTGGAGCTGGCAATTGGGACAGGTAGCCACAATGGCTTTAGCCAGACCCCGTGTTAGCTGGAGCTGACGCATCAGTCCTGGCACATTTTGATGGTATTGCTGATGACTTAACTTTGCCTGTTGAAACACATCTGGGAGACCTTCCTTTTCAGCTGGGGCAGCAAGGGAATCAGCCTTCCGGTTTCCCTCAGCGATTTCACCAGGCAAATCGGAATGCAATCTTATATGCATCACATAGAAAGGATGTTCTCTATTTGAAATCAAATAAATCAGTTTTGAGAGCAGTCTAAAGAGATGTTCATTCTCAATGTCCTTGAGAACTGCCTGCTCTGCTCTGGACACCACCCCTGCCATGTAGGCTGAGTCAGTAACTAAATTAATTGGTTCTGAAATCTTCTCAAAGGCTCTTACGGCCGCAGCCAGTTCAGCTATCTGGGGTGATCCTTCTACAAACTCAACATCAGCTTCCCAAAGTTGAGTCTGTGGATTTCCTCAAGTCATCACCGACTTGTGAGATGTTCCAGATGCATCAGTGAACACTGTAAGAGGTTTGAGTGGCCTTCGGCTCCTTTTCTCACAAGGAATGAGGTGGAATTCCTCATGAAACAATTTGTGTGATGGTGCATGGACCGAAATTTGCCCACTATAGCTGTCCACAGCAAACTGAAGATTAGCATTGCTCTGCAGCAGGTGCTTGTTGGGTTTTCAAGCAAGGCAGGCGCCCTGGCCAGCTCCAGCACGGCGGCTATCCTCAGCCGACGGACCACAACCCACAGCATCAATGTGATGGATGGCGTTAATGGCGATTTATTGCAGGGAAACTTAACATTTTATAGCCTAGGGTCATTGTGTTACTCCCATCTGCTTACATCACAGTTAGGTGCTATTGGCTAATTGCAAGAGGTTTTACTATCCTAGAGAGAGGGGTGGGTTACTAGCTTTCCGTTACATCCCGAGTTCTTCTGCACCGCAAGGCCTTAAACTACAACAGGTGCTCAAACATCTCTTTGGTCAGTTTCTCAGGGGAGTGTTTGCCTTCTCCAAAGAGTCTGACCGGAAGGTGAATACACATAAGGTTCTCGCAGCCTTACCCTGGCCTTTTGAATAACCTGAGCCATCACCTCTTGTGGCTTGGTGATAGTTTTGGGTCGTTGATGGGAGAGGAAGACCCATTCTATTATTAAGAGTGGATCTCTCTGCCCCTCGGCCCACTGGAATATTAACCCATGTAAATGTGGCAATTTCCCCAGGGCAATAAATTTGAAAGGCAGCTCCGGTTTGAAGTGATGTGCCTGTCTTTCTGTCAAGGCCCTTTGTGCTTTCTCAATTGCAGTTTTTGCTTCTGAAGTCAACTCCCTGGGAGACAGCAACTCTCTATCCCCTTTCAATAAATTGAGCAGGGGGCTCAGGTCTTCATTAGTGAAACCTAGCCAGGGTCATACCCAGTTTAGTGACCCGCATAGGGAATGGAGATCTGCTAGAGTTCTAGGATTGCCAATAATTTCTAATTTCTGTGGAATAACAGTGCGTTTACTTATCTCTTAGCCCCAGTATTTCCAAGGTGGCATAATTTGAAC
The DNA here is from genome assembly GCF_030490865.1 of Poecile atricapillus. Lineage (NCBI taxonomy): Eukaryota > Metazoa > Chordata > Aves > Passeriformes > Paridae > Poecile > Poecile atricapillus. The sequence continues at coordinate 65,667,701 of NC_081288.1, forward strand.
TTTGTCTTCCTGGAATTGGAATCCAGCAGAGGTTAAAACTTTAACCACTAGGCCAAGGGTGTCTTGCAGCATGTTGTTATTGGGACAGCATACTAACGCATCATCCATGTAGTGCAAAATGATGGCATCTCTTTTTTCAGCACGCACTGGAGACAGCAATGACCCCACATACCACTGGCAGATGAAGGGGCTCGCTTTCATCCCCTGAGGTAGTACTGTCCAGTGGTATCGTTTCATTGGGGCTTCTCTGTTAATTGTGGGAATGGAAAAGGCAAATCGTGGTCCATCCTCTGGGAGCAGGGGAATTTGAAAAAAAGTCTTTAATATCTAGCACTGCTAATAGCCAATTTTGGGGTAACATAGTTGAGGATGGCATACCTGGTTGAAGAGACCCCATGTCCTCTATTTATTTGTTTATTTCTCTCAAATCCTGAAGGAGGCGCCACTTATCCTTCCCTGGCTTTTTTATCACAAACACCGGGGAATTCCAAGGGCTGGTTGTTTCTACTATGTGTCCCTTGGCCAATTCTTCTTCCACCAATTTTTCTAGTGCCCCGAGTTTCTGTTTGCTGTGAGGCCACTGGTTCACCCAAATTGGATTATTATCTGGCCAAGTTATCTTTTGGGTAGGACGCTCAACAGTGGCCTCCATCAAAAATCATGAGGTGTCTCAGGAATTGTTAATTTCACTCCCCACTGGGACATGGTGTGTCTTCCCCACAGCAGGCACTTGTAGTCAATGGCAAAAGGTCAGACAATAGCTATCCTACCCTCCGGGCCTTCAATCTGGATGATATCTTTGCCAGTTTCATCCCTTCGACACCCTGTATTTTTCCTGCCACATGTTGCAGTTCCCAATGTGAGGGCCACACTTTTTCAGGTATGATAGTCACATCTGCCCCAGTGTCAATTAACCATTCTACATGGTGATGTTCTGATTTATGTGTTAGGTTGCACCCCATAATGGGTTTGTCTTCACGCACCACTTCTGCCCAGTAGACTCCTGGTGCTTTGTCATCTACTGGGACTTCTCTTGGAACAGGGATCACATGGGCTATTATCTGGCCTTTGGCTGTCGCTCTATTAGGAACGGCTGGAAGAATGACACAGACTCTCTTGGGAGTCGATCAGGAGAATTTCTCTCAGTTTATTGCTTCAGATCTTTTTTTTAGACTGATACATGAAAGGTACAGAAAAGAAACTCTTATTGGCTAGTAAACTAACACATCACTATCATTGGTCAGTGGGGTACACTACCCTTCGACCTTCTCTTGCACGAAAACAAGGAACAGACAAACAGCACCTGCAAGGCTGTTTTCTGTCTCTGAGGATTGTTTTAATTCCGCCCCATGATTTCCCAGGCCACTTTCTCCGGCAAGACTGAGAAAGCTATGTGGCCTGCAATTTCCACAGGCACTGTGCTTCTCTGTTTCACAGTTAGCATCCATATTTGGCTACATAGAAGGGCGGTTGAGGACATCTTGCCAATAGAGTGAGGTGTGTTAGGTCTCCCTTAATTGTCATGGGAGCCACCTAAATCTCTATTGGTGTGTGTGCTGTGTCTCCAATAACAAAATACCTATTATCCAGTCCAGCCAGGTCTTGTGAATTGTCCTGCCAGTCCACTCCAACGACAGTCCAACGATTAGTTCGGAAACAAAAAGCTTTAGAAGTTACAAGTCTGAATTGCTTGACAAGATAAACCTTAAATGGAAAACAGTGAGAAAAGGTCAGCAGAGTAAGATTGAGGAAGACTTGGAACCTTCATCCCACGACCACCAGAGAGCAGAAACGACCCCCTAGTAACTAGAGACGCATGCGCAGACACACCGGAGAAAGGACACGTAACCCGGAAGTCGAGTCACTTAAAAGGAGAAACACGGAAGCGGGAAGCGCGGCAGTTTCACGGAGAAGAAACCTTTCTTCTCTCCTGTCGCCCAGCGCTGACTTTTGCTTATTGCTGGCTTGCTGTAATTAATAAAACCTTTCTTAGATTGAACCATATCTCTCACTCTTGAGTGCATTCATAACAAATTTTGGTGCCGTGACTCGGATGCAATCTGCAGGATGGATTCTCGGCACTACCGGGGAGGCGCCCCGCTCTAATATTTAGTGGCCCGGAGGACCGGTTCCTGCCTCAGTTGCACCGACAAACCTAAATTCAAGGCAATAAGCAAAAGGGAGACCCCTTAAAATCTGTGCACAGAGTCCGGACAAAGACGCGGGACGCGTGAGTATTACAGGCAACCGTTCGATCGGGGTCGGGATCCCGGAGTGTGGCGAAGTGTGTGTGTGTGTGAGAGGGGAACGGGCAGCCAGATTCCCCAAGCAAGAGCGGACCCTTCGGTAGTGCAGTTCCCATTGGCCCGCGAGGGCGTGGGCCACGAAAAAGAGGAAGTGTAAGAGGCTGGGTGATTGAAGGCACTCCGGAAGAATGGGGCAGGGGAGAAGCAAGCCCCCTGTATCTATTAAACTCCCACCGGTACCTAGAGATAGTCCGTTGGGTTTTATATTAGATAATTGGGAGCATTCCCCAGGAACAGAAAATAAAGATAGGGCAAAAATGATTCATTATTGTGTAGAAATATGGGGAGGAAAGGAAATTTCAAAGAATGTATTTTGGCCTATATTTGGATCAACCGAAGAGTGGGTTAAACAAAAGTTAAATTCCTGGGTAAAAACAAAGATCCCCTTTAGCCCAGAGGAAAGTGCTTATGCAGAGATCTGGGTAGTAAATCCCGAGGTTTTTATATTTAAGCTGACAGAGAATTCGGGGGAGGGGAAGGGAAAGAAAAAGAAACCCCGAAAAGAAGACACTTTGATAATCCCCCCCCCTCCATTTGTACCACCACCACCACGAGCCCCACCCCCTCCCCCTCCGAATCCCGAGGAGGAGGATTTAGACATGCCAGAGGTGGGGCCTGTTACCCGGAATAGATCCAGAAGGAAGCAGGAGAACCTATTCCCGTTAAGAGAGATGCCAATGGGTGGCACCCAAGCCAGAATAGGGTTTATATCTGTCCCTCTTAGTTCAGGGGATGTCAGAGACTTCAAAAAGGAGATGCGGCATTTGCTGGAAGATCCATTGGGGGTTGCAGAAAGAGTTGATCAATTCTTAGGACCCAATATGTACACATGGGAGGAATTACAATCGATCCTGAATATTTTATTTACGGCATAAGAGAAAAACATGATTAGAAGGGAAGGCATGCGCATCTGGGATGCTCAGCATGTCCAGGGACCACTGGCAGATGTAAAATGGCCCCTCCAAAATCCCCATTGGGATCATCAGAATCCAGCCCACAGAGTACACATGCAGGATTTGAGGACTATTATAATTCAAGGAATTAGGGAGTCAGTCCCAAGGGGTCATAATATCAATAAAGCATTTAATGAGAGGCAAAAGAAAGATGAAACTCCTACGGAATGGTTGGAAAGGCTAAGAAAGAATTTTCAACTATATTCCGGAATGGATCCAGACACCCAATTGGGACAAGCACTGCTTAAAGCACAATTTGTGGCAAAAGCCTGGGAGGATATTCGGAGGAAGATAGAAAAATTGGATGGGTGGCAAGACAGGGGTTTGGATGAGCTTTTGCGAGAGGCACAAAAAGTGTATGTTAGAAGAGGAGGCTCAGAAGCGACAAATTAAAATGATGGTAGCTGCTGTGAGAGAAAGTAGAGATCAAACCTGGAAAGCGAAACAACAGACACCGATCAGAGATTCAAAGGAAAGACAGAACACTAAAGTTTGTTTTTACTGTGGAAAGAAAGGACACTTTAAGAGAGAATGTAGGGTGAGGATCCAGGATGAAAAGATGTTCAAAGACGACTATAGGTGTCAGGGGCTCTTTATTTTGGGGACAAAAAGCACCAGAAAGAGCCCTTGATAAAGTTAAAAGTGGGTCCCCAGCACCAAGAAATAACATTCTTGGTAGATACTGGAGCTGAGAGATCAACCATTCAGTTTTTACCTAAAGGATGCAGTATATCCAAAGAAACTGCCACGGTAGTGGGGGCAAAGGGGGAACCCTTTGAAGTGGGGGTTATTAAAGATGTGATGATAGAATCAGAATCAAAAGTCGGTTTGGGAAATTTTTTGTTAGTACCAGAAGCAGATTATAATTTGTTAGGACGGGATTTAATTATTGAATTGGGAATACATTTAGATATAGTTGATAAGGAGTGGAAAATAAAACTATGCCCTTTAAGAGTAGAAGATGAAGACAAAATAAACCCAGAAGTGTGGTATACACCTGAGAGTGTGGGACAGCTGAAGATAACCCCATTCTCAGTCACTATTAAAAACCCAGAAATCCCAGTCAGAATAAAACAATATCCCTTGTCACTTGAGGGACGAAGAGGGTTGAAACCAGAAATTGACAGATTGTTAAGTAAAGGACTATTAGAACCATGTATGTCACCTTTTAACACACCCATACTGCCAGTAAAGAAGCCAAATGGGACTTATCGTTTGGTACAAGATTTAAGAGAAATTAACAAACGCACAGTGGAACGGTTCCCCGTAGTTGCAAACCCGTACACGTTACTAAGCAAGCTGGGACCTGACAGTTTGTGGTACAGTGTTATAGATTTAAAAGATGTATTCTGGGCCTGTCCTCTTGATGAGACTAGTCGAGATTATTTCGCATTTGAATGGGAAGATCCAGATACGGGGAGGAGACAACAACTGAGATGGACAGTATTGCCCCAGGGATTCACAGAATCCCCCAATTTGTTTGGGCAAGCATTAGAGCAGATTTTACAGGATTATCAGACAGACCCAGGAGTGACCCTGATACAATATGTGGATGACTTGCTTTTAGCTGGGAAAGAGGAAGAAGATGTAAGGAGAGAGAGTATTAAGCTGTTAAATTTCCTGGGTTTAAAGGGATTGAAAGTATCCAAGGCAAAGCTCCAATTTGTGGAAGAAGAAGTAAAATATTTAGGCCATTACCTTAGAAAAGGGGAGAAAAAGATAGACCCTGAAAGAGTACAAGGAATTTTGTCACTACCGATTCCAAAAAATAAAAGACAGATACGTCAAATCTTGGGATTAACAGGGTACTGTAGACAGTGGATTGAAAATTATAGCAGCAAAGTTAAATTTTTATATCATAAATTGACACAGGAGGGATTAATGAAATGGAGTTTAGAAGATACAGAAAAATTCCAGGAGCTACAAGAAAGTTTAATTCATGCTCCTGTCCTGAGTCTCCCGGATTTGAGAAGACCTTTTTATTTGTTTGTAAATGTGGAAAATAGAATTGCCTTCAGAGTCCTGACTCAGGAGTGGGCAGGGAGAAAGAAGCCGATAGGGTATCTATCAAAGATCTTGGACCCCGTAAGTAAGGGCTGGCCAACTTGTCTGCAAGTAGTAGCAGGATGTGCCCTGTTAGTGGAGGAAGCTAGGAAAATCACTTTTAATAGCAATTTGAAGGTTATGTCCCCCCGTAACATTTGGGGTGTGTTACAACAAAAGGCAAAAAAGTGGATTTCAGATGCTAGACTTCTAAAATATGAAGGAATTTGAGTTGAGGCCCCAAACTTAATATTAGAAACCACTACTTTACAAAACCCAGCTGCATTTTTGTATGGAGAACCAAAAGGTGAACCTTTGACACATGACGGTATAACTACAATTGAGGAACGAACCAAAATTAGACCTGATTTGGAAGAAGAGGAATTAGAAAGTGGAAAAAAGCTGTTTGTGGATGGGTCCTCCAGAGTAATAGAAGGAAGGAGGAAAACAGGCTATGCCATTGTATGAGGACCTGATATGCAAGTTCTAGAATCAGGTCCATTAGACAAATCTTGGTCGGCCCAAGCCTGTGAATTGTATGCAGTATTAAGACCGTTGAAACTATTAGAAGGAAAGGAGGGGACAATATATACAGATTCCAGATATAGTTATGGGGTGGTGCATACGTTTGGTAAACTGTGGGAAGAAAGGGGTTTAATAAACTCTCAAGGGAAAGATTTAGTTCATCAAAAACTCATAATTGCAGTATTAAAAGCCCTGAGAAGGCCCAAGAGGTTGGCAGTGGTTCATTTGAAAGGACACCAGAAGGGAATGGACTTGAGGAGTAGGGGAAATAATGCCGCCAATCAGGAGGCAAAACGGGCGGCATTACGAACAATGGTCCTAAAAGAAAAAGGGGGGCATGAAGAAATTCTGGAACATAAGGATAGTGATTTAAGAAGTAGATTTACTGAGGAAGAGAGGTTAAAACTCCCAGAGACAGGAGCAGTAGAAAACTTAGAGGGGAGATGGTTCCTTCCAGACGGCCGGGAAGTATTACCAAAAGCCATAGCTCAAAGAATATTAGAAAAAATACATCAAAGGACACATTGGGGAGCACAGGGACTAATAGACTATTTTGCGACAAAGTATATGAGCACAGGTATTCGAGACTTAGCTAAGCAAATTACTAGAAGCTGCCTCCCATGTTTAAAAACAAATAGGAAAAATCTCAGAAAATTACCGTATGGAGGGAGACCCTTGGCAAAAAGACCCTTTGCAAATATTCAGATTGACTTCACAGAACTACCAAAGGTAGGGAGACTTAAATACCTCCTGGTCCTAGTGGATCATCTCACTCATTTCGTAGAAGCTTTCCCAACATCACGAACTTCTTCACGAACAGTTGTAAAGGTGCTACTGGAAGAAATAATTCCCAGATATGGGGTACCAGAGACAATAGACTCTGATAAAGGTCCCCATTTTACATCAAAAATAACTCAGGAGGTGTCGGAAGCATTAGGAATCTAGTGGGAACAACACACCCCTTGGCACCCTCAAAGTTCTGGGAGAGTAGAAAGGATGAATGGAGAAATAAAAAAGCAACTTACTAAGCTAGTGATGGAAACAAAACTATCATGGGTTAAGTGTGTTCCACTAGCCCTTCTGAATATTTGAACCCAGCCAAGGGCAGATTTCGGAATTTCCCCTTTTGAGATGTTATATGGTATGCCCTATAATATAGAGGAAGTTCAAACACATCCAAACGTGAGTGATCAATACATCAATAAGTACTTAATAAAATTAATGAAGTTCAAGAGGGCATTGTGGGAAAAAGGAATGCTAGCTCAGAGACCACCATTGGATTTTATATTACACCAGGTACAACCCGGAGAGTGGGTGCTGATAAGAAGTTGGAAAGAGAATCCCCTAACACCGAAGTGGGAGGGACCGTATCAAGTCCTACTAACAACTGATTCTGCGGTTTGAACAGCGGAGAAGGGGTGGACACATGCCAGTCGGATAAAGGGACCTGTGGAGCCACCAAAAACTAATAACTGGGAAGTGGTTAGCCCGGCTGGGGACTTGAGACTTAAGATATCCCGAACAAAATAACATCCAAGAACTATTAACCTGCTTAGAAACTTATGAATAGTAAACTCCATAAAGGTTTTTATATAGAATATAAGATACCCCCATCTAGTGGTAAGGAAATATATAATAGAAGTGTTAAAATAGGCTGTGCTGTATGTCAGAATTGTTATCTTTTATAGAGAGCTTTTTAGCAGATGGGGGACATGATATATTAGTAAAGGCCTGTCTGCACAAACCAGCCTCTGGGATAAGTCGCAATATTAAAGGCTAAAATCCTTGAAACTTGCCTGCAGAAAGTAAAACAATGTTCTTGTGTAACAAAACAAGAATGTAAACTTGTGTGTGTTAACCAATAGTAGCTCGCTCTGCCCGCAAACCCTGTAGAACCCTATAAAAGTGTGCTGAAAATAGAAATAAACTGGCGTTCACAATTACTTCAATGAAGACTGGTGAATTGCTCGGGGGTCCTTCAACATTTGGCGCTCCGACCAGAGACACCCTTGTGGGCAGAGGGGCTTTGGAGTCATCAGAGTGGATCTGGGCATTAATCGTCGCGGGCTCGGATCGGCACCAGATAGGCAGCCTGAGCGCGGTGAGACGCGGAGCGGTTAGACGTGGAAGTAGGGCTGCTGGGGGGGACCCAGGAGGCAAGTGCGTGTGAGAGGGATCGCGACCTTCCGCCTTGCGGGGAGCCGTTGGCATGGAGACAGAATTTGCGGCGGCTAAAAAACTGCTTCTCGGTATCCTCGTTAAACGAGGTGAAGCAGCCAGGGAAAAATACCTGGATAAGCTCATTATATGGGCGAAAAATCGCGGGCATTTTGCAGTGCCCTCACTGCTTTTCGCAGTGGAAGAGTGGACGGATGTCGGGAATTTGATGTGGGACACGGCCATTACGGGAAAGAGTAAAGACGTAGTAGCCCTCGGTTCAGTTTGGAAACTTGTGTTAAATGCCCTACGGGATATGAAAGCAGAGTCATCAGTAGCAGCAGCTGCAATAGACGCCATGGCGCAGCCCGAGACAGACGCGCCGCAATCACCCCCCGCAGAGTCCGCGAATCGTTTGAGTGCATTTTTCGGGGTGGGGCATGTCCGGCCAGCGAAGGGGCTTACCGGGAGACAGTGTAGCACCGTGTCCGAACTTTTAAAATCCCAGGGGTGCGCCGATGCGGCTTCGGCCGCGCCGGCGGAGCACTCCGCGGTTCCGGCCGCGCCGGCGGAACACGCTGCCGCTTCGGCCGCGCCAGCAGAGCCTAAGCCGGAAGTTACTCTGCCGAATGCGGATGTAAAAATGACGGCTCCCCCGGAAGGAGCGGGCGCCAGCTCCAGCCAGGCGGAGCCTGATACGTCAGCAGAAACAAGAGCCGCAAAGTGCAAACCGAAGATCTACCGTTCACTGGAGAAAACCGCAGGACATCCCTCTCCCCTCCGATGACGACATCTCTATACATTCTGATGACAGCCGGCTTGCAGCGGGAGCCGAGCCAAGTGATGACAGCGCAGCGACACAGAAAGAGCTACTGGGATGGCAACATCAAATAGAGCAGCTCGTGCAGCAGCTCCAAGCTCAAATTGAGCAAAACCTATGTATAAATAAAGCGCAGCCTCAGCAAGAGAAAACAGCTCTGCAGCAAACGCCGAGACAACGAGCAGAGTCAGTCCAACAGCTACAAGATATGCTGCGCCCTAAACCATCTGCTCCACCTTTGGAGACACTGTCAACACCACAGCCTTGTTCTAGCTCTATCACCATGGAGGAAGAGAACAGAAGGCACAGAGCACAGCAGAGGTGGTCCGGCATCATTCGAGATGCAGTTCTCGAAGGAGAGTGGCAAGCAGCAGGGACAGTTGCTTGTCCCATTTTGTATGACCAGCAGAATCCACGCTATGAACAGCATGACTGGAAGATCTTGCAGCAAGCCAAGAAGACAGTCACCGAGAATGGCATCAAATCTGAAGCTGCAAACACTGCATTGGACTGGCTGTTCACTTCTGATGTGAACAGTCCCATAGACAGCCAGAATCTCGCTCGTCTGCTTTTAACCCCATCACAGCTTATGGTGTGGGAGAAAGAATGGAAGAGGTTAGCAATCCTAGAAGCTAATCGACCTCGAGATCCAAATGATGTATTGCATGGACTTAATCCTGACATGCTCACCGGTTCAGGAGTTTACAGTCATATGACTGTACAACTAAACTACCCTCTCGCAATGCATCACTTGTCTGCACAGCTCGCTCGACAAGCCTTTAACGCTGTGCCTGATTCCAAACCTCATCCTTCCTTCACAACAATACGGCAAGGTCTCACAGAACCATATTCTCACTTCATCGATCGTCTGTCAGCAGCCCTTAAAGCTCAGAATGACATGACTGAGGAGGCAAAGCAGAACATGTTTAAGCTGCTGGATTTTGAGAACGCCAACTCGAAGATAAAGCCTATCCTTGCCACACTCCCAAAGCAAGCAGACGTGGGAGACATGCTAGATATTGCCCTGCGAGTAAATCAAACGCAGCAAGGACAGCTAGTAGCCAACGCTGTTGCAGAAGCCATCAAACCAACCACAAATCTGATTGCTGCCGCTGTTGGCAAGCTAGGGAGTGGAGGCAAACCCTTCCTCACACCTGCAGTCATCTGTTTTCGATGTGGCAGCAGAGGGCACTTGCGAAAATCTTGCTCAGCTACTGTGTGGTGTGATCACTGCCAGAACAGCAAGCATGCTACCTCGGTATGTCGCTTTGCAAAAAACATGAGCAAGAGCGCGGAGAGCCGCTGCGCGAAGACACAAGTTGCCGGCCCAACTCTATTCAACAGCTCAATCCACCAGCAACCCGAGGGAGCCTGGGACTCGATCTGGCAGCAGCAGTAGACGTCACATTCATCGACACCAGTGTCCGCAAAATTCCAACCGGAGTTACAGGACCTGTTTACTCTGCTACCAGTGCGCTTGGTGCTTTGTTGATTGGAAGATCATCTGCTGGAATGGCAGGACTTATTGTTCTCCCAGGAGTCATCGATGCTGATTACACGGGTGAAATCCAAGTGTGTGCATACACTCTGGCTCCTCCACTTACAATCAAAAAGGGAACAAGAATTGCTCAATTGGTGTTGCTTCAAAAGGTGGCAACTGAAAAAGACATTTTTCGAAGTGCTCCTGCACGTGGAGCCAAAGGTTTTGGGTCAACAGGAGACACCGTGGTGAACCTTGTTCAACAGATGAGTCATCGACCGGTAATTGAAATCACCCTGTGCCACGGATCAAAGCAACAAAGAGTCAAGATGATGCTAGACACGGGAGCTGATGTTACCATCGTCAGCCAAGTCTGGTGGCCAAGAGAATGGCCTCTCCACAGAGCCTTAAGCTCGGTACAAGGTGTAGGAGGATACTCCACGCCACTGAGAAGTGTACACCCAATTCAATTTCGATTTCCTGAAGGACAGACTACCACCTTATGTCCATACGTCATGCCTTTACCTGGAACCCTTGGAGGGCTCGTTGGTCGAGATGTTCTCAGCCAGCTCGGAGCAACGCTAACTCTCCCCAATCAATCGCCTTTTTAGTAGTCGCCACTGCTGACAGGCCGCCAACCCCAAGGATTCAGTGGAAGTCTAATGAGCCTGTGTGGGTTGAGCAGTGGCCTCTATCCCAGGAGCGGCTGGAAATTGCACATAAGCTTGTCAAGGAACAGCTACAAGCAAAGCATATCCAACCATCTCTCAGCCCATGGAATACTCCAATTTTCGTCATCCCAAAAAAGTCCGGAAAATGGCGATTGCTGCATGATCTACGCAAGGTCAATGACCAAATGTGGGCAATGGGCGTATTACAGCCAGGGATGCCCTCTCCCACAATGCTGCCACAAGAATGGCATCTTCTAATCATAGATTTGAAAGACTGTTTCTTCACAATACACCTGCAGAAAGAAGACACAGTGAGATTCGCCTTCACTTTGCCGTCAATCAACAAAGAAAGTCCATCTCAGAGATTTGAATGGGTGGTTCTTCCACAGGGGATGAAAAATTCTCCAACAATGTGCCAACTGTTTGTGCACTGGGCACTGACACCTGTGCGGGCCAAGCTCTCCCAGACAATTATTTATCACTACATGGATGACATCTTGTTTTGTCAACGTGATCCATTTCAAGATGAAGATCTCACATTTATCATCACCCAGCTCGCAGCAAAAGGCTTGGTGGTTGCCCCAGAAAAAATCCAGAAACAAGCCCCCTGGAAGTACCTAGGGTGGATTCTGACATCCTCATCAGTCCACCCGCAAAAATTAGAATTAACTACCAAGATCAACACTCTCAACGATGCACAAAAACTTATTGGAGATCTGCAACGGGTACAATCTATTGCCGGTATCCGAAATGATGAGATAGCACCCTTAATGAGCCTTTTGAAAGGTACAGACCTGCAAGCCCCGATTACTATTTCAGCAGATCAAAAGAGCTGTCTCATTTATCTGGGAAAGAAACTACTTTAAACACTAGCAGATAGAAGATTGCCAGATGTGCCTTTGGGACTTTTGGTTTGTAACCTCTCTGTCGCACCATGTGCCATCATATTTCAGTGGCCTGCTTGGCAAAAAGAGAAAGGGGGAGAAGGCCCATCTAAGAAGAGCCGTCGAAGTGCCAAGCAGCCTGCCAAGAAGCCAATGTTAGTGCAATTAGCGAGGAAAATTGCAGAACCTTTAGCGATCCTTGAGTGGATCTTCACACCACATACGCCGCCGATGAGTATCTGGCAGAGGACAGAAGCAATTGCTTATCTCATCAAAAAAGCGAGAACACGAATAGTGGAGATTAGTGGTGCTGAACCAGAACATATCAGTCTACCAATAACAATAGAGAATCTTGAGTGGATGCTGAGACACTCAGAACCAATTCAATTAGCGCTGCTCAACTATCCAGGAACTGTACACAACAAGCAACCTAGCGACCCGCGCCTGCAAATTGTTCTAAAACAGCGGTGGTTACAACAGCCTAAAGTTGTGAAGCAGCCAGTGAAAGGCCCTACAGTGTATACGGATGCAGGAAGTCGGCGGAAGAAAGCAGCCTGTACCTGGCAAGAAGACTCGAGCTGGAGAAGTAAAGTTATAGATGGAGATGCACACGACTGACTGCAGACATTAGAACTTACAGCCGTTGCATGGGCACTGTCTCATTGGCGAGACAGTAAGCTAAACATTGTATCAGATTCATTGTACGTGGTAGGAGTGGTACAACGTATTGAAGATGCCCTCATCAAACTGCCAGATAATAAGCGATTGTGTCAACTATTTTTTCAGATCAAAAGAGCTATAGAGGACAGAAATGAGCCCTGTTGCATCATTCACATTCGCAGTCATCAAACAAAATTCGGTCTCGGAAAAGGCAATGCAAAAGCTGACACGCCTGTCAGTCCTGTTGTAGCAGCACCAAGAGACTCTTTCGCAGCTGCAAGAGAGAGTCACACTCTCTTTCATCAAGCCGCAAAAGCCTTGCAGAGACAATTTAACATCAGCTTAACAGATGCACAAGGCATTGTAAAATCCTGTCCACAATGCAGTCAATATGGAACCACTCTAGGCTTAGGTGTTAACCCTAGGGGTCTTCAAGCCTATGAAATTTGGCAAATGGACGTAACACACGTACCTGAATTTGGTTGCCTCAAATACGTACATGTTACAGTAGATACCTTTTCAAAAATGGTTTGGGCCACTGCACAAGTAGGGGAAAAAAGCATACATGTAATTCGGCATTTAGTAGCATGCTTTGCCATAATGGGAGTTCCAAAAGAAATAAAAACAGACAATGGGCCTGCATATGTAGGAACACGAGTTTCTCACTTCTTACAAAAATGGGGAGTCAAACATGTAACTGGAATTCCTCACGTGTCAACTGGACAAGCCATTGTAGAGAGAGCCCATAGAACTCTAAAAGAGTACTTGAATAAGCAAAAAACACCAGAACAGTTAGACCCTACCATTCGATTGCAGCAAGTGTTATTCACCCTAAATTTCCTCAGCTTAGTTGGAGATTTAGAGCAGCCCCCAGTGGTCATTCACAATAGCCAAATAAAGATGCAAGCTACCCCAGAGATTAAGTTATACTACAAAAACCCAAAAACAGGTATCTGGGAGGGACCGAGTCCATTGCTATTTAACGGGCGTGGTTACAGTTCTGTTTCCACAGATACTGGACCGCTGTGGGTGCCTAGCCGATGGACCAAACCAGCCACGAAAGATCTGAAGAACAATCAAAACGTTGATGCCCTCAGTCAATCCCTGTCAGCTGACACCACGAGAACAACAAATGTTTCAAGACTGAGCTGTGTCAAATCGCAGTCTGCTCGTGAGAAATTCCTGTGAAGATCTGAGAAGAGTGCAGAGACTCTATCTAGTTGTGCACAAAACAAATTTTAGTTGTGTGTTTATCCTTTTGCAAATTGCTTTCACGCTTAGATTATATATATATATCAAAGCACGTGTGTTAAAGTAGATAGATAAGAGTTAAGATAAGAAGTTTAGTGTGTGTAGTAATTACTATATTAGTATAAGGTATAAGCATTCCCCCTTCAAAAGCTAGCGTAAGCATCTTTGAAAGTTCACTTAACGATCAAAGTTTTAGCCGTGAATTTGCAAACATGATGCCACTTGCATGGGACAAACTGCTTATGGTAATTGTGCTGTGTGTAGCCCCAACCAGTTGTCTGCTGACTGATACCCAAAAGCGACAAAACATATGGGTCACCTTAGCACACCTGACTGGTCAAAAATCGATGTGTTTGAGCCTAGCTACCCCTGGAGATCCTTTTCGCACCTGTCTCGTAGGAGTCCCTGAATGGGATCCTCCAGCCTTTAAAGGTTTAGTTAGCAACGAGACTCGACTAAATCGATCGATAATGCTGCAGGAGTGCAACCGCACCATTGGCCTTACATCTAGGCAACTTGATGCCTGCTGGCAAGCGAAAATTGTTGAGGTTCTCAATGTCACCATGAGACCCCCAGAAGAGTTAGATCTGCTAGGTTCTACCAATACCTCAGGTGGGTGGATGATGTTTGAGCCCCCAACAAAAAATCGTTTTGACAAAGCAACACAGCACTGGGCTACAGTTAACCCCATAGTTGATCTTGTTACTGACACTGAGAATAAAGCCTTTTATTCACGATGCAATCTCACAGGATGATTACCAAAGCGCTTGCCTAGTTCCATCTTCCTAGTCTGTGGGGATAGGGCATGGAATGGAATTCCTGCTAGTCCACATGGAGGGCCATGTTATCTTGGGAAACTTACCTTGTTCCATCCAAGCCTACATCAATTGATGAATGTGGCTAACAAAATGAAAATCAATAGACGGTCCAAGTGAAGCCTAAATGAGTTACAGTGTGATGATGTTAAAAACCCAGACTTTTGGAATCGCGGTGTAATCTGGGCAACCTCCTTCTTCGTTCCAGGAGCAGCTGCAGCCAGGAGTCTAGCCACCCTAAAAAGGCTCACTTGCTGGACTAGGAAAGAATTAAATTTAACATCCACAATGTTAAGTGAGCTTTCAGCCGATGTGAGTAGTGTACGTCATGCAGTATTACAAAACCGAGCTGCAATTGACTTTTTGCTTCTAGCGCAAGGGCATGGTTGTGAAGAGTTTGAAGGCATGTGCTACTTAAATCTTACTGATCATTCAGTTTCCATCCATAAGCAGCTTCGCCAACTACAAGATGGGTTACATGCTCTGAAAGAAGATAGTAACCCCATTGAGAGTTGGTTCGCCAGCTGGGGCATTACTGGATGGTTGAAGTCTCTTGTGCTAGAAGGGGGACGAATGCTATTTATAGGGATAATGGTAATAATGCTAGTAAGTTGTATGCTATCTTGTGTTCGTAGAAGTGTAGTACGAGCTGTATCCAAAGTCTGGCTTGTGCAAAAAGGAAACGGGGGAATTATAGAGAGCTTTTTAGCAGATGGGGGACATGATATATTAGTAAAGGCCTGTCTGCACAAACCAGCCTCTGGGATAAGTCGCAATATTAAAGGCTAAAATCCTTGAAACTTGCCTGCAGAAAGTAAAACAATGTTCTTGTGTAACAAAACAAGAATGTAAACTTGTGTGTGTTAACCAATAGTAGCTCACTCTGCCCGCAAACCCTGTAGAACCCTATAAAAGTGTGCTGAAAATAGAAATAAACTGGCGTTCACAATTACTTCTGTGAAGACTGGTGAATTGCTCGGGGGTCCTTCAACAATCTTTTTGTCTGTTTTAAATGTATAATATGTGAAGAACACTGGTGGACCCACTGTCATAGAGGCTACCCACCAAGAGGGGTGTGTAGATTTTGCTACACTGCCCAGAGGAGACTCACTGATTGGGCCCTAGTAACCAGAATACGAGCAGGAGAGTTTGAGACAGGATCAGAGAAGTGGTGGACTATCTACTCAAAAGGAGTTAACCCCTTGTATTATTGTTACCATCCAAATGAACCTGCGCCTTTTGTAGCAAATATAGTAGCTGGGTTGTGCAGACGGTGGCTCCAGGAATTGAGGTGCAATACCCCTTTAGTAAAGCATAAAAGTTGGGAAAAATACATACAAAGAATCAATAAAAGAAGGAGTAATCTCCCTCCTGAAGAGTACTCTTGCTGCCGAGATGGCACACCCCGTGTCCCGTGGCAACCGGGTCGACGACGGGAGAGGCAGAGGAGTAATAAACTGTGGAGGGAAACACTCCAATATACATGGGACCAAAAGGTCATGGTCCTGGAAATGCCACAAGAATGGGAATGAGACAACCCAGCGAAATAATTTCTGGGGAATCCAAATTGACATTTCACAAAAGAAAAGCCTCTATTATAGCAGGGGAAGCCAATGCTCATTAAAGTAGTCAGTAACATTTATAATCTTAATTAGCACATTTAACATTTGCACAAGTAAGACTCACGAACCTTTCAATTGGTCTTTAATCCAATGGGAAGACCAGGTTATTATCCAATCACAGATCACCTCTGGAGCCCCTAGCTTTCAAGTTACACTGGACTCTCTCATGAAGTGGAAGGGTATTAGTTATATCCCGCCCGGGCATAAGGTACTATATATGTGCCCAGCTTCTAATCCAGGCAGAGGGTATTGTAAGTATCCAGGCGAATTTTACTGTAGATATTGGGGTTGTGAGACAATTTCCATGGGATGGAAAGTACAGAACCCAGATAAGTATCTAAAGGTTGAACGGGGTCCACACGGATGTGTAAAGCCCTGGATAGGCCCCTCAGGGGAAGTAACATATATTGGAACTTGCAAATTACACTACATTAATATCACACAATCCCAAGACCCTGGGTGGTTATTGGGAAGAACCTGGGGTCTCAGAGTATGGGAACCCGGAAGAGATCGGGGAGTGCACATTCTCATAAAGAAAGAGGTGGTTCCCCATGATTCGGGATCTGTTGGACCAAATCCAGTGGTGTGGGGAGCAATAGACCCCAAAGTAAGAGATCAGAATAACCATTCAGAAAAACTAGAAAATAGCACCCAAGTATTAACCACGGTAGAGACACCCCAAGAATATGGAAACGAGGCTCTTTGGTAAATTTTTCAAGCTACCTTTAAAGTGTTAAATGATACACACCCAAATTTAACTAGAGAATGTTGGTTATGTTATAACATTAACCCACCCTTTTATGAGGCCATAGGCTCCATAGCAGAACCAAAGAGAGTAAATGGCACCTAATCCTGCTGCCTGCTTATGGAAATCGGGAAGGGAAAACACCCCAGGAATAACATTATCTCGAGTCACTGGAAAAGGGAAATGTGTGGGAAATGTGCCCCCAGATAAGAATTATTTATGTCAGACAAAAATACAGATTAATGACCCTCGCAAGCCAGCTCAGTGGCTGATTCCAGCACCTAATACTAAATGGGTTTGTAATACTTTAGGAGTAACCCCATGTGTTTCTATAACAGCCTTTAATGAAACCTATGAATTCTGCATACAGGTTATAATAGTTCCCAGGATTATTTATCATTCTGAAGAATATATGTATACACAATACCAAAACCCAGAACACCATTTGGTGAAGCGAGAACCCCTCACGGCACTAACTGTAGCCGTATTGCTAGGCATAGGAGGGGCTGGATTAGGAACAGGTGTAGCGTCCTTAGTAAATCAGCACCAGGGGCTCAGAGAGCTTAGAATTTCAGTAGATGAGGATTTAAGAAGAATTGATAAATCTATAAAAGACCTCACAGACTCCCTAGACTCACTGGCTGAAGTGGCCTTGCAAAATAGAAGGGGATTAAATCTATTATTTTTACGACAAGGAGGCCTCTGTGCTGCACTTAAAGAAGAATGCTGTGTATATGTAAATAAAAGTGGAATAGTAAGAGAAACCATGGCCAAATTACAGGAAGGACTGGAAAAGAGAAAGAGAGAACAAGAAATGCAACAGAGTTGGTATGAATCTTGGTTTAGTTACTCCCCCTGGTTAACTACTTTGTTATCCACCATAGTGGGGCCGCTAATTTTACTAATTTTAGTACTTACTTTAGGCCCTTGCATTCTCAATAAAATTATTAACATCGCAAAAAACAGGTTAGAAGCAGCTCACCTTATGTTAATACAAGCTAAATATGAAGCCTTAAAGGGAGAAGAAACAGAAGATTATTTAGAATTAAGTAAAAGGGAATTACAAAGATTCAGCGAACAAAAGTAAGGAATAGAAAAAGGGGGGGTTGTAATAGACAGAAACTCTTTTGTTCGCCTAAACATATAGATATGATGCTTTGCAAAATTGTGCTTTGTGAAATCGGGAGGAGGTTGAAGGCCGCTAAACCGCTGAGGCTCGCATAATAATTAACGGCCTGGCAGAGATTTCTGGAATGCCAGGACAAGATAAGCCTTAAAGGGAAAACAGTGAGAAAAGGTCAGCAGAGTAAGATTGAGGAAGACTTGGAACCTTCATCCCACGACCACCAGAGAGCAGAAACGACCCCCTAGTAACTAGAGACGCATGCGCAGAGACGCTGGAGAAAGGACACGTAACTCAGAAGTCGAGTCACTTAAAAGGAGAAACACGGAAGCGGGAAGCGCAGCAGTTTCGCGGAGAAGAAACCTTTCTTCTCTCCTGTCGTCCATCGCTGACTTTTGCTTATTGCTGGCTTGCTGTAATTAATAAAACCTTTCTTAGATTGAACCATATCTCTCTCTCTTGAGTGCATTCATAACAGTAGGTGGAGGATAGATGGGCAGATTAAAGATCACTTTACAGCAGGCCTTGTTGGCATTTCTTTGTGCCATTTCTTTGATCAATTCTGCTTGTGCTGCTGGTTCTTCCACTTGCTGTTGTATCTGTAACCTGAGACGATCTACAAAATGCAAGAAACTCTCGGATGGAAGTTGGTTAATATTAACATAACTGACTTGGGTTTCTAGTGTAGGTATTTTATTTTAAGCTTTTTCTGCTACTTCACAGATTTTATCTAAAATAGGTTTTGTTAGCACTTGAGCCTGATCTTCAGGCTTAGACCACCTTCCCTCCCCTCATAGGTGTTCAAAAGTAATCTCATTATTTTCTGCATCTTTTGCATCCTGTATGCTTTGCTTGAGTTCATCTAGGAGGTCTTTTAATGACCTTTTCCACAAACTTTCCCAAAAATCAAATTCAGTGGGTGTTAGGAGGCACCTGAAGAAACCTTTGATGTCAGCAGGATCTAACTCCTGAGATTTTAAAGTAGCTTTAATCATTCTTTTTAATATTTCACTATTTTTGCCAAATTCACATTGTATTTTACATATCTCTCTGATATCATGGTAAGCAAAAGGCTGATATTGTCTATTAGCTCTTTTCTTACCAGTATATATCACAGGTGCAGCTGTAAGTATATCCTTATCTTCCCCAGAGCCTGTATCTCCAGGGTTTCTCTGCCCAGCCCCACCCCCACCGGGCAATGGGGGCTTTGTCTCACTCCCAGGCTGGTGAAGGGACCTATCTGCCTCTGCAGGAGGCCCAGGGGGCCCTGTATCACTCCCGGGCCGGTGAATGGACCCACCCACAGCCCCACAGGGGCTGGGCATGGACACATCTCCCTTCCCCGGGGGGCAGGGCCAGGACACCCCTTCCCCCGCTCTCCCACGGGAGCAGGGCCACCCCTGTCACTCTCCCCCTCCCCGTGGGAACAGGAGGCAGGGGCGTGGAGAGCAAGATTGCAACATTTGGGGGCGGGTCTGTAAGGTGATGCCATGCTTGAGCAGGGTATTGCAGGAGGGAGATGTGAGAGGGAGGGGAGGGGCTATGGGAGGAGTAAGGGAAGTGGGCAGAGTGAGGTGGATAGAGGGAGTCACGGGAAGGATGAGGGAAATAGGAAGGGGTCTCCTCCAAGTGGGTAGCTGGGACATGGAGGCCCGGGGATTCCACGGTCGGCATATTAGGGTATAGGTAAGAGTCTCGGGTAGTTTTCGCAACACTATCAGAGCTGGGGGTCTGAATGAGACACATGGCTCCAGAAATGGCACTATTACAGTGCGTTTCTTGAGTTTCTGGATTTTTTTCATGTATCTTTTTCAGCACAGGAGCAGAAGGTAAAAAGGTATGGGATACTGAGGAAGGCTGCAATGGCTTGTTTTTTATGTCTTTTTCTCTGTTGATCGATTCTTTTTGAATTATAATTAAAATTGGGAGATATTTTTAAGCATTTTTTCTCTTTCCTCTATTTTTAGTGAGAATATTGCCAATTTGATTCCATGTAGAGATAGAATTTACTTCACTCAAATCAAGCTGTGGATTGTTATGAGGTAACCACTCTGTGAAACATTTTAACTTTTTTTAGAGATTTTAACATTTATAGTATTTAAAAATTCTTGCAGTTTGGATTCTAATTTTGTTTGGGGTGTAGACGTGTTAGATCCCATGCCTGTTATTAAGTTGTGTTTTCAAAACTCGTTTTTATCTTGTTTTACTACAAAGCAACAAAGCGGTGTAAAGGCAGGCTTTCTTACAACCCCCCCACACACACACACTGGGTTGAGATAAGCTCCTGCGGCTGTTGCTGCTGTGCCGCGCGGTCGTCCCACGAAACGTACCATGACCGGCACTGCGCGGGAGGGCCTTCCCGCGCCGCGGCTACCGGTCCCCGGTCCGGGGCGGCCCGGTCACCCCTGCCGGTTCCCGCGCCGCTTGTACCGCGCTTCGTCCGCCAGTGCCTGCTTGCGCGCACGCACCTGTCGCCCACCGGCACTGTGAGTGCTCGCTTCCTGGACGCGCTCCGCGCCTGCCTGCGCGCTCCACGCTTGCCGCTCGCCGGGGCCGCCCCGGCTGTCTCTTGCCGGGACGGCCGGCCTGACTCACCAGTCTTACGTTGCCAAGGAGTAGAAATGCCTCCTGTGTGGATTGGGTTCCCGTGGGCGTGAGGAAGTTACCAATCCAGTCCTTGTAAACTATAATCTTAGCTTTTCAAGCTAGCTGACGTGCCCAGGCTTGCGAAACACCTGTGTTTCCAGCCAGTTTTAGGGGGTCGAACCCACCTTGAGACGCCACCTGCTATTAAAACTTTGTCCCCAGCCTCTCTGTTATCACTGTCCACCCCGCAGCGGCCAGGGAGGCTGGGGAGGTAGTTTTAGCTTGCCAGAGGAGGCCCTAAAAACGAGGCTCTTTCCCTTTGCTGCGATGGCAGTTACAGCTTTATTTCTTGGGAACTTTCGGCATGAGATGGCAGGAGGGAAAGAGGAAGAGATATTGATCAGCACCTTTTTTTCAATGCAGGGGAAAGGGGTGGGGGGAATTTACACAACCAATAAGGGGAACTGGGAGAACAAGATAAGGGAAAGAACTTACAAGTCTACATTTTCGGGGGTACATTCTTTGGGTCATACCATTTTTCCTAACTGCATTACAACACTATCCCTATTAATACTATAAGTAAAATTTGTCCTCCCTTCAGCACAAGAGACCTAAATCATCCAACAATGCCGTAGCTGGCCAACCAACCCCCAATGGGGTCACCACCTTCCCCCAGGGCATGCGACTCATCCTGCAGCTGCCTTAGTTGTTTGTGGATTGAAACTGAATGGTCAGTAAGGTTCAAACAGCACATACCTTTAAAGTCTTCACAACTATATTCTTGTGCTAAAAGCAAGAAATCAATTGCAGCTTGATTTTGCAATACGGTGTGACATACACTACTTACATCAGCTGAAAGTTCACTTAACATTCTTGATCTTAAATTAAGTTTGTTCCTGGACCCAGAAACTTGCATTTTTAGAGTTGACAAGCCTTTAGCAGCAGCTGCTCCGGGAGTAAAAAGGAGGCTAGCCATATTGTACCACACCTCCAAAAGTCTGGGTCTCTAACAGCATCACATTGCAATTCATTTAGGCTTCACTTTGACCATTTGATGTTTTTCATTTTACCAGCTATATTTAACAATTGGTGTAAACTAAGTTTTCCAAGGTAATAGGGTCCTCAGTGTGGGCTAGCAGGAATCAAATTCCATGCTCTATCTCCACAGATTAAGAATATTGCACTAGGTAATCGCCATGGTAATTGTCCTATGAGTTTGCACCATGGATAAAAGGCTTTATTTTTAGTGTTCCACTAATAGGGTTAACTGTAGCTCAGTGTTGCATCACTTTGTTGGAGTGGCTTTTTGACAGGGGCTCAAACATTATCCATCCACCTGAGGTATTGGTGGAGCCTAACAAGCCCAATTCTTTTGGGGCACCTATGGTAACACTGAGAACTTCAATAATTTTTGTTTGCTAGCAGGCTTCAAGTTGTCTTGATGTAAAGTCAACAGTGCGATTGCACTGTTGTAACATTGCCAATTGATTCAGTTGAGTTTCGTTACTAACTAAACCTTTAAATGCTTGAGGATCCCATTCAGAAATTCCTATAAGACAGGTGCAAAAAGGACCTCCAGGTGTGGCTAGGCTTAGACACATTGATTTTTGGCCTGTCAAGTATGCCAGAGTGACCCATATATTCTGTCGCTTTTGAATGTTATTTAGCAGAAAATTGGTCGGGACTATATACAGCACAATTACTATAAGCAGTTTGTTCCATGCAAATGACACCATGCTTTCAAAATCACAGGTTTTAAAGTTAAATGAACTTTCAAATATGCTCACTTTAACTTTTGAAGGGGGAATACTTACACTTTATACTAATGTCTTCTCGAAAATTATCAATAACCTTTCAAATAACAATTATCATATAAGCTAAACTTTTAATCTTAAACTATTATCTAACTATGTTTAACACACATGCTCTGGTATTTATGCAATCTAAGTTTGAAAGCAATTTGCTTAAAGGGTAAAATACAGTTACAATTTTGCTTTTATATACAGTTAGATGGAGTCTATACTCTTTTAGATCTTCTACAAAATTTTTCTCACAAACAGACTATGATTTAATGCGATTCAGTTTTGGAACATCCACTGCTCTTGTGACGTCAGCTGGCAGACGATCAGTGACTGACTGAGGGTATCGATGTTCAGGTTGTTCTTCACATCCTTCTCAATCTCAAAACAGAAAACAACTGAAAAACAATTGGTAAAGACACATCATGATAACAACATAAAATTTCTGTTGGCAAACTGTTCATATAGTTTTCAGACACAACTGTATCCTGGCAGCTCCACTTCTGATCTTGTCTGAAGTTTTAAGGTTGTATGGTAACTTCTCTGTTTACTGGGTCTCATATTTTCAAAGGCAAACAATCTGGTCAGATGAATAGGTGACCTTTTTGAACCTGTCAACAAAACACAGGCACTTTGCCCCTTGAAGTTAATGAATCATTTTGACTTAGCTGTGGTACACCCAATTGTAAATTTAGATTATATAATGTTATAAATGCAAAGGCAATTTTGGGATAAAATCAAAGAGAAATTTATAATAAACAACATAGAAAAAAACAGAGAGAAAAACCACAATAAAAATGATCAGCGCAGCGCTGGGTGGACAGGACCTACACCCGAGGTGTAGGTTTCCCAAATCCACGTCTGAGCGCTCTCAGCATTGGGGTTTTATAGGATTTTTAAGTCTTCAGGCTAAAATTCCAAGCAGGCTACATTCACCAAGTGTTCTTGATTGCTCGGTGAATAGATTTCCTGGCTTGGAAAAATAGACTTAACCAGTGTCCGGACAGAGTCTCCTCATATGCAAAGAGACTCTGTATGTATTTTAATTTTGGGCTATCAAGGATGAGGTGATGTGATCCGGGGTTGGTGCCGATGGAAATCTCGGCGGAGTCTCCCCCTTTGTTTCCAGTGATTGTATCTCCAACACTGGTCTGACAGGTGGGCGATTCAGGACTAGCGGCAGATACTTTTCTGAGGCTCGTCTTTGTCGACTTTGATTGTTTCACAACCGAGATCTGCAGAGACGTTGGTCAGGTCCGGAGTTGGGTTCCTCCCCCGAGCTAGTCCTTTTGTTGTCTTTGATGGCTCCCATCCTGTCTATTTTTCGAGTTAATGTTCGTTATCTGGGTGTTGGCTACAATCCTTTGCTTTCGGAGAAGAACTCCCGGCCAGGCTTGGGAGGAGGGTTTCTTTCTTTTTACAAACACATCTTTGGTTTTTTATTATTTTGATATATACATCTTATTTATATCTTTACGAATTTTTATTTACACATAATTTATTACATATAATATTTCTAAATTTTCTATATAAATATTTGTTGGGGGTTAGGTGTCCTTTTTTTTTTTTAGTTCTGGCTTGCCCGTGGAATTTTTACCCATTAGTTGCAGGGACAACCTAACTGTGGGTACTTGGTGGGTGCTTGAGAAAAGACAAAGAGTTTGGCCAGGCCCAGGCGGGGGGAAGGGGGCAGGAAAAAAAGGAGGGTGGGGACAGTTTGGCAGGCTTTTCTTCAGCTTCGGAGAAGGACACTTGGGTGCAGAGCTGTTGCAGTGGGAAGAAGGGAATTTCACCATCATCCAGATGGAGCTGCTGCTGCTTCTCCTTCCCTCTTTGTTGGTGAGCCTCGCACCCCCTGTCCAGCCGGGACGTGTGGCAGTGCCAGGCACCGCTGCAGAGCTGCTGATACGCCTCAGCCACCGGCCCAGGATCTCAGCTCATCCCAGCTGATCCAGCCGACTGTTCCTCAGAGCTCTGCAGGAGCACCGGGACTGCCCGCCCGAGGGGGTTTGTGAACCCCCATCCCGTCTCAGCCGAGAAAGCTGTCACGAGGTCCCTGGTTCTGTTTTCTTGCTAATGCTGTAGTTATTGTTGTTTGTTTGCCTTGTTATAAATACTAGTAAAGAACTGTTATTCCTATCCCCAGATCTCTGCCTGAGAGCCCCTTGATTTCAGAATTATAATAATTCGGAGGGAGGGGGTCTGCATTCTTTCATTCCAAGGGAGGCTCCTGCCCTCCCTAGCAGACACCTGTCTTCTAAAACCGAGACAATATTTCATTATTGTGGTCTAAATTTCTAATACACATATTACACTAATCAAATGCTTCTAGGGCAACAATTCCCCCCTTTTTTGGGGTTTTTTATGTTGTTTTTAAAAAAAACAAAACAAAAATAAAGAATGACGTACTTCCATCTTGCAGATCAATATCAACACAAAACCACATACACAATGAATAAGAAACTTATAACAGCTGAAAATCAAACAAATAATAAACATTATCAATAACATATGTCATATAAAATTACTATTAACTACTAAAACACTGCACTAGCATCCCATAGTTGGCAAACAAACATCAAAATCAGTGAAGGATTGGATAACCAC
Organism: Poecile atricapillus; assembly: GCF_030490865.1. NCBI lineage: Eukaryota > Metazoa > Chordata > Aves > Passeriformes > Paridae > Poecile > Poecile atricapillus. The sequence continues at coordinate 65,692,748 of NC_081288.1, forward strand.
CTCCGGAAATGATTCTCCAAGCCCACTTCAAAATTGATCCAGCTGTCATATTAATAAGGTCAAATTGCAAAGTCAAAAATTACTCAAATACTCATTTGGTACAGAAAGCATCTGGATCTGTTGGCAAACATTCCATCCAGGTAAAGTCAAGGCTTGTTGAGGGCCTTAGGCTTTTAACTGGAAAGATGTCTCTTAACTCATTTTTAGAACAAGGTTCTCAGTAGTAGCAGCTATGAGATGCTTACAGCACAGCAAACTGTTAAAAGGCATTTGTACAAAGCAAATGATCAGAAGCCTTAGGTACCAGACCAATTAAACCATGCAGCAGTTGGCTCAATCTGAAGCCTCTCCCATGGCAGCTGATCTTCAGCAATGATACATTTCCTTGGAATTCTGAAAACACTGAAAAAATAATAAAGCTATAACAAACAATAGAACTCCTGATGAAATCAAGGGTGTCACAGACTGCATTCACATCTATTCACAAGCAGGTGTTCATCAGTCTTCTATCACAGCTGTTTCAGTTGTTGTCATGTTTCTCTCGGAAAATGACTATACTTTGCAGTTCAAACAAGTGTTTTCAACAAAACATAAAACAATTTAAATTAAACAATATTTAAACCTGGTAACAATTAATTATGACAAAAAAAATAACAAAACTTAACCTTATAAGAATATCGAAGTTATAAAACTTAACTTAAAAACATTCAAACTTAAACATAATAAAACTTAACGTTGCTTAATTCTATTAAGACTTAATCTATATCAAAGAAAAGCATAACAATCTTACTCTATTATTACAGAAAGGCAACTGAAAGTTTGGTATATAGTTCTGAACACAATATAACTAACATGGATTCGCTATAAAAATTATAAAATGTAACAAATACAACACAATTCTATGTCATCTAGCTTTGAGAATAACTCACAATAACTGCAAATGTTACTAAAAATATTTATTCATAACAGGAATTTGCCTAGTATATGGTTAAGTTGGTTAGGATTTTAAAGTGCAGTTTTACTAGAGAAAAACCACAACAGCACAGGATTTGGCAAGTTGCCATTCAGCTTTTATAACACTTTTTTAAAACATCAAGTCCAATTTCTTAATTAAAATCCAAAATCCAAATTGGTATATATGCTGTTATACGTGTTTTTTATAACAAAAGGACTCACATTAAAATTACTTTATTAAAATTGTGGAAAAAACAAGCAAATGGGTAATATATGCTTAACTTAACTTTTTCTTGTACAGTAACGTTCTCCTAGCTAATTATTTTTTAAACCACAAATATCTATTGTAGATAACACTAACTGGAAGGTTGTTTTACTAGCAACTGTAAATCATTCAATATTTTAACATTAGGTTTTAAAACTAATTATTGCAAGATAACTTTTACTTCTGTTACTATTCACCTTAAACACTGTTTTAAAAAGGGGCTTTTTGAACTTTCAAAGAATCACAATAATTTCTCTAGTAAAACTCTAAAAACTGCAACTGCATCAACTCATAATTACTTAAAACACAAAATTAACTCTAAAAGGGTATATAAAAACATTTAAAAAACCAATGAATCATGACTTTTTAACAAAATGGGTACTATCTTGGAGCCTTTTCTTACAGAGGGAGTGAGGGGGTGAACTGCCCGCTCTGGTGCTGTTATCTCTAAAAGGTTTGAGTGAAGTCTTCGTCATTCTCCACATACTCTCACAGAGAAGAAAAACGGAAAGAAAAAAAAAACCTCACAAAGTTAACTTTAATAAATGCAGTTCTTTCTCTCAATATTTCTCTCATTGTTCACAAATAGAAGAAAAAGGGCACGATTTTACAAAAACAGGCAATGTTAGACAAAAAGCCTTTCAGGGCCAGGTGGTTACAACAGTGATCATTGCAACTTATCAACTTTTAATTACAGTGATGAATTTCAAATTAGATACCATATAGTTAGCAATTTTTTGGCTATTTTATCTCCCTTTGAAGCTGTCTGAGCCACCTGTTTCTATTCAACTGTTTCTGTAATTGGTGATATTTGTCCAGCGTGGCCTTGGAGCTTCTTCTACACTGCCTCTGCCATGGGGGGTGCTTTTGTTCTCTGCACACACTCCTATGTTCCCCCCATGCTGGGTGGAAACCTATCTAAATTTGGCTTCTCTTCAAAGGTAGAGTTAATATCTTGTCCCTGTATGTCCACAATCAATTTGAAAACACTGAACATCTCCTTATTTTCTTCTCTCTGACTCTCCCTCCCTCTCTCCAAGGGCAGCATAGATAGGAGTGCTTGCCCAGCAGTGGGAGGTAAAGGCGTCTGCTGCTGTGATGCAGGTAGAATTACGGCGCTCGCAGCCTGAGCATATCTCGCTTTCATGTTCTTTAAGGTATTAATTACAATCTGCCAAGTTGGACCGAGAGACAGTGTCCTTGCTTTTCCCTGTAATCATTTTCTTCCACAACAAATCTCCTATATTTTTCCATTCTTCCACTGCAAAAGGCAGCAGTGGGACCTGGAGGCGCCCGTGCCTATTATCTGTAGCCCATAAAATGAGCTTTCCAAGGTCCATATCCTTGACTGCTTCGTTTCGTTTAACGATAATGTTTAGAAGCAGTTTGTGCTGCCGCAAACCCATCCATTCTTTGTGACCACAGGTGGGGGAGGGGAGGGACCCCTCCTCCTAAGTGCCCATGCGCACTTGCCCTCGGTCTTCGTCCCAGCTCCTCCACCCTCGGTCTCCCCCAGTGGCCCGCATCCACGTCCTCCCGCGCACGGATCCGCTTCACTGGTTCTACCACCGAATCCTTCTGCCCGCAGAAAGTTCCTGTTGGAGCGCCAGACAGGCTTTTACTAAAATCTCATGCTTTTACTCTGTTAAAATGTTTTACTACATTTATAATTAGTTGGTTAGTCTGTCTGTAGGACACCGCAGGTGAGGCTACAACTCTGGATGGTACTGAAGCGAGGCATTTGGGATCCCCATCGCATCATCCAGTTATCGACCAAGGAATGATGAGGGGTACTGAACCTCATAGTCTCTGGGCACGGGTCCTGGGAAGTGTGGCACAAAGATATCTGTGTGCAGATGATCTCTATATACAACAAACCCCATTGGAAGACCATCCAACAAGGGATTCAATGTTTAAGAGAAATGGCAGTGGTCGAGATTATCTTCTTGGATGACCTAAACACTAGGAATCGAGACTTGGTACCATATATATCTGTGATGTGGCGAAAACTTGTATGACTTGGGCCACACTAATATGCTTCTGCTTTAGCAATGATGAAGTGGGATGACAGGAAAGAGACTGTGCTTGATATGGCAAAGAAGCTTCGAGCATACGCAAATGCCGTGCATGGCCCCACACATGCAAAAATCGCAGCTGTGGAAACATGTCTGCAGAAAGTGGAAGAAAAGATAGAGGAGAATCACAAGAAACTCAGGGAGGAGATTAAAGAGGGCTTTCTCCAAATCTCGGCAATAGAAATGAGAAGTCCTGGTACCAAACGCAGACATCCCCCAGAGAAGGAGAGAAGGTACACCCCATGAGCTGAGCTATGGTTCTTCCTGCATGACTGTGGAGAAAACATGAGGAGGTGGGATGGAAAACCTACTGCTGCTCTGGCAAAATGGATGCTTGAACTGGAAGACGGCAAGACTCAGAGAGGAAGTTCCACCAAAAAGAAAGCCACTCCAGTAGCTTGTAGCCAAACTGCCAGGTATGATGATGATGACACCACATCTGATCCCCTTGAAAGAACCTCCAAGACAGATGTGCAGAGAAAGAAAGATAACCAGGCTTAGAGGGGCCCTGCCTCTAGCCAGGTAGAGGCTGGGGAAAACCATGTGTTTTGGACTGTGTGGATTTGTTGGCCTGGCACATCAGAATCACAAAAATATGAGGCCTTGGTCGACACTGGTGCACAGTGCACATTAATCCCATCAAGACATGTGGGGCCAGAATCTGTTTCTATTGCTGGCATGAGAGGGGGATCACAGGACTTTACTTTGGTGGAAGCTGATGTGAGCCTGACTGGAAATGAGTGGAAGAAACACCCTATTGTGATGGGCCCAGAGGCCCCATGCATTTTGGGCATAGACTTCCTCCAAAGAGGGTATTTCAAGGACCCAAAGGGACTCAGGTGGGCATTTAGGATAGCAGTTGTAGAGACAGAGGGTGTCAAGCAATTGAACACCTTGCCTGGACTATCAGAGAACCCATCAGCAGTAGGACTTCTGAAGGGGGAAGAGCAACAAGTACCAGTTGCCAACTTGACGGTTCACTGCCAGCAGTATTGGATGAATCGAGATGCTGTGATCCCCATCCACAAGATGATCCGAGAAATAGAGAGTCAAGGGGTGGTCAGCAAAACCTACTCACCCTTCAACAGCCCCATTTGGCCTGTGCACAAATCTGAAGGAGAATGGAGATTGACTGTGGATTATTGTGGCTTGAATGAAGTGACTCCACCACTGAGCGCTGCCGTGCAAGACATGCTGGAGATCCAGTACAAGCTGGAGTCCAAGGCAGCAAAGTGGAACACCACTACTGACATTGCCAATGCATTTTTCTCCATTCCCCTGGCAGCAGAATGCAGGCCTCAGTTTGCTTTCACCTGGAAGGGCATGCAGTACACCTGGAACCAACTGCCCCGGGGTGGAAACACAGTCTCACCATCTGCCATGGACTGATTCAGACTGCACTAGAAAAGGGTGAGGCTCTAGAACATCTGCAGTACATTGATGACATCATTGTGTGGGGGAATACAGCTGCAGAGGTCTTTGAGAAAGGAGAGAAAATCATCCAGTTTCTCCTGAAAGACGGTTTTGCCATCAAGAAGAACAAAATTAAGGGACCTGCTCAAGAGATCCAGTCCCTGGGAGTAAAGTGGCAAGACGGACAGCATCAGATTCCTACCATTGTCATCAATAAGATCATAGCAATGTCTCCACCATCCAACCAGAAAGAAACGCAAGCTTTCTTGGGTGCCATAGGCTTTTGGAGAATGCATATTCCTGAGTACAGCCAGATTGTGAGCCCTCTCTACCTGATCATTTGCAAAAGGGACACTTTCCAGTGGGGCCCTGAACAGCAACAAGCCTTTGCCCAAATCAAGCAAGAGAGCGCTCAGGCAGTAGACCTTGGTTCAGTTAGGACAGGACCAGATGTGAAGAATGTTCTCTACTCTGCAGCTGGGACCCATAGTCTGTCCTGTAGCCTTTGCCAGAAAGTATCTGGTGAGAGTCGAGGCCAACCACTAGGATTCTGGAGTCGGAGCTATAGAGGATCTGAAGTCAACTACCCAACCACAGAGAAGGAAATTTTAGCAGCCTATGAAGGAGTTCAAGCAGCCTCAGAGGTGATTGGCATGGAAACATAACTCCTCCTGGCACCCCGACTACTGGTGCTGGGGTGGATGTTCAGAGCAAAGGTTCCCTCTATCCACCATACCACCAATGCCACATGGAGCAAGCGGATTTCCCTCATCACACAGAGTGCCTATATTGGAAAACTGAATCGCTCTGGGATTTTGGAAATAATTAAAACTGACTGGAAGGTGAAAACTTTGGTCTCACTGACAAAGTGGATCAAGCACAAGTGACACGTTTTGAAGAAGCTCCACTGTACAACCAGCTGACAGCAGAAGAAACACACTATGTTCTTTTCACTGATGGTTCCTGTCGCATCGCAGGGATGATGTGAAAGAGGAAATCAGCCATATGGAGCCCCACATGACAGGTTGCAGAAGCTACTGAGGGAGAAGGTGGATCAAGCCAACTTGCTGAACTCAAAGCTGTTCAATTTGCACTGGATATTGCTGAGAGAAGTGGCCAAAGCTCTACCTCTACACTTATTCATGGATGCTAGTCAATGCTCTGTGAGGATGGCTGGAAAGGTGGAAAAGGGCCAATTGGCAGCGTAGGAGAAAACCAATTTGGGCTGCTGATGAGTGGAAAGACATCGCTACCAGGGTAGAGAAACTGTGAAAGTCTGTCATGTAGATGCCCATGTCCCCAAGAGTCGGGCTAATGAGGAGCACCGAAACAACCAGCAGGTAGATCAGGCTGCAAAGATAGAGGTGTCAAGGATAGACTTAGATTGGCAGCACAAGGGAGAGTTGTTCCTAGCTCAATGGGCTTATGATGCCACAGGTCATAAGAGTAGAGATGCAACCAAAAAGTGGGCATGAGACCGAGAGGTGGATTTAACTATGGACAGCATTTCTCAGGTTATCCATGACTGAGATGTTTCTTGCAGTCAAGCAGACCAAGCGAGTGTGTCATAGTTTTAAAGCAGTAACTAAAAAATTACTAGAAAACTTACTTATTTTTTTTCTGTGAGGTATGGATTAGAACAAGAGCAAAACAGGCTTAAAACTTAAAAGGAATAAAGAAAGTTTATTAACAAAACTACTAGAATAAGAAAACCAGAATAAAACTTCCAGAAAACCCCTCTTTCTCCCACTACCCAACCATTCCCTTGTTCACATGACAACATAGAGACAAAAAACTTTGGAACTTTGGTGTTTAAAACAGTCCCAATTCCTGCTAGAATCTTTTCATCAGTCTCTGTAGAGAAACAGAAGTCTTCTTCTGCTAATCTATGGAGTTTCTCACAAGAAAACTATTTCTGTTATAGCTTTCTATTTCTCTGATGCCAGCTGCCCGGAAATCCTGTTATCAATTCACTCCTCCCATTTCACATCACTGAGGTGTGTATGGGTCAATGAGTCTAGGGATGTAATTTTTAAGGATGAGTTATTCAAAGGCAAAAGTTTTCTTCATCTGTCTCTGTGAGCTTCCTGGAAACAGAAGTTTTTACCTTTGCCTCTACAACGGCCCCAAATCTTCAACTATTTCTTCTCCCCCCTCTGTTCCAGCACCTCACTGTATCACAATTACTCCACCTTTTGCTCAAAATCCACACTTTGAACACTCCATTCCTCCCAATATACTCTGTCATGAATTAAAGGAGTTTCTTCAGAACACTGTTGTCCATCTCCATAGCTTCCACAGAAAAATATTTCAGCTTATAAAGCATCTCCTTATTCTCTCTTCCTCATCTAAAACTTAACTCTTTTCTTCACGGTCTTTGATGGCTTTATGATGTCTTCTTCATGTTGATTGTCTCTCTCTCTCTCTCTGGGAAAAAGGAGTAATCTGTACGTCTCATCCAGGTAGTAAAAGAGTTAAGAGTCTTGGAAAAGCTGCAGATGTTCATGGTGTCAGGTTTCAGTGCAACGGCAGAAACTGCAGACTAAGCCAGGCCGGCCGGCTCCGTTTCTTCCCCCCCGCCCCGACCTCTGCGGCCTTGTCCGCCCTGGGGGGGGGGAAGTCGAGACAGAGACTGTTACCTCTTCAGAATCCAGAAACCAAAGAGAGCAAGAGAACCCTGGTTTGACATCTTAAGGTGGTGTTCACAAGTTGATCTCACTTCTGAATGGTTAAAACCACCGCCAGTTTCTCAGAAATGACCAATAATTGGTCAGGAGAAAATACTCCCATCAGCCCCCTGCAGCTTAAACCTTATTAGCTCTTGAAGCTATCTTAAAGGTAAAGTCACCCTACGACAGAGTGAAACCCCTATGGTATGGTGGGCAATGGTCCAAATATAAGTATGGTGAGGCCTCGAAGATTGACTACATCACACTACCTCAAACCCGCCAAGGCAAGCGCTATGTGCTGACCATGGTGGAAGCCACCACTGGATGCTTGGAAACCTACCTTGTGCCTCATGCCACTGCCTGGAACACCATCCTGGGCCTTGAAAGCAGGTTTTTTGGAGGCATGGTACCTCTGAGAGGACTGAGTCAGACAATGGGACTCATTTCAAGAATAGCCTTATAAACACCTGGGCATGGGAACATGGCATTGAGTGGGTATAGCATATTCCTTACCATGCACCAGCAGCTGGGAAAGTGGAGAGGTACAATGGAGTGTTAAAAACTGCCCTGAAAGCTTTGAGTGGGGGATCCTTCAAAAATTGGGAGCAGCATCTATCAAAGGCCACCTTGTTAGCTAACACCTGAGGTTCCACCAACTGAGAAGGCCCTGCCCAACCTGAGCCCTGCATACAGTAGACGAAGACAAAGCCCCAGTGGTACGTGTCAGAGGTTTGTTAGGAAAGACAGTGTGGACCAATTCTGCTTCAAGTACAGAAAAACCCATTAGTGAGGTTGTCTTTGCTCAGGGACCAGGTTGCACATGGTGGATAATGCGGAAAGATGGAACAACACGATGTGTACCTCAGGGAGATCTGATTGTTGGGTGAGAACCATGGGTAAATATCACTGCTGAATATCACTGCCCTTGTCTGTGTATAATGTATGTGTTGTAGAGTTAGAATATATATGAGTTTTGGTAATAAGTTGATGATATGGGGATAAGGGGTGGAATGTCCTGGGGTGCCTTTATGATGCTTGTATCCCAAATCGCCTTGTTTATGTTACATATTAAGTTCTGCACCTTAAAGACTGGCTCTGAGACCGAAGGGGGGTGGGGGGAAGAAGAAGTGCACAGTTGGTGTTGAAGAAAAATACTCAATGTCCCACATCCTGCTCCTGGACTGTGTTGACTGCAGTACTGACAGCGGGACAGAGCTTCTCTTTTGCTTTTAGTTAGTTTTTAGCTAGCTGAGGCAGAGAAGTTACCCTGGACTTTTTTCGTTTTTCTTGGATCTGTTCAAACCTGCTCTGGACTGAAAAAAAAAACCCAGACAAACCCCGGGAGCTCACGCCTGTGGCCTACCAGGGCCTGGGCCTCGGCACTTTCCAGCGCCGGAGGGACTGATAAGAGACTGAGCGAACAGTGTCATAGGGGACTTTACCTTTAAGATAGCTTTGGGAGCTAAGGAAGTTGAAGCTGCTGGAGGCTGATGGGAGTCTTTTCTCCTGACCAATTATCGGTCATTTCTGAGAATTGGCGGCGGTTTTAACCATTCAGAAGTGAGATCAACTTGTGAACACCACCTTAAGATGTAAAGCCAGGGTTCTCTTGCTCTCTTTGGTTTCCGCCTTCTGACAAGGTAACAAGGCTGTCTCGGCTTCCTCTCCCCCCTCCAGGCCGGACAAGGCTGCAGAGGGCGGGGGGGGAGAAACGGACCTGGCCAGCCTGGCTTAGTCTGCAGTTTCTTCCGTTGTACTGAAACCTGAACATCTGCAGCTTTTCCAAGACTCTTTTAACTCTTTTACTACCTGGATGAGACGTACAGATTACTCCTTTTTCCCAGAGAGAGAGAAGGATGAGAGAGAGACAATCAACATGAAGAAGACATCATAAAACCATCAAAAACAGTGAAGAAAAGAGTTAAGTTTTAGATGAGGAAGAGAGAATAAGGAGATGCTTTAATAAGCTGAAATATTTTTCCGTTAAACCTATGGAGATGGACAACAGTGTTCCGAAAAAGTCCTTTAATTCATGACAGAGTATATTGGGAGGAATGGAGTGTTCAAAGTGTGGATTTTGAGCAAAACAGTGAAGTAGTTGTGATACAGTGAGGTGCTGGAACAGAGGGGGGAGAAGAAATAGTTGAAGATTTGGGGCCACTTGAGGCAAAGATAAAAAACTTCTGTTTCCAGGGAGGCTCACAAAGACAGATGAAGAGAACTTTTGCCTTTGAATAACTCATCCTTAAAAATGATATCCCTAGACTCATGGCCCATTACACACCTCAGAGTGATGTGAAATGGGAGGAGTGTATTGATAACAGGATTTCCGGGCAGCTGGCATCAGAGAAATAGAAAGCTATAACAGAAATAGTTTTCTTGTGAGAAACTCCATAGATTAGCAGAAGAAGACTTCTGTTTCTCTACAGAGACTGATGAAAAGATTCTAGCAGGAATTGGGGACTGTTTAAACACCAAAGTTTTAAAGTTTTTTGTCTCTATGTTGTCATGTAAACAAAAGAATGGTTGGGTAGTGGGAGAAAAAAGGGTTTTCTGGAAGTTTTATTTTAGTTTTCTTATTCTTGTAGTTTTGTTAATAAACTTTCTTTATTCCTTTTAAGTTTTAAGCCTGTTTTGCTCTTGTTCTAATCCATATCTCACAGCAAGAAATAAGTAAGTTTTCTAGTAATTTTTTAGTTACTGTTTTAAAACCATGACACAGAGCTACACCACATTAAAAAGGACTTTTTTTCTGGATTTGCCATCTCATCGAACAGTGAGGGATTTTATTGTTTAATATTATTTGATTTCTGTTAAATGAACAGTTTTTTCAACTTCTCTCCAAGGACATCTTTTTCCTGAACCAGTTGGGGGAGGGGCCACTTGAATTTGCTTATCTGGGGGAACCCCCAGTTGAAGGTTCTCTCCCAAATTTGCCCTAAACCAGAACAGAGCCAATGGCTGTCTAGCCCAGGAAATTTGAATTGAGTATTTAAGTAAGTTTTGAATAATAAACAAGGCTGTTTTGTCTCATGAGCACCTGGAGCAGGAGTCATGGATTTTGTTTCCCCTCCCATGACTGGCACGTTACTAGTGGTGACCCCACGTGTTAAGACACAGCCTTTCCCGTGAGTAGAGCGAGGGGGGGGGGGTGGGAAGACAGGGACAGAGCATAAAAAGCCTGTCAAAAACAGCAAAAAGCTGGGAGATACAGCGAAAATCTGGGAAAAAACAGGCGGGAACAGCCTGAGATACAGCAAAAAGCTGGGAAAGACAGAGGTGAGAAGAGCCCAAAGCTACAGTGAAAAGCTGAATTAAGAGGCGGAAAAGCCATCCAAAAAATTTAGTGAGGAGAGCTGTTTGCAGTGAAAAATCACTAAAAGTCTGGAATAGTTTCTGGACTTATACATAGAAATAGAAGAAAATATGATATGCGGATAGAAAAACTCTATAACTCGTAGAGTAGTTATAAGAGTAGGTATGAATTTATTGAGTGCTGAGGTGCATGGGGGATATCTCCTCCAAAGGCATGCACACCTTGGAGACTTGTTTCTCCCTTTTTATTCTCTACAAACTAGGGTTACACAGTACATCTAATACATATTCATTTGCTAACCCCGCCTGTCTCCGCTTCATATTAAAATTAGTTCCACGCCTATTTGCAGCTGTGCACTGCTCCTTGTTGGTCACTCTGGTGGCTGTCTGGGGGTCTTTGGGGCTGAAGTCAGAATTTTTCCTTCAGCTGAACTTTTCACCTTGTCTTCTTGCGCATGCTCCTTTCAGTTCTTTTGACTCCCCTCTTTCCATTTCTTCTGGCTTAAGAGGTCCAAAACAATGCAAGGAACCCCCTCATCCTATGGCGTATTTATGCTTGCTCTGTGTTTACGTATTCTAGCTCCTTATCTCATCCTGCAGTCTTTATTCTCTTCCTGCTCTTATGGGAGCAGTCAGCATTTCACACAGGTTTTGTAGCCCCTTCTTTTATGCAAGGCAATTTTGTATAAAAGATTCCTAATTCTTAACTTCTCTGTTTCAAATACTCATCAGAGCCAAGGGAGGCTGGATATCCACTCAACCACCTCCAGCTTTGAAGGTGTTGTTGGTTTTTTTACAAGAATTGGGATCAGAATGACAAAAAAACATTATTAGCTTTAATAACGTGGGCAAAGAACCACGGTTTAGACACAACCAAAGAGGCTGCTTTTGATACAAATATATGGGAACGAACTGGACATTTTATTCTTAAAGCAGCCTCAAAGGGGATGAAAATGCTATAAAAGTTTTAAAGCCTTGGAAATTTATTTTTGACATAATGAAACAGATAAATGCTGAGCTGGAGAGTGGGAGCAGGGCTCTGGAGGGGACGGAGAGCTTGGAACACCTTTCCAAGCCCACGGGGGGAGTGGCACCACCAAACAGCTGCCCTGTGCGGCCGGGCTGCTTTGAATGTACCCCCCACACTGGAATCACTTTATTGCGAGATGTTTCCTGCAACTCTGCCAAGCTGGAGAGCTTGGGCAGCCGGCTGTGCCCCAGCGGGCAGAGAAATTGCAGCATGAGATACCCAGCAAGACTGCAAATTTCTGCCTCATGTTTGGAGCAGTAGAGTGGGGGGGGGAGCAGCGAGACCCCGGATTGTGCAGGCACCGCCACAGCCAAAAGGAACACAGCAGGCATCAGAGCTGCGGCGAAGCAGAGGACGTGCTGCAGTGCGATTCCAAAGTGCCCAGTGGCCGACCCGAGGTGCCACACAGAGCATCCATAGTGTGTCAGAAAGTCCCACCACTTTGGCTCCAGAACTCATAGCCATGACACAACCCCGCACTGTCCCCGGGACCGCCCCTCAGCCACCGGAGCTGCCCATGACACTCGGCACCATGGAGATGCCCAGACCGCCCCTGCCCAGAGCTGATTGGCTCAGTCCAGAAGCCACGCCCACAGTCCCATCTCCATTGCCCATGCCTGCCTGCTGCTGCTGCGGGCCCTGAGGTGACATCACATGAAATGCCTGGATCCATACACGGCAGTGCAACAGAAGCAGAGAATAGCATGCCGGCACCAGACGATGGCCCTGGGACAGCACCCAGTGCAGCTCCATCTTCGCCACAGCTACAACCAAGGGATTCACAGCCACAAGCAGCCACACAGCAGAGGGAGGTGGAGGATCTCCACAGGGGGAACCAAGGTCTTCACCTCACCACCAGACCAGAAAGACAAGCACCTCTAGCCCCACTGTCAACTGCTTCAAACCCACTGATGTTCAGGGCAGAAACCATCCCCACTAGAGATCCACTGATGGAGGTAAAACAAAAAGCGATTGAAAGCAGGGATATAGGAACTGAACTGATCACTGCACCCATGTATTTACCAACAGAAGAGGGCTGGCAGCAGGGAAGGGGAACAACAGGAGCATTCCCAGTTGTGCAAGGTAATGGCACAACACCTGATAAATATGTACCCTTTAACTGGCAAGTCCTTTCAGAGCTATGCCAGGTGGCTGCCAAACATGGGCTAGGGTCTCCTACTGTAGAAAATATGCAAAGATTTATAGCTGCTAGTGAATTAACTCCCTATGATACGAGGCACATTGCAAAATTAATCTGTAGTCCAGTGCAGTATATGATGTTTGAAATGGCCAGGAGATCCTATGCAGAGGATCAGGGGTTGAAAAATGCAAGAGCTTTGTTGTAATGCAGTTAGGAAAAATGGTATGACCCAAAGAATGTAACCCTGAAAATGTAGACTTGTAAGTTCTTTCCCTTATTGATGCCGAATTTTGCCCCAAAAGGCGATAAATAACTGTCTAAGAGACGCAGTTTAAGTCAGATAGACAGGAGGTATTTTATTAGCAACGTGCACGTTGGGGAAATCTCTAAAGGGAGTTTTCCAAAGTCTTACAACAAAAGCGTGCCTTTTATACAGTTTTAGGTTTGGAATTACATCATATCCATGCATATTCATATGGGGCGTGCCGTAGGCGGGGCGTGGGCGGAAACTTCTATTTTGAGGATCTTTTCGGGGGTCGTTCCGGTCGGCCTTCATCGTGGGCGAGGGTCTCCGAGGAGTCTTCCTCCTTAAACTTTTGAACTTCTTTCCAAATTTGGTCCTTTCCCGGTGTAGTTGGCCGAGTTCCCAACCTCCTAGGGCCAACTTATCATATTGACATTAGGCATGCTTTAGCTTCGGCTTAAATTACGCTTAGTCCGGTGATTTTTTTATCCTTCTCTTTCCCTCCTGTCGTTGTGTTTATTACTTCCAGATGTTCCCTTCATATTCTATGTTTTAACCCATTATTTCTCGAAGGCTATCTATTTTATGGCTTCATTCCCCCCTTTTCTTATGACTTACGAATTCTTTCGTCAAGGTCTGATCCTAAGAGTGCTGATGTCTAATCCTAAGAGCGCTGATGCGCTCGTACCATAGCCCAAACCATTTGGGTCCTTTTCATTATGATCCTTAGCTTCCACCACATAAAAATATTTGTAAAAGTTAAAACCAACAGGGCTCCAACTACCAATATCATTGGGTGCACCAGGTAATTGAAAACCTGTGTGGCTGTTGGGGAAAATCCTGTGAAGATATCCCACCAATGATGCTGGCCTACTTGTTCTACTTCGGTGAGGACATTCTTTATTCTTTCTGAATCATGTTCTACCTGCCATACCATCCGTGTAGTTGTTTGATTCACTCTTTGCACCAATTCCTTTACTTTAGGGTGTGCGAGCATTGCTTTGAGAATTTTGACATCCATCCCTATTTGCAATTCTGGTATTTCTCGATACAGGTTAAAATCTGTGTTAATTAGCTGTTGAGTAGTTATTGGGACAGTATAATGAAAATCGCAACCCACTATTTTGGTAAAGTTGCATACACAAAAGTTAGTATTGTTAGTTTCCTCTTGGCAATTATCTATAGTGACATTGTCACAGGCTGTCCGTACGCAAGCACACCCATTCCCTATATAGTAAACTTGTGACTGTGTTCTATTATGCAAAAGCACTTCAAAGGTGCACACTCTATTTTCAGCATCTAAGCATAAATCTTCTGCCTCTACTACAGCGTTTTCGCAAACATAGCCTAGCTGTCCTCTAGGAATACATGCCTCTGTGCTAACCGATTGCCACTTATTTTTGATATAATCATAACTGGCCCAAACATTGTGATCTATTGGCTTGACAATGACATCTTGTTGCATTGTCCCTAGGGTGAGGATAGGAAAAATAGCTCTTTCCTCTGCCGCACTGATGGTGAGGACATAAGCTTCGATATGTTCCTGTTGAGGTTCATAAGTGAAATTTACTAATTGCCACCAGGCTTGGTGGTCCTTCTCGAATTGTGTAGTATGATTGTCCTTTAATATTGTTTCCCTTAGTTCTTGAGGTAATATACCTGACGTTCCTTCTCTCATTATTCCTGCCGCTACCGATTGTACCCACTGTTGTGTCTGAGAGCATTGGATAGCGAGTGCAATGTCTTTACTAAGCTCTCCTGTGTAATCAGCGAGCTTTACAAAATCTTCTGCAGTATGGTTTGCTACCATGGTTAGTAATTTTACTACTAGCGATTGTGTTTCTGCCAATGTAAGCATAGATGAACTCAGCGGCACCTTGAGTTTTCCTAAGTTGGTGGTGACAGTGCTCAATTTGTTCACCAATACCTCTTGATCTACTGTATTCAGTATTCCAAATCCAGTACCAACCCATCCACTTATATCTCTTTGCGCCCGCCTGTGATAGGACCTAGTTGCTAGCCATGCATTCCATCCCTTAAGGCTTTGCTGTACAAATGGTCGGCAATCCTTCTGCAGATGCGTAACATCGGCATGTATATTCATCTGCACCTTTTTCAGGGAATAAGTGGGGTCCAATAATAATTTTAGTTCATTAGATTTTCTTATCACTTGAGGCCCTACAAAGGTTAAATTGTGCACTACTTTGCATTCCGCTGGTGGAGTGGTTTCTTGGGGCAAGTCTAGATTTGGATATAAGGGGGTCACGTCTTCCGATAGTGCCACCCTATATTCAACAGCATGCCCACCAGGGACCCCCTCTGGGTTAAGACCTTGTTCCGGTATCCTCAACTGTCTTTCGCATATGAACGACATCGATTGATCTAATCTAAATGCCATCTCACACCGTGCCTTCCCTTCCTCGGGGCCACCAGATGCCACGATCTTTCCCGCAGGGAAAGGAAGAGGGTGAGGGTCAAGGGTTATGTTTTGTGGGCGCAGGTCCCCAAGCGAATCTTTTCTATAAATTACTGTGTTTTGGGGCTGTGATCCGGTTGGATCTTCCCGGAAATCACTCCACCTACACGAAATTGGGCCCTTTTGCTGCCTCCAAATAGTGGGCTTGCCCATTTTTACCGGACTAAAGGTAATTAAGTTATGTTCGGATGCTGACTTCCCCAAGGATCGAATTGTCAATACTAGCTGCTTTGTTTTTCCTTCCACTGAGTCAAGCTCTCGACACCCAATTTGGATTTGGTCTCCCTTGTATGCTACCATGGAAGATTGATGCCATAATTTACTTGCGTATGGCTGATTGTTATGTAGGGCATATACCTCGAAATAGGGTCCCTTCTCTCCCCATTCCGGGTGGATACACTGGTGTGCGTGAGACCATGGATCTATCGGGTCAGAGTCTCGGGGAAGAACTATACTTATCGAGAGTCCAATGATCAGGGTTGAAAGGGCTTGAGGTGAAGTCAAGGTCATGATGTCCGTTCCTCTTGTTTACTCTCTGGAGCTTTCTTGACTCGCGAGTAATGAATCCACGTAGGTCGCTCCTTGATCCGGACCGCGGTGAAGGTAGTCAGCAGCACTTGGAAAGGTCCTTCCCACTTCTCTTGTAGGGGTTTTCCTAAAAGATTCTTAACATACACCCAATCACCGGGGTTAAACGGATGCAATTTACAATCAGGTTGTTTAGGTTGGTGCTCTATTACCACGGTAGCATTCTTATCCAATTGTTTCCCTACTGTAATTACATAATCATAAATGTACTGGTTACCGATTTGGCCTATGGCATCCTCGTTTACAACTTGCATAGCATAAGGTCTACCATACAGGATTTCGAATGGGCTTAGCTTCTCTTTTGACCTTGGTTTGACTCTCAGCCTCAGCAGAGCAATAGGCAAGGCTTGATACCATTGCAAATTAGTCTCTTGGCATATTTTGGCAATTTGCTGCTTAATAAGATGATTCATTTTTTCTACTTGTCCACTGGCCTGTGGATGATAAGGTGTATGTAATTGCCATTTGATTTGTAATGCTTTGCTTATTGCTCTCACCACTTTCGCACAGAAGTGTGTACCCCTATCCGAGGAAATACTCTTCGGTACCCCAAACCGCGGAATGATTTCACTCAACAGTATTTTGGTCACTTCTCTTTCCTTGTTTGTCCTGCAAGGGAATGCTTCAGGCCACCCAGAAAATGCATCAGTTAATACCAACAAATATCGGAGCCCCCCTTTTCTTGGGAGCTCAGAAAAATCAATTTGCCATACTTCACCTAGGAATTTACCTCGACTTATGGCTCCTTGGTGTATCTTGGTTCCCGTATTCGGGTTATTTCTCAGGCACCGTTCGCACTGGGATGTTACGTGCTTTATAGTAGTAAATAATTTCGGTCCTGCTATCCTGGTTTGCAAATATTGGTAAAGCAGATCCAAACCCCAATGGGCCTTCTCATGTTCTGCTTTTACAAACTGCCACATCACATTTCCTGGTGCTACTAACTGTCCTGTTTCCAATTGACCCCAACCATTTTCTAATATTTTGCCCTTATTTCTTTGAATCCATTTATGGTCTGATTCCTGGTAATCTGGCTTGATACTGATATCCAGGTCTCCTGGTATTAGGGCCATTATTCCCACTTCCCTAGACTTTGTGGCAGCCAATTTGGCCTCTGTATCTGCCTTTCTATTTCCTATTTCTGGAATAGTATTGCCTTTCAGATGTCCCTTACAATGCATTATGGCCACTTGAGCTGGGAGTTGGACCGCCTCTAGCAATCGCAGAACTTCCTCTGCCTGTTTAACTGTTTTTCCTTGTGTAGTCAACAGTCCTCTTTCTTTCCAGATGGCCCCATGAGCATGTACAACAGAAAAGGCATATTTAGAGTCTGTCCATATATTGATTTGCATGTTCTCTGCCAATTCCAGAGCTCGAGTCAGAGCTATCAGTTCTGCCTTCTGGGCTGAAGTTCCTGTGGGCAAGGGGTTCGACTCAATTACCCTTTCTGTAGTAGTGACCGCATAACCAGCCATTCTTACTCCTTGCTTCACGAAGCTGCTGCCATCCGAGAACCAGTTGTCCGCATCTTCGAACGGCTCTTCTTTGAGGTCCGGGCGACTGGAATAGACAGCTTCAATTGTTTCCAGGCAGTTGTGTTCGATGGGTTCTGCCGGGGCTCTTCCTTCTAGAAATGAAGCTGGGTTCACAATGTTAGTTACCTGAATGGTTACATCATCTGATTCAGCCAGAACGGCCTGGTATTTTAGGAATCTGGAAGGCGACAACCAATGGTTGCCTTTCTGTTCCAGCACAGCTGACACGGTGTGGGATACTAGTACAGTCACCTTTTGGCCCAGCGTGAGCTTCCTGGCCTCTTCTATGTTAATTATCACTGCGGCCACTGCCCTCAGACAGCCTGGCCATCCTTTGCTTACTTCATCCAATCGCTTAGAGAAGTAGGCCACAGCTCTCTTGTGCGGTCCCAGCTGCTGTGCTAGGACTCCTAAGGCCATCCCTTGTCGTTCGTGGGAGAACAGCCAGAATGGTTTTGATACATCTGGGAGACCTAAGGCTGGTGCTCTCATTAGTTCCATCTTCAGCTTCTTGAAGGCTTCTTCTGCCTCGGGAGTCCAAACTAGGATGCTCTTAGCCTCCTTCAACAAATCATACAGTGGTTTAGCGAGTATCCCGTACTGGTAGATCCATAACCGACACCAACCTGTCATCCCCAAAAAGGCGCGCAGATCTCTCACCGTCTCTGGTTTGGGCATCTGGCAGATGGCCTCTTTCCTAGCTGCTCCCAGGGATCGCTATCCTCTGGAGACTTCGTATCCCAGGTACACCACTTGTGTCTGTACCAGCTGTGCTTTCTGTCGAGAGACTCGATATCCACTTAAACCCAGGAAATTCAGCAAGGAAATGGTCCATTCAATGCATTCTTCCTCTGTCACTGTTGCTATTAGGAGGTCGTCTACGCACTGCAGAAGGGTGCCATCTCCCAGCGGCCTTTCCCACTGTTCTAGTTCCTTGGCTAACTGATTCCCAAAAATCGTAGGGGAATTGCACCACCCTTGGGGCAACACTGTCCAGGTGAGTTGGGTCTTTCTTCCACTATCTACAGATTCCCACTCAAAGGCAAAAATCTTTTGACTCTCGAGAGCTAAGGGGAGGCAAAAGAACGCGTCTTTTAAATCTAATACGGTGAACCAGGCCCAATTCTCCTTCAGTCTGGTCAAAAGCGTGTATGGGTTAGCAACCACCGGATGCAATGCCTTAGTTATTTCATTTACTGCTCTCAGATCCTGGACTAACCTATAGGTTCCATTAGGTTTCTTGACTGGCAGGATTGGTGTATTAAAATCTGATTCGCATTCTACCAATAACCCCAGTTCCATAAACCTCCTGATTGTGGGCTCAATCCCTTTCCTATCTTCTATCCTCAGAGGGTACTGTTTCTTTCTCACCGGTTTTGTCCCAGCTTTAAGTTCAACGACAATCGGTGCTGTTTGCTTTGATTTTCCAGGTATATCAGTAGCCCACACCAATGGGTACGTCTTGCTCAGGATTTGCTCGAAATTGTGGCTTTCAGGTTTAGGCTCTACACAACTGATCGTTAGGCTTAGAGCTGTAATCAGTTGTTCTTCATTTACTTGAAACTCCAATTGGTCTTTGTTAAACTTTATTACGGCCCCCAAGTTCTCCAATAAGTCTCTCCCTAGTAGGGGTTTTGGTGAATTTGGTAAATACAGGAACTGATGAATTCCCATTTGCTTCCCAATTTTGTATTTAATGGGTTTCAAAAAGTAAGCCTTTTCTGGTTGGCCTGTTGCTCCCACAACTTGCACAAATTCATCACTTTTAGGTACAAATTCTTGATTTAAAACCGAAAAGGTTGCTCCCGTATCAATCAAAAAGTCTAATTCCTTTTTACCCTCCCCTAGCTCTATACTGCACTAGCCGTTGATAGTGTTCCGCGTTGCCCGGGTCCCACTCTGGTTTACTGCTGGGAAAATTATCTTCTAGTCTCCCCGATAATAGTTGGGCATGTCGCCTCCCCGTTTCCAATACGAGTTCCCTTTCCGTATCTGTCAACTCTGACAACATCACTTCTATATCCTCCCAATCAATATCTAAGTTCTTTGCCATTAGTTCAAACCTCTTTGCTACTCCCTCTGGATTCCTCCTGAAGTTCCTTGCCTCATCCCTCCAATTGTTCAAATCACTCGTCGAGAATGGCACCTTTACTCTAGTCTTTTCCCCTACTATTGGCATAACTTGTCGGAGAGGAGCTATCGTGTGATTCCCTTTCTCCCCTTGCTTTGCTTCCCCCCGTGCCACAGATCTGGTGTAATACGAGTGACTGGTCCCCTCCCCGGGATTTTCTTCCTGTGCCTCAATGCCTTCCCTATTCTTTCTCTTCTCTTTCTTCTTTCCCCCTTCCTGCTCTTCATTTTCCTCTCCTATCTCTATCACACAATCCATCCGATTCTCATCCTGCGTCTGTCGCCTCTTTTGTATCTGCCAGCTCTTATCCTGTCCCGGGCTGCGGTTCCTCTCATCCTCTGCTCCCCCTCCACCTCTCTTATCCTCTATCTGAATTACTATGTTCAGTTTCTGTGAGTTACTCTCTGCCTCCCTTTCGCATGCCTCATTATCATTCTTCTTGCTGTATCTCAATTTAGGGACGTCGCCTCCCGGTGAATTGCTTTTATCCCCAGTCCTTGGTGCACTGGTTTCCATTCTACAGACGCCTCCATTTCTGGAGGTGTTGCTATCTCCATATGGACTGAGCTCGGGTATGCTACGTGCCTCCCTTCGGCTCTCTGCTTCTGACCCACTGCCTTCCTCCCCCTCAACCTCCAGTGTGGGTGGGCTGTCAGCATTCATGTAGCTCCCTGACCCCTGTGGACTATCTAGTCCCTGAGGGTTGTTTTTCCTCTCGTCAATCCCTGATTTTAATGGGCTGCCCTCCTTCCAACCCCGGACTCCCTCCCAGGTCCTTCCAATGCTTTAGGATGCACCCTAAGGGGGTTTTCATATTTACGTCCTTACTCTGTTGACCTCCCATGACTATCCCCTGTATCTGCGTTTTCTGTTAACCGAAACAGTCCCTCTCTCGCAACCACGATATGCTGATATATTTTAACACTTCATGCACACAATCTCAATCGCTTCGTCCGTTTCCGACCTGGCTTCTCGCGAAGAACAGGAAATGCGGAGCAGGACTCCCTCTCGCTTCGCAGCTACGCTGCGTCTCACTCACCCTCACATACAACACACACTTATAAAATAAAATTGTTTTACCAGGTTTGGTCACAAAAAAAAGTCACCCACAAACTGTGAGGTACCGGCTTCCCAAATTCAAGGCACGTAGACAGCACAATGCGCGTTTCAATCTATTACATAAAGAGTGACAAGATGTCTCCTATAAAACTTTGCAACAAACACATAAAACGAACACACAAAACACATACAAACACCAATGGTACCAAAACCTATGATGTCCGAGATATCGAACACAAATGGTACCAATTAGGGACAAACACCAATGGTACCAAAACCTATGATGTCCAAGATATCGAACACAAATGGTACCAATTAGGGACAAACACCAATGGTACCAAAACCTATGATGTCCGAGATATCGAACACAAATGGTACCAATTAGGGATTTTTACCAGGGCGTCCCCTGGTTTACCCTTCGGTGGTCACGTCTGACCCCCGTGTCCCAATAAAGCGCTTTAAACCAAAACCAATAAACAATTAAAAATACCTCTTAATTGGAGCAGGAGATGCAGGGAATCCTTCCTCTGCCGAAGAGCGCTGGTCCGGGAGGGGAGTCTCTTCTGACAAAAATCCGTCAGGGGCCCCAGAGGGTCCCGGCCCCGGACCGGCTCTTCGGAGGGAACCCCTCAAAGTCTGAGTCTCCTGTTTCGTCCCATCTGGGTCGCCAGAACTGATGCCGAATTTTGCCCCAAAAGGCGATAAATAACTGTCTAAGAGACGCAGTTTAAGTCAGATAGACAGGAGGTATTTTATTAGCAACGTGCACGTTGGGGAAATCTCTAAAGGGAGTTTTCCAAAGTCTTACAACAAAAGCGTGCCTTTTATACAGTTTTAGGTTTGGAATTACATCATATCCATGCATATTCATATGGGGCGTGCCGTAGGCGGGGCGTGGGCGGAAACTTCTATTTTGAGGATCTTTTCGGGGGTCGTTCCGGTCGGCCTTCATCGTGGGCGAGGGTCTCCGAGGAGTCTTCCTCCTTAAACTTTTGAACTTCTTTCCAAATTTGGTCCTTTCCCGGTGTAGTTGGCCGAGTTCCCAACCTCCTAGGGCCAACTTATCATATTGACATTAGGCATGCTTTAGCTTCGGCTTAAATTACGCTTAGTCCGGTGATTTTTTTATCCTTCTCTTTCCCTCCTGTCGTTGTGTTTATTACTTCCAGATGTTCCCTTCATATTCTATGTTTTAACCCATTATTTCTCGAAGGCTATCTATTTTATGGCTTCATTCTCTTGTTCTCCCCAGGTCCCCTTATTGGTTGTGTAAATTCCCACACCCCCTTCCCCTGTCCTGAAAAAGAGGTGCCTCTCAATACCTCCTCCTCTTTCCCTCCTGCCATCTCACCCCGAAGGATCCCAAGAAATAAAACTGCAACTGCCATCTCAGCAAAGGGAAAGAGCCTCGTATTTAGGGCCTCTTCTGGCAAGCTAAAACTGCCTCCCCAGCCTTTCTGCCTGCTGCGGGGTGGACAGTGGTAACAGAGGGGCTGGGGGCAAAGTTTTAATAGTAGTTGGCGTCCCTGGGTGGGCACGACCCCCTAAAACCGGCTGGAAACACAAGTGTTTCGCAAGCCTGGACACGTCAGCTACCTTGAAAAGCTAAGACTACAGTTTACAAGGACTGAATTGGTACCTTCCTCATGCCCAGGGGAACCCAATCCTCACAGGAGGTTTTCTACTGCTTAGCAATGTAAGACTGGTGAGTCAGGCCGGCCGTCCCAGCAGGTGAAGCGCTGCGGGAGCCGAGCCGGGATCAGCTGAGCGCGCGCGCGGCCGGGCGGCGGGCGCGGAGTGCGCAGAGGGGCGGCGCCAGCGGTCGGCGGATGCACGGTGTGGCGCGGGCCGGTGGGCGGCGGCGGGCCGGGCGCTGGCGGGGGCAGGCCGGGTGGCGGTGGTGGCAAGCCGGGCCCCGGCGGCGGCGGCCCCGGTGGCCCGCGGCGCAGGAAGGCCCCCGCGCGCGGCTCCCGCGCGGTGCTGGCCGTGCCACGTTTCGCGGCACAGCAGCGACAGCCGCGAAAGCTTAACCCAGTGTGTGTGGGGAGAGTAGTAAAAAAGCCTGCCTTTACACCGCTTTGTTGCTTTGCAGTAAAACAAGATAAAAACAAGTTTTGAAAACACAATTTTAATAACAGGCATGGGATCTAACACGTCTACACCCCAAACAAAATTAGAATCCAAATTGCAAGAATTTTTAAGTACTATAAATGTTAAAATCTCTAGAAAAAAGTTAAAATGTTTCACAGAGTGGTTATCTCATAACAATCCACAGCTAGATTGGTCAGAACTAAATTCTATCTCTACATGGAATCAAATTGGCAATATTCTCACTCTAAAAATAGAGGAAAGAGAAAAAAATGCTTAAAAATATCTCCCAATTTTAATTATAATTCGAAAAGAATTGACCAACAGAGAAAAAGACATAAAAAACCAGCCATTGCAGCCTTCCTCAGTATCCCATACCTTTTTACCTTCTGCTCCTGTGCTGAAAAAATACATGAAAAAAATCCAGAAACTCAAGAAACGCACTGTAATAGTGCCGTTTCTGGAGCCATGTGTCTCATTCAGACCCCCAGCTCTGATAGTGTTACGAAAACTACCAGAGATTCTTACCTATATCCTAATATTCCAACTGTGAAATCCCCGGGCCTCCATGTGCCTAAAATCCAAGATGGAGTTAGCCATGTGCCAGCTACACACATGGAACAACTTCCCTCGTTTCTCCCTCTTCCTTCCCGTGACTCCCTCTACCACCTCACTCCGCCCAGTTCCCTTACTCCTCCCATAACCCCTCCCCTCCCTCTCACATCTCCCTCCCTCCTGCAATACCCTGCTCAAGCATGGCATCACCTTACAGACCCGCCCCCAAATGTTGCAATCTTGCTCTCCATGCCCCTGCCGCCTGTTCCCACGGGGAGGGGGAGAGTGACAGGGGTGGCCCTGCTCCCATGGGGGAGCGGGGGAAGGGGTATCCTGGCCCTGCCCCCCGGGGAATGGAGATGCGTCCATGCCCAGCCCCTGTGGGGGTGTGGGTGAGACCCTCCACCCATCTGGGGGTGAGGCTGGACCCCCTGGGCCTGCTGGGGCTGTAGATAAGTCCCTTCACCGGCCCGGGAGTGATGCAGGGCCCCCTGGGCCTCCTGCAGAGGCAGATAGGTCCCTTCACCAGCCTGGGGGTGAGACAAAGCCCCCATTGCCCGGTGGGGGTGGGGCTGGGCAGAGAAACCCTGGAGATACAGGCTCTGGGGAAGATAAGGATATACTTACAGCTGCACCTGTGATATATACTGGTAAGAAAAGAGCTAATAGACAATATCAGCCTTTTGCTTACCATGATATCAGAGAGATATGTAAAATACAATGTGAATTTGGCAAAAATAGTGAAATATTAAAAAGAATGATTAAAGCTACTTTAAAATCTCAGGAGTTAGATCCTGCTGACATCAAAGATTTCTTCAGGTGCCTCCTAACACCCACTGAATTTGATTTTTGGGAAAGTTTGTGGAAAAGGTCATTAAAAGACCTCCTAGATGAACTCAAGCAAAGCATACAGGATGCAAAAGATGCAGAAAATAATGAGATTACTTTTGAACACCTATGAGGGGAGGGAAGGTGGTCTAAGCCTGAAGATCAGGCTCAAGTGCTAACAAAACCTATTTTAGATAAAATCTGTGAAGTAGCAGAAAAAGCTTAAAATAAAATACCTACACTAGAAACCCGTCAGTTATGTTAATATTAACCAACTTCCATCCGAGAGTTTCTTGCATTTTGTAGATCGTCTCAGGTTACAGATACAACAGCAAGTGGAAGAACCAGCAGCACAAGCAGAATTGATCAAAGAAATGGCACAAAGAAATGCCAACAAGGCCTGCTGTAAAGTGATCTTTAATCTGCCCATCTATCCTCCACCTACCATAGCAGATATGACCCAAGAGTGTGCCAAGAAAGCAGATCTGTACAGTGCACATGACAAGAAACCAGGACCATACAATGTGGGTTTTCAAGCAAGGCAGGCACCCTGGCTAGAGCCAGCATCGGCGGCTATCCTCAGCCGCACGGCCCATATCCCACAGCATCAATGTGATGGATGGCGAATATGGCGATTTATTGCAGGGGAATTTAACATTTTATAGCCTAGGGTCATTGTGTTACTCCCTTCTGCTTACGTCACTGTTAGGTGCTATTGGCTAATTGCAGAAGGCCTTGCTATCCTAACAGAGAGGGGTGGGTTATTAGCTTTCCGTTACATCCCGATATTTTCCGACCACAAGGCCTTAAACTACAACAATACAACCCAAGGACTGTTGCAGCTGTAACACCCGGGATGAACAAGCTACAGATGCCACCCGAACAGCTGCAGCACATCATCTGTTTCCAGTGCAAGAAGCCAGGACATTTTGCAAGGAACTGTCCTCAAACCCAGCGATAGGAGAAACACCAGAAAGAAGCTGGAGTAAATAAAAAAAACTGAATTCATAGCGCTTTTCTGTCAAGCACATAGACATAAAAATGACAGACCTGAAACAGGAAAAAGACTCTATTTTAATGGGAAAAGGGGAGGAAAGGGAGCAGGGTGAGAGACTGCAGAAACATAATTGTGGGGAACGTTTGCCTAATAAGATCTGGAAACTGCGAAAGCGATTCAGACTTGTAACTACTAAAGCTTTTTGTTTCTGAACTAATCGTTGGACTGTCATTGGAGTGGACTTGCAGGACAATTCACAAGACCTGGCTGGACTGGATAATAGGTATTTTGTTATAGGAGACACAGCACACACACCAATAGAGATTGAAGTGGCTCCCATGACAATTACGGGAGACCTAACACACCTCACTCTCTTGGCAAGATGTCCTCAATCACCCTTCTATGTAGCCAAAGGGCAGATAATAGCCCAAGTAATCCCTGTTCCAAGAGAAGTCCCAGTAGATGACAAAGCACCAGGAGTCTACTGGGCAGAAGTGATGGGTGAAAACAAACCCATTATGGGGTGTAACTTAACACACAAATCAGAACATCTCCATGTAGAAGGGTTAATTGACACTGGGGTAGATGTGACTATCATACCTGAAAAGGTGTGGCCCTCACATTGGGAACTGCAACATGTGGCAGGCAAAACACAGGGTATTGGACGGGTGAAACTGGCAAAAATCTCTAAAGCTATCGTCCAGATTGAATGCCCAGAGGGTACGTGAGCTAGTGTCCGACCTTTTGTCATTGACTACAAGTGCCCCCTGTGGGGAAGAGACACCATGTCCCAGTGGGGAGTGAAATTAACAATTTCTGAGATATTTCAGGATTTTTGATGGAGGCGACTGTAGAGCGTCCGGTCCAAAAGTTATCTTGGCTAGATAATAATCCAGTTTGGGTGAACCAGTGGCCTCACAGCAAACAGAAACTCGGGGCACTAGAAAAATTGGTGGAAGAAGAATTGGCCAAGGGACACATAGTAGAAACAACCAGCCCTTGGAATTCCCCGGTGTTTGTGATAAAAAAGCCAGGGAAGGATAAGTGGCACCTCCTTCAGGATTTGAGAGAAATAAACAAATAAATAGAGGACATGGGGTCTCTTCAACCAGGTATGCCATCCTCAACTATGTTACCACAAAATTGGCTATTAGCAGTGCTAGATATTAAAGACTGTTTTTCCAAATTCCCCTGCTCCCAGAGGATGAACCATGATTTGCCTTTTCCATTCCCACAATTAACAGAGAAGCCCCAATGAAACGGTACCACTGGACAGTATTACCTCAGGGGATGAAAGCGAGCCCCTTCATCTGCCAGTGGTATGTGGGGTCATTGCTGTCTCCAGTGCGTGCTGAAAAAAGAGATGCCATCATTTTGCACTACATGGATGATGCGTTAGTATGCTGTCCCAATAACAACATGCTGCAAGACACCCTTGGCCTAGTGGTTAAAGTTTTAACCTCTGCTGGATTCCAATTCCAGGAAGACAAAGTTCAAATTATGCCACCTTGGAAATACTGGGGCTAAGAGATAAGTAAACGCACTGTTGTTCCACAGAAATTAGAAATTATTGGCAATCCTAGAACTCTAGCAGATCTCCATTCCCTATGCGGGTCACTAAACTGGGTATGACCCTAGCTAGGTTTCACTAATGAAGACCTGAGCCCCCTGCTCAATTTATTGAAAGGGGATAGAGAGTTGCTGTCTCCCAGGGAGTTGACTTCAGAAGCAAAAACTGCAATTGAGAAAGCACAAAGGGCCTTGACAGAAAGACAGGCACATCACTTCAAACCGGAGCTGCCTTTCAAATTTATTGCCCTGGGGAAATTGCCACATTTACATGGGTTAATATTCCAGTGGGCCGAGGGGCAGAGAGATCCACTCTTAATAATAGAATGGGTCTTCCTCTCCCATCAACGACCCAAAACTATCACCAAGCCACAAGAGGTGATGGCTCAGGTTATTCAAAAGGCCAGGGTAAGGCTGCGAGAACCTTATGTGTATTCACCTTCCGGTCAGACTCTTTGGAGAAGGCAAACACTCCCCTGAGAAACTGACCAAAGAGATGTTTGAGCACCTGTTGTAGTTTAAGGCCTTGCGGTGCAGAAGAACTCGGGATGTAACGGAAAGCTAGTAACCCACCCCTCTCTCTAGGATAGTAAAACCTCTTGCAATTAGCCAATAGCACCTAACTGTGATGTAAGCAGATGGGAGTAACACAATGACCCTAGGCTATAAAATGTTAAGTTTCCCTGCAATAAATCGCCATTAACGCCATCCATCACATTGATGCTGTGGGTTGTGGTCCGTCGGCTGAGGATAGCCGCCGTGCTGGAGCTGGCCAGGGCACCTGCCTTGCTTGAAAACCCAACAAGCACCTGCTGCAGAGCAATGCTAATCTTCAGTTTGCTGTGGACAGCTATAGTGGGCAAATTTCAGTTCATGCACCATCACACAAATTGTTTCATGAGGAATTCCACCTCATTCCTTGTGAGAAAAGGAGCCGAAGGCCACTCAAACCTCTTACAGTGTTCACTGATGCATCTGGAACATCTCACAAGTCGGTGATGACTTGGGGAAATCCACAGACTCAACTTTGGGAAGCTGATGTTGAGTTTGTAGAAGGATCACCCCAGATAGCTGAACTGGCTGTGGCCGTAAGAGCCTTTGAGAAGATTTCAGAACCAATAAATTTGGTTACTGACTCAGCCTACATGGCAGGGGTGGTGTCCAGAGCAGAGCAGGCAGTTCTCAAGGACATTGAGAATGAACATCCCTTTAGACTGCTCTCAAAACTGATTTATTTGATTTCAAATAGAGAACATCCTTTCTATGTGATGCATATAAGATTGCATTCCGATTTGCCTGGTGAAATCGCTGAGGGAAACCGGAAGGCTGATTCCCTTATCATGCTGTAGTAAAACATTTTAACAGAGTAAAAGCATGATATTTTAGTAAAAGCCTGTGTGCACAAGCCAGCCTTTGGTATAAGTGATGATATTAAAGGTAGTGTCTTGAAACTCTAATGGAGCAGCAAGAATGAAAGAAAAACAATAGCCTTGTATTCTAGGGAAAGAATGTAAATCATATGTATTAACCAATAGTAGCTTGCTAAGCCCACGGACCCTGTCAGACCCTATAAAAGGTGTGCTAAAGATAGAAATAAACTATGTTAGCCATACTTCTGTGAAGACTCGGCTGAATAGTCTGAATGGTTTCTCAATATATAGATTCATCAGGTAGTTGAGGGTAACCCTTTCTTAGGCCACGATGGTCCTTCAGGGAAAAAGGCTCATAGAACCATATGATTTTGTGTCAAGTTACTGGTCTTGAGGTTACTTCCCCCCCATCACCATTAGCATCATCCACTGGCCAATTGGTTTTGGTTTTGAATTTCATGCCTCTTGTGGTATGAGCAACAACCATTGGCTTAGGCTCACTGTCTGGTTTAGCTGCTGGCTTAGCTGCAGCCTGAGTGACTGGGGTAGCTGCTGATTTATCTCCCTGTTTTACAGTATCTAGCAGCCTGCGATAAGCATACACTAGGGCCCAACTTATTGCAATGAGATTTTTCTCCTTTAAATCATCATGGCAATTCTCTTCCAGATATTTCCCTACTTTTTCTGGGTTCTGAATTTGTTCATGTGAAAATTCCCAGGCTATAGGATCAGAAAATTCCTTCAGGGTCTGGCCCATTCTCTCCCATTCTCCACACCATTCAGGATTTTCCACACCTGGGTCTACTTCTGGGTCAGGGGTCTCATCAGGTCCCCGGGATATCTCAGTCCTCACTCTAAAGAAGTTGTAGACCATATAGAGGAAGCTGTGATGAATTATCATTTAAGAAAAAAGTAAAGAACACCCACACCAGTTAGGGCTCTGAGAGAGGTTGCTGGAGGCTGCTGGGAGTTCTCTACCTGAGAACTGGCCAATAGCTGGCCATTTCTGAAAATTTACAGGTTTTTTTGACCACTGAAAATTGAGATCAACCTGTGAATACCACCTTTTAAACCTAAGCCTGGGAACTTCTAGCTCTCTCTTGAATTTTAGCTTTGAAAGGCAACAGAACTCCAGCTAGCTCCCTTCCTCCCCCCCAGGCCATGCGGCCAGGCGGGGGCTGGGCTCGGCCTGCCATGGCTCCTGGGCAGGGGATGAAGCCTGCAGGGATTTTTCCACCCCCCCCTGGCTAGGGCCGGGCTCTGCTGTGGACCCTGGCCCCAGGCTGGAGTGGGCCACGGCTGCTCTCCTCCACGGCTTGCACAGACAGCTGCAGGCTGAAAAAAAAACTGTCTCCTGCTTTTCCAGCACTGCCAAGCTGAAATCCAATCCTATAAATACCTGGCCGTGGCTTGGGCCAGATTTTAACCCTTTTAGTACCCAGATGAGACCTGCAGATTTAATCCTTTCTCCAGAGAGAAGAAAAAGAGAGTGATCAACAGGTAGAAAGACAACATAAACCATCAAAGTTAGTGAAGGAAGGAATCTAGCTTCATATGCGAAGAGAATGAGGAGATGCTTTAATAAGCTGAAATATTCTTTTGTTAAAGCTATGGAGATGGACAATAATGTTCTGAAAAGGTCCTTTAATTCATGAAATAGTATTTTGGGGAGAATGAAGTATTTCAAAGAGTCAATCTGAGCAGAAGTAATCCATTGATGAAGCTGAGCAGATGTTGAAGTAGTTGTGATCCCGCAAAATGCTAGAACAGAGAAAAAGAAGTGAAAGTTGTTGAAGACTCGTAGCCCCCAGGGAGAAAAAAAAGAAAACCTCTGTTCCCAGAGGTGATCACAGAGACAGATGAAGAAAGCCTTTGCCTTTGAATAACTCATCCTTAAAATGACACCCCTTGAGTTCATGGCCCATGAACACACCTCAGAGTGGTCTGAAATGGGAGGAGGGCCTGATAGCAGAGTTTTCCGGGTGGCTGGCATCAGGGGAATAAAAATCCATAAAAAAACTGTTTTCTTGTAGAGAATTCTCTGTAGAACGACCAAAGAAGACTCCTTTTCTCTTCAAAGACTGATGAAAATATTATGGTATAGTTGGTACTGTTTTAACCATCAGGTTTTGTCTCTATGTTGTCAGTTAGACCAGGGAATGGTTGGGTGGTAAAGAGGAAGGGTTTTTTAAAGGTTTTATTCTGGTTTCTTATTCTTGTAGTTTTGTTAATAAACTTTCTTTATTCCTTTTAAGTTTTAGGCCTGTTTTGCCCTTCTCCTAATCCATATTTCACAGCCAAAAATAAGTAAGTTTTCTGGTGATGTTTTAGCTAATGCTTTAAAACCGCCACAGAAGCTTACCAGCTGAAATACCAGGAAAGTGGTATCCTTAAAACTCAGGGGAAACTGAACATTCTTAAAAAGGTACATAACAGATTCAAAGAAGAAGAAAGGAAAGCCTGAAAAACCTCATCCACTGCTCCTCCTCTAACAAATGGTGTGCAATTACTAATAAACCCCCAAAACACGCTACTGGAACTGGGACGCAGGGTCGGACGAAGAAACCATAACCCAAACATACCTGGCACAAACTTCAGTACCTTTATGCACTTCCTATAAATCATTATCACGGAGCCCAGCACAATAGCTATTCTAATCCGTGCCCTTCTGCTGTAAAAGCTACGTGTTAGGGACAGTACTGGAGCTATCTCTGGAAAAGAAAATAAACCTGGGGACCAGAAAGGTATTAAAACCTCAAAAAAGTCTAGGGACCAGAACCACATGAAGGCCTTTACCCTGAGAGACATTATGCATTCAAACAACATGGCTACTCACTGCTTTATCCCAATACAGAGTAAGTACAACCAAAATGCAATCAGTAATCGGTACAGGTTTTTTCCACTTTCTCAAGACACGCGTCAGGCGCCAATAGCTGTATTTTTCCTGATTTTGGGCAAATATGGGAGAGAACCTCCTAATGAGAGTCCTCCCAGAAAAGCAAATTCAAGTGGCCCCTCCCCCAGCTAGTTCAGGAAAAAGATGTCCTTGGAGAAAAGTGGAAAATACTGTTCATTTAACAGAAATCAAATAATATCAAACAATCAAACCTCTCACTGTTCGATGAGATGGCAAAGCCAGAAAAAAGTCCTTTTCAAGTGGGCTTGCTTGGCTCGCTCAGTCTTTTATCAGTCCCTCTGGCCCTGGTGGGCCACAGGCGTGAGCTCCCGGGGTTTGTTGGGGTTTTTTTTTCAGTCCAGGGCAGGTTTGAACAGATCCAAGAAAAAGAAAAAAAAGCCCAGGGAAACTTCTCTGCCTCAGCTAGCTAAAAACTAACTAAAAGCAAAAGAGAACTCTGTCCTTCTGTCGGTCCATGCTGCAGACACCACAGTCCAGGAGCAGGATGCATGTGAGTGAGTGTTTTTCCTCAGCACAAACTGCGCACTTCTTCTTTCCCCCCCCCTTCAGTCCCAGAGCCAGTCTTTAAGGTGCACAACTTAATATGTAACATAAACATGGTGATTTGGGATACAAGCATCATAAAGTCACCCCAGGACAGAGTGATACTTCTCTCCCTGCCCAGCATCCTGGCCATTTGTTTGCTTTCTTCTCAGCTTGAATGGGTCTGGCTGAGGGGTCCCTATAACTTATCCAGGGACATGTTCAGACATGAACTAGGCTAGCTGACTTGGATTTGTGTTATGGTCAGCTTTACTTTGTCCAGTCCAGACCAGTTGTACTGTGACATCAAAACAAAAGCTGTTGTGCAGTTTAAATTCCTGTCAGAGAAGAGCCAAGTGAGAATATATGAAAGAAACAACTATGCAGATGCCAAGGTCAGTGAAGAAGGAGGGGGAGTAGATGTTCCAGGCACCAAAGATGAGATTCTTCTGCAGGCCATGGTGAGGACCATGATGAAGCAGGCTGTCCTCCTGCAGCCCATGGAAATCCACAGGGGAAAGCAGAATTCCACTCAGCCTGTGGAGGAGCCCACACCAGAGGGGATGGATGCCTGGGAGGAGGCTGTGATCCTGTGGGAGACTCGTGGAGAGAGGGGCCCTGCTTCAAGGATGGAACAGCCTGTCCTGGAACGACTGCATCCCATGGAAGAGTGACACACAGTGCAGCAGTTTGGGGTGGACTGTTGCCTGTGGGATGGGTTCACGTTGCAGCAGTTCGCAGAGAACTGTTCCGCCTGAGATGGAGTCATGTTGGAGAAGTTCCTAGAGAACGGTCTCTCTTGGAAGGGACCTCACAGTGCAGCAGTGAGAAGCATAATTCATAAAATTTCCTGAGGGACTAATAAGGACTTTATAAAAGGAACCAATAGTGGAAGAAATATTCAATTTATTATTAAATTTATGTGTTGTTTTTTTCTTTGGAGAAGTTGTCCTGGGGTGACTGTGATGTTAAATTGCATCCCCATTCATCTGTCTAGCCCAGAAATAGGTTTTGTATCTTTAAAACTTCATCTGAGAGTAAAAGTGAGTAAAGAAGAAGCACCAAGTCTATTATCAGAGACTGTACTTGCTCCCCTTCTGCATCCTGGGACAGAGTTTTGACTACAGTACAGACAGACAACAAGTCACAGATCACCTTGGTTTTCCAGCTAGCTGAAGCAGAGAGGTCTTCCTGGACTGTTTTTCTTTCCCTTTTCTTGAAGCGATTTGAACCTGCTCTGGACTGGGGACTCGGGGGAGCACCGGGAGCTTGCACCTATGGACTACCAGGGGCCTAGCCTGGGCAACAGCATTTTCCAGCACCAGAGGGATTGAAAACAGAGCGAACACCCACAGGAGGGAGACCCTCTGAATTTGTCATCTCTTCAGAGCGGTGAGAGGTTTTGTAATTTGGCATTGTTCATTCTTGTGCTGGGTAGTGCTTTGCCTGTTAAATAAACAGGCTTCTTCCACTTCTCTTGTAGAAATCTCTTCCTGAACCGGTTGGGGGGGGAAGGGGCCAAATGGGTTTGCTTCCTGGAGGGGGCCTCATTGGAGGTTTTCTCACAAATTTGCCCTAAACTGTTGCTGAAGAACATGAAGTATTGAGGGTTCCCCAGATAATCGGACACACACCATCTGCTTCGTGAGGCAAAGAAGCCTTTTTTTCAGGGGTTCTTAACCTTTTTTTATAAGGTGTTTTGGTCCAGGTTACATGATTGGAAAATAAACCAACACCCCCTTAGGTCCCATAGGTGGGACCAGAGAAAACACACCAAGAACATTTGTTCAGTATTGTTTTGAGAAATATAATTTATTTACAATAAAACAATCCTTGAGAGAAAACTGTTCCCAGGAACTTTTTTCCCCTGGGAAACAGATGAGCCCCTGACAGGCTGAAACTCTCTCAGGCTCAGAAATCATGTCCACACTAAACCAGGACAGAAGTATACAAATTTAAGTTGCAGATACTCAGGAAACTGATTAGTCTTTTCTGTCTGTATACTTCTGGCTAAAGTTATTGTCATTATTAATTAGCTTTTTATGATTCATTCATCAGTGGATGCAAAAAATTAAATGATCGTGCAAAGTTCCTTTTCTGTACATTTTTTCATAGAAAACATTTAATCATTTATTACTCAAAAACATTCGATATTGTTGGTGGTTAATAATAGTTGATCATGCTTCAATCAATAATTATTTCAAAGAATTATTGTCAGTGAAATTGTCAGTGAAACAGTGTGTTGTTGAAACAGCACATAAATGAAATAAGGCTGAACTTTTATTTACTCATAAGATGATGCCTCTGTTTTGCATAAAATGATGTTTCAAAGCATAATATTTTTTACAATAAGAACATTTTAAAAAAATTACACTGTTTGAAGTCAGAACTGGAAATGTGAACTTAGATGAAAGAACTGTTGCTTTCTGTTGGCCACTTAATATAATACCTATATTGTTGTTTAAATAAAGGCCCTCCAATTTATTTACTCACATATCTATAAAGCAAGTTTTTTTTCAAATTTTGAATTTGATTGCCACATTGCAGTGCTATGCACTGAGCTTTCATTTATTACTATACATATCCTTTATGAAAACTTCTATATCAACTCTTACCTAGAAATTTTTTTTCACTAAAACAGGATTTCCTCTGACTTTATTAGATTATAAAGATACCATACAGTGATAACATTGCAATTTTTACACAGGTTGTTGATTATTTTAAAGTTGGTCTACTAATCATAAAAACTATTAATGTATAGTTATTACAAATAAATTACATGTATGTGGAGAAATGACACAGACTTGCAGCAATAACACAAGAAGGGTGCAGAAGCTCTCCTCCTAGCCTTATTGTGGGTGGCTAAGGATCTCATCTCTTTCCCAAAAAAAGATTTCAAAAGCAGCTCTTGGAACTACTAGTTGCTCCTAAGCAAAGCAAGGAAATGGTCACTGTTGCCAAACAAGTGGTGTTGCTCCACACTCCACACCACTTGGCACTCTGCATCTAGTGAAACAAAAAAAACATAACATCTCTCTAGAGGTGGAAGTGTGCTGATGCTCTGCTAATGTTGTACTCAGGCATTTGGAATCTCCAATCAGTTTCAGTGTTCCAAGGGAGCAATGCTATTGAGGTAGTCTTTCTGAACAAGAACCTTAACTCATCAGTGGCTATTAAAACCACATTATGTGTCGCTAAAGGACATGGAATGATTCACACGAACACGTCTCAGTGGTATGACAGGAAAAGAAAGTAACTTTATTTTCTGACTCCAGTATTTATAGATTCTCGACTATGACCAGGGATTGGATAACTAAGTTACCACCTTCCCAATCACACTGGTCATGCGAAACATCCATCAAAGGATGTTTCTTAGAAGGAATGTGTAAACAACTTATGTTTATAGTTATTTTCATGGAAAAGTAACTAAAACTATGAAAACAAGATCAGAAGGCTTAGTTTTCAGGGCGAAAATTATGTACCTTAACATTTATTTTAAACAGGGTTAGACAATGTGGATAATAGCAGTGCTTTGCAATTATGCAGAAATTGTTTTCAGAAATTTCACACTATTCTGTGCACTTCAGGAGTGGTAATTCCAACCCTATAATGATTATCATGATAGTCTTCAACTATTGTAATCTAGGAAGAGAGACTAGAGGAACACTGTTTTCCATATAGCAATAGACAGGAGTATCATAAAACAGGTTTCAGGTTTTAAAAATAGATGTAACTTAGAATATCTTTCTGGAAATTATTGAACTTCAAACAGGTTGTACTAGTTTGAAAGCAAACCAGTGGGAGATCTATTGAGAGACCACCAGCTTTTTCACCACTCTTCACGGAAGTAAAAGTGAACGCCGTTTATTTCTATCTTTAGCACACCTTTTATAGGGTTCTACAGGGTCCATGGGCTAAGCAAGTTACCATTGGCTAATGCACATAGGTTTACATTATTTCTCCTGTACACAAGGATATTGTTTTGCTTTACTCTTTCTTTTGCAGGCAGGTTTCAAGGACTTTAGCCTTTAATATCACGACTTATTTCAATGACTGGTTTGTGCAGACAGGCCTTGAATATATAAAATATATCAACAATTCCCCCTTTCTCTTTTTGCACAAACCAGGCTTTGGATGTGACTCATTCTATACTTTAATGAAGACAAGATAACATACAACTTAGACTGTTATCCCAATTAACATTATAAGTAAAGTCTGTCCCCCTTCCAGCACAAGAGACCTCAACCATCCAGCGATACCCCAAATGGCGAACCAACTTCCAATGGGGTCACCACCCTCCTCCAGGGCATGCAACCCATCCTGCAGCTGCCGTAGTTGCCTATGGATGGAAGCCAAATGATCAGCAAGATTCAGACAGCACATGCCCCCAAACTCCTCATAACTATGTCCTTGTGCTAAGAGCAAAAAGCCAATTGTAGCTCGATTTTGCAATACTGCATGACGTTCACTACTCGCATTGGCTGAAAGTTCACTTAACACTGTGGATGCCAAGCTCAATTCTTAGTCTAACAAGCTAGCCTTTTTAGAGTTGCTAAGCTTTAATTCATTCAGGCTTCACTCAGACCGTTTGATGTTCTCCATTTTATCAACTACATTCAGCAATTAATGTAAGCTTGGATGGAAACAAAGTAAGTTTCCCAAGATAACAGGGTCTTCTATGTAGATTAGCAGGAATCCCATTCCACGCTCTATCTCCACAGATCAGGAACATGGAACTAGGTGATCGCTTTGGTAATTGTCCTGTGAGACTGCACCACAAACAAAGGCCCTACTTTCATGGGAGCAATGAGATCAACTATAGGGTTGACTGCAGCCCAGTGATGTGTTACTTTGTTGGAATGACTTTTTGTTGGGGGTTCAAACATTATCCATCCGCCTGAGGTATTGGTGGAACCCAACAAATCCAATTCCTCTGGGGGCTCTATGGTAACACTGAGAACTTT
This sequence comes from Poecile atricapillus, assembly GCF_030490865.1. Lineage (NCBI taxonomy): Eukaryota > Metazoa > Chordata > Aves > Passeriformes > Paridae > Poecile > Poecile atricapillus. Next base: position 65,729,453 of record NC_081288.1, read on the forward strand.
GGCAATTTTCACTTGCCAGCAGGCTTCAAGTTGTCTTAATGGGAAGCCAACAGTGCAACTGCACTCTTGCAACATTGCCAATTGATTCAATCGAGTCTCATTACTAATCAAACCCCCAAATGCTTGAGGATCCCATTCAGGGACTCCAATGAGACAGGTGTGAAAAGGATCTCCAGGTGTGGCTAGGCTCAAAAACACTGACCCTTGGCCGTTTCAATGTGCTAGAGTGACCCATATGTTCTGTCACTTTTGGATGTTAGTTAGCAGACAGTTGGTCGGGACTATACACAGCACAATTACCATAAGCAGTTGGTTCCATGTAAATGACACCATACTTGCAAACTCACAGCAAAAACTTTAACGTTAAATGAACTTTCAAAGATGCTTACACTAGCTCTTGAAGGGGGGGGAATGCTTATACTTTATACTAATGCAACAATTACTATACAGGCTAAACTCTTTATCTTAAACTATTATCTAACTACTTTTAACATATATATATGTAGTTTAAGCGTGAAAGCAATTTGCTGAAAGGGTAAACACACAACTACAATTTGCTTTATATACAGTTAGATGGAGTCTACACTTTTCTTAGATCTTCTACAGAATTTCTCTCACAAACAGACTATGATTTAACACAATTCAGTCCTGGAACGTTCACTGCTCCTGTGATGTCAGCTGGCAGCTGATCGGTGACTGAGGGCTTCAATGTTCAGGTTGTTCTTCACATCCTTCTAAATCTTAAAACAGAAGATAACTGAAAAAATTGGTAGAGACACAACATCATAATAACAACATAGAATTTCTGTTGGCAACTGTCTATATAGTGTTCAGACACAACTGTGTCCTGACAGGTCTACTTCTGATCCATGTCTGGAGTACTAAGGCTGTGTGGTGACTTCTTTGTTCACTGGATCTCATGTGTTCAGAGGCAGACAGTCTGGTCAGATGAACAGGTGACTTTTTAAACCTGCCAACAAAACACAGACACTTCTCCCCTTGAAGTTAATGAATTACACTAATCAAATGCTTTTAGGGCATCAATTTCCCCCATTTTTTAAAAAAAATAATAATGATATATATTTCTGTTATACACATCAACATCAACACAAAACCAAATACACGAATAAGAACTTATAGCACTTAAAATTAATCAAATCATAAACATTATTTATAACATAGATAATATAAAACTACCACTAACCATTAAAACACTGCACCAGCATCCCATAGTTTGCAAACAATCAGAAAAAAAAAAAAAATCAGTGAAGGATTGGATAACCACCTTTGGAAATGATTCTCCAAGCCCACTTCAAAATTGATCCAGCTGTCATATTAATAGGGTCAAATTGCTGAGTCAAAAAGTGACTCAAATACTGATTTGGTACAGAAAACATCTGGATCTGTTGGCAAACATTCTGTCCAGGTAAAGTCAAGGCTTGGCCAGGGCCTGGCTTTAAACTGGAAAGATGCCTCTTAATTCATTTCTAAAACAAGGTTCTCAATAGTAGCAGCTATGAGATGCTTACAGCACAGCAAACTGTTAAAATGCATTTGTACAAAGCAAATGATCAGAAGCCTTAGGTACCAGACCAATTAAACCATGCAGCAGTTGGTTTAATCTGAAGCCTCTCCTATGGCAGCTGATCCTCAGCAATGGCACACCTTCTTAAAATTCTGGAAACACTGGAAAATAGTAAAGCTATGAAAAACAAAATTGCAGAGATTGCAACAACCAATAGAACTCCTGATGAAGTCAAGGGTGTCACAAACTGCATTCACTGCTATCCACAAGCAGGTGTTCATCAGCGTTCTATCACAGCTGTTTCAGTTATAGCTATCTTCATTTCTCTAGGAAAATAACTATACTTTGCAGTTTAGACAAGTGTCTCCAATAAAACATAAAACAATTTAAATTAAACAATATTTAAACCTAATAAGAATTATTTATGACAAAAGGAAATAACAAAACCTTAAAAGAATATCTAAGTTATAAAACTTAACATAAAAACATTCAAGCCTAAACATAATAAAACTTGACTATTCTTAATTCTATTAACACTTAATCTATATTAAATAAAAGCATAACTTAATCTTATTCTGTTACTACAAAAAGGCAACTAAAAGTTTGATATATACCTTTTAAACACAATATAACAATAACATGGATTCACTATAAAGATTATAAAAATGTAGCAAACACATCACAATTCTGTCATCTAGCTTTGAGAATAACTCACAATAACTGCAAATGTTACTAAAAATACTTATTCATAGCAGGAATTTGCCTAGTATATGCTCAAATTGGTTAGGATTTTAAAGTGCAGTTTTTCTAGAGAAAAACCACAACAACACAGGATTTGGCAAGTTGCCATTCAGCTTTTGTAACGCTTTTCAGGAATGTCAAGTCCAATTCTTAAACTGAAATCCAAAATCCAAATTGGAATATATGCAGTTATATGTGTTTTATATGAGAAAAGGACTCACATTGAAATTACCTTATTAAAATTGTGGAAAAAACAAGCAAATGGGTAATATATACTTTAACTTAACTTTGTCTTGTACAGTAAAGTTCTCTTAACTAATTATTTTTTAAACCACAAATCTCTTCTGTAGATAACATTAATTGGAAGGTTTTCTTAGTAGCTGTAAATCATACCATATTTTAGCCTTAGGTTTTAAAACTAATTATTGCAAGGTAACTTCTGTTAATATTCACCTTAAACGCTTTTTTTTTCTTTTTTTTTTGGTTTTTTTTTTAACTTTCAAAGAATCACAATCATTTCTGTAGTAAAACTCTAAAAACTGCAACTCCATAAACTCATAATTACTTAAAACACAAAATTAACTCTAAAAGTGTACATAAAAACTGTTTAAAAAAACCAATGAATCATAACTTCTTAACAAACCGGGTGCTATCTTGCTGCTTTTTCTTAGGGAGGGAGTGGGGGGGGGTGGACTGCCCGCCCTGCTGCTGCTCTCTGCTGCTGTTATCTTTCTTCACATCCCCCACATACTCTTGCAGAGAGGAAATACGTAGAGAAAGAAAAAACCTCACAAAGTTAACTTTAACAAAATGCAGTTGTTTCTCTCGATCTCTCTTGTTCGCCGATAGAGGAAAAAAGGGCACGATTTTTACAAAAGCAGGCGATGTTACACGAAAAGTCTCTTAGGGCCAGGTGGTAACAGTGGTGATCATTGCAACTTATCAACTTTTAATTACAGTGATGAATTTCGAACTAGATACCATATAGTTCATGATTTTTTGGCTATTTTGTCTCTCTTTGAAGCTGTCTGAGCCACCTGTTTCTGCTCAGCTGTTTCTGCAATTGTCCAGCGCGGCCTTGGAACCCCTCCCACACTGCCTCTGCCCCGGGGGTGCCCCCGCTCTCTGTGCACACCTCAGTGCCTTCCCCCATATCCCCCTGGTTCGGGTGGAAACCAATCTAAATTTGGCTTCTTTTCTTCCAGGGTGCTAAAGTTGGAACTTAAATAAGATTGTAGTGTTAAGAGTGTCTCCAAAAGTGAAGCAAATAGTTCAGGACGTATCACATCCTGCTGTTGTTGAACAGATTCTCTTAGTTGTTTCAGCGTTTGCTGTGGAATTTCTTTCTCATTATTTTCTTCTCTCTGACTCTCCCTCTGTCCAACGGCAGCATAGATAGGAGTGCTTGCCCAGCAATGGGAGGTAAAGGCGTCTCCTGCTGTGATGCAGGTAGAATTACGGGGCTCACAGCGTCAGCATATCTCGCTTTTCTGTTTTTTAAGGTATTAATTACAATCTGCCAAGTTTGACTGAGAGACACGGTGTCCTTGCTCTTTTCCATGATTGCCGTTTCCCAGATCAGATCCCTTATATCCGTCTGTTCTTGCACCGCAAAGAGCAGTGAGGGCACTACTAAATGCCCATGATAATTAGCCCATATAATGAGCATATCCAGGTCGTTTTCCCTGGCTGCTTTGCCTCGTTAAACGAGACTACAAAGAAGCAGTTTTTTAGCTGCCACAGACTCCACATCCATTTTTCCTGCTGCCATGGCGGGGGGAGGGTAGTGACCCCTTTCTTACGCCTCTGCCTTTCGACTCCCCCAGCGACTTGCCCCCCTTTTTCTGTGGGCCGCCTATCTGGTAGCTATCCAAGGCAGCGTCTATCTGCGCTCAGATCCACTCCACCAACCAAGGTCCAAGGCTTCATCCCACCGTGCGTGGACCCGTCAAAGCCCCCATGCCTGCAGGGTGTCCCTGATCGAAGCACCAGATATTGAGAGAGTGCCAGCTTTTTCACCACTCTTCACAGAAGTAAAAGTGAACGCCGTTTATTTCTATCTTTAGCACACCTTTTATAGGGTTCTACAGGGTCCATGGGCTAAGCAAGTTACCATTGGCTAATGCACATAGGTTTACATTATTTCTCCTGTACACAAGGATATTGTTTTGCTTTACTCTTTCTTTTGCAGGCAGGTTTCAAGGACTTTAGCCTTTAATATCATGACTTATTTCAATGACTGGTTTGTGCAGACAGGCCTTTAATACATAAAATATAGCAACAAGATCCCAAGTGAGAATTACAATTTATTAGGAAAATGAAGATAAAGACAATAATACAGAATCACTGGCTTAAACCAACAGTCACAATATGAGCTGACACCCTGTTCATCAGGGTGGTGGTAGCAGTCTGATTAAATGGTGGCTGCAGTCCTGTTAATCCTGGGTTGATTATGATGTTAAATTGTATCCCAATTCGTCCACCTAACCCAGACACAAGTTTTGTATTCTTAAAATTTCATCTAAGAGTAAAAGTGAGTGGAAAAGAAGCACTGAGTCTGTTATCAGAGACTGTACTTGCTCCCCCCGCATCGAGAGTTTTGACTACAGCACAGACAGACAACAAAGGACAGATCGCCCTGGCTTTCTGTCATGGAGTTACTTTACCTTTAAGGAAAGTTGGAGCTGCTGGGGACTGCCTGGAGTCTTTTCTCCTGACCAATTATCGGTCATTGCTGAGAATTGACAGCAGTTTTAGCCATTGAAAAGGGGGATCAACTTGTGAACCCCACCTTAAAGTAAAAAACCAGAACTCTCTTGTTCTCTTTGTTTCTTGGCTGTGAAAGGTAGCAGACCTCCGGCTGGCCTCCAGTTCCCTGCCCAGGCCATGCGGCGGGGCGGGGGCCGGGCTGGGCCTGCCGTTCTCCCGGTCGGGAGATGGGGCCTGCGGGGGCTTGCCCCGAGCCAAGCCGGGCAAGGCCGGTTCCTGGCTTGGCTGCTGGTTTTGCTGTGATGGAATTCACCAGAAATTGCCGAGTAAAGAAGGAGAGGGACTCTGGGCCTGCAGCAAGCAGAGACAACGACCACGCTCTCCAGAGCAGCTATGAAGAACTTTCCATCGCAGACAGCTCCAGCTCCTGTTCAGCAGAGATCACCGAACCATCTACAAAAGCTTGAGCAGGATTTTAACTCTTTCTTATCCAGATGAGACTTGCGGATTAATCTTTTTATCCAGAGAGAGAAAAAGAGAGTGATCAACATGAAAAGAGACTTTATAAACTACTAGTGGCAAGAAAGAAAAGGAGCTTCAAGAAAGGTAGAGAATTAAGAAGATGCTTTAATTAAGCTGAAATATCTTTCTGTTAAAACTATGGGGATGGACAATAAAGTCCTGAAAAGAACTCCTTTAATTCATTATGGAGTATGGGGAGGAATAGAGTATTCAAAGTGTAAATTTGAGTAAAAAGTAGAGTAACTATGGTATAGTGAAGTGCTGAGAGATTTGAAGCCTTGAGAGGCAATGAGAAAACTGTTTTCTAGTGAAGCTCACAGAAACAGATGAAGAATACTTTTTTGCCTTTGAATAACTTATCCTTAAAAATGCTATCCCTAAACATCATGATGTTGCTATATTTTATATATTAGTAAAGGCCTGTATGCACAAACCAGCCTTTGAATTAAGTCGTGATATTAAGGGCTAAAGTCCTTGAAACCTTCATGCAGAAGAGAGAGTAAAGCAAAACAATATCCCTTTGTGTAAGAGAAAAAATGTAAACTGTGTGTGTTAGCCAATAGTAGCTTGCTCTGCCTGCAGACCCTGTAGAACCCTATAAAAGGTGTGCTAAAGATAGAAATAAATGGCATTCACAATTACTTCTGTGAAGACTGGTGAACAGCTCGGGGGTCTTTCAATATTTGGCGCCCGAACAGGGACACTTCTGCGGGCAGAGGAGCTTTGGAGTCAGCGGAGTGGATCTGGGCATTAATCGTCGTGGGCTCGGATCGGCACCAGATAGGCAGTCTGAGCATGGTGAGACGCGGTGCGGTAGGACGTGGTAATTCAGGCTGCTGGGGGGGGCCCAGGCAGGCAAGGGCGTAGTAGAAGGGTCGCAACCTTCCCTCTTGCGGATTGCCATCAGCATGGATGTGGAATTTGCGGAGGCAGATAAACTGCTTCTCTGCATCCTCGTGAAACGAGGCGAAGCAGCCCAGGAAAAGGACCTGGATATGCTCATTATATGGGCTAATTGCCATGAGCATTTGCAGTGCTCACACTGTTTTTGCGGTGCAAGAACGGACTGATATATCGGCTCTGATATGGGAAATGGCAATCACGAAAAAGAGCAAGGACACTGTGTTTCTCGGTCGAACTTGGCAGATTGTAATTAATACCTTAAAAAAAAACCAGAAAAGCGAGATATGCTGAAGCTGTGAGCCCTGTAATTCTACCTGCGTCACAGCGGCAGATGCCTTTATCTCCCACTGCTGGGCAAGTGCTCCTATCTATGCTGCCCATGGAGAGAGGGAGGGAGAGTTAGGGAGAAGAAAATAATGAGAAAAAAAAAGTTCCACAGCAAACGCTGAAACAACGAACAGAATCTGTTCAGTTATGGCAGGATGTGATACATCCAGAAATATTTGCTTCATTTTTGGAGTCACTTTTAGCACTACAACCTTATTTAAGTTCCATCTTTACCACCCTGGAAGATAAGAAGCCGGATTTAGATTGGTTTCCACCCGAACCAAGGGGAGCAAGGTGGGCGCAGAGAACAAAGGCACCCTGGGGGTAGAAGCAGCGCAAGAAAAGTTCCAAGGCCACTCTGAACAATTGCAGAAACAGCTGAGCAGAAACAGGTGGCTGAGACAGCTTCAAAGAGAGACAAACTAGTCAAAAAACCTCAAACTATACGGTATCTAGTTCAAAATTCACCCTTGTAATTAGAAGCCGATAAACCGCAATGATCGCCATTGTTAGCACCTGGCCGTGAGAGACTTTTCGTGTAAAATCGCCTGCTTTTGCAAAATCATGCCCTTTTTTCCTCTATCAGTGAACAACAATAGAGATTGAGAGAAAAAACTGCATTTGTTAAAGTAAACTTTGTGAGGTTCTTTTTTCTTTCTCTCCGTTTTTCCTCGCTGCGAGAGTATGTAGAGAATGTGAAGAAAGATAACAGCAGAGCTGCAGCAGCAGCAGAGTGGGCAGTCCACCCCCCCATTCCCTTTCTGGGGGGGGGGGGGGCACCGGGATGGTGCCGTTTGTTGGAGAGTCATGATTTACTGGGTTTTCAAAATGTTTTTATATACCATTGTAGAGTTAATTTTCTGTTTTAAGTAATGTCTTAGTTTAGGGCAAATTAGGGAGGAAAACTAAATGGGGATTTCCCCAGGGAAATGCCCCTCCCCACCAACCGGTCCGGGAAAGGGAAAAAATTTCCTTGGAGAGAAGTGGAAAAAGCTGTTTATTTAACAGAAAATTGAATAATATTAAATAATAAAACCTCTTGCTGTTCGATGGGATGGCAAATCTAGGAAGAAAAGTCCTTTTTATGTGGTGTAGCTCGGCTCGCTCAGTTTCTTATCAGTCCCTCCGGCGCTGGAAAGTGCCGAGGCCCAGGCCCCGGTGGGTCACAGGCTTGAGCTCCTGGGGTTTGGCTGGGTGTTCATTCCAGAGCAGGCTTGCACAGATCCAAGAAAAAGGAAAAAAAAAACAAAGGTCCAGGGAACTCTTCTGCCTCAGCTAGCTGAAACTAACTAAAAGCCAGAGAGAAGCTCTGTCCCCCTGTCTGTCCGTGCTGCAGACACCACAGTCCAGGAGCGAGCTGTGTGGGAGTGATGTTTTTCTTTAACACAAACTGCGTGCTTCTTCTTCCCCCTCTCTTGCTCTCAGAGCCAGTCTTAAAGGTGCAGAACTTAATATATAACATAAACCAGACGATTGGGGATACCAGTATCATAAAGTCACCCCAGGACATTCCACCCCTTATCCCCATATCGTCAACTTATTATCAAAATTAATATATATATATTTTAACTCTACAACACATACATTATACAGACAAGGGAATTAATTCACGATCTTCACCCAACCATCAGATCTCCCTGAGGTACACATTGTGTTGTTCCATCTTTCCGCATTATCCACCATGTGCAACCCGGTCCCTGAGCAAAAACAACCCCACGAATGGGTTTGTTTGCACTCGAAGTAGAATTGATCCAAACTGTCTTTCCTAACAAACCTCTGAGATGTACCGCTGGGACTTTGTCTCCGTCTACTATATACAGGGCCTCGGATTGGGCTGGGCCTGCTCGGTTGGTGGAACCTCGGGTGTTAACTATCCAGGTGGCCTTTGCTAGATGCTGCTCCCAATTTTTGAAAGATCCCCCACCCAATGCTTTCAAAGTAGTCTTTAACAGTCCATTGTACCTCTCCACTTTCCCTGCAGCAGGTGCATGGTAGGGGATATGGTACACCCACTCAATGCCATGTTCCCTAGCCCAGTTGTTTATAAGGTTATTCTTGAAATGAGTCCCATTGTCTGACTCAATCCTCTCAGGGGTGCCATGCCTCCAAAGGACCTGCTTCTCAAGTCCCAGGATGGTGTTCCGGGCTGTAGCATGAGGCACAGGGTAGGTTTCCAACCATCCAGTGGTGGCTTCTACCATCGTGAGCACGTACCGCTTTCCTTGGCGGGTTTGGGGCAGTGTGATGTAGTCAATCTGCCAGGCCTCCCCATACTTGTATCTGGACCACCGCCCACCATACCAGAGGGGCTTCAACCGCTTGGCCTGCTTGATCGTAGCACACGTCTCACAGTCATGGATAACCTGAGAAATACTGTCCATGGTTAAATCCACCCCTCGGTCTCGTGCCCACTTATAGGTGGCATCTCTACCCTGATGGCCTGAGGCATCATGGGCCCATCGAGCTAGGAACAACTCTCCCTTGTGTTGCCAATCTAAGTCTATCTTTGACACCTCTATCTTTGCAGCCTGATCCACCTGCTCATTGTTTCGGTGCTCTTCATTAGCCCTACTCTTGGGGACATGGGCATCTACATGATGGACCCTCACAGACAGTTTCTCTACCCTGGTGGCAATGTCTTTCCACTCATCAGCAGCCCAGATTGGCCTTCCTCTGCGTTGCCAGTTGGCTCTTTTCCAACTTTCCAGCCATCCCCACAGAGCATTGGCTACCATCCATGAATCAGTGTAGAGATAGAGTTTTGACCACTTCTCTCTTTCAGCAATGTCCAGGGCCAGTTGAACAGCTTTGAGTTCAGCAAGTTGGCTTGATCCACCTTCTCCTTCAGTGGCCTCTGCGACCTGTCGTGTGGGGCTCCATACGGCTGCTTTCCACTTCCGGTTCATCGCTACGATGCGACAGGAACCATCAGTGAACAGAGCGTAGCGTGTTTCTTCTGCTGGAAGCTGGTTATATGGTGGAGCTTCTTCAGCCCGTGTCACTTGTTCCTGCTCCTCTTCATCAGTGAGATCAAAGTTTTCACCTTCAGGCCAGTTTGTAATTATCTCCAAAATCCCAGGGCGATTTGGGTTTCCAATACGGGCGCGCTGCGTGATGAGGGCGATCCACTTGCTCCATGTAGCGTCGGTGGCGTGGTGGGTAGAGGGAACCTTTCCTTTAAACATCCACCCCAGCACTGGCAGTCGGGGTGCCAGGAGGAGTTGTGCTTCTGTGCCAATCACTTCTGAGGCAGCTTGAACTCCTTCATAGGCAGCTAAGATTTCCTTCTCTGTGGGAGTGTAATTGGCTTCGGACCCTCTGTAGCTTCGGCTCCAGAATCCCAGTGGTCAGCCTCGAGTCTCCCCAGGCACTTTCTGCCACAGGCTCCAGGACAGACCATGGCTCCCGGCTGCAGAGTAGAGCACGTTCTTCACATCTGGTCCTGTCCTGACTGGGCCAAGGGCTACTGCATGAGCGATCTCCTGCTTGATCTGAGCAAAGGCTTGTTGTTGTTCAGGGCCCCACTGGAAAGTGTTCTTTTTGCGGGTGACCAGGTAAAGAGGGCTCACAATCTGACTGTACTCAGGAATGTGCATCCTCCAAAAACCTATGGCACCTAGGAAAGCTTGCATTTCCTTCTTGTTGGCTGGTGGAGACATTGCTGTGATCTTGTTGATGACATCAGTAGGGATCTGGCGCCGTCCATCTTGCCACTTTACCCCCAGAAACTGAATCTCACGAGCTGGTCCCTTAACTTTGCTCTTCTTGATGGCAAAACCGGCTTTCAGGAGAACCTGGATGATTTTCTCTCCTTTCTTAAAGACCTCTTCAGCCGTCTTTCCCCAAACAATGATGTCATCAATGTACTGCAGATGTTCTGGAGCCTCACTTTTTTCCAGGGCAGCCTGGATCAGTCCATGGCAGATGGTGGGGCTGTGCTTCCACCCCTGGGGCAGTCGGTTCCAGGTGTACTGCACTCCCCTCCACGTGAAAGCAAACTGAGGCCTACATTCTGCTGCCAGGGGAATGGAGAAAAATGCATTGGCAATGTCAATAGTGGCATACCACTTCGCTGCCTTGGACTCCAGCTCGTACTGGAGCTCCAGCATGTCCGGCACGGCAGCGCTCAGCGGTGGAGTCACTTCATTCAATGCATGATAGTCCACAGTCAATCTCCATTCTTTTTCAGATTTACGCACAGGCCAGATGGGGCTGTTGAAGGGTGAGTGGGTTTTGCTGACCACCCCTTGGCTCTCCAGCTCTCGGATCATCTTGTGGATGGGGATCACAGCATCTCGAGTTGTTCTATACTGCTGGCGGTGCACCGTCGAGGTGGCAATTGGTACTCGCTGTTCTTCCACTTTCAGGAGTCCTACTGCAGATGGGTTCTCTGACAGTTCAGGCAAGGTGTTCAGTTGCTGGACACCCTCTGTCTCTACAGCTGCTATCCCAAATGCCCACCTAAGCCCCTTTGGGTCCTTAAAATACCCACTTCGGAGGTAGTCTATGCCCAAAATGCACGGGGCCTCTGGGCCAGTCACAATGGGGTGTTTCTTCCACTCATTTCCAGTCAGGCTCACATCAGCTTCCACTAAAGTAAAGTCCTGTGATCCCCCTGTCACACCAGCAATAGAAACAGATTCTGCCCCTACATATTTTGATGGGATTAGGGTGCACTGTGCACCAGTGTCAACCAAGGCCTCATATTTTCGTGGTTCTGATGTGCCAGGCCAACGAATCCACACAGTCCAAAAGACACGGTTTTCCCTAGCCTCTACCTGGCTAGAGGCAGGGCCCCTCTAAGCCTGGTTATCCTTCTTTCCTTGGGTATATGTCTTGGAGGTTCCTTCAAGAGAATCAGACGTCATCATCATACTTGTCAGTTTGACTACAGGCTACTGGAGCGGCTTTCTTTTTGGTGGAGTATCCCCCCTGAGTCTTGCTGTCTTCTAATTCACGCACCCGTTGTGCCAGAGCACCAGTAGATTTTCCATCCCATCTTTTCATGTTTTCTCCACAGTCACGTAGGAAAAACCACAGCTCAGCTCATAGCTTTTTCTCTCTATCTGGGAAACTTCTGCGTTGAGTCCCGGGGCTCTTGGACTGTACTGCCGAGACTGGAAGAAGATCTTCCTTGAGTTTCTTGAAATTCTCTTCCATTTTGTCTTGGAAGTTTTGCATACGTGTTTCCACAGCTACAATTGTTGCCTGCATGGGGCCATGCACGGTATCTGCATATGTTCGAAGTTTCTTCGCCATATCCAGCACAGTCTCCTCTCGGTCATCCTGCTTCATTGTTGCTAAAGCAGAAGCGTATTCTTGTGGCCAAAGTCGAACAAGTTTTCGCCACATCACAGATGTACATGGCACCAAGTCTGGATTTCTAGTACCTAAGTCACCCACGAAGACAATCTCTACTATTGCCATTTCTCTCAAGCGCTGAATCCCTTGTTCTATGGTTTTCCAACGAGTTTGCTGTATATAGAGATCGTCTGCACACAGATATCTTTGTGCCACACTTCTTAGGACCCGTTCCCAGAGACTGTAAGGGTCAGCCCCCCTCATCACTTCTTGATCGATAACCGGATCATGTGACAGGGATCCCAGATGCCTCGCTTCAGTGCCATCCAGAACTGTAGCTTCACCTGCAGCATCCCACAGACGGACTAACCAACTAATTATAGATTCATCAGGTCGTCGAGTGTAATCTTTTCTCAGGCCACGAAGGTCCTTCAGGGAGAAAGGTTCACCAGCGCCTTCTGATTTTTGATCAGTTGCTGGTCTTGTGGGTCCTTCCCCCGCATCTCCATTATCATCATCTACTGGCCGATCGGTTTTGGTTTTGAATTTCATACCTCTCGTGGTAGGAGCAACAGACACTGGCTTAGGTTCACTGTCTGGTTTGGCTGCTGGCTTAGGCTCACTGTCTGGTTTGGCTGCTGGCTTAGGCTCACTGTCTGGTTTGGCTGCTGGCTTAGGCTCACTGTCTGGTTTGGCTGCTGGCTTGGCTGCAGCTGGAGTGACTGGGGTAGCTGCTGATTTATCTGCCTGCCCTACAGTATCTAGCAGCGTGCGATAAGCATACACTAGGGCCCAGCTTATTGCAATGAAATTTTTCTTCTTAGAATCATCACAGCAATTCTCTTCCAGATATTTCCCTACTTCATCTGGGTTCTGAATTTGTTCACGTGAAAATTCCCAGGCTGGGGAATCAGAAAATTCCTCCAGAGTTCGGCCAATTCTCTCCCATTCTCTACTCCACTCAGGATTTTTCACACCTGAGCCTACTTCTGGGACAGGGGTTTCATTGGCTCCTCTGGATATCTCAGCCCTCACTCTAGAGAAGTTACAGGCCGTATAGAGGAAGCTTAACAGCTGAACTACCAGGAAAGTGACCAGGAAAGTGGTATCCTTAACACTCAGGGGAAACTGGATATTCTCAAAGAGGGACATAACAGATTCAAAGGAGAAAAAGGAAAGAAAAGGCTGAAAAGCCTCATCCCCTGCTCTTCCTCTAACAAACTGGGTACAATTACCAATAAACTCCCAAAATGTGCTACTGGGACTGGGAGGCAGGGTCGGGCGAAGAAACCATAAGCCAAACATACCTGACAGAAACTTCAGTAGTTCTATAAACTTCCTACAAATAATTATCACCAAGCCCAGCACAATAACCATTCTAATCCATGCCCCTCTACTGTGAAAGAGGGAAAAGACAAGTATTAAAACCTCAAAAAATTCTAGGGACCAGATCGACATGAAGGCTTCCACCCCGAGAGATATTATGTATCCAAACAACATGGCTACTGACTGCTTTATCTTAACACAGAATAAATACAACCAAAAATACAACCAACAATCAGTACAGGTTTTTCCACTTTCTCTCGCCCCGCACTGGGCGCCAAAAGCTGTATATGTCTTAGTTTAGGGCAAATTAGGGAGGAAAACTCTAAATGGGGATTTCCCCAGGGAAATGCCCCTCCCCACCAACCGGTCCGGGAAAGGGAAAAAATTTCCTTGGAGAGAAGTGGAAAAAGCTGTTTATTTAACAGAAAATTGAATAATATTAAATAATAAAACCTCTTGCTGTTCGATGGGATGGCAAATCTAGGAAGAAAAGTCCTTTTTATGTGGTGTAGCTCGGCTCGCTCAGTTTCTTATCAGTCCCTCCGGCGCTGGAAAGTGCCGAGGCCCAGGCCCTGGTGGGCCACAGGCGTGAGCTCCCGGGGTTTGGCTGGGTGTTCATTCCAGAGCAGGCTTGCACAGATCCAAGAAAAAGGAAAAAAAAAACAAAGGTCCAGGGAACTCTTCTGCCTCAGCTAGCTGAAACTAACTAAAAGCCAGAGAGAAGCTCTGTCCCCCTGTCTGTCCGTGCTGCAGACACCACAGTCCAGGAGCGAGCTGTGTGGGAGTGATGTTTTTCTTTAACACAAACTGCATGCTTCTTCTTCCCCCTCTCTTGCTCTCAGAGCCAGTCTTAAAGGTGCAGAACTTAATATATAACATAAACCAGACGATTGGGGATACCAGTATCATAAAGTCACCCCAGGACAAGTAATTATGAGTTTATGCAATTGCAGTTTTTAGGATTTTACTATAGTAATTATTGTGGTTTTTTAAAAGTTAAAAAAAAAAAAAAAAGGAAAAGGTGTTTAAGGTGAATATTAGCAGAAGTTGCCTTGCAATAATTGGTTTTAGAACCCAAGGTTAAAATATGGTGTGATTTACAACTTCTAGGAAAACCTTCTTCCAATTAATGTTATCTACAGAAGAGATTTGTGGTTTAAAAAATAATTAGTCAAGAGAATTTTACTGTATAAGACAAAGCTAAGTTAAAGTATATATTATCTATTTGCTTGTTTTTTCCACAATTTTAATAAGGTAATTTTAATGTGAGTCCTTTTGTTATATAAAACACATATAACTGCATATATACCAATTTGGATTTTAGATTTTAGATTAAGAATTGAATTTAATGTTTTTGAAAAGTGCTATAAAAGCTGGATGGCAACCTGCCAAATCCCATGTTGTTGTGGTTTTTCTCTAGAAAAACTGCACTTTAACATCCTAACCAATTTAAGCATATACTAGGCAAATTTCTATTATGAATAAGTATTTTTAGTAACATTTGCAGTTATTGTGAGTTATTCTCAAAGCTAGATGACATAGAATTGTGATGTGTTTGCTACATTTTTATAATCTTTATAGTGAATCCATGTTATTGTTATATTGTGTTTAAAAGGTATATATTAAACTTTTAGTTGCCTTTTTGTAGTAACAGAATAAGATTAAGTTATGTTTTCATTTAATATAGATTAAGTGCTAATAAAATTAAGGATAGTCAAGTTTTATAATGTTTAGGCTTGAATATTTTTAAGTTAAGTTTTCTAACTTAGATATTCTTTTAAGGTTAAGTTTGTTATTTCCTTTTGTCATATATAATTATTGTTGGGTTTAGATATTGTTTGATTGAAATTGTTTTATGTTTTATTGGAGACACTTGTTTAAACTGCAAAGTATAGTTGTTTTCCTAGAGAGAGGAGGACGGCCACAGCTGAGACAGCTGTGATGGAACACTGGTGAACACCTGCTTGTGGATAGAAGTGAATGCAGTTTGTGACACCCTTGACTTCATCAGGAGTTCTATTGGTTGTTGCAATCTCTGCAATTTTGTTTTTCATAGCTTTACTATTTTCCAGTGTTTCCAGAATTTTAAGAAGGTGTGCCATTGCTGAGGATCAGCTGCCATAGGAGAGGCTTCAGATTAAACCAACTGCTGCATGGTTTAATTGGTCTGGTACCTAAGGCTTCTGATCATTTGCTTTGTACAAATGCATTTTAACAGTTTGCTGTGCTGTAAGCATCTCATAGCTGCTACTATTGAGAACCTTGTTTTAGAAATGAATTAAGAGGCATCTTTCCAGTTTAAAGCCAGGCCCTGGCCAAGCCTTGACTTTACCTGGACAGAATGTTTGCCAGCAGATCCAGATGTTTTCTGTACCAAATCAGTATTTGAGTCACTTTTTGACTCAGCAATTTGACCCTATTAATATGACAGCTGGATCAATTTTGAAGTGGGCTTAGAGAATAATTTCCGGAGGTGATGATCCAATCCTTCACTGATTTTTTGTTTCTGTTTGTTTGCTAACTATGAGATGCTAGTGCAGTGTTTTAGTAATTAATAGTAGTTTTATATTATATACCCTATTAATAATGTTTAAGATTTAATTGATTTTTAACTAGTATAAGTTCTTATTAATTGTGTATATGGTTTTGTGTTAATGTTGTTGCTTATAACAGAAGTACATCTCATTTTTATTTTTTTTTACGAAAACGGGGGAGATTGATGCCCTAAAAGCATTTAATTAGTGTAATTCATTAACTTCAAGGGGAGAAGTGTCTGTGTTTTGTTGGCAGGTTCAGAAAGGTCACCTGTTCATCTGACCAGACTGTGTGCCTCTGAACACACGAGATCCAGTGAACAGAGATGTCATCACACAGCCTTGGTACTCCAGACATGGATCAGAAGTGGACCTGTCAGGACACAGTTGTGTCTGAACACTATATAGACAGTTGCCAACAGAAATTCTATGTTGTTATTATGATGTTGTGTCTCTACCAATTTTTCAGGTATCCTTTGTTTTAAGATTTAGAAGGATCTGAAGAACAACTTGAACATCAAAGCCCTCAGTCACCAATCAAGTGCCAGCTGACATCACAGGAGCAGTGAACATTCCAGGACTGAATCATGCTGGAGAAATTCTGTAGAAGATCTAAAAAGTGTAGAGACTCCATCTAATTGTATATAAAGCAAATTGTAGTTATGTGTTTACCCTTTCAGCAAATTGCTTTCACGCTTAGACTACATATATACCAGAGCACCTGTGTTAAAAGTAGTTAGATAATAGTTTAAGTGTTTAGCTTGTGTAGTAATTGCTATGTTAGTATAAAGTATAAGTATTCCCTCTTCAAGAAGTAGTGTAAGCCTCTTTGAAAGTTCATTTAACGATTGAAGTTCTAGCTGTGAGTTTGCAAATATGGTGTCATTTACATGGTAAAATGCTTATGGTAATTGTGTTGTGTATAGTCCTGACCAACTGTCTGCTAACTAATATCCAAAAGTGACAGAATATATGGGTCACTCTGGCACATTGAACTGGCCAAAGGTCAATGTGTCTGAGCCTAGCCACACCTGGAGATCCTTTTCACACCTGTCTCATAGGAGTCCCTGAATGGGATCCTCCAGCATTTAAAGGTTTAATTAGTAATGAGACTCGACTGAATCGATTGGCAATGTTGCAAGAGTGCAGTCACACTGCTGGCTTCACATTAAGACAACTTGAAGCCTGTTGGCAAGCAAAAATTACCAAAGTTCTTAATGTTACCATAGAACCCTCAGAAGAATTAGATTTGTTATGTTCCACCAATACCTCAGGTGGATGGATAATGTTTGAACCCCCGACAAAAAGTCATTCTAACAAAGTAATGCAGCACTAAGCTGCAGTCAACCCTACAGCTGATCTCGTTACTACCACTGTAAGTAAAGCCTTTATTCGTGGTGCAATCTCACAGGACAATTACCAAAACGATCACCTAGTTCCATATTCCTAATCTGTGGAGATAGAGCATGGAATTAAATTCCTGCTAATCCACATAGAAGACCCTGTTATCTTAGGAAACTCACTTTGTTCCACCCAAGCTTACATCAATTGTTGAATATAGCTAGCAAAATGAAGAACATCAAACAGTCAAAGCGAAGCCTGAATGAATTAAGGCCTAGCAACTCTAAAAAGGCTCGCTTGTTAGACTAAGGAAGAATTGAACTTAACATCCACAATGTTAAGTGAGCTTTCAGCTGATGTGAGTAGTGTATATCATGCAGTACTATGAAATCAAGTTGCAATTGACCTTTGCTCTTAGCACAAGGACATGGTTGTGGAGAGTTTGAAGGCATGTGCTGCTTGGATCTTACTGATCATTCAGCTTCCATCCATGAGCAACTACAACAGCTACAGGATGGGTTACATGCCCTGAAAGAAGATAGTGATCCCATCGGAAGTTGGTTCACCCGCTGAGGCATCACTGGATGGTTGAAGTCTCTTGTGCTAGAAGGGGAACGGACTTTACTTATAATGTTAATTGGGATGACAGTCTAAGTTGTATGTTATCTTATCCAAAGCCTGGTTTGTGCAAAAAGAGAAAGGGTGATTTGTTGCTATATTTATATATTAGTAAAGGCCTGTATGCACAAACCAGCCTTCGAAATAAGTCGTGATATTAAGGGCTAAAGTCCTTGAAACCTTCATGCAGAAGAGAGAGTAAAGCAAAACAATATCCCTTTGTGTAAGAGAAAAAATGTAAACTGTGTGTGTTAGCCAATAGTAGCTTGCTCTGCCTGCAGACCCTGTAGAACCCTATAAAAGGTGTGCTAAAGATAGAAATAATTGGCATTCACAATTACTTCTGTGAAGACTGGTGAGCAGCTCAGGGGTCTTTCAATATCATGACCCATAACACATTTCAGAGTGATGTGGAATGGGAGGGGTGGGCTCTGATAACAGCAGCTCTGGGCAGCTGATATCAGAGAAACGGAAAACTATAACAAAAATAGTTTTCTTGTGAGAAACTCCATAAATTAACAGAAAGGAACTTCTGTTTCTCTACAGAGATGGGTGAAAAGACTGTAGAAGGAATTGGGACTGTTTAAACCATCAAAGTTCTAAAGTTTCTGTCTCTTGTCATGTGAACAAAAGAATGGTGGGCAGTAAGAAATGAAAAGGTTTTTCTGGAAGTTTATTCTGGTGTTCTTATTATTGTAGTTTTTCAATAAACTTTCTTTATTCCTTTTAAGTTTTACGCCTGTTTTGCTCTTGTTTTAATCCATATCTCACAACAAGAAATAAGTAATTTCTTTTTCTTTTCCCCTTTTGTTAATTACTGGTTTAAAACCACGACACTTTCCAACTAGCCGAAGCAGAGAGGTCTTCCTGGACTGTTTTCTTTCCCTTTTTCTGAAATTAATCGAACCTGCTCTGGACTGACGACTCGGGAGAGCACTGGGAGCTTGCACCCGTGGACTACCGGGAGCCCAGCCTGAGCAGCGGCATTTTCCAGCACCAGTAGGACTGATAACAGAGCGAACACCCACAGGAAAGAGACCCTCTGAAGTTTGTCATCTCTTCTGAACGGCAAGAAGTTTTGTAATTTGATATCGTTCATTCTTGTGCTGGGTAGTGCTGTGCCTGTGAAATAAACAGGTTTTTTTCCACTTCTCTCCGAGGAATCTCTTCCCGAACCGGTTGGGGGGTGGAAGAAAAGGGCCACGTGGGTTTGCTTCCTGAGGAGAGCCCCATTGGAGGTTTTGTCCCAAATTTGCCCCAAACCAAGACAAATACATTCATTGGTGCCCAGCGCGGGGCACGAGACAGTAAAAAAACCCTATACTGATTGTACTGAAGTGGCAATTACTTTGTATTGAGATAAAGCAGTCCCTAGCCATCCAGCCATGCTGCTTGAATTAATAATGTCTTTTGGGGTGCAGGCCTTCATGTGTTTCTGGTCGCTAAACTTTTTTGAAGTTTTAATACCTTTATAGTCCCTTGGTTTATTTTCTTATCCACAGCTAGCCCTGGTATCGTCCCTAACACATAGCTTTTACAGTAGAGGGGCACTGATTAGAATAGCTATTGAGCTGAGCCTAGTAATTATGATTTCTAAGAAGTTTATTCAGGTGCTGGAGTCTGTTCCAAATATAAAAGATTCATGGGTATGGTTATGCACCCAGTTTGTTAGAGGAGGAGCAGGGAATGAGGCTTTTCAACCTTTCCTTTCCTTCTTCTCCTCTGAATCGGTTACATCACTATTGGAGAGTGTTCAGTTCCCCCTGCATGTTAAAGAGACCATCTTTCTGGCATTTAATCTGGTAAGTTTCCTCTATACAGTCTTCAGCCTCTCTAGAATGAGGGCTGAGATTTCTAGAGGGACTGATGAAACCCCTGAACCAAGCGTAAAAAATCCTGAGTACTGTGGAGAATAGGAAGATATAGGCCAAATCCTGAAGCAATTTTCTGACCCTATAGTTTAAGACTTTCCACATAAACATATTCTGAATCCAGCTGAGGTGGGGAAATACCTGAAAAAGAAGTGTCAAAATGATTCCAAAGAAAAAAAGATCATTGCAGTAAGCTGGGCCCTGGCATATGTGTACCGTACATTGCTGGATACTGTAGGGCAGCAAACAGGAGAAAAAGGACAGGGAAATAAATCAACAATTACCCCAATTACTCAAGCTGCAGCCAACCTCCCAGTTACAAAGCTAGTAGCTAAACCAGACAGCAAGCCTCAACCAATAGCTGCTGCTACTAGCACAAGAAGTAGAAAGTGCACAGACAAAACCGATCGACCAGTGGATGATGATGATGATGCAGGAGAAAGACCCTCAAAGCCTCCTGACATAAAACCAAGAGTCAAAGCAACTGGCACAAGATCAGAAGCTAATATTGAGTCCTTTTCCCTGAAAGATCTTCGTGACCTGAAAAAAGACTACACTCAACGACCTGATGAATCTATAATTAGTTAGTTAGTCCATCTATGAGACGCCGCAAGTAAAGCTACAGTTCTGAATGGCACTGAAGCGAAGCATCTAAAATCCCTATCACATGATCCAGTTATTGACCAGAAGATGATGAGGTAGGCTAACCCTCACAGTCTCTGAGCACGGGTCCTAGAAAGTGTAGCCCAAAGATATCTGTGTGTAGATGATCTCTACATGCAGCAAACACAGTGGAAAACCATCCAACAAGTGATCCAACACCTGAGACAAATGGCAGTGGCAGAGATTATTTTTTCAGATGACATACCAACTAAAAATCCAGACTTGGTGCCATGTACATCCGTGATGTGGCAAAAATTGGTACGACTTGGGCCACACTAATATGCTTCTGCTTTAACAATGATGAAGTGGGATGACAGGAAAGAGACTGTGCTTGATATGGCAAAGAAGCTTCGAGCATACGCAAATGCCGTGCATGGCCCCACACATGCAAAAATCGCAGCTGTGGAAACACGTCTGCAAAAATTAGAAGATAAGATAGAAGAAAATCACAAGAAACTTAGAGAGGAGATTAAAGAAAACTTTCTCCAAATCTCAGCAGTACAGATCAGAAGTCCTAGCACTCAACGCAAACGTTCCCCAGATCGAGAGAGAAAGTATACCCCACGAGCTGAGCTGTGGTTCTTCCTGCGTGATTGCTGAGAAAACATGAGGAGATAAAATGGAAAATCTACTGCAGCTCTGGCACAACAGGTGCGTGAATTGAAAGAAGAGAAAAGTCAAAAAGGAAGTTCCACCAAAAGAAAAGCAGCTCCAATTGCCCGTAGCCGAACTGCCAAGTATGATGATGATGATGACATGTCCGATCCCCTTGAAGAAACTTCCAAGACATATACCAAAAGAAAGAAAGATAACCAAGCTTAGAGAGGCCCTGCCTCTAGCCAGGTAGAGGCTAGAGAAAATCGTGTTATTTAGACTGTGTGAATTCGTTAGCCTGGCACATCAGAACCACAAAGATATAAGGCCTTAGTTAACACTGGTGCACAGTGCACGCTAATCCCATCAAGACATCTGGGGGCAGAATTTGTTTCTATTGCTGGCGTGACAGGAGGATTTTACCTTGGTGGAAGCAGATGTGAGCTTGACTAGAAATGAGTAGAAGAAACATCCTATTGTGACAGGCCCAGAGGCCCCATGCATTTTGAGCATAGACTACCTCCGAAGTGAGTATTTCAAAGACCCAAAAAAATTCAGGTGAGCATTTAGGATAACAGCTGTAGAAACAGAGAGTGTCCAGCAACTGAACACCTTGCCTGGACTATCAGAAAATCCATCTACAGTAAGACTTCTGAAAGTGAAAGAACAGCAAGTACCAATTGCCATCCCAACAGTGCACCGCCGACAATATAGAACAACTCGAGATGCTGTGATTCCCATCCACAAGATGATCTGAGAGCTGGAGAGCCAAGGGGTGGTCAGCAAAACCCACTCACCCTTCAACAGCCCCATTTAGCCTGTGCGTAAATCTGAAAGAGAATAGAGACTGACTGTGAACTATCGTGCATTGAATGAAGTGACTCCACCACTGAGCGCTGCTGTGCCAAATATGCTGAAGCTCCAATACGAGCTAGAGTCCAAGGCAGCAAAGTAGTATGCAACTATTGACATTGCCAATGCATTTTTCTCCATTCCCCTGGCAGCAGAATGCAAGCTTCAGTTTACCTTCACCTGGAGGGGAGTGCAATACACCTAGAACCGACTGCCCCAGGAGTGGAAGCACAGCCCCACCATCTGCCATAGACTGATCCAAGCTGCCCTGGAAAAGGGTGAGGCTCCAAAACATCTACAGTACATAGATAACATCATTGTGTAGGAGAACACAGCAGCAGAAGTGTTTGAGAAAAGAAAGAAAATCATCCAGATCCTCCTGAAAGCTAGTTTTGCCATCAAGAAAAGCAAAGTTAAAAGACCAGCTCGTGAGATTCAGTTCCTGGAAGTAAAGTGGCAAGATGGACAGCATTTCTCAAGTTATTCATGACTGTGAGACGTGCTGCGATCAAGCAGGCCAAGCAGTTAAAGCCCCTCTAGTATAGTGAGCGATAGTCCAGATACAAGTATGAAGAGGCCTGGCAGATTGACTACATCACACTTCCCCAAACTCGCCAAGGCAAGCACTACGTGCTCACAATAGTAAAAGCTACCACAAGATAGTTAGAAACCTACCCTGTGCCTCATGCTACAGCCCGTAACACCATCCTAGGACTTGAAAAGGAGGTCCTTTAGAGGCATGGCACCCCTGAGAGAATTGAGTCAGACAATGGGACTCATTTCAAGAACAGCCTTATAAACAGCTGAGCTAGAGAACATGACATTAAGTAGGTGTACCATATTCCTTATCATGCACCAACAGCTAGAAAAGTAGAGAGGTACAATAGACTGTTAAAAACCACCTTAAAAGCACTGGGTGAAAGATCTTTTAAAAACTGAGAGCAACATCTAGCAAAAGCCACCTGGTTAGTCAACACCAAAAGTTCCACCAACCGAGCAGGTCTTAGTCTGAGTCTTTGCATGTAGTAGATGGAGACAAAGTCCCAGTGATACATGTCAGAAGTCTGCTAAGAAAGACAGTTTGGGTGAATTCTACCTCAAGCACAGACAAACCCATTCGTGGGGTTGTCTTTGCTCAAGGACCAAGTTGTACATGGTGAATAATGCAGAGAGATGGAACAACACGATGTGTACCTCAAGAATACCTGATCATTAAGTAAAAAGTTACTGCCATTGTCTGTACATTAAACCACGCAGACATGAAATAGAAGGAAATGTGTAAGTGTTGAAAGTATGAGCAAGTGAAAGATGGTGTTTTGAATGAGTAAAATAAGAGGGTAAGGAATCCTGCAGCTCTCCAGTGTGGGGGTCTGAATTCAGTAGCTTGGTGTGGGGCGTAACAAGAGCATGATGGATATATTGCTTGTATTTTTTGGGTGGAACGGAGGGGAAGTTTTTATGTATGTAAATGTGTGCAAAGTTAGAATATTAGTTTTGGCAGTAAGTCGACGATATGAGGATAAGGGGTAGAATGTACTGGGTTGATTATGATGTTAAATTGTATCCCCATTCGTCCACCTAACCCAGACACAAGTTTTGTATTCTTAAAATTTTATCTAAGAGTAAAAGTGAGTGGAAAAGAAGCACCAAGTCTGTTATCAGAGACTGTACTTGCTCCCCCCGCATCGAGAGTTTTGACTACAGTACAGACAGACAACAAAGGACAGATCGCCCTGGCTTTCCAACTAGCTGAAGCAGAGAGGTCTTCCTGGACTATTTTCTTTCCCTTTTTCTGAAATGAATCGAACCTGCTCTGGACTGAGGACTCGGGAGAGCACCGGGAGCTTGCACCCGTGGACTACCGGGAGCCCAGCCTGAGCAGCGGCATTTTCCAGCACCAGTAGGACTGATAACAGAGCGAACACCCACAGGAAAGAGACCCTCTGAAGTTTGTCATCTCTTCTGAACGGCAAGAAGTTTTGTAATTTGATATCGTTCATTCTTGTGCTGGGTAGTGCTGTGCCTGTGAAATAAACAGGTTTTTTTCCACTTCTCTCCGAGGAATCTCTTCCCGAACCGGTTGGGGGGTGGAAGAAAAGAGCCACGTGAGTTTGCTTCCTGAGGAGAGCCCCATTGGAGGTTTTCTCCCAAATTTGCCCCAAACCAAGACAACTCATGAATGTGATTTTGTCAAAGCTGTGATCCTGTAGTAAAATCTGGTCCTTTTCTGGACGTCCAGTGGTGGTTATGTGTGGTAGCCAGGCCGGGTCCATTGGTCTTACCCAGGAAGCCACAACCTTCCCGAAGAGAGAGGTCCCTCAAGATACAGACTTGGGTGGGTCTTTGGCAATCCCTGCCCACCGGGTAATCTCAGCAAGGGGCAGCCTGTGGCTGCAAGTGATTTCAGCTCAGTGATTTCAGCTCAGTGATTTCCAGCTCAGCTTGCAAGGCTATCCCGGGGCAACTCAGAGATAGAGGGACAAGAGTGTCATGTGGCAATTCCACAGAGATAGCATTTATTGTCCAGCATCTCTGCGAAGAGTAGCCAGGGGCAGCAGCTCCCTCCTGAACTGGGCAGAAGCTGGGGTTTTTATGAGGGAAGGCCAGGGTCGTACCATCGGGGGAAGCCAATGGGTTGCAAAGGATCAGCATAGTCATGAAAACATGGTGGGATAGCTCGCCATGACAAGAGAGGATGGTCCTGTCTAAGGGGTATCTCTCCAGGAGAGGGTTGAGATAAGCTTATCACAGCTCCCTCAGGGCACATTCCTCCAAGGGAAAGCCTTGGCAGGCTCACCTGCCCCCACAGTTATGTAGCTCTTGTTCTCTGGGAATTCAGTGGATAAAGCTGACTATGGTGTTCAAAACCTCACATTATATCCAGGTAGGAATGCTTGGTTTCTCCCTCTGGGTGGAGGATTTCACAATGGGATGATGTAATTTCATGAGTCATACAGTGAGACTTGATGGCCCATTAGCAGAAGATAGCTCCCCAGAGGGATATATCAGGGATGAGTCATGGAAGAGATAAAGAACAGTGCCCCACTGTCATTCTATTTGGAACAGTGAGAAGAACAACACAGACTCTCTTGGGAGTCGAACAGGAGAATTTCTCTCTGGTTTATTACCTCACATCTTTTTTATAGACCGATAGGTGAAAGTACAGAAAGGTAAAACTCTTATTGGTTAGTAAACTAACACATCACCACCATTGGTCAGTGGGGTACACCACCCCTCGACCTTCTCTTGCAAGAAAACAAGGAACTGACAAACAGCACCTGCAAGGCTGTCTTCTATCTCTGAGGATTGTTTTAATTCCTCCTTATGATTTTCCAGGCCACTTTCTCAGGCAAGACTGAGAAAATTATGCGGCCTGCTTTTCCACAGGCACTGTGCTCCCTGCTTCATAGTTAGCATCCATACCCCACCTGTTTTTAACAGCTTATAAAGATGATAAGAGAATACACACTTTTGGTTACATCTTACATTGTAACCTAAGACACAGGTGCTTTGAAATCATGCTGTTGATAAACTTTTGCTGTACTGCTCAGGGATCAGTTCAACAAACTAACATTTCATTTGGTTTCCCTTCCGTTTATGAGTTCTCCTTATATTTACTGTCTTTCCTTTATGTAAATAACATCAAAAAAGTTGTTCTTCTGTTAATACAGTTCCAGTTTGCTTACTTCCTTGACATTTAAACTACTGAGTAGTATAATTCCTAGTCATTCATTAATTATTTTAATCCACTGATGGAAAATTTTTCTTGCTCAACTTCTTTCCTTTACAATAACATGAAGACCCAAATAATTAAACATGCATTATCTGAAGCATTTAAACTTTTGGCAGCACAATCTATGTCTAAAAAAAATAATGCCTGTTATTTAGTAACTTATTTGGAATTGCATGTACTACTTAGTGATGTCAATCTTTAACACCATTTATGTCTCATATGCATCTAATGAATATAAAATTAAGGAAAATATATTTTAAATATTTTCACATTTTAGCATTACATTTTGCTTTTATTATTGTTTATACTGTGGTGGACTGACCTTGGCTAGACTGCAGGTGCTCACCAAGCCAATCTATCACCTCCCTTTCTCAGATGGACAGGGGTGAGAAAAAATATAATAAATGGTTCAGAGTTGAGAAAAGGACAAGGACAGATCACTCACTGATTGCTGTCATGGGCAAACCAGTCTAAACTTGGGGAAATTATTTTATCACCAATTAAAATCAGAGCAGGATAATAAGAAGTAAATCAAATATTAAACAAATATTTAAAACACCTTCCCCCCACCCCTCAATCCTACCCTGGCTCTACCTTCTCCTTGTTTAGTGGCTCAGGGACACATGGAATGGAGGTTATGGTCAGTTCATCACATGTTGTTTCTGCTGCTGCTTGGGAGGAGGAGTCCTTCCCCTGCTCCAGCGTGGGGTCCCTCCCACAGGAGACTGTTCTCCTCAAACTTCTCCAACTTGAGTCCTTCCCACAGGTTACAGTTCTTCATGCACTGCTCTAACATGAATCACTCTTCCGTGGGGTGCAGTCCTTCAGGAACAGCCTGCTCCAGCGTGGGTCCCTACAGGATGAAAAGGCCTACCAGGAAACCTGCTCCAGCATGGGCTCCTCTCTCTACAGGTCCACAGGTCTTACCAGGAACCTGCTCCAGCATAGGCCTCCCACAGAGTCACAGCCTCCTCTCAGGTATCCACCTGCTCTGACATGGTCTCTTCCATGGGCTGCGGGTGGATCTCTGCATCCCCATGGTCTTCACCATGGGCTGCAGGAGAATCTCAGCTCCAGCACCTGGACCACCTCCTTCCTCTCCTTCTCCACTGACCTTGGTGTTTGCAGAGTTGTTCCTCTCACATATTTTCACCCCGCTCTTCTCTGGCCACAATTATATCTGCCCAATAACGTTTTTTTACCTTCTTAAATATGTTGTCCCAGAGGTTCTACCACCATTTCTTATTGGCTTGGCCTTGGCCAGCTCTGGGTCTGTCTTGGAGCAAGACGGTGAATTAAAGATTTAAAGGAATCAAAAGAGTTTAGAGTTTAGCTAGAAGGATAGAAGCAATATATAATGATTAATAATATAGCAAGAAGAGTAGACACAATGTAGAAGTGTTAATTATTAGAAGACGGAGCTTGTTAGAGCTAAGACAATATATAATTTGCTTGACTTTGTGTCAGAATGGGAGGATGGGGGTTTCTCAGTTTTAGAAAACAGGTGTCTGCTAAGGAGGGCAGGAGCCTCCCTTGGAATGAAAGAATGCAGACCCCCTCCCTCTGAATTATTATAATTCTGAAATCAAGGGGCTTTCAGGCAGAGATCTGGGGATAAGGATAACAGTTCTTTACTAGTATAACCAGGCAAACAATCAACAATAACTACAGCATTATCAAGGAAACAGAACCAGGGGCCCCGTGACAGCTTTCTCGGCTGAGACGGGATGGAGGAGAGGCTTTGTTTCACAAACCCCCTCTGGCGGGCAGTCCCGGTGCTCCTGCACTGCTCTGAGGAACAGTCGGCTGGAATAGCAGGGATGAGCAGTGATCCTGGACGGTGGCTGAGGTGTATCAGCAGCTCCGCGGTGGTGCCTGGCACTGTCACACATCCCAGCAGGACAGGGGGTGTGAGGCTCACCAACAAAGAGGGAAGAAGGAGAAGAAGCAGCAGCTCCGTCTGGGTGATGGCAAAATTCCTTTGTCTCCACCGAAACAGCTCCTCACCCAAAAATGTCTTTCTCGAAGCTGAAGAAAGCCCGCCAAACTGTCCCCACCCTCCACTCTTTGTCTTTGTCAAGCACCCACTAAGTACCCACAGTTAGGTTGTCCCTGCAACTAATGGGTAAAAATTCCACGGGCAAACCAGAACTAAAAAAAAAAAGGACACCTAACCCCCAACAGGGGGTATTGTAAAGATGAAAACAGCAACTACACCTGGGCCCCAAAACCAGCCAGAACCGGGCTGGGGAGTTTGGACTATGGCCAAGGGACCAGAGAGCCTGCCAGCAAGACAAAGATGAAAAGTTTAATGTGAGGCAGATGTCCCTGACTTCATCTTAGGAGACCACTGACCCATTTTGAAACCCACTGACTCATTTTGAGGAAGGAACTGTGCAAGAGTAAAAGGACGTTGAACTCATTTTAATACAAATCGGGGGTAGGCGGGGTTAGGTAATGCATATGCATAGGCATATTGAATAATTATATGAATATGTAAGATTTTTGTGGATAAAAAGAGGGCAAAAGCCTCATGGATTTCACACATGCCTTTGGGAGATTAGTCCTGCTGTGCCTGGTGTCGTAATAAACATATCACTTTCTAACTTTAATTAGTTGGAGAGTCCTTGTCTGCGATTCAATGGCATTGGCTCTGTTGGACATGGGGGAAGCTTCTAACAACTTCTTACAGAAGCTACCCGTTTCTACCCAGAAAACCTTGCCACACAAACTCAAAATATATATAGTCTAACTAGTTTAAATGTAGGAAGATAACAACTGGCTGAAAATATTTTTTTGCAGTCTGTCTAATTTTTGCATGTCAATCTGTACCACTCACATGGCCTTCCATCCTTTTTCAGGGGCTGCTGTCACGGGAGCCTGTTTCAGCGCTGTCATTGCTTTTAGTACCACAAAGTTGTTTTTTCCATGCTTTAGATGAAAAAGATTTTCACTGAGTACTTTCTTGGTAAAAAGAAGCTGAAGACCTATTTGTAATTTAAGAAATTTGAATGGTTTTAAAAATAATTAAGTTGGTATATCGAATTATTCATGCTTTGCAACCTGTAAAATGTGATGATTGTGTAAGTAGAGACCCTTTTGTTTGACCCATATCACTCTCTTGAGTGCATTCATAACATAAAACACCTCTTCTGCAAACTGATCTGGTCTTCACAATGTGTCTTTATTTTACAGCTCAATACTACCTTTATGAGGGTTGCTCTCAAGTCACTTAATATCATTGAGGGCCTTTATAAAGATATTGTAATTTATTTGGGATCTCTAAATCTGAAAGTGAATACTCCGAAACATCACCCAATGCATACTGCTCTATCTGAAATTAATAGGTTGAATCCCAGTATTCCTTTCTCAGGATAGTCTATATATTGAGAAACTGCCGGACTATTCACTGAGTCTTCACAGAAGTATGGCAAATGTTGTTTATTTCTATCTTTAACACACCTTTTATAGGGTTTGACAGGGTCCGTGGGCTTAGCAAGTTACGATTGGCTAATACATATTGGTTTACATTTTTTCTCCCATACACAAGGATATTGTTTTTCTTTCATTCTTGCTGCTTCAGGAGAGTTTCAAGGACGCTACCTTTAATATCGTTGCTTATACCAAAGACTGGTTTGTGCAGACAGGCTTTTACTAAAATATCATGCCCGCCTTCTGTTAAAATATTCTCTACAAGACGACAATACCCCTTTCTTTTTTTGCAAAAGCCAGGCTTTAGATGCGACTCATTCCACACCTCTATGAAGACAACATACAACTTAAAACCACTATCCTAATTAACACCATAAGTAAAATCTGTCCCCCCTCTAGCACAAGAGACCTGAACCATCACAGGATGGCTAACCAACTTCCAGTGGGGTCACTATCTTCTTTCAGGGCATATAGCCCATTCTGTAGCTGTTTTAGTTGTTTGTGGATGAAAACTGAATGATCAGTAAGGTTTAAACAGCATATACGTTTCATTTCACAACTATGTCTTTGTGCTAAGAGCAAGAAATCAATCGCAGCTCGATTTTGCAATACTGTGTGACGTACACTACTCACATCAGCTGAAAGTTCACTTAACATTGTTGATGTTAAGTTCAGTTCTTTCCTAGTCCTGCAAACTAGCCTTTTTAGAGTTGACAAGCCTTTAGCAGCAGCTGCTCCTGGAGTAAAAAAGGAGGCTAACCATATTATACCACGACTCCAAAAGTCTGGGTCTCTAACATCATCACACTGTAATTCACTTAGGCTTCACTTTGACCTTCTGATATTTTTTATTTCACCAGCTATATGCAGCAATTGGTGTAAATTTGGACGGAACAAAGTAAGTTTTCCAAAGCAACAGGGTCCTCCATGTGGACTAGCAGGAATTCCATTCCATGCTCTATCTCCACAGATTAAGAATATTGAAGTATGTAATAGCCTTGATGACCGTCCTGTAAGTTCGCACCATGAATAAAAAGCTTTACTTTTGGTGTCAGTAATGGGATCAACTATAGGGTTAACTGTAGCCCAGTGTTGCATCACTTGGTTGAAGTGGCTTTTTGTTGGAGGCTCTATTGAGAGACCGCCAACTTTTTCACCACACTTCACAGAAGTAAAAGTGAACACCATTTATTTCTATCTTTAGCACACTTATATAGGGTTTTACAGGGTCCGTGGGCTAAGCAAGTTACCATTGGCTAATCCATATAGGTTTACATTTTTTCTCCTGTACACAAGGATATGGTTTTGCTTTACTCTCTCTTCTGCAAGAAGGTTTCAAGGACTTTAGCTTTTAATATCACAATGTATTTCAAAGACTGGTTTGTGCAGACAGGCCTTTACTAATATATAAAATATAGCAACAGGGATCACATTATCCATGCACCTGAGGTATTGGTGGAGCCTAACAAATCCAAGTCTTCTGGGGGTTCTATGGTAACATTGAGAACTTCAATAATTTTTGCTTGCCAGCAGGCTTCAAGTTGTCTTGATGTGAAGCCAACAGTGCAATTGCACTCTCATAACATTGCCAATTGATTAAGTCAAGTTTCATTACTAACTAAACCTTTAAATGCTTGAGGATCCCATTCAGGGAGTCCTATGAGACAGGTGCAAAAAGGATCTCCAGGTGTGGCCAGGCTTAAACGCATTGATTTTTGGCCTGTCAAGTGTGCCAGAGTGACCCATATGTTCTGTCGCTGTTGGATGTTAGTTAACAGATGGTTGGAACTATACACAGTACAATTACTATAAGCAGTTTGTTCCATGCAAATGACACCATGCTTTCAGAATTACTGCTAAAGTTTTAAGGTTAAATGAACTTTCAAATATGCTTACTTTAACTCTTGAAGGGGGAATACTTATACCTTATACTAATGTCTTTTTTAAACTTATTGATATCCTACAAATAACAATTATCAGACAAATTAAACTTTTTATCCTAAACTATTATCTAACTGCCTTTAACACACGTGCTCTGGTATTTATACAATCTAAGCGTGAAAGCAGTTTGCTTAAAGGGTAAAAACACAGCTACAATTTGCTTTTATATTCAGTTAGATGGAGTCTCTACACTCCTTTAGATCTTCTACAGAATTTTTCTCACAAGCAAACTTTGATTTAAGGCGATTCAGTCTTGGACCATCTGCTGCTCTTGTGACATCAGCTGGCAGCCCATCAGTGACTGACTGAGGGCGTCAATGTTCTGATTGTTCTTCAGATCTTTCGTGGCTGGTTTGGTCCATTGGCTAGGCACTCATAGTGGTCCAGCATTTGTGGAATCACAACTGTAACCACGCCCGTTAAATTGCAATGGATTTGGTCCCTCCCAGATACCTGTTTTTGCGTTCTTATAATATAATTTAATTTCTGGGGTAGCTTGCATATTTGTCTGACTATTATGAATTACTACTGGGGGCTGCTCTAAATCTCCAACTAAACTGAGGAAATTTAGAGTGAATAACACTTGCTGCAATCAAATGACAGGGTCTGATTGTTCTGGTGTTTTTTGTTTACTTAAATGCTCTTTTAGGGTCCTATGGGCTCTTTCTACAATGGCCTGTCCAGTTGACACATGGGGAATTCCAGTTACATGTTTGACTCCCCATTTTTGTAAGAACCGAGAAACTCGTGTTCCTACATATGCAGGCCCATTGTCTGTTTTTAGTTCTTTTGGAACTCCCATTACAGCAAAGCAAGCTACCAAATGTCGAATTACATGTATGCTTTTTTCTCCTACTTGTCCAGTGGCCCAAACCATTTTTGAAAAGGTATCTACTGTAACATGTACGTATTTGAGGCGACCAAATTCAGGCACATGTGTTACATCCATCTGCCAGATTTCACAGGCTTGAAGACCTCTAGGGTTAACACCTAAGCCTAGAGTGGTTCCATATTGACTGCATTGTGGACAGGGTTTTACAATGCCTTGTGCATCTATGAAGCTGATATCAAATTGTCTCTTTAAGGCTTTTGCGGCTTGATGAAAGAGAGCATGACTCTCTTGCAGCTGCGAAAGTCTCTTGGTGTTGCTACAACAGGACTGACAAACATATCAGCTTTTGCATTGCCTTCTCCGAGACCTAATTCTTTTTGATGACTGCGAATGTGAATAATGCAACAAGGCTCGTTTCTGTCCCCTATAGCTCTTTTGATTTGAAAAAATAGTTGACACAGTCGCTTATTAGCTGGTGGTTTGATGAGAGCATCTTCAATACGTTTTACCACTCCTACCACATACAATGGCTCTGATACAATGTTCAGTCTACTGCCTCGCCAATGAGACAGTGCCCATGAGACGGCTGTACGTTCTAATGTCTGCAGTGAGTCATGTGCATCTCCATCTATGGTTTTGCTTCTCCACCTCAAGCCTTCTCACCAGGTACTGGCTACTTTTTTCCACTGACTTCCTTCATCAGTATATACTGGAAGGCCTTTTACCGGCTGCTTCATGACTTTGGGCTGTTGCAACCACCGCTGCTTTAAGATGATCTGCAGGCGTGTATCTTTAGGTTGCCTGTTGTGTACAGTTCCTGGATAGCTGAGCAGCGCTAATTGAATTGGTTCTGAGTGTCTCAGCATCCACTCAAAGTTTTCTACCTTTACCGGTAGACTGATATGTTCCGGCTCAGCACCACTAATTTCCACAATTCGCGTTCTCGCTTTTTTGATGAGATAAGCAATTGCTTCTGTCCTCTGCCAAATACTCATTGGTGGCGTATGCGCCGTAAAAATCCACTCAAGGATCGCTAAAGGCTCTGCACATTTCCTTACTGATTGCACTAACCGTAGCTTCTTGGCAGGCTGCTTGGCATCTTGACGGCTCTCAGGTGGGTCTTTTCCCCTTTTCTCTTTTTGCCAAGCAGGCCATTGAAATATGATAGCACATGGGGCAATAGGGTGGTTACAAATCAGAAGTCCTAAAGGCACATCTGGCAATCTTCTGTTTGCTAGTGTTGAAAACAGTTTCTTCCCTAGGTATAGGAGACATTTCTTCTGTCTAGCAGAAAGGGCAATTGGAGTTTGCCGGTCTGTGGCTTTTAAAAAACTCATTAAGGGTGTCATCTCATAATTTCTGATACCAGCGATGGGTCGTACCCATTGCAGATCTCCAATAAGTCTTTGTGCATCATTAAGGGTGCGGATCTCAGTGGTTAATTTCAATTTTTGTGGGTGGACTGACGAAGATGTCAGAATCCACCCTAGATACTTCCATGGAGCTTGTTTTTGAATTTTTTCTGGGGCAACCACCAAGCCTTTTGCTGAGAGCTGGGCGGTGATAAATGTGAGATCTTCATCTTGGAATGGATCACGTTGACAAAACAAGATGTCATCCATGTAGTGATAAATAATTGTCTGGGAGAGCTTGGCCCGCACAGGTGTCAGTGCCCAGTGCCCAGACACATTGTTGGAGAATTTTTCATCCCTTGTGGAAGGACCACCCACTCAAATCTCTGAGATGGACTTTATTGATTGATTGATGGTAAGGTGAAGGCAAATCGCACTGTGTCTTCTTTTTGCAGGGGTATTGTGAAGAAACAGTCTATCAAATCTATAACTAGAAGATGCCATTCTTGTGGCAGCATTGTGGGAGAGGGCATCCCTGGTTGTAATGCTCCCATTGCCCACATTTGGTCATTTACCTTGCGTAGATCATGCAGCAGTCGCCATTTTCCAGACTTCTTTGGGATGACAAAGACTGGAGTATTCCATGGGCTGAGCGATGGTTGGATGTGCTTTGCTTGTAGCTGTTCTTTGACAAGTTCATGCGCAATTGCCAGCCGCTCCTGAGAGGCCACTGCTCAACCCACACTGGCTTATTAGATTTCCACTGAATCCTTGGGGTTGGCGGCCTGTCAGAAGTGGCGACTACTGAAAAAGCGATTGATTATGAAGAGTTAGTGTTGCCCCGAGCTGGCTGAGAACATCTCGACCAACGAGCCCTCCAAGGCTTCCAGGCAAAGGCATGACGTATGGACGTATTTCCTGTCCTTCAGGAAATCGAAACTGGATCGGGTGTACACTTCTCAGCGGTGTGGAGTATCCTCCTACACCTTGTACTGAACTTAAGGCTCTGTGGAGAGGCTATTCTCTTGGCCACCAAACTCGGCTGACGATGGAAACATCAGCTCCTGTGTCTAACATCATCTTGACTCTTTGCCGTTTGGATCTGTGGCACAGGATGATTTCAATTACTGGCCGATGACTCATTTGTTGAATGAGATTCACCACTGTGTCTCCTGTTGACCCAAATCCTCTGGCTCCGCATCCAGGAGCACTTCAAAAAATGTCTTTCTCAGTTGCCACCTTTTGAAATAACACCAATTGAGCAATTCTTGTTCCTTTTTTGTTCGTAAGTGGAGGAGCCAAGGTGTAGGCACAAACTTGGATTTCACCGGTATAATCAGCATCAATGACTCCTGGGAGAACAATAAGTCCTGCAATTCCAGCAGATGATCTCCCAATCAACAAAGCACCAAGTGCACTGGTGACAGAATAAATAGGTTCTGTAACTCCAGTTGGGATCTTATGGATGGTGCTGTCAATGAGAGTGACATCTACTGATGCTGCCAAATCGATTCCCAGGCTTCCCCTGGTTGCTGGTGGGTTGAGCTGCTGAATAGAATTGGGCTGGTAACTTGTGTCCCCGCGCGGCGGCTCTTCGTGCTCTTGTGCATGTTTTTTGCGTGGCGACATACAGAAGTAGCATGACTGTCTAACTGACATCGATCACACCACACAGTAGCTTGACAGGACTTTCGAAAGTGCCCTCTGTCGCCACATCGATAACAGACGATTGGAGGTGTAGTGGAAGGCTTGCATCCACTTCCCAGTTTACTGACTGCAGCAGCAAGTAGACTTGCAGTTGGCTTGATGGCTTCTGTGACTGCATTGGCTACTAGTTGTCCTTGTTGCGTCTGATTAACTCTCAGGGCAATATCTAACGTCTGCCACATCCGCTTGCTTTGGGAGTGTGGCAAGGATAGGCTTTATCTTTGAGTTAGCATTCTCAAAAGCTAACAGTTTAAACATGCTCTATTTTTCCTCTTCAGTCATGTCATTCTGAGCTTTAAGGGCTCTTGACAGACTATAGATGAAATGAGGATACGGTTCCGTGAGACCTTGCCATACTGTTGTGAAGGAAGGATGAGGTTTGGAATCAAGCACAGTATTGAAGGCTTGACGAGTGAGCTGTGAAGACAAATGATGCATTGCAAGAGGGTAGTTTAACTGTACAGCCATATGACTGTAAATTCCTGAACCGGTGAGCATGTCAGGATTAAGTCCATACAATACATCATTTTGATCTCGAGGTCGATTGGCTTCCAAACCTGCTAACCTTTTCCATTCCTTCTCCCACACCATAAGCTGTGATGGAGTTAAAAGCAGACGTGCGAGATTCTGGCTGTCTATGGGACTATTAACATCAGAGGTGAACAGCCAATCCAATGCAGTGTTTGCAGCTTCAGATTTAATGCCATGCTCAGTAACTGTCTTTTTGGCTTGCTGCAAGATCTTCCAGTCGTGTTGCTCATAGCATGGATTTTGCTGAACATATAAAATTGGACAAGCGACTGCCCCTGCTGCATGCCATTCTCCTTCAAGGACTGCATCTCAAATGATGCCAGACCACCTTTGCTGTGCTCTGTGTTTTCTGTTCTCTTCCTCCAGGGTGGTAGAGCTAGAACTAGGTTGTGGTGTTAACAGCATTTCCAAAGGTGGAGCAGATGGTTCAGGATGCAGCATATCCTGCAGTTGTTGAATTGACTCCATCCGCTGCCTTGGTGTTTGCTGCAGAGCTGTTTTCTCTTGTTGAGGCTGTGCTCTGTTTGTACGTAGGGTTTGTTCAATCTGAGCTTGCAGCTGTTGCCCGATCTGCTCTATTTGTTGTTGCCATTCCAGTAGCTCTTTCTTTGATGTATCGTTGCCATTAATTGGCTCTGCTCCTGCTGAAGGCCGTCCATCATCAGAGTGCATAGAGATATCATCATCTGGAGGGAGCGGAATGTCCTGCGGTCTTCCCCAGTGAAGAGTAGATGGCATCGAAGGATAGATCTTTGGTTTGCACTCTGTGGCTCTCGTTTCTGCTGACGTATCAGGCTCGGCCCAGCTGGAGCTGGCACCGGCTCCTTCCGGGCGAGCCGTCATTTCTACATCCGCATTCGGCAGGGTAACTTCCAGGTTAGGCTCCGCCGGTGCGGCCGGAGTCTGAAAGGGCTCCAGTGACGCGGATGCAGCCCCGTCGGAGCACTCCTGAGATTTTAAAAGTTCCAACACGGTGCTACACTGCCTCCCTGTGAGCCCCTTCGCTGGCCGAACGTGTCCAACCCCGAAAAATGCATCCAGACGGCTAATGGATATGGCAGGAGGTGACTGCGGCACGTCCGTCTCGGGCCGCGCCATGGCTTCTAAAGCAGTGGCTGCAACCGAGGACTCTGCCTTCATATCTCTTAAGGTATTTAACACAATTTTCCATACTGAACGGAGGGCTATTACATCTTTACTCTTTCCCGTGATTGCCGTTTCCCACATCAGATTCCCTATATCTGTCCATTCCTCAAAAGCAAAGAGCAGTGGGGGCACTGCTAAATGCCTGTGATTTTTCTCCCATATAATGAGCTTATCCAGGTCCTTTTCCCTGGCTGCTTCGCCTCGTTTAACAAGAATACCCAGAAGCAGTTTTTTTGCCGCTGCAAATTCCACTTCCATGCTGGCGGCAGATGGCGGGGGGAGGGTCACGACCCCTCACTTACTCCTCCGCACCTCGGTCCCCCCCAGCAACCTGAATTCTAATTCCATGTCTAACCGCACGGCGTCTCACTGTGCTCAGGTTGCCTATCCGGTACCAATCCGCGTCCGCGGCTTCCCGGGCCCAGATCCGCTCCGCCAGCTCCAAAGCCCCCTGCCTGCAGGAGGTCCCTGTTCAAAGCGCCAGATATTGAGGGACCGCCAGCTATTCACCACTCTTCACAGAAGTAAAAGTGAACACTGTTGATTTCTATTATTAACACATGTTTTTTAGGGTTCTACAGGGTCCACGGGCTAAGCAAGCTACTATTGGCTAATACACACAAGTTTACATTTTTTCCCTTGCACACAAGAATATTGCTTTGCTTTGCTCTCTCTTCTGCAGGAAAGTTTCAAGGATTTTAGCCTTTAATATCTCGACTTATTCCAGAGGCTGGTTTGTGCAGACAGGCTTTTACTAATATATCATGTCCATCTTCTGCTAAAAAAATCTCTATAATCCGGACCCTTCTACCAGTCCCTGGAACACTCCTGCTTTCTGTATCAAGAAGAAGTTTGGGAAATGGAGGTTGCTACAAGACCTCCGGAAAGTTAACGCTGTGATGGAAAGCATGGAGACATTGCAGGTTGGCATGTCATCACCCACCATGCTTCCCGCTGGTTGGCCAGTCCTCATTGTGGATCTGAAAGATTGTTTCTTTACAATTCCTTTGCATCTCGATGACAGACCAAAATTTTCTTTTTTGATGCCATCTGTCAATAATGCTGACCCTTCACAGAGATATCAATGGAGGGTTTTGCCACAAGGCATGCGAAATTTGCCAGCCATTTGCCAATGGTATGTGGCTCGAGTCCTGTCTGGAGTTCGCCAGCAGTTTCCTGATGCTCATCTCTATCATTATATGGATGACATCTTGGTGGCTGTGCCCACCCAGGATGACTTGC
The DNA here is from genome assembly GCF_030490865.1 of Poecile atricapillus. Taxonomy (NCBI): domain Eukaryota; kingdom Metazoa; phylum Chordata; class Aves; order Passeriformes; family Paridae; genus Poecile; species Poecile atricapillus. The sequence continues at coordinate 65,767,196 of NC_081288.1, forward strand.
TGCCGATACAACCTCACCTGATCGCTGCCTTGCACTCTCATGGGTTGCAAGTAGCTCCAGAAAAGGTTTACCTCCTTGGAAGTATTTGGAGGTCAAAATTTTGGAACGAACAGTCCAACATCAAGAGGTGCAATTTGTGCATTCAGTGGAGAGACTGAATGATGTCCAAAAGTTGGTGGGTGTCATCACTTTGTTGCATCCCTATTTGGGACTGACCATGGCACAGCTGTCTCCCTTGTTTGATCTGTTGAAGGGAGACTCTGATTTGAAGTCACCTTGGATGCTGACCCAGGAGGCACAACAGGTGCTGGAGGAGATTCAGCGAGCAGTTTCTGATTGTCAGGTTTATTGCATTGATCCTTCCATTGATGTCGCTGTTTTCATTACCACTCAAGATTTGCATCCCACAGGTATCACTGGCCAATGGAATAATGAGTGGTCCGATTCCTTGCATGTCCTGGAATGGGTCTTCCTGCCCCATCAGACACAGAAGACAGCAACTGCATTGTTTGAGCTGCTAGCTCGTTTGATAGTCAAATGCCGTCAACGGTCTTTGCAATTGATGGCTGCGGATCCAGCAAAGATTGCGCTCCCGGTACCTTGGGAGGACTTTGATTGGAGATTTGTAAACAGTATTTTCCTGCAAAGTGCTCTGGAAAACATTTCTGGGCAGATCACCTATCATCAGTCCAGCCACAAGCTATTGCAATTGGTGAAATTCACTGAAATTTCTCTGTGGCCCAAAAATAGCCAGAAGCTTGTGCAAGGACCCATCGTCTTTACTGACAGTTTGGAGAGGACTGGAAAGGCCATTGCTACCTCGAAGGACGGATCTGAGTGGCAGGTTTTGGAGAGTCATAAGGATGGGCCAGCCCAATTGGTGGAATTACAGGCTGTTGTCATGCCATTTCAGAAATTTTTCCAGGAACCTTTCAATCTGGTCACAGATTCCGCCTATGTGGCTGATATAGCCCAGCAGTTGGGTCATTCGGTTTTGAAGGAATTCAGCAATCCTGCCTTGTTTAATTTACTGAAGACCCTGTGGTGTGCCATTCAGGCCCAGGTGCATCCATACTGTGTTCTGCATGTCAGCAGTCATACCAATTTGCCAGGGTTCATTGCAGAAGGTAACGCGAGGGCTGACAAGTTGGCTAACCCTGCGTGGGTTGCACCTCAGCCTGACACACTGACGCAGGCCAAGGCATCACATGGGTTTTTCCACCAGAACACACATACTTTGCAGAAGTAGTTCCAGTTGACGTCAACTGAGACCCATGACATTGTCGAGTCTTGTGATGACTGTCATGCGCTTGCTGCACCTTTGCTGGCAGGGCTAAACCCCAGAGGCCTTAGGGCCTTGAAGCTTTGGCAGACGGATGTCACCCAAGTTGCCAAGTTCGGTCGGCTCCAATATGTGCACATCAGTGTGGACACTTTCTCCTCTGCCATGTGGGCTTCCGCTCACACAGGAGAAAAGACCCATGATGTCATTGCCCACTGGAGGCAGGCTTTTGCTGTCTTAGGCATACCTTCTGCTGTGAAAACCGTTAATGGTCCTGCTTATGCATCTCAGAAGGTGCGGCAGTTCCTGCAGTTGTGGGGTGTGTCACACAAGTTTGGTATCCCTTTCTCTAACAGGTCAAGCTATTGTGGAACGTGCTCATGGCACACTAAAGCGAGTTCTACAGAAGCAAAAATGGGGAATGCAGGGTGAAACCCCCAGTCAGTTGGAAAAAGCTTTATATACCCTCAATCACCTCACAGTGCCACAGAACTTCAATAACCCGGTCATGTTGAATCATCACCTTTCATTGTGGGCTTCGGATGAGACGCATCAGCCTCAAGCGAAGGTTCGAGTGAGGAATTTAGTCACCAAACAGTGGGAAGGTCCCTATGACCTTATTGCTTTGGGGCGCAGGTATGTGTGTGTATCCACAGATACTGGAGTATGCCGGGTACCTGCAAAGGGTGTTCGTCCTATCCTGCTACCGCAAAGGCAGCATCCAGCTGATGAGTGGGTTGGAGACTTGTCGTTCTAATTGGGAATGGCAGAAAGAACGACACGACTCTCAAGGGAGTCAGAACAGGAGAGAATTTCTAGTTTATTGCTACAGTCATGTTATATAGACTAGTTCGTGGAAAATACAGAAAGGAAACTCTTATTGGTTAGAAAAGTGCTACATTACCATCATTGGTCAGTGGGGTTCACCACCCCCCTGACCCTCCCCTGCAAGGAAAACACGGGAACAGACAAACAGCACCTGCAGGCTGTTTTCTGTCTTTGAGGATTGTTTGGAATCCTCCCATGAAATTCCCAGGCTAGCTTCTCAGGTAGGCCTGGCAGGCCATGGGGCCTGCAGCTTGCTCCAAAGCTAGCCTCCATAGAGACTGTGACCAAATTGAAAGTCATCAAATGGATGGGTCATCGGATGATGACTCAGATGCAGATGACATGAGTGATCACCCCAATGGCCCATCCAGAAGCAGACACTGATGCCAAAAACGTTTTCATTTTTATTTTTTCTAATAGGGGAAGGGTGAGATATCACCCTGAAACTAAAGCCTTCTGATTGTCTAGAACATTGTTTATTTTCTTTGTTATTTTCCTTTCTGATTGTTTAAAATATTGTTCATTTTCTCTGTTCATTTTTCTTTTTTTTTCTTTTTGTTTAAAGAAAAAAGGGTGAGATGTCTCTGTCGTTCTGATTAGGAATGGCGAGAAGAACGACACGGACTCTCAAGGGAGTCAGAACAGGAGAATCTCCTAGTTTATTGCTTCAGCCATGTTATATAGACTAGTTCGTGGAAAGTACAGGAAAGAAACTCTTATTGGTTAGTAAAGTGCTACATTACCATCATTGGTCAGTGGGGTTCACCACACCCTGACTTTCTCCTGCAAGGAAAACAAGAGGACAGACAAACAGCACCTGGCAGTTGTTTTCTGTCTCTGAGGATTGTTTTGAAATCCTCCTATGAATTTCCCAGGCTAGCTTTCAGGCAGGACTGAGAGGCCATGGGGCCTGCAGCTTGTTCTAAAGCTAGCATTAATATGTCTCCTTGAAAATTAAACCTTTTGATCTTGTTTTTATAGTTTCTAGCCACTTTCCCAGGAAAGTAACTAAACATAGATGTTTATACATTCTTTCACAGAAATGTCTTTTGATGAACGCTTCTCACGACTAGTGTGATTGGGAAGGTGGTAACCTAACTATCCAATCCCTGGTCATTGTCGAGAATCTATAAATACTGGAGTCACAGAAATAAAATCCTTATTTTTCCCTATCATACATTGAACCATCTCCGTGTGAATCATTTTGTGTCCTACAGCGACAGTGAGGAAGCAACCCAGGGAGCCTGGTGGCACCAGCAGGAGTGGCTCCAGCAGAGGCAGCAGTGCCTCCCTGCTCCCAGAGCAGCCAAAGTTCCCGTCTTCTGCAGACCCTCATGAGCTGGTACTGTGTTGGAAAAAAGACCTGGCTGGACGGGTAACCTCTTCCTCCAGGGAACTGCAGCATTTGCGCAGCCTTGTGCAAAAGCAACTGCTAGCTAGGTGTGTCGTTTCTACAGCTAGTCTGTGGAACTTTTCTGTTATTATTCAGATAGTGATTGCTACACGATTTAGGGGGTCAGTGCTGATCTTGTCTGTGTGTTACCACTATCCCAGACCCCTCATTTAAGATTGCTTTTTATGAATAGATGCCCCCGTAATAATTCTATGTGTTTTTTCAAAGTACCCTCTTCCTACTTAAAGAAATCAAAAGAACAGCTGAATTATATATACAGGTGGTGTGGACATGATTTCTGAACCTGAGACAATTTCAAGCTCTCAGGTGCTGATTTTTCCCAAAGGAAAGACTTTTGAGAAATTTTCATCTCTCAAGGACTGTTTATGTAAATAATATTTTACTTTCCCAAAACAAGACACAGATGTTCTGAGAGTGTTTCCTCTCTTGTCCCACCAATGCAATAAGGGAGGTGTTGTTCCTTCTACCAATCAGGATAACCTGGATCAGAACACTTTATAAATGGGTTGCGAAAACCCTGGAATAAAGGCTTTTTTGCCTCATGAAAACCTGTGGCTGTGTGTGTGATTCTCGGAACCATTTGCTCTATACTTCATGTCCTCTGACGATATCTTGTGGCCCAGTGTGGGTTCAGCATTGAGATCATTGCAACAGCAGGAGCGGTAAAACCTTCCCCACCACTCACCCTAGAAAAAGGTTTTTTTTTCAGTTCAGACTGCAGGTTTTTGCCTGCTGTTTTTTCCTTTTGCTTGAGAATTTTTTCCCAGTGAGGTGAAAGCATGACAATCGCTGCTTTAGCCCAAGAGAAAGAGATAATCCTGAACTTATGATTGGGCATTCTCCACATACAGTATCTGGACATTTCTGAAGCAGATATTAATGCTTTATATTTATAGGTGAAAGAACATGAATTTTTTTCCAACTCCTGCTGACGTACTGTTGAAAAATCATTGGCAAAGCTTAGGTGACATTTGTATCAGCTGGTGCTGTCTGGAGATGGGGAAGATGCAAAATTGCTTCTCCCTTGGAAGAGATTCATGACTGCAATAGAAGCCAGGAGCTCCAGAGCCTCGTCTCACGACATCTAGGAGGCAGGTTCTGAAGGAGAAGACTGGTCTGATCCAGAAGCCACTCTACTGGTCCGTGACTCACGTAAGACAGCATCAGATTCGAACCAGGACTACCTAGAGGGGATTTTTACCCCAACCCCATCCCTTTGTGAGTCTAGCCTGGGCGTGGGTGCTCTTTTGTCTGAGTCACACCGGATGCGTGACCGGCAAGAGGGGAAAGTGGGAGATTTGACTCTCTAAGACCACCCCTCCCCTGCTCAGCGGGGGTCGCCCTGCCTGGGGCTCGGGAAACCATGAGATGGAGGGGAAGCAATCATCCCCCACATGTTCCCCATGGTAGAGGGAACACCGGTGGCTCTTGCTCCTGCAGCAGGACCGCTACGACCCCTCTCCATGGTGTGCATGAATTGTTGAGCTGCTGCCCTGATCCAGTTCCTGTGGCCAGATGCCACGGACATAGGGAATGGCAGAATTTCGTCCGCTCCTCAGGCACAGCCAGGGAGTGGCCCCATTGGGCCTGCACCAACTCCGGCCGGCGCAGTCGGGCAATTGATTGATTTAACACCTGAAGGAGATGGTGCGGTTGTGCTCCATCCCACGAGGGCTGGTTTGCCGCTGATGCGCCCGTGGCCCCTTTACTCAGAAGTGAACGATGGCGTATGTTCGACAGAGGGCCATCCCCTCCCCCCCGTGAGCACAGCTTAGATGCCGAAGCTGCCCCAGACCCATTGGCTGACACCGTGGGGGACACTTCCCCCCAGCTGCTGCTGATGTTGGAGCAGTGATGTCTGGCCTCCCTTATTTACAATAGGGGCTCGCAGTGACAATGGCTCTTTAGGGTGAGTGTCTGCTTGGAGTGGAGGACACCGAGAAGGTCCCCATTCCAGTGCCCATTGGACACTTCCACCAGTCCAGGTCACAGTGTGTCCTAGACATCTCAGATGGTTTTGGGACGAGGTCAAAGATAAAGCCTTGCAGATGGGAGATTGGGAGCTCCTTGAACGATTTAGGAGAACTAGAGATAATTTCTCTGATTTTTCAGATTCTGACAAGAATAGATAGTCTGGTAAAAGAGAGGCAAGCTCCAGCCAGGTGTCTGTCTCTGCTTCTGTGACGTCTAAGGGGCAGGATCAAAGAGATGATGTGACCTCACAAGGAGGTCTTCAGGCTTTTCCTGTGGTTAAGGGAAATCCTTGAACAGGGCAGCCTAATACGCATCAAGTTATATCCATTAAAGCTGTGATGGGCATTAGAGACAAGGTTGCAAAATATGGGCTAGGGTCTCAGGGGGTAATGCAGATGATTCATGTTATCAACTCTGAGCCACTGGTACCATATGACATTAGGCATCTTGCTCAGGTGTTATTTCAGCCTGTCCAGTTTGAAGTCTTTGAAGCCAATTGGAAGCAGTTAGCCACAAAAGTAGCTGGAGTAATAGTCAGTTGTCTCACCATGACCCTAGGTATGGGGTTGGAACTGATCTATTTCCAGGAATTTTAAATTTTTCTGAGCCTGATTTCCAGGTCCCATTCCACCCACAGATGCTGGATCAATGCCAGAAGACAGGCATTGCAGCTCTGATTAAAACCATAGAGTTGTCAGCTCCAAAGCAGAAATTCACTACTATAGTCCAAGGGGCTAAGGAACCTTATGTGCAGTTTGTTGAAAAACTCTCTGCATCTTTGGAAGAGCAGGTTGACGACCCTGACTTGAGAAGGCTACTGGTCATACAGTTGGCAAGAAACAATGCCAGTGATGCCTGTAGGAGGGTGATAGAGACCCTCCCAGGTGATTCATCTAGCACAGAGGGTTCAGGCTTGTGCTAATATAGGCACCACAGATTATAAGATGGCTGCATTGGCTACTGCCTTACCAGGGCCCTCAAAAGGGCCAAAGGGTAAGCAGCAGAAACACGTGACAGCACAAGCTACTAAAAATCAGGGGAAACAGAAGCAGAAAAGGAAGGCTCCCTTGTTTCTGTGCAGTCGGTGTGGAAAGGCAAACCACGTTGCAGAGGCTTGCACAGAAAAGCTTGATGCTAAAGGCCAGCCTCTGCCAAGTTCAGGAAACAGAAAGCTGAGTGCTTCGGGGAAACACGCTTGGACATAAGCATTTCCCCAGGTCCCGAACCTGGTGCAGGGTTACTCAGCCGGCTGGTGGCCAGCACCCGTGGCTCAGCCGGACTTGATATCTGCACAGCAGCAGCAGTAGTCTTGGAGTCTTGCAAAGTGCACAGAGTTCCTTTGGATACCTTTGGACCCCTTGGGGAGGGTAAAAGTGCTCTCCTAATGGGAAGGTCAAGTGCCACCCTCCAGGGTATCATTGTGCATCTGGGACTTATTGATGCTGATTATTTGGGACAGATTTGTGCTATGGTTTCCACCCCCACTCCTCCTCTCACTATCCCCGAAAAAACATGCATTGCTCAACTTGTGCCTTTCAAGTCTTCAGTTTCTAGGGCTGCGCACCAGCGTTGAGGGGACAGTTGCTTTGGATTGAGTGGACCATCTCAGGTGCACCGGACTGCAACTCTGACTGACAAAAGGCCTGAGATGTAGAGTACCCTGGTGCCACCCCGCCAGAGACCCATCTACAAGGTTTGATCGACACGGGTGCTGATGTCACCATCCTGTCCGCCTCTGTGTGGCCTCCACAGTGTCTTCTGGATCCTGTGGAGTCGCCTGTCACAGGATTGGGGGGAACGGCCAAATATTTCTTCAGCCGGAAGCCTGTGCTGGTCACGAACTCATAGGGACAGTCTGCTATGGTTCGGACTTATGTCACCACAGCTATTGCTAACCTCTGGGGGCAGGATGTACTGGCGGCTTGGGGGGTTTGGATCAGGATGGATTTTTGATGGGGGCCACTGCAATGAAGGGCTCACAGTGCTCCAGGCCTGTTGCAGTCTGCAACTACAGGATCATGTCCAGGGAAGCCACAGGTTCTGGGGACCAGCATGGAACACCAACAAGACAGGCTTCTGTTCATGAAACCATTTTTTCAGCATGGGAACATCTCAGATCCAGAGACAAAGAGCCCTGAACAAAGGCAGGGTGATGGGTTTTGAGGACCAGAACTAGGGTGGAGTTCAGGGTCAGGGACCACTAGCAACACAGCAAGGGAGAAACCCCCCAGGGACTTAAACCCAATCAGAACTCCTGGGTCACATTTCACAAGGGGTTTGGGGTGGGACAACTTCATCCAGGGCTCACACTGCCCATCCCCCAACACAGGGGGTCAAAATTCACACACATGGCTTACAGCCATCCCTCTCACGTTAACAATGCTTATCTGAAACTAACTCTTTGCCTTCCTGAGGCACCTCACAACACACGCCTCCTTTACAGTGGCTAGTGGACAAACCCATCTGGGACAATCAGTGGCACCTCCCAAAGGAGAAATTAGTCGCCCTTCGGAAACTGGTTCAGGAGCAATTGGACCAGGGTCATCTTGAGTATTCAACCAGTCCCTGGAACACTCCTGTCTTCTGTATCAAAAAGAAATCTGGGAAATGGAGGTTATTACAAGACCTCCGGAAAACCAATGCCATGATTGAGAGCATAGGGGCGCTGCAACTGGGTATGCCGTCACCCACTATGCTTCCTGCAGACTGGCCAGTTCTCATAATTGATTTTAAGGATTCTTTTTTTACAATTCCTTTGCATCCTGATGATAAACCTAAGTTTGCTTTCACAGTGCCAGCAATTAACAATGCTGAGCCAGCTAAGAGGTATCAATGGAAACTTTTGCCACAAGGCACGCACAATTCTCTGGCCATTTGACAACGGTATGTGGCCCTGGCCTTGTCTGGAGTTCGCAAGAAATTTTCTGATACACATTTTTGCCATTACATGGATGATATCCTGGTGGAAGCATCCACTCAGGATGAGCTGCTGAGGATACAGCCTCAGTTGCTCAATGCTTTGTACTCTCACGGGTTGCAGGTTGCTCCTGAGAAGGTTCAGCAGCAGTCTCCTTGGAAGTACCTGGGGGTGAAAATTTTGGAGCAAACAATTCAACACCATATTGAAAAATCTCTCAGACTATTCACTGAGTCTTCACAGAAGTATAGCGAACGTCATTTATTTCTATCTTTAGCACACTTTTATAGGGTCCGACAGGGTTCACGGGGCTTAACAAGCTACTATTGGCTAATACATATTGTTTTACATTTTTTCCTAATACACAATGCCATTGTTTTTCTTTATTCTTGCTGCTCCATGAGAGTTTCAAGGACACTGCCTTTAATACTGTTGCCTGGATTAAAAGCTGGCTTATGCAGACAGGCTTTTACTAAAATAGCATGCTTTTACTCTTAAAATGTTTTACTACAATTCCCCCTTTCTCTTTTTGCACAAGCCAGGCTTTAGATGCGATTAGTTCTATACTTCTACAGATACAAGATAACGTACAGCTTAAAACAACTATCCTTATTAATACCATAAGTAAAATTTGTCCCCCTTCCATCACAAGAGACTTCAACCATCCAGTATTGCCCCAGTTGGCTAACCAACTTCTAATGGAGTCACTATCTTCTTTCAGGGCATGTAACCTATTCTGTAGCTGTTTTTGTTGTTTGTGGATTGAAACTGAATGGTCAGTAAGGTTTAAACAGCACATACCTTTAAAGTCTTCACAACCATGTCCTTGTGCTAAGAGCAAGAAATCAATTGCAGCTTGATTTTGCAATACTGCATGACGTACACTATTTACGTCAGCTGAAAGTTCACTTAACATTGTTGATATCAAATTCAGTTGTTTCCTGATCCAACAAGCTAGACTTCTTAGTCAACAGCAGCTGCTCCTGGAGTAAAAAAGGAGGCTAGCCATATTATACCACAACTCCAAAAGTCTGGGTCTCTAACATCATCACATTGTAATTCATCCAGGCTTCACTTTGACCGTTTGATGCTTTTATTTTACCGGCTATATTCAGCAATTGATGTAAATTTGGATGGAATGAAGTAAGTTTTCCAAGGTAACAGGGTCCTCCATGTGGACTAGCAGGAATCCCATTCCATGCTCTATCTTCACAGATTAGGAATATTGAACTAGATAATCGCTTTGGTAATCGTCTTGTGAGATTGAACCGTGAATAAAGGCCTTTACTTTTGGTGTTAGTGATAAGATCAACAGTAGGGTTAACTGTAGCCCAGTGTTGCATCACGTTGTTGAAGTGGCTTTTTGTCAGGGGTTCAAACATCATCCATCCACCTGAGGTATCAGCGGAGCCTAACAAGTCCAATTCTTCTGGGGGCCCTATAGTAACATTGAGAACTTCAATAATTTTTGCTTGCCAGCCAGCTTCAAGTTGTCTTGACATGAAGCCAGCAGTGCGATTACACTCTCGTAACACTGTCAATTGATTCAGTCGAGTTTTATTTATTTAAATGCTTGAGGACCCCATTCAGGAACTCCTATGAGACAGGTGCGAAAAGAATCTCCAGGTGTGGCTAGGCTTAGACACATTGATTTTTGGACTGTTAAGTGTGCCAGAGTGACCCATATGTTTTGACGCTTTTGGATGTTAGTTAGCAGAAAGTTGGTTGGGACTATATACAGCACAATTACTATAAGCAGTTTGTTACACACAAATGACACCATACTTTCAGAATCACAGCTAATCAGGCTTTCGTAATTTGTTGAATGAATTCCTTTAAGTTTTAAAGTTAAATGAACTTTTAAATACGCTCATCTTAACTCTTGAAGGAGGAATATTTACACCTTATACTAATATGTTCTCTAAAATTATCAATAACTTACAAATAACAATTATTACACAAGCTAAAATTTTTTATCTTAAACTATTCTCTAACTATTTTTAACACGTGCTCTGGTATTTATGCAATCTAAGCGTGAAAACAATTTGCTTAAAGGGTAAAAATACAGTTACAATTTTGCTTTCCTATGTAGTCACATGGAGTGTCTATACTCTTTTAGATCTTCTATAAAATTCTTCTCACAAACAGACTATGATTTCACGCGATTCAGTTTTGGAACATCCGCTGCTCCTGTGATTTCAGCTGGCAGCCGATCGGCGACTGACTGAGGGCATCGATGTTTGGATTGTTCTTCACATCCTTCCAAATCTTAAAACAGAGAATAACTGAAGAAAATTGGTAGACACACAACATCATGATAACAATATAAAATTTTTGTTGGCAAACCGTCTGTGTAGTTTTCAGACACAACTGTGTCCTGGCAGCTCCACTTCTGATCTTGTTTGGAGTACTAAGGTTGTGTGGTGACTTCTCCATCCACTTGGTCTCATGTTTTCAGAGGCAGACAATCTGGTCAGATGAACAGGTGACCTTTTTGAACCTGTCAACAAAACACAGGCACTTCTCCCCTTGAAGTTAATGAATCATTTTGACTTAGCTGTGGTACCCTTAATTGTAAATTCAGCTTAAATGATCTTTCTAAATTTTTGATGTAAATATTTCATTATTTAAAATAAATTGTGGTCTAAATTTCTAATGCACATATTATATTAATCAAATACTTTTCGGGCATCAATTCCCACCGCTTTCAAAAATGAGATGCACTTCTATCATGTACATCAATATCAACACAAAACTATACACACACAAAATAAAAAACTTATAGCAGTTAGAAATCAATTAGATAATAAACATTATTAATAACATATGCGATACAGAACTACCATCAACCACTAAAACACTGCAGCAGCATCCCAAAGTCTGCAAACACACAAGAAAATCAGTGAAGGACTGGACAACCACCTCCAGAAATGATTCTACAAGTCCACTTCCAAATTGATCCATCTGTCATATTGATAGAGTCAAATTGCCAAGTCAAAAGTGACTCAAATGCTGATTTAGTATAGAAGACATCTGGATCTATTGGCAAACATTTATCCAGGTAAAGTCAAGGCTTGGCCAGAGCCTTAGGCTTTAAACTGGAAAGATGTCTCTTAACTCATTTTCAAAACAAGGTTCTTAATAATAGCATCTATGAGATGCTTAAAGTACAGCAAACTGTTGAAGTGCATTTTTATAAAGCAAATGATCAGAAGTCTTAGGTAACAAACCAATTAAACCATTCAGCAGTTGGTTTAATTTAAAGCCTCTCTCATGGCAGCTGACTTTGAGCAATGATACATTTTCTTAGAATTCTGGAAGCACTGAGAAATAATAAAGTAATACTAGATTAAGCAATTGCAAGCCTTCTTAAACATGCTGTTGAGGGTTAGGTGGCCTTTTTTTTTTGTTTTGTCGTTCTGGCCTGCCCGTGGAATTTTTACCCATTAGCTGTGGAGACAACCTAACTGTGGGTATTTAGTGGGTGATTGATAAAGGACAAAGAGTGGCCGGGCCCAGGGGGGGAAGGGGGCAGGAAAGGAGGGTGGGGACAGTTTTTGGCTGGCTTTCTTCGGCTTAGGGAAAAGACATTAGTTTGCTGGGTCTCTGAGCTGCTGCGGTGGGGAGAAGGGAATTTTCGCCATCACCCAGACGGAGCCGCTGCTTCTTCTCCTTCTTCCCTCTTCGTTGGTGGCCTCGCACCCCCTGTCCTGCCGGGACGTGTGGCAGTGCCAGGCACCGCCGCGGAGCTGCTGATACACCTCATCCACCAGCCCAGGATCTCAGTTCATCCCTGCTGTTCCAGCTGACTGTTCCTCAGAGCCCCCCAGGAGCACCGGGACTGCCCGCCCGAGGGGGTTTGTGAAACAAAGCCTGTCCTCCATCCCGTCTCAGCCGAGAAGGCTGTCCCGGAGCCCCTGGTTCTGTTTTCATGTTGATGCTGTAGTTATTGTTGTTTGTTTGCCTGGTTATACTAGTAAAGAACTGTTATTCCTATCCCCAGATCTCTGCCTGAAAGCCCCTTGATTTCAAAATTATAATAATTCGGAGGGAGGGGGGTTACATTCTTTCATCCCAAGGGAGGCTCCTGCTCTCCCTAGCAGACACCTGTCTTCTAGAACCAAGACACATGCACATGTTGTAGTCTGCAACTGCAGGATCACGTCCAGAGAAGCTGCAGGGTTCTGGGGACCAGCATGGAACACCAATGAGACAGGCTTCTGTTCATGAAACCATTTATTCAGCATGGGAACATCTCAGATCCAGAACAGAAAGCCCCGAACAGAAGCCAAGCAGGGTTTTTTGAGGGACAGAACTCTTGAGGGTCTCCACCTTTGAGGGTGGAGTTCAGGGTCAGGGACCACTAGAGAAACCCCCAGGGACTCAAACCCAATCAGAACTCCTGGGCCGCCCTTCACAAGGGGTTTGGGGTGGGATAACTTCATCTTGGGCTCACACTTCCCATCCCCCAACACAGGGGGTCAAAATCCACCCACATGGCTTACAGCCATTCCTCTCCTTTAACAATGCTTATCTGAAACTAACTCTTTGCCTTCCTGAGGCATCTCACAACATGCACATACTTAACCCTGCTAAATTCAGTAATTTAGGGAATATCCGTTTCCCAAATTTCCACGGCGTTGTGACCTCTGGGGTTCTGCCGGTAAAAGCAGAGCAAGTACGTGACAGTCATGGCAGGAATTGACGATTTCACTAGCCTCAGTTGGAGTCAACTGAATCTGCTTTTGCAGTGTATGTGCGTTTTGATGAAGGAATTAATGCGATGCATTGGGTTGTGCTAGTACATCAGGCTGAGGTGCTACCCATGCAGGGTTAGCCAACTTTTTAGCCCTGGCATTACCTTCTGCTATGAAATCTGGCAGACTGGTATGGCTTCTAAAGTGCAAAATGTAGTATGGATGAACTCAAGCCTCAATAGCACACCACAAGGTCTTCAACAAATAAAACAAAGTAGCGTTGCCGACTTTTTTCAACAGTGATTAACCTGACCGTTGTGCTATGTCTGCCACATAGGCAGAATCCGTGACCAGATTGAAAGGTACCTGGGAAAACCTTTGGAATGCCATGACAGTAGCCCTCAGTTCAACCAATTGGGCTGAGCCAGTCTCATGACCTTCCAGCTCCTGCCATTTAGACCCATCCTGCCAAGTGACAATGGCCTTTCCTGTTTTCTCCGAACCGTCAGTAAAGATGGTGGGTCCTTGCACTGGCTCCCGACTACATTTTGGCCGCAAAGAAAAATTAGTTGCTCTTGCCACCTTCAGTAGCTCATGGCTGGGCAGATGATAAGTGATCTGCCCTGTAAAGTTTTCCAGAGCAATTTGCAGGGAAACACTGTTTCCAAAGTCCCAGTCAAATTCCTCCCGCTGTACAGGGAGTACGATCTTTGCGGGATCCGCTCCCATCAATTGCAAACACCGTTGCTGGCATTTGATTATCAGGTGAGCAATCAATTCAAGACACGTCGTTGCCATCTTTTGTGGTTGATGGTGAAAAGATACCCATTCAAAAACGTGCAAGGAATCAGACCATTTGTCACCCCACTGGCTGATGATGCCTGTAGGAGGCAAGTCTGGAGTGGTAATGAAGACAGTGACATCAACAGAGGGATCAGTGCTATAGACTTGATAGTCAGAGATGGCTCGGTGTACCTCCTCATGTGTTCGTTGCGCCTCAGGGGCCAATTTGCCAGGTGACTTCAAATCAGAGTCCCCTGTTAATAGATCATACAATGGAGACAGTTGTCTCATGGTCAGTCCCAAATACGAACGTAACCAAGTAATGACACCCACCAATTTCTGTGCATCATTCAGAGTCTTAACAGACTGCACAAATAGCACCTCTTGGTGTTGTAGAGAATATTTTAACAGAGTAAAAGCATGCTATTTTAGTAAAAGCCTGTCTGCACAAGCCAGCTTTTAATCCAGGCAACAGTATTAAAGACAGTGTCCTTGAAACTCTCCTGGAGCAGCGAGAATAAAGAAAAACAATGGCATTGTGTATTAGGAAAAGAATGTAAAACAAAATGTATTAACCAATAGTAGCTTGTTAAGCCCCACAAACCCTGTCGGACCCTATAAAAGTGTGCTAAAGATAGAAATAAACGATGTTCGCTATACTTCTGTGAAGACTCAGTGAATAGTCTGAGCGGTTTTTCAATACCTGGTGCTCTGAACAGGAACTCTTTGCAGGCATATGAATTCGGCGGGTCTGCATGCGGGAAGACGTTGAAGTGGGCCAGGGCCGACGGAGCGGATCTGTGTGAGGAGAGACATGGAAGCGGGTCATCACTAGGTAGACAGATTCACATGCGGTGGGATGTGGAAGCGAGCCTAGCTGGGGAAAACCAGGGCGGAGGAGCTGGGGCGAAGACCGAAGTCCAGTGCACATCGGCACCCAGGAGGAGGGGTCACTAGCTGCTAGCATGGATGAATTTGCAGCACCACAGATACTATGTCTAAACATTATCGTTAAACAAGGCAAGGCAGTCAAGGATAAGGACCTTGAAAAGCTCATTTTATGGGCTAGAGACAATGAGGGTAGGGGCCTCCAGGTTCCGCCGCTACCTTTTGCAGCGGAAGAATGGAAAAATATAGGAGATTTGTTGTGGGAAAAAGCTACCACGGGGAAAAACAAAGATGCTCTGTCTCTCGGTCCCGAGAGGGACTTGTTGCAGTTACCTCCTGTCACGTCAATCAGCCATCTGGGTGCTTTCTTTGGAGTTGGGCATGTTTGGCCTGTGAAGGGGTTCATGGGGAAGCAATGTAGCTTGGTCTTGAAACTTTTAAAAACTCAGGAGTGTGCCGGGGCAGGTGAGACAGCACCAGCGGAGACCAAGCCGGAAGTTACTCCACTGAATGCGAATGTAGAAATGACGGTGTCTCCGGAAGGAGATGGGACCCACCCCAGCCAGGCGGAGCCCCAAACGTCAGCGGAAATCAGAGCTCCAGATTGCCAGCTATCATCTACTGTTCACTGGGGAAAGCCGCAGGATGTCCCTCTCCCCCCAGACGGTGACGTATCAATGCATTCAGAAGACGAGCAACCACTGGCAGGAGAAGAATCAGTAAATTGTAATGATGCATCGAAAAAAAATCTATTAGGGTGGCAACAATAAATAGAGAAACTTGTGCAACAACTACAAGCTCATATTGAGCAGTCATTGAGTACAAGTGGAGCTCAGCATCATCAAGAGAAAGCAGCTCCACAGCAAACACTGAAACAACGAACAGAATCTGTTCAGTAACGGCAGGATATGATATGTCCTGAACAATTTGCTCCACCTTTGGAGACACTTTCAACACCACAGTCTTATTCAAGTTCCAACTCTACTACCCTGGAAGAAGAGAAGCCAGATTTAGATGAGTTTCCACCCAAACCAGGGGGGCATGGGGGGAGCACTGAAGTGTGCACAAAGAACAAAGGCACCCCCAGGGCAGAGGCACTGCAGAAAAGGCCATGTGGGACAAATATCAACAATTACAGAAACAGTTGAGCAGAAACAGATGACTCAGCTTCAAAGGGAGACAAAATAGCCAAAAAATCGCTAACTATATGATATCTAGCTTGAAATTCATCACTGTAATTAAAGGTTAATAAGTTGCAATGGTCACCATTGTTACCACCTGGCCCTGAGAGGCTTTTCGTGTAACATGGCCTGTTTTTGTAAAATTGTGCCCTTTTTCCTCTATCTGTGAACAAGGAGAGAAATATTGAGAGAAAGAACTGCATTTGTTCAAGTTAACTTTGTGAGGTTTTTCTTGCTCTCCGTTTTTCCCCTCCGGGAGAGTATGTGGGGGATGACGAAGACTTCACTCAAACCTTCTAGAGATAGCAGCAGCAGAGCAGCAGCACAGCGGGCAGTTCACTCTCCTGCGCCCTCTCCAAGAAAAAGCATCGGGATAGTACCCAGTTTGTTAAAAAGTCATGATTCATTGGTTTTTTAAAATGTTTTTATATACCTTTTTAGATTTAATTTTGTGTTTTAAGTAATTATGAGTTTGTGCAGTTCAAGTTTTTTAGAGTTTTACTAGAGAAATTATTGTAAAAAAATTAGAAAAACCCTTTTTAAAAAATGTTTAAAGTGAATATTAACAAAATAAAAGTTACCTTTCAATAATTAGATTTAAAACCTAATGTTAAAATATTGAATGATTTACAGCTACTAATAAAACAACCTTCCAATTAATGTTATTTACAAAATATATTCATAGTTTAAAAATAATTAGCTAGGAGAACTTCACTGTACCAGACAAAGTTAACCATATATTACCCATTTGTTTGCTTTTTTCTACAATTTTAATAAGGTAATTTCAATGTGAGTCCTTTTGTTATAAAAAACACATGCAGCAGCATATATACCAATTTGGACTTCAGATTTTAATTAAGACTTGGACTTGATATTTTTGAAAAGTGCTACAAAAGCTGAATGGCAGCTTGCCAAATAATGTGTTGTTGTAGTTTTTCTCTAGTAAAACTGCACTTTAAAAATCCTAACCCATTTAAGCATATATCGAGCAAATTCCTGCTACGATTAAGTATTTTCAGTAGCATCTGCAGTTATTACGAGTTATTTTCAAAACTAGATAACATGAAATTGTGATATATTTGTTACATCCTTATAATCTATAGTGAATCCATGTCACTGTTATATTGTGTTCAAAAGGTATATACCAAACTTTTAGTTGCCTTTTTGTAATAATAGAGTAAGTTATGCTTTTATTTGATATAGATTAAGTGTTAATAGAATTAAGCAAAGTTAAGTTACATTATGTTTAGGATTGAATGTTTTTAAGTTAGGTTTTATAACTTTGGTATTCTTTGAGGTTGTTTTGTTATTTCCTTTTGTCATAATTAATTTTTACTAGGTTTAAATATTGTTTAATTGAAATTGTTTAAGGTTGAAATATTTTTTAATTTAAATTGTTTCACGTTTTGTTGAAGACACTGGTTTAAACTGCAAAGTATAGTTATTTTCCTAGAGAGATGATGACTACAACTAAAACAGCTGTAATAAAACACTGATGAACACCTGCTTGTGGATAGAGGGCAATACAGTCGGTGACACCCTTGATTTCATTGAGAGTTCTATTGTTTGTCAATTCCTGCAGGTTTTATTTTCTATAGGTAGCATAAAATAATAGCGACTGTTATTTACTAAAAAATTAAGAAGTTTTTTACCTTATTTCATTTTAGTCATTAAGACATGAATGTTTTAAAAATATTATCTTTATTTTTTTTAGACAAAAAACTTACTGCTGACATATTCATTGTATAATGTGAATTTATGGATTTTTATGATGAACATTATCTATAGAGTGTTATTGTATTTATAGCCGACTTTTTATATTTTAGCATATCTTTGTGTAATTACCTTTTGGACACGTGTC